>NC_138839.1:1853265-2467686 GCF_965183815.1 Platalea leucorodia
CCCTGGGTCTGGCCTGAGCCACAGGATGTGGCTTGACCAGCACAGTCTGTATCTATGAAGTATAATAAGAATCCCCTTAGACCGAATTTTCTCTCAAAGAGAATGCATTTTACACATGGGGCTATTCACCTTCTTATTTTTGGCATCTACTTGTACACCTCAAGAGAGGTAAGACTCCAGCACAGATGTTCCCAATTGCCCCTGGGAAACACTGACTTCATGGGTAGGTACCTAGGCTAGGGCCCCAGACGGAGCACTGGGCAGCACACTCGTGCCCGTGAGGCACTTGTGCTGTGGGAGAGTTATTCTACCATTCAGAGGCTGAACATCTCCCTCTGTAAAGCAGTACAATAGCAGTGCAAATGTCTGCTGGCAGATGCTTCCTCGCATTTTTAAGCGGGAAATAGGATCCTTTGAGTCATAATAAAGGAGAATGAGTCTTATAAGCAGCATAAGCAGGTTGCCTTCTTGCCAAGCAGTTTCTTGACAGTCTTTGGTAGTTCCAGAGATTACCGGGCAGTCTGTGGAATTCAACTCTCCCATTTTGATACCTAGCTGCTAGAATAATTCAGAATATGGACTCAACAGCTGACCCTTGCAAGGATTTCTACCAGTATGCCTGTGGGGGCTGGCTGAACCGGCATGTTATCCCAGAAACTAGCTCCAGATACAGCATTTTTGACATCCTGAGAGATGAACTGGAGATCATCCTAAAAGGTAGGAATGAGGCTACTCTGTCCTTGGTTATGCACTTGTGTTTTAGTTTGAGATATTATTTACTACACATTATACAGAGAAATAAACGTCCAGAGAAGTGTTAATCATGATTTTTTAATCTGGTCCTTTAATCTTTATGTTTCTTACTACACCCATTTTGTGGGAACATCCTGTTCCCACTAAAAATTAGCCATAGATGATTTGGTACTAACTTCAAAAGGAGCAGGACAAGCAGCATACCAGTCCTCCTTCCTGATACTTTTTCCATTAATAGCTCCTTTAAAGAGCACTCTAGTTTCACAGTAATTGAAGCCTACAGTAACAAGTATTTATCATAGCTCTGATTTCTCAGCGATGTCTATGAAAAGATCAAAGCTCTCCAGGGTAAAAATCTCACTGCAATGGTTCCTTCCCCAGGTGTGCTGGAGACTTCAGATCAAGGGGACAGAGAAGCGTTTCAGAAAGCTAAAATACTTTACAAGTCATGCATGAATGAGAGTGAGTCTCTTCTGTTCCATTGATTCTTTTGTTCAATACCAAATGTACACAAGTACCAATGTACTTCTAAGCAAAAGTCCAGTCAATATCTCTGTAATCTGCATGACCTTGCCTGGAAAGCTAATCTTCAGATGAGTGAAGGTGCCTTGGTAAATCGTGAAGGTTTAATATACACATTTTGGGATGCAGAAAGGATGGATATTGGTTGCCTACCTCTGGTACCAATGCAAAGCCTTCCCTTCTGAAGGCAGAAATGCGTCCCATTTCATCCTTTACAAACCGATTCAGTCAAAATCGGTACTGAAGTCAACAGAAGTATTTTCATTACTTTTCTGGAGACTAATGTAGGAGACAGATGATTTCATGGTATGTCTTACTGTCTGCTATGACAAATTCAGTTTCAGATTTAAGCTGTTAGGCAAATTACCTATTTTTCTTTTTTTTTTTTATGAGAACAATATAGTATTTATTTTTCCTCTCTCAGGTCTTATAGAGCAACGAGATTCATTGCCTCTGCTAGAGGCCTTAACGATGGTTGGCGATTGGCCAGTGGCTTCTGCAGACTGGAATAAGACCAAAGGTAATGCTGTGCCTGAAAGACTTCAGTCATGTTAAGTCAAAATTATTTACTGCACTAAGGAAACTACTGTCATTGACTTAGATGCTCAGTTTTAACTTTTTCTTCATAAACAAAAGTCAGGGTATCATACATTTTAACACACAGTGATCTGTATAATAAATAATAATAAAATAAATAAGACAGTATAAATTTAATACCCATATTATAAGATCTCATTCATGAACAGTGTACATTTTAAGACAGTTAGGAAACGTGAAGGACCAACATGAATAACAAAAACAAAAGCAGTAGAACCAATATAGCTGTGCTCTAATTTTTGCATATTAATTAGGGTTTGGAGCATAACTGCTTAACTAGGCAAGGTCATGGTGATTTATACGATGCATAGGCAACTGCACATATATATAAAAATTGTTTACTGATTACTTTTCTTACTGGCCTTATCTGTCTCAGTGATATACAGTCTAGCAATTTCTAGCCACTATAGGAATGTCCTGTCTGGTTCTGAACAATTTCAGCAATAAGCATGCAAACTATCAGTCCTCATACATATTGATAACTGATTTGTATTTTCCCTTTTATCTCCCAGAGCCAAACTGGAGCATGGAAGAAAAGCTCTCTATAATGAACTCCAGATTTAACAAACGTGTCCTCATTGACATGTTTGTATGGAATGATGACCGGGATTCCAGCAGACACATCATTTATGTAAGAAAAAAAATTGCAGGCAATTATTTACATGCCAGCATCATAATGGATAGTTATTTACACTGCATACAGATTAGTTTTCCATAAGTCAGTGGGTATGCACAATACTGGCAAAATGTATGCAACAGTTCTGTACCCCAAGTGGCAGATCTCTCTCAAAGGGACATTGGGAAACATTTTATGGTAGCGTAATTTTTGCTTCAGTTAAAGAAATTAAAATCAATGGACCTTTGCTGATTTACAACATTTAGGGGTTGTAAATTCTTGTGACTTGCAAAATGATGGTGAGGTTTAATATATAGCAGGAAACCATGTTTCTAAACCATGTAAATAGTATTTCAGAGTTTGTTCATATACGCTTATGCACGAAGTCTAGCCCTCAAGTCAAGCAACTTCTTTCCTAAGTTGCTTAAATTTATTCTTAGATCTTAATGGTTACTGAAAGATTTTGCCTGTCCTTATCTAGAAATCCAGAGACAGAAGATGTACCTTCCATCTCACCCCAGTTCCTAAAAAGCTAAAGTTCTTTGATTGTTTGGTAAGAGTGTACTATTCTCATTCCAACACTGAAAGGATAGCACATGCAGCATTTCGTGTTGCCTTTCAAGGATACCTTTGGACAGCACCAGTTCCTGTTCATCCCTAACTAAAGAAATGTATGATTTCCTTCAGATTGACCAGCCAAGTTTAGGAATGCCATCCAGGGATTACTACTTTAATGGGGGCAACTATCAAAGAGTAAGTATTCCTTGTAATTTATTTACTATGTGCTAATAAAACTTTATTACTTATCCCCATGTTTTGGAAAACTCAAATATATGGCTCCTCATGTTATGTAACAATCAGACTGTGACATTCGTTGCTACATTTTTTCCTAATTATGCCAAAATCATGTAAAGTTTGCAAAAAAAACTGAACAACTGTATAAATATCAAGCCTTCCCAGAATTGGCCAATTCATACAGATGAGAAAGTTATGGAAAATAAAATCATCATGTTTATAGCTTAAAACAGTCTCTAATTTTGAAGGATAGGTTCACATTTTTCGGTGCAGATTATCTTGGGTTTTCCTATATCTTCTTTTAAAGCCACTGGTTCTGGATACTATTTTACAAGATACTGGAAAGATGGATTATAGATATGGAAGAAGAATTGTCATACTGGATCATATTTGAACATACAATACCCCAAAACACATTTGTTGAACACCAAAATACTCGGAATTGTTCACATGTCCATTCAGGGAAAAAAGTTACAAAATTTGAAAAAAGCATTTTACATGGAGCAGCAGAAACTATATCAATACAACAGATACTCAGCTAGTAAGAATCTGCTGCCACTTACTCCCCCCTTTCCCCAAAATCACATGAAAATGTTAAGAGATTATTTTCTAGCTGCTTTTCTCTGCCAATGCTCAGAGCAAAGATGTGAAGGTTTCTGTAAATACATAGAAAGCTGTTGCAAACATAGCCGGATAATTATCAGTTTCCAAGATGAAAACACTGCTTAGTACATTTTTTTTCCCTCAACTATGTCATACTAACAAAGAGTATTTGCAGCCTAACATCAAACTAATTTTCCTAACACGAATGGAAGGCAATACAGAGAGACAACAATTGGCATTTTAGACTCTTTTGTCTAATGGTTGTAAAGGCAGATGAAAACATGAGTGAGACTAGCTTTCTTCTTACTTCAATGTATTTGACTATATTCTCATATATAATATAGTCTAAAATGTAGTCCTGTGACATTTTTATGAGATTGTTTCCACACCTTCTGGACACCTTTATAAACTGCCAATTTCTGTTAGTCTGTCTCATGATACAAGACAACCTCCACATAGCTGCGTTGGGAACTGCAGAGAGCTGCTGGAACTAGGATTCTGTTCTCCAAGTTTCACCTATATAGTGGCAGTTACAGTAGAAGAGAGGGACATTTATGCATCACTGCATGAAAATCAGACGTAGATTGACTTGTAGGAGGTAGAAAATCAGGTACAGTACATAGAGAATCCTAAATTAGCAAAAGAAAACCAGTACTACTTAATACAGTTTTAATTTGAAGCTATGAAGAAGGGCTAAAGCTGTGTTTTTAATCTTAATGAATAAGGAGGAGACACAACCCCTTTTTATTTGCTATTTACCAGCTCACTTCCCACAGACAATGAACCAAACTCTGATGACCCAAACTCCCCCTGTGCTTAGTCCAGCATCTTTTGGCAAAACTCATTCCGAGGCCTGTGGGAGTCTGGCCTGATTAACGCCTCAGCATTCAGCCTAAAAATCACAAATCGTCATCACATATGTGCCCAGACTCAATTTCACAACAGTTCCTGTACTTATCTGGTTTCCAAGGTCTATGGAGGAAGAAAAGCATGCAAGAAGAATAGGTAGTATGAAGCTTTCCTGCATCAGCACTCCCTCAGCAGCCAAGTATCTTTTCAAGGTCCATTCCGAGGCATAAATCACAGCCATACCCTCCTATTAGAAATAAAGCAAAGGTATCACTAGGAACTATCTGAGACGGAACTTTTCTTTCAGACAGTAAAAGCAGAGAGTTTACAAGACTTATGGTATTAATTTAAGAGAACTTAAACCTTCCATGTTTACCCTGGTACTTTGGCTAGCAGGGATCACTATTCCCACAGTGTAACTCAAAGCACAGAGCTTTCTCTTTGCTCAAGTAGTAATTCCAATCCAGAATGCCAGAGAGTTGGATTGCACAGGGAAGCAGAAAGTGTTGCTTTCACTGTATATTTTGAGACTGGCAACTGCACTGCAAGGTATTGCAGGATGAACTGAGGTCCTAGGTATTACAGCAGTATCTATTATAGTAGAAAAAAAAAAAATGATAAAAATGGAGTGAGGATGGTTGCATTGGAGACAAGGGCAGAGGCTGTGGCCCCTGGGCCAAACTTCTTCACAGCACACTGTGAGGCTAAAGCAACAAAAAGAATGGTTTGCTGCATGAGAAGTGATAGACAGCAAATCTTTTCTTCACAATGCTACGCACGTTCTGTTTCTTGTGTGCAGGTGAGAGAAGCTTACCTGCAGTTCATGATCACTATTGCCAAAATGATCCGGGAAGACAAGAATGTGTCTAAAGACGATTCCTTTGTCCAAGAGGAAATGGCAAAGGTTATGGAGCTTGAAACAGAGATTGCAAATGTGAGTACAGAAATCAAGAACTTCTCAGGATGTTGCAGGGAGCAAGGGGTGAGGGTCTTTTGTGCAGCAGTTTTCAACACAGCAGAAAATTCATGGCCTAGAAGAAAGCAGGGGGAAGACAACTTGTTGTGCCATGAGCAGCCCAGAAAACAGAGTCTCTGTGTGTATAATTATGTCTACTGTATACACTGTTGCTGTGTCTGCTCTAGTCCTAGCCATATTTATTTTTGTAAGTCTCCTAAAGCAGGATAATCTATCTTCTGCTAAAGGTACACTATGATAACAGCAGGGCTAGCTCCCTTGCATCCTTAGAAGTCTATAGCACTCAAAAAAAAAAAAGCTGTCTTCCATTCTAAAGAGAATAGAGGGAACCACTTGGCTCAACATGTTACTGAAATATTATTGAATCGGGGGGGGGGGGGCCCAAGTTCCATTCCTGAAATTTAGAAAGCAGTACTGGACACCATCAAATGAGCTTTCATTTCCAAAATAAACTGTTTTATTCACTTATTATTTGAGTGTGTATATGTGCATGCATGCAATTTCAGCCATTGACACTCATGTCAGTTGATTGTAGTAATAACCTTGTGAATGTCTTCAGGCAACTACCCCAGCAGAAGAAAGGCATGATGTAACCTTGTTGTACAACAAAATGACCTTAAAAGAGCTGCAGGAAAAGTTTGCATTGAACGTAAGTGTTTAATGAGCAGTCTAATACTTTCAGCCTCCTCTTACTACCATATGCCAATTGGAAATGGCTTTGTGAATTTATCAGTGATGCAACAAAGAGAGGTATAAAATCATTCCCATTCTTAATCTTGTCTTCAGAGGCTCTTAAAAAGCATTGTTCTACTGAACAACACTACAGCTACATTCAATCCCATAGACTGTATGAAGTCCAGACAGTTACTAAGGCACTTAAACTCCTGGCATTGGTGTATGTCTTTCTGTCTGCCTAGGAATTTAACTGGACCTTCTTCATCCAAGGTGTCATGTCTTCAGTGAGTGTTCAGGTTGACCCAGAAGAAGAGGTTGTTGTCTATGGCATGCCCTATCTGCAAGAGCTGAAAGCAATTATCTCAAAGTACTCAGCAAGGTAAAGAAACTAGAGAATATCAAAGACAAAAGTTACGGAAGTATTCTGGAAATGGAAATTATTGGGCCCACTTGCTAGTTCTGCCAGAGCTTCTCCGAGAAAAGTGACACCACTTCACTGTAAAATATGAGTCATGTCTTCTAAGGTCCTAGGGTCCTAAAGTACTGTGGTACTAGGTGTCTCACCTGCTCACATGCTTAGAAAAGGTTAAATAGGAAGAAAAAATGTCACAGGCTTAGCTCTTGTTATGCTCTAGAAGGGAAGAAAAATAATAAATGAATCCCTGAACAGACTTGGTAGCACAGTCCTCGGTCTGGATGCCTCTACAGTTAGCCAGCCTGTTAAGTAACAGTCACCTGTAGATGCTATAAAACTGATGACTGGCAGCAACCAGTTGCTTCTTATCTCCCCTCAAAATTAAGTTCCCCCTCTGACTGTCTGCACTAGTGTTGCTTTTTACAGGGGATTAAACTCAGCTTTGCTTTCCCCCACAGCACCATCCAGAACTACCTCATTTGGCGACTGGTAATTGATCGAGTCAGCAGCCTGAGTCGGCGTTTCAAGGATGCTCGGGCCAGCTACAGGAAGGTATTTCCTCTCTTCCTAAAGAGACTGTAGCACATAGTACTGGAAGAGAGTCCTGCAGTCACCAGAAAAAGTCCTTGTCAATACAATGACATTATTATGTCATGTAATCCCCAAACAAATCTAAAAACAGCAATCACAACAAGAGAAACTTTTGTCTTCGGTTAACCTCCTCTTTAGGCAATGATTTACAAAAAGAGATGTGTAGGCAGAATTAATCTGTGGTGGTTGCATCGCAGGCACTTTATGGGACAACACTGGAAGAAGCCCGCTGGAGGGAGTGCGTGAGTTACGTCAACAACAACATGGAGAATGCAGTGGGAGCAATGTATGTCAGGGAGACTTTTGCTGGTGAGAGCAAGAGGATGGTATGTAGTTTACCCTTCATAATATTGTACATCCACAGTGTCTACAGTGCCTGTTCCCCTCCATCTGATCTCCCAGCCTGTTTTATCTGTTAAAGATATCAATCAGCCAAGAGTCAGAAGGCATAAGAACTCATTTATGATGCTCTTTTAAATGCGGAGTACCATGTCTTAAAGCATAGAATTTGGGGACATCATCTTTCAGTCAGAAACTTTTCACCTCTACTTAGCTGTGCCTGAGAAAAATAGCATGTAAATGATTAATTTCTTACTGCCTCTCTTTTAGGTCCGAGATTTAATAGATAAGATTCGTGAAGTGTTCATTGAGACTTTAGATGAGTTACAGTGGATGGATGAGGCATCTAAAGAGAAGGCTCGTGAGAAGGTCAGAGATAATAGGGAACTTCAATATTCTGTCATGAATATGAAATTTTTGGAATTTTGTAGCATCACTATTCCCAGTTCCTCTGCAAATGAGAGGAAATGACTTTTGATATTCACTATCCTGTTATCCGTTATTCTATTACACTGTCCATTTCTTTTTAATCCTTTGTTAGCTCAGATACATTTTTATTTCCTTTAATGAGTCTTGTGAACTATCTTACAAATGAGAAGACAGCACCCAATGCATCAACTAGAATGACAACTGAATACAACGCAGTCCCCTGAAGAAAACTTTTCATTGACTGTAGAACCACCAGCACTGTTCCAATAGCAAGAAAAGAAAAAAAAAAAGACTAGATGAGGGTTAAGCCCAGTCCCTGTTGGATTGGGCTGTAGAGTCTGCAAGTCCACCATAGTGGCTGGACACCAGATGAGGGAAAGACCAAGTTCCATACTAAAAAAAAAAAAGTCATGGTCTCACTAGGCAGTAGGGTGTGTTTGAACAAGGTCTTTAAATATTTGCATTCAGTTTCTCACAAACAGGTGGACAATAGCAATAAAGAATTTGAACTATTGTATGTATTGAAACTTAAAAAAAAAACAAACAAAAACCACCCCACAATTAAGAGGAAACATTAAACTCTCTTCTTTTAGGCAATGGCAATTAAAGAACAAATTGGCTATCCAGATTACATTTTGGAAGATCAGAATGAAAAACTAGATCAGGAATATGCCAATGTGAGTATGCTGTGCATACCTCAGTAAGTACCAGAGTATAAAAGCCTACACTTATTTTCTTGCCACTTGGAATACCTATACCTGTGCAACGGTCATTTCCAAGTGACCAGACAGCATACAAACTTGATTGTGTTGAACATATTATAAATAAATGCATGCAAAGAGCTAACTATTAAGTGATACCTTGCGATCAAAACATTTTTAGAAGATACATCCAGTGGCATGAGGAACTCCTCTTTCCACACAGCTTACTAATATACTTGGATATCTGTTTCTTTAGTTAAACTTCAGTGAATACAATTACTTTGAAAACATTCTGGAAAACCTGAGAGCTGGAGCCCAAAAGAGCCTGAAAAAACTTCGAGAGAGAGTTGACCAAGACATGTAAGTTACCAGGCTGCATGCTACAGACAATCTAAATTCTGAAATAATGGTTATTGTGTTTAAGTCATATGCTATGGATAGGCGAGAATGCTTATGTCTGAGATCTTCCAAGTTACTTCCTGGAATTAAACAAGTAGTTCATTGACTCCTGTGGTAGGAATTCATCCAGTTCTTTTGGAATCTCTCTAATCCTTCATCAAGCTGCTTCACATTCAGATATTACATTGAAGCTACTTAACACTAAAGCAGTGACAGATCTTTCTGACAACTCAGCAAGGAGGAAGCAAGATAAGCAATATCATGGAACTTCTAAAAATTTATAATCAGGGGGAAAAAAGGCTTAAAATATTCTGGCCAGAATTCTGTTGGAAATGTGCCCAGTCTTGGGAAGGTTGAGCACCAGATCCAATTTCTGTCCATTTCCAGCAGATTACTTCACACTGCACCTAGTAAAGTATAAATGTGTTTTTCAGGAAGTGCCTGTCATAGGTGCAGGTTTGGCTGCTTCATGATCCCTTCTTTGACTCCATGAATGCATCCTGAGTAAGTCTCAGGCCTCAGCCTGTATTGCCCTTGCTGTTACCTTGCAGTTCTCTATTCTTAGGCAAATCCTCAGCTAATGCTAGTCTTAAAACAACCAAAAAGTAGCATGTTCATAAATTGTTACTGACAGCTCTGAGGCGAGCAGTTGGCATCACTAACCAGTAAGGAGCATTGCTACGCAACATCACCAGGACAACCCCTCCAGTCCTTCAAGTGCAGTGGAGCTCCTGCCAAGTCCATGACATGGATACATCCCAGAAGCCCTGGCTTTCATGTTCAGCAACAAATGCCTTGGAATATGACCCGATTTCCAGAGCTATGAGCTAGCCAATCCGAACTTTTAGTAGTCCAGTTAGCTGTGTTGGAGGCATCTAGCTCAGGAAGCTGCCTGGCAGAACTATTGCTGAATACATTAGTGACAGATGCACTGTAATGGAAGGCAGAAGTAAGGAAGCTAATACCAACCTGATGTGTTGTTCACAGGCTTCCAGGCTGTGCAATGCTGGAAGAGAATGTCTTGAGACAAAGGAAAGTAGATTCCAATAAGAATTTCAAACACCTCTTCACAAAATGTAAAATAACACAGAGTTATTAATAAGCAAGCAAACAAAAACCCTCCAAAGGGAAGCATTAGTCAAATTAATTGTTGCAAAGCCTATTCATTTTTTCTATCCCTCTTCCTATGAAGTGGTTTTAACTCAAAATGCGAGCAGACAATGCAGACACTTAGAAACCTCCAGTGAATTACTGATGAATAATTCACCAAGGGAGATTTCTGATCAGTCAGCTAAATACCAGAGCATTTTTTTCTTGTTTTGTCCTTTCTTGAGGAATCGATCATGGTGCTCTTCATAGCAAGAATTCTTGCACACCATTGGTGTTCTTAATCCACAAACTGTGTTATAGATCACTGCTGCCTTTCACAGTCTGCCTACAGAGATGGATGGTAGCCCTCTAGTCAAAATTCCAAATACCTCTGCTCATCTTAGGTATGGTTTAAAGCACGTTTGTGGGAACCTTTTCATGGTTTCATGAGTTATGCCTTCTTTGCCTGGTAGTTTAACGATATATGAAATACCAATAACTTGCGCTTTTTCCATGTAACAAATGACATCTTTCTAGTGATGTCTCTCCAGTAGCTTGAAGGGTTTCCCCAAGGAGACATAAACCCACTTATCACTCCAGATCATTGTTTAATTAAACTGAAGGAGAGTATATAACTAATATTGCTGATATTATTAGCTAATCATTGCAGTTAAGAAAATTAGCCATTGTTCATAATCATAGACTTCTTGGGGGGAATGGGGTGGGGGGGTTAGTTATTACAAGCTACCTGGCCAGCTACAAATATTTATGTCAGACATGCCAAAGAGAAGCTTACGGACCAAGAATGCATTTTCACAACAGACTGGCCTTCAGAACAAAACTGGTTTGAAAAATTCTCAAGTACCCCCTCAAATTCAGAACAGATCCATGCTCCCTCTCTATGCGTGTGTTACACCCAGGTTAGTGGCAATATCAGCACAACCCATTTCTACCACTTATTCCTGTTCCCAGGCTGCGATGAGCAGTCCTCTCTATTCTGTTAGTCCAGAACAACCAGCTTTTCAAAAACTGTAAGATTAAACATGTGCTGTATTTCTTAAGCAGAAAATTTGATTCCATTCCAGAGCAGCCCACAAGCAGTTATGTCAAAGTAACAGCAGATACAGCAACTAGGGCATCACGAGATACTATAAGGACGAGAGGTGTGGGAAGAAGAATATCTTAGGCTGATGCTGCCAAATACTTATCGTAAGCTCATGGCTTCAGACTGATATTGCATGGTTCATTAGAACAAGGTGACTAGAAGTGTATATCAGAGGTGGAAGAGAAAGAGAAATACAAAGAATAAAAAGTTATCGAGCTATTGGGGAGAGTTTCCAGAAGTAGCCTACTTAAAAATTACTTCTCAAAGTTAATACTCATTATCTATGAAATATTGGACTCCAAATGCAGGCATTTATGTGTCTGACTGTGATTATTCAGTTTTAATTTTTCAACAAAGTTTGGTCTTAACTTGCAATTTGAGTAACTGCCTTCTGCCACTCAAAATGTCCTCTAAATGCTAATTTTTTTTTGAATGCAAACTATTCATTTCTTCTCAAACTTAGATAGTGTTAAAATGAACTGGTAAACAGTTACCACATTCCACCCCAGTGTGGCTGTTGAACATTCAAGAGCAAAAGCATTTCTCAGTTTAACTTGTCATTGTTTTGGATGAAAGGTGCTCATAAATGAGACACTAGTTATTTCCTGGTATTAGTATTTCTTTACAGCTATGTTCAGTGGCACCCTTCTTCCTTACCTCAGTCCTTTCCTTATACACAGCCTGTGTTTTTTTAACCTTAACAACTCAATGAAAAGAATGTCTAAAAAAAAAAATCATAACTAACTGTGTGCAACATTTATTTTTAGATGGATAATTGGAGCTGCAGTGGTCAATGCATTCTATTCCCCCAATCGGAACCAGATAGGTAGGTTTACAACAGTTTTAAACAGCTGCATGGAACTAATTAATCATTTTTTGCACCACAAGGGTGCAAGTCTGCTATCCAGAGGCAAACCAGCCTGTGCCCTTATGGAAATTCTGGGCAAGGTAGACAGGCTGCTCTTTTCAAGCAGTGGCTTTGTTGATGAATATTCAGCTCCCCCTTCCCCACCCCACCCTTGGCAGGCGTAGTTTATATACGGTAATTGGAACAGCCTTATGTTTGAAAGCCTGAGACAGTAACTGCTACTATATGAGTGCCAGCTTCAGAGACCAGAGAATGCTCACAGTGTGCTCTGGGCTGTTTGTACTCATGTTTCTACATTCCTCATAACCATATAGGCAGCTCTCCAGTTTACTATCTGTACAGATGGTACTGAAATTGTATTGATAAGAGGCATACCAGACTAAAGAAACCTGCCTCTGCTTACAGAATGTCAGCTCTGCAACGTTTTGCAGAGTTGCTAGGCTGACCTTTCTTGTTCTTAGCAGAGAAGAAGATCTTCAGACTTAAGACATAGCGAACCTGTCTGGCTCCCCATGCTCCCTGATCTCTGAGCTGGCACAGGTGGCCAGAAGTTCAGGTTGAGCCTGCAGGTGCTTTAGAGCCCTTGCTGAATTCTGAGCACCCCAAACAGGAAAGGAACCAAATAAATTCTACTAAGTAGTACTTATTCAAATTCCCAGACTGCCAAGAAGATCTACTATACAAGCACTGCCAAATACTGTCAGAGGAAGAAATCTGTGCCTTTTTTAGGCCAGACAGCAACTGTATCCTGCTCACAGGGCAAAGGCCAGAAATGGAAAACAACCCACCCAACCAACCGTCACAAGGGAAAACTTAATTGCTAAAAGCAGAAACATCCAAAGTGCTCATAATTTAGCCCTCTAGCCTCATCAGAGAGAACTGTTTTCTGTTTGTGTAGCTTCCACTTACCTCCATAGCGTAGGTACAGTAAAAGCTGTGGCCAGTCCTTCAGCCGGAGCAGGGTACCCCTTTAGCTTGCCAACATGTACCATCTGAGAGCTGTACTTGTAGGCAAGCTCAGGCTCCCTATTTATCTCCGGTGGTTTTATGCTGATCGTAATCAGCTGTGAGCCAGCTTTCCAGGCAGGGAACTCAGGTCTTAAAGAAGACTGGTTCCTCTACAACTTGGCCCTTAGAAATAATATGGAAGTAACTGGTTTAAGCAACTTGAAGATGACTATGCAAGCCAAAAATCCAAGCATAGCTACCCACAATAGTGTAATGTCTGTTAAATCCTATTTCTTCCTGTCTCTAGTTTGAGGAAGATCATTTTCCATACTACTTTCTGTTTCCTGCTTCTGTCTTATATCTCTCTCCCCAAAATTGTATGGATAAAACCTTCTATATAGTCAAAAAAGTTTTTGTCTCTACATGAAACATTTGCTATATAATTTCAGTAACTCCTTAGAAAGTATCTTATTAGGATTAATTGCTTGGAGTCTTAATTCCCCTAGAAGTATATATGCTTTTCATCTTATGTACGTGGGATAAAGACCAAATCCCATTGATTCTATATAAGGCTTTTGCCAGTAGACTGGAGAAGGACAGACCTCCTACTGCCCCCGAGACTGCCATCCAAGTGCACTTGGTGCTCCGTAGGAATTACTGCTGTGCGTGTTTTACACACTGAGTATTGTTGGTAATCAGCATATGATTGCTAACCTTTCTTTAACAAAAACAAAGCAATAAAACATCCATTAGTTCCCCTATAAAATGGCTCTAAAACACAAACTGTACTTATCTCCAAAAGACAGTTACTAAACATTTTGTTCTTGACTTACTGCAGCACACATTATAGACCAAATTAGGCTAAAGTTGAAATGTAAATGATGCTTCATTCTCAAACAAGGAGATATTGTAGTTGCAGATGTGCTAAATTAAACCTTTATTAACTTGTCATTTTCCATTTATCAAGAGAAACAATTTCACATGAGGAGGCATGATGTTGTTTCTAATCATTTTATATTTTATGTTCCTTCCTGATCCTTAAACCAAGCAAACAATCTGTCTGCAAAGTATGCAAAAATAAAGCTACCTTACAGTATCTCCCTCTCTCTTCCCTTCTTTGCAGTTTTTCCTGCCGGGATTCTACAGCCCCCCTTCTTCAGCAAACACCAACCACAAGCCCTGAACTTCGGAGGGATCGGGATGGTTATCGGGCATGAAATTACTCATGGGTTTGATGACAATGGTGAGAAGATAGCTGAGAAAATATTACTCTTCCAGTTGCTCTCATTGCACTGTACGAAAGGGCAGCTACACACTGCAGTGACTGAAGCAGCCGTGCACACCATCACGCACCCGCCCAGTCACTGTCCGCGAGCACCATGGGCGCACTGTCAGCGTTCTGGTGAACGCTTTGCAGTGAGCGTTCCTGAACTAAGCAGGTCACACGAGAAGTAAGCAGATGTTAAAAATAAACTGAGTTAATGACAATTCTCAGGAAAAGCTGTTACTTTTACAGCATCGTCAGATTGGAAATACAATGCAAGCAGGTACACTGGCTCCTAAAGTAAAATGAAATCCATTAACTACGTTCTTGGGATAGAAGAGCTGTCAGTAGTGTCTTGAAATCACAGGAGACTTTTTTTCCCCAGCACGAACGTTTGAAATCAATTGGCTTTATTATCTTTCTATAATGCTATGTAAAATAGTTTTGGGCAAAAACTCACGTCTGATACTGTAAGCCAGTAATTTCTTATACATGGGTTTTCTTCAGTGTGTTGGTTTTATGTTAATTAAGCTTGTGCAGATTACACATAAGCACACAATACAGCCTCGGAAATCTAGATCCATAGCAAATAAAAAGCATGCTCGAGCCAGAGAGCTGAGAACACAAACACCAGAACTGCAATTTCAGCTTTTTCCTGCTGTGGCAAAGTCATTAATTCTCTATGATCCTCAGTTTTGTCACATGGACACACAGCATAAGCACTTAAGACACCTCAGAGGTGGGGATAAGTTTTGTTACATGATCTCTGTATAATCCAGTTTGAAATAGAACTAGGCCTTAGTGCTATAACTAAATTCAGGGCTGCTGACTGAACAGGAAGTCACGGAATAATAGGGAATAGAGATGTAATGACTGCAATTGATCTTGTTCATTCCCTTGTGCCAAAGGAGAATCAACTGTGCCAAAAACATTTCTGATAAATCTCTGTAGCACAGACCATCTAAATCAAAGGAGGAAGAGGGGAGGAAATGCAGCATTAAAAAGAAACGGGTGCTACACTGGAAGAACGGTTGCTCTAACATACTCTCACTCAAAACTGTCCTTTTTTCTTGGATTTTCATACAGGCAGGAATTTTGATAAAGATGGAAATATGCTTGACTGGTGGAGCAATTTCTCAGCTATGCATTTCAAGGAGCAGTCTCATTGCATGGTTTATCAGTATGGGAACTACACATGGGAGCTGGCTGGAGGACAAAATGTAAGTAAAAACAACCATTTCCACACCACTGGCTTTTTATACGGAAAAATAATGAATGTAAATGGAGAGTCTCTACAGACGATAAGCATAAAACCCCTATGCTACAGGATAATTGTTCTGGAAATAAGATACAAGGGTTGTTTCTTGTCAATTAGGGATACTAGTGTAGCCTAGAAAACCAGCAATATCTGTGTGCGCTTGGGTTGATGGTGAACTGCGGCCACGTTTGCTTTTGCTGCCAGACCCCATGAGGTGTTTTTTGCAAGGGAGAGGGAAATCTGGTGTTTGCTACTGTATTTTGCCAGTCCTGCTAGCATCTGTTCTGCCCAGCAGCCCATAGTCTGTTCATGTTATATTCGTATATATTCTCTCTATTCTAATCTACAGCTTTTACCCTATTAATTTTTTTATTTTCATTCTCTCCTTTCTTTGCCCCAGCACAAAGTCACTGCTTCCTTCTGTTCCAGACATGACTGCCTGTGATGCATGACTGTGCTTCAGCTGGAGGTTCTTAGGGTTGTCGATGTTACTGACTATAGAGTAAATGAATGATTATTCTTTTACAGGTCAGTGGAATAAGCACATTAGGAGAAAATATTGCAGATAATGGAGGAGTCCGACAGGCTTATAAGGTAACTTCCAGATATAGTGCGAGTTAACTTTACCCCTGGGATGCAGTAATGGGGTTACCTATTCTGTCATTAAAAAATTGACAATTAACATGTTATTACCCTATTCAAAAACTTAAAGCCGCAATTATATATCTAGAAGCTTATGTCCCCATAGATCCAATCACAGTGTAGGATTGCTGGCATTCTTGCACCCAGGAGAAGACCACCTAATTCTCCTAGCTATACTTCGATGTACTGCAATGCTTGATGCTGCACACTTCTGTCTCAGGTAAACAAGGGCGATGTTCATAAACAGGCACGGTATTAGCAAGGAAAAAGGTAAAACACCCTCAATTTTCTAAAGCCCTTAATTCTGAAAATGGCAGCTGCAACTTCAAACAGCTTGTCACACAGCAAAGAGCACTGATTTCTTGGCAACACAGTTTGGTGATATTATGAAGCAGAATAACTGTTTTTTCCAAGTTTATTTCTCTCACACTTTTCATCTTTGATCTCGAAAGTGGCACGTCAGGTAGGACATGAAAAGAATAGATGGAAATACCGTCTCTTTCCCAAGGATACAGATCATACCTACCAAAATACCTGTCTCTAAAAGCCTAGCTCCTTTTGTTGCTTTCTTTATGTGTTTTATAAGCTTTAGGAAAATAACACTAAGAAGTCCCTTCTACCTTGCTGCTAGTTATTTTTCATGCAGCTATAAAGCAGAATAAAAATGCAAGGATTGATAATGTCAGACCTGCCTGCCTCTTTCCAAGGTAAAAGTTTGCTTCAACCAGTCAGTTATTTTCAAGAGAAGAGAAATGCAACTGGTATTTCAGAGCACTGCCTCCATGCTGTGGCTGAAAAATGATGTTGTTCAGCATGGTTTTATCTGTTACAAACACTCTTGCGTGTTGCCGTACTTCTGCTCTAGCAGGGGAAGTCACTTCCAGAGTTGGGGAAGTCCAGTACCTTTAATCCTCCAGGTTCACACACCGTCATTATGAATAGGAACACAGTATTTATCAGCACAAAGGCTCTTCCCATATGGAGCTCAGGTGTGAGCATGGAATGTTCCTTTCCACGCATAATCCTAACAGAGGCCGCGATAAAGCTTTTCATCTCTGGCATTTTGAATATGGCAACAGTTAAGGGTGTTTACAGAAGAACATTCTGAATTTGCAGAAATCTAAACTGACGATTCTGACTCCGAGAAATACCATTAAAATTAATTACTTCATTAAAGTGAATATGTACTTCATTCTAAAAGCTATTACGAATGTGGAGGAGTAGTGTGGTATGACATAAACTGCCTGCACACAGAACCCTCTGATGTTCGGTGGTGCTGAATGTATTTTTACCCTCAGCTCTACCTTTTGTGTTTTGTGTGCTTTGGGACTATCTCGGCAACGAAGAGGATAAGGTAACGGAACGTTTGGAATTAACCATCATGAGGACACATTAACTTGTCTCCATTATGTCAATATACCTAAAAAAAGAAAATTGGCCAATTAATGTGTAACAATAACAGGTAATGGATTTAACATTGAGCAAGGTTATTATCTGCTATTTTATGAGCAGTTACCTGAAGAGATAAAAATCATCACCATAGAACTGTGGAGAAGACTTAACGCTTTGTTTACAGATACCAATTCCTATAGAAAGAGTCATGTGAAACCTGATGATTTTACTTCAAACTTCAGTCACAGGCATTCAGTCTCCGCAGCGTTATTGATTTAATACGCATCCCCAGCTATACTTAAATACGATATTAGCAGTCCCACTTTGTCATGCTTGCTCGCTGAGCCCCCATAGCAAAGTAATGGTCCGTCGGGGTCGCGGCATACCTTTCGCTAAGATGGTGTGCCCCATCTTGCTGAAGAAATTCAGAACAGATCTCCAAGTGACTCAGTAAAGAACACGCAAAGCTTCTTGCAGTGAAGGTCAGCTGGCCAGCAATAACTGCTACTCTAAAACTCCGCTTCCATATAAAAGTATGTTATTTTTTTCCTGTTTTGTAACAGTTTTCAGTTCGGAGATTACTGTACCTAAGGAGCTGAATGCAAATTGTATTTCATTTTTTTACTAGAAAAGTCAACAGAGTACTTACGTTGACAGCTTTTTCATAAAATTGGCAGTACTATTTGTATTAGATAAAAACTACAAAAATACAGAAGGGGAGACATGTTGGGTTCATACACACTGTGACTAAAATCTCTCACCCCAAAATAACATTCAAAATACCCATCATTCCTGAATAGGCCATCCTGCTGCTTCTCCGCATTGAATCTGTGATCATTTCTAGGCCTACTTAAAATGGCTGGAACGGGAGGGGAAGGAGCCAAAGTTGCCTGGACTGAATCTGTCCCACAAACAGCTTTTCTTCCTCAACTTTGCCCAGGTAAGAACACTGGGATGCAGCCACTACACGCTGCACGAAAGCATACATTAGGTGATCCTAAAGGTTAGAGAGAAAATCAGTCCCAAGCTCTGCTTGGGACAGTGATTCACCATTGACCGCGCTCATCAAAAGGTCCTCAGGACAGACGTGGAAACAGCGGCTTAGTGATGAGAGGAAGGAGTTTTCAGTAACTTTTCTGAGGGCAGTACTGAAACCTGCTGGGGTGAGGATCCAGAGAACCAGAGCATCTGCCACCAAAAGCGTGGCAGACGACTTACAGGGGACAACAACTTTCAAGAGCTTGCCACTTCATGGATCATTTCATGTTCCACTAACATTTATGAGAAAACTCCTCTTGCTTTCAATGCAGCAGGGTTTCAGCCATTTTTTAACGTGCTGGGGAAAACTGAATGCCTGAGAAATACCAAGCCAGCAGCCCTGAACTAGGAATACATGGTCAGATCACAGACTTTGCTACAGATTCCACTTATTTCCCTCTATACCACTTTATTACAATGCAGAAACAATAAGTTTGCTGAGTTGAATTTCACCCTTCAGCCTGGATGAGAAACTCCCGAATGTTTACACTCTCAGAGTAACAAATATTTAACAGCAGGTCAAATATTTGACAGTAGGCCAACGCACTTAGTGTTGTGCCTCAGACTCAGACTTTGGCTCATCTGTTTGAGGAACCATGTGTGAAATCAAGAGCTAACATATCTATCCCAAAGCATCAGATCTTGATCCAAGAACTTGATAAAACAAAAACTAATTAGTAAATAATTGTATCTGTTCTGCCTCCTCTATAAAACTATATTGTAACAAATTGGGATGGCTCTTAGGAAGAGCTTTGAAAACAGTGAGAAGGTCCCCAAACTGAATTCCCTTTAATACTGACCCACTAATGATTAATCCTCCTTGTCTAGGTTTGGTGTGGCTCCTACAGACCAGAGTATGCTAGCCAGTCAATAAAGACAGATGTTCACAGCCCTCTGAAATACAGGTGGGTTTTATGAACTGATTTACTAATCAATAACTTACTTGGTTCAACCCATTGCAGCAATACAGCACAAAAGGAGAGAGTGGATCATCGCTAGCAGTTATATTCTAACAGAAAAGTCTAGGCTGCCTTTCAGCATTTTCCCCATAGCTTGTAGGACGCTGCTGAAGAGTACGTTCCTTTACGCGGCCGGGTAAATTTGCCAGTCTATAGAGAACGGAGCAGAACCCAGTTACTACATGCTCTGTTCTAGCATTTCATCAGTCATATTAGCTATAGTTTTCTTGCATAAAGGATCCCATAGTCTGAGACTGTAATTGAGTTATGAGACCCTAAATCACTTTAGGGACATGGCTTTCTGTTTTCCAGAGCAACAATCTCCACGCACTGTATCGATGTAAATAAGTTCCTTCTCTTTGTTTAGGGTGATGGGATCGTTGCAGAACTTTGAAGCGTTCTCAGAGGTGTTCCACTGTAAAAAAGGCACAGCCATGCATCCAGCAGAGAAATGCAGAGTCTGGTAACCAAAAAGAACACTGGCGAGAAGGACGCATGCTCTGGTGACACGACAGTTCTTGCCAGTGACGTGCCTGATGTTCTCCCATTCAGCCACAGCCGAGGCGAACGGTGCAGCTACTGCAGTGAGAACCAAGGAAAGCACAGCACTCCAGCTCCTGCCGCCCCGCCGGGACGTACGCCCGTATCTCGGTGACTGGTGGGCTCTGCTGAAAGCCACGGTGTGCTCCAGAACAGGAATGACTGTTCCCCATGACGTCCTGACTGTTACGAAGATGCCACATCAGGGTTACAAAGACTGATTCTTAAATAAAAAACAAAACCAACAAACAACTATATATCTATTTTTCAGAAAGGAACAATAATTTTAATATGTCTTACAGCTACGCCTTCTGAGACTCAGCAAACCTGTTTGAGATGTTTCACTGAACTGTTTTCCAGTATTCTGATTCCGTTTCTGGTGCATTCTTCCCAAATTCAGGTTAGAGCTAGTGTAACCCCTCCTGCTGTCTGTGTACTTGCACTTTGGTTACTGCTTTGTTGTAAGAGATTGTGATTTGTCTTGCTGCGTTACCAAGTGAGCTGTATGTCACGATGCCCGTCGGCTGCGAACGTCATGCGAAGCTGCGCTCTCCTACCGCACTCGAGTTCCTCTGCTCCAAAGAACAACTGTAACACGACCTTAAAGTGAGGTATCGCTAGGCAGAAGGATCACATTTTTAGGAGTACAAATTCTGTTGTTATGGTTAAAACTACAGGGTCCCTCCCTTCAGAGGTATATTTAAAATGATGCTTATTCTTGTAGAAGGTGTATAAAATACTTTTTGCCAAATAGCGAACATGTATCCATGGAAACAATTAAGCTGTTTTTAATCCTGTGCCTTTTCATTTTGTCATAGTATTAATTTTTAATAAAAAAAAAACCAAACCACACAGTAGCCAATTCAGCAAGCATTTTACTCTAGAGAGTTTTGGGTGGCTTTCCTCAGTACGCGTTCTAATATAATAATATTTTAAACTGCCAACACTTAATAGTGAATTTTAACTACTCTTTCAGCAGATGCTTTTCTTTCTGGCACAGAAATCCCTGGAAAGCAAGGCAGTGACTACTGGCGCGTAGCTTACGAGGTGCCCGATCCCACTATTCATGTGCCTCAGGGCTGTCGTTAGCGCACCACTAGCAGAAGGGCTGAGTATCTGAACATCAGGGAAGGCAATGAAAATCCCCCATGGGAAGCAGCTGGGCCGTAAGAGACGACCCACGGAGTTCCTCTGGCCATTTGACAGTACGAGCTGGCTAAATCACTGAACGCAACCCTCCTGATTTTTGCATGAATTTCACCTGCTAAAGTGGAATCGGTCTACAGATAAATTGCCGCTTTTAATGTCGCTGAGAATATATAGTTCAATGACATTTTATTTCTGTCTTAAAAGTCACCTGAGAAGATAACTTTCTCAGAGATTCAGTGCTACCTCAGGGATTAACCACTCTTCTATGCCCTTCAAAGTCTGAGTTAAGTACAGAAGGGAGAATAAGTAGTCAGAGGGTTTAGTTGCAAGTTTGTTTATTTAATCTCTCTTCAAAAGACTAAGAACAGACTGTTCGGCACCCGCCAGTAGAGTTGCCTACTGCAAACAAATATTATACAAAGCATAGAATTTGGCTTTCAGTGCAGTTAATAGTAATAGAAAAAGTGTTTCACATCTAATTCTTTTCTCGGCTGCGCCTCAGATGACGGTGTATACAGACCTCTTCAAGGGAACGCGGCCTGAATTCCATTTTGGTTCTCTGTCTTTATTTCAGCTGCCTCCGTTACCTGAGGAGAACTGCACTTCACCACAGTAATTCTAGCAAAGCTCCTGATTCAAGGCAGATGAAGTGGGAGGAAAGGGTATTTTTTTCAGATGGGAATTGTTGGATTCACATATAGAAGTGCCTGAAAACCTTAGGATTGACCCACACTAAAAAAACACAACAAAAAAATGGTGACTAGGAAGGAGAGTGCACTAACAAGCTCTGAGAGCCCTTCAAAAAAAAAAAACCCCAAACCTTACAATATTCTACACGAGGATTAAGCTCCCCTTTCAGTGACTTAAAAGCTGTTAATGGAAACCTGGAGGTACGGAACCTGGCGCGTACGTGTCCTGCTCACGCCTCCATACGGTCTGAAGGGCTTCAGATGCCAAAACTTTTGGTCCTACTGGGAGACCTAAGGAGACGTTTATTTCCCATCAGAGCGCCGGAGAGGCGCTGCGGGTGCCTGGAACTTCACCTCAGAGCTGGGTTAGTCTAGAACACAAAACCCCCAAATTCACAGCAGTATTTCACATTTAATGCTTGTCCATTTTGGTAAGTTCCAGTTCTCTCCGATACTGAACACCAAAACCTTTTGAAGTCAGACTTAATAATGTTCTCAAACACAACAGAAGCGATTTCATATAATATCATAGTAAATCATCCATGCGACTTAAAGATTAACCAAGAGGACACAAGTTAAAGCTAGTTAGGAGATAACGCAGACTCTGTAAAACACAGATGGGTAGTACCTAATGTAGACATTAACCAAGGTTCAGCTCAAACTCTGACTAACCATGAGCTTGTGGCTCCGTCCAGGACTAGAACCAGTAGTTAGACTACAGATGTAGCAGCGGATTGCTGAGATTCCGATGTCCTAAAAGGCTTCCTGCCAATTTGATTATTTTCCGCCTACCATCAGTAGAGAGGGAAGAGGCCAACAGATCGGTGCTCTGGTGAGCATTATGAAGCCCAAGTTCTGCATAACAACGGATGTTTGCAACTGGATGCTGAAGCCAAGCCTAATCATGTTCCATTCTGGGTTTTATTCACCTTAAAAGAGTTTTTGCTCTTGAATTAACCGAATGCTCCTGTTCCACGCCCTGTTAAAACCGTCATACAGACTAGGGTTGTATTCGCTCCTGGACTGGATTACACACCTACTAGGCTAGGGACTTTATTTTTCTAAATTGCTCTTTACCTGTATTAGAACTGACAGATCTGCAACCTCCTTAGTCTGAAATGCTGCCCAAGCTTTGTTCTGGCCGGTAAGTGACGTTCACCTTTCTTATCACATCTAAAACTGATGTTCAGAGAACGATCATTTGACTACTGTTTCCTATTGGAAGGATTTTAATTTAACATTAAATGACTGGTTACAAGACAGTCAAGTGCTCTGATAAATCAGCTTTTGTTATTTAATTCTTTGTGTATGGCAGCAGGCAAAATAAAGTGTATTTAACTGCGTGTGTCCCTCTTCACTTACTCAGATTTTCCACGCCAGATTGCATGCATACAGTAAAGCTAAATTGCATAGCCAGGTAATAAAAACTTCCTCGCTTGCGTAGCTGATACTTGCCTGTGGCTCTCCCGGGAAGCTGAGCTGCCCAAAGTGCCTCTCCTCCCTCTGTCTTCACAGGCCTTTGCAAGCCGGGTGGTTACAGCGCCACGGACTCTGCGGGAAGCGCCCTGGCCGGATTCAGGATTTGCCCCCTGCCTCTCAGAGCAACAGGCGCTGCTTCCTCCGCGTGTTCTGAGAGAAAGGACTCATCCTCGGGCTCCGCAGGGGACTCCCGCTCGGCTGCCAACGTGCAATTCCTTTTGCCAGCTCCGGGACTGATCCTAACGGATCTCGACTGGCCTGACACTCGCAGATTTCGTAACAAGTTCAGGTGGTTTGCCTGCCGTCGTGAAAATGGGTTTATTCGAGGGTTATTAAGAAAAGAGTGACATTTTAAATACTCCACTGTTCAACAGTTTAACTTGCCTATTAAGTCACCAGTAACAGTACCTCAGGATAAACTACAGCTGCAGTTCTTCTTTAGGGACAGAAAAATTAGGTAGCCTACATCTTTGGCAGCAGAATATCGGAAAAAAGAAGCGAATTTGAGGAGGAACTTCTTAATGTGAAATCCAAGAGACAATATATATGAAGGGAAAAAAAGAAATAACACAGACTATTGATTGCCAGTCTGAACAATATCACAAACTCAGGGACAGAATCTGGCACAGTATCTTTTACGTACAACACTTATTCATACTTGCAGGGCTCCAGCTATCACACAAGACTGCTGATGCAAAAAGGCAAGTTTACCGCAAACAGGGCGTAACAGAACAAAAACGGCCCTTGCCAGCTTCATTTCTGCTTAGATATTTCATGCTCCTGGTTTTTGTCACCCGATGTAGATCCCTTCATTGCACTGTAAGAAATACAGAAGTCCTTACGGCTGGGGAGCCGGGTACCCGGCGTCCCCAACGTGCTGTAGAGGTCCCCCGCTCACGAGACGGGTCGCAAGACAGGCACAAGAAGAAAAGCATGAGATGAGGGAAGAAGAGTCAGCCAAAGTTGTAACCAGTAATACAGTGCCATAAACTGTTTTAGTTTATAACAGTTAGTTTATAAACTATAACAGCTACAAGTACACTACAAATACTGCAGTATATGAGCGTAGCATGTGCTCTACAGATAACAGAAGTGGTCCTAGGGCCAGTCACACTTGCACATAATCCTTCTCTAAAAGCACAAGTTGTTGTTCTTTGTTACCACATTCGTAGGACAGTTTTGGCCTTGAGAATTGCATTCTTCTACACTTGTTCAGTCGAGTCTCAGCAGAAGGACTACGGGGCTGCCCGATACCGGATTGCCAGGCAGTCGCTGCCTACCGCGGGGGAACTCAGGCAAGTGACAACGGCATCCGTGTGCCAAGCAAGGGAAGCAGCACGCAGCCGTGCAGAGGTCAGGTGGAGGAGGTTCACGTGGCTGACAATTTAATTACTCTGCAAAATCATTAAGCTCTGGAGATGTGCCATTAGAAGTTCTGGCACATGCAACTGCTAAAGGGATAATTAAAATGTGCCTGGGAGGTTTTATTCCAAGTTATTATTACAGCACAGGGAAGCTACTTTATTTTTTCATGTAAGTTTATTACGCCTCCCACCTGCAGAAGACTCTTTCCATCTGTCGCTTTGTGTCTGTGCCAGCACAACCCAAGTGCATAAGCTACAGCCGCCCTTAGCAGTCCCACCCACGTCCTTCGATTTTACCCCTAGGGCGTGCACACCTCCCCGCCCCAGCGACAGCCCCCTCCATCGCACCGGCTACCAGGACCTCGATGAAACAAGAACAGAGATAAGAGAGGCTCAGAACAACAGGGAGCGGGCGCGCCCTCCTGACCACTGTGCTGCTTTTCCATCATCATCCGCCCAAGGCTCACAGAAGAGGAGATGTGCCACCGCAAGTGAGAGACAATTCAAGTTGAGGACAGGGGCAGCAGCAGAGTTTCACTGACCCGAACCTATCAGTGAGTGAACATCTACAAAGAGATGAACGCAGAGGCCTTGCAAATGAAGATCGGGGCTTGTTAAGCAGGGTCCCTTACTGTGCGCTTAGTTCACCACGTGGCCTTAGGTTTCTGTCTGACACCTGTGCCATCTGCAAGCTTCCCTGCCATCAAAGTTTAACGCCAACGGCCAATTCCAAGGTCAGAGCAGAGATGGTAACCCCTTTCCAGGAAGATCCAGGTCCTGACCAGATGGAGCTTCGAAAACCAAGTCAAGTAAAATTTTCCAGCACGGCTTGTTAGTATGGCGTGGTGCGATCGCTCATCCTCCTCTCCTGCCGTTCTGCTGCTGTCCGGCATCTGGCCGCGGCGTTGCGCTGCTGGTGGCAGCAGCCACGCGCTCCGTTTGTGAACGCCGGCGGTGGTGACAGAGCGCAGCTTTACAAGCATCCTGTGTTTGAGAGCCAGTGTTGGTAGTAGAGGGACCGTTTGCTGTGCTCCTTAAACACTGATGATCATTTATCCCATGATCGGGTGAAGTTTAAGCTACAACTGGTTTCCCCATTGCAAATCAGGACAGCAGTTTCAGCTACAGGCAACCCCTGCCCCTACCTGAGTTTTCACACTTTCTTCAGCCGTTGCGATGACTTTCTGGTTATTTTCAAAGGAACCGAGTCCCCTGGGGAGCTCTGTACAAGCCCAGCTTTTTCTCCACCTGCACAAGTAAATAACGTGTTTAGTGTCAGGTAAGAATGAAACTGTTTGTCCCCAAAACAAGGTCTGTAATATTTTTTTTAAGGAGTTCCCAATAATCCAGAGCTTTCACTACTGAAACAGAGCGAGGAACAAGATGCATACTCGCAGTCTGCAGAGCTTTCAGCCGTGAAGTATTCTCCACTCACATAACTGCCCTACCCAAACCAACACAGCCTGCCGGACAGACAGACTGACCCAGACACAGTACCTCTGTCATTTACCGTTGCTTCCAGGCTGTTAGGTATAGCATCTGTTCACGGGGCTCGCTCAGAGACGCTGGGGAACAGCCTCCATTTTAGCCCCCTCCAACCCCCTCACCCCCACCACAACAGAGCACCTTACCCAATAACTAAGCCAGTGGACAAATACAAGTAACCAGACAGAAATTAGCCGATCCTGCAAAAAGCCACTTTAGCCTAGCGGAAAATCCTGTACCCAGAGGTGTTTTGCTGCAGGTCTGATTCCATTATAGACTCGTAGGCAATTAAGCATCAGAGACGCTTTGTTACATACTTCGGAAAAGAAGGCAGACTCAGATGTTTTCCAGAATGAGGGGAAATGAAGTCTTTCCTTCTCCCATGCTGCCACCTGGTGACAAATCAGGCTCCAACTTCTAAAAGAGACCAAAAGACACAGCTAAACATTAGCGAGTTTTTTGAGACTGTCGAACACACACTTGCTGCAGACATTAAACACGCTGCTGCTATGGCAGGCACACACACACAAAGATTTCTTTTAGTGGGTAGATTGCTGATCCTGGTCTGACGCCGCATCCCGTCTCTCTGCCTGACTGCAAAGCTCCCAGCTTATCCACAGCGTCTTCTTCCAGCTGCGACAGAAGCCGTAGAAACCAGGAGTTCCTGCCCAGGCCCAGCTGCCTGACAGCTCCTCTCAGGGGTCTTCCCAATGGTTCGCAGGACAAAGTCAGGAGGAAATACAAGCCGAAATGTTCTTTGTGATGTTGGCCCCCGAATCCCAGCCATAGGTTACCCCTTCCTCCAAGTCTTGCCTCTCCAGTCCCAGGAGTAACGGAACAGCAAAGCTGCTGTGCTGGTTGAGATATGCATCTCTAGCTTCTGAACATCGAATAATTACGGGGCTGGAGGACAGATATTTCTTTGCAAAAACATCTTTGGAGCAATTGCTGCCTAAACACTACAATAAATCCCTCCTCCAAACGACAACACTGAACAACAGTAATATTTAACCCCTCTCCCTTCCTAAGATCTTCATCTGCTTTCACAGCTGTTTAATTAAAAGTTCATCTCAGTAAAAAAGTAATACTGAGTAACTTAAGATCCAGAGTATGCCAATGTAATAATTTAAAAATCAGACAGCCTGCAAGGCAGCCGGGCAGCCCGTGGCTCAGCAGCAGCCTGCCAGCACGCTCGCAGCACCTATACAAGGTTTACCCGCGTCTAGCACCCGTCTGCGGAGGTTTACAAAGTGCTGTACGAATTCTAATTAACCCAAGGTGAGAATTAACAGATCTGGATTATGCAGAGATGAACAGTAATTAAATCTTCAAAACTTGCATACCACCAGATCGAGAGCAAGCTCTATGCGCGCCAGAAAGCCCGGCACCCTGTCAGAAACGTTAGTGCCAGGTCACGAATTGCACAAGTCGCATTTTTGGAAGAAAACGCTATGTGTCAGCCAGCACGGTACCGTTTAACGCCTGCCACCTGCAAGCTGAACCAAGTACAGAGCGTTGCAAAGCTCTAAGATTTGAAGTCTGTTCAAAGCCCCGCGTATCACGAGTGCAGGTGCAAAACCAGGATGCTACCGCTGCCGAAGCAGGCCTTCCACAAGAAGATTAAGTCCCTGGGAGATAAGAAAAAGCCCAAACTCCCCCCACGGTTGGCATGCAGCACAGAGGAGGCTGAAGCTGCCTTGTCACTGTTCTCTGAACTCTCTCCGTTTGGGCTTTTGCTTTTATCTTGAAACTTTGCTCAAGAAAGCTTTTTACTAAGCAATGGTAGTAACGCTTCGTACACAAGTATTGCAGAGGGACAAGCAGTGTTAACAATTAGCAAATCCTACAGTCAGTCAAATGCTGGAAAACACCCAACCCCATGAAACATTAACCAGCTACCAAAGCTAATCTAGAGAAAAAAGGTCAGAGAAAAAAAACATGTTTACCCCATGCGTATCTTTACTGGTCATGGGACACGTTCAGTAAGTCCTATCAGACCAGCCACAGAACTGGCAACCACAAAAACCAGCAATGCGTTTGCTGGGTGCCACTGCTATTTTCAGAACGATGCGTTAGAACTGCCTGCCTGCCTGGTCACATATTTGGCTACCGAAAGTAAAACTGATTCTAAAAATGCAATAAAGTCAGGGTTCATTAAAGTTCTTTGTGCATGGCTCTCAGCAGACACGCAAGAACCAACAAAGGCTGCATCCCTTTTAGTTTCAGAGACTTTCAGAACTTTGACATTGGGATTGTAAATACTGTGGGCATCCTTTTTTATATAAAAATAGCTAGGAGTAAAAGAAATTGTAGACAGCTTGCCCTTCCGTGATTGCTGCAATGTAAAGGTTTTCATAAATGTGACTTTTATGGGGACTTTAAAAAAAACACTAAAAATCACAACATTTTTATTCTTAGAACTTCAACAGAAGGTGCTTCTTCATGGCCAGATCTGCATGCACACAGCAGAAATTTTCAAAGCAATTTTAAAGCATTCTCTAAACCCTTTAACTTTCTGTTGCTTGCAGCTTGATTTTACCACAGAGCTGTACTTTTGCATAGCCACCTGTAGCCATTCTTACAAAACGTAAAGTTTCTGAAACATCACTTTATTTTGCAAAGAAAATACAGAACTAATTCTGCTGAACAAACTAAACATAGCTCAAAAAAAAAAAAAAAAAAGTTGTTTATCGTATTTTCCCTAAGCCAAAAGAGAACCATTTCCCATTTTCGTCCATTCCTCATAGTCACGTGGGGAAGAGGTGTGCGAGTTTGTCGGCCAACGAGCAGTGGTCTCTAGGTCTGTGGCCTGGGTGAACACGAATTCAGAGGGATTCATTAATGCGGCAAAACCACAGGCAACCCTTGGCAACGACTGCAAGCTGTTCTCCCGTCTCCCCTCCACTCCCCTGCTCTTCCTTAGAGTCGTTCACAATGCAAATACATCTCCCATCTCAGCCTCTCCCCAATTCCACTAACAGCTCCCTCCGCACCCTGCGCAACACAAGCTTCTCGCCCCGACACGCTGCCGCTGCCACGGCACATCTCGGTACCCGCTCATTCCATCAGCCCCAGTACCCCCTCCCAGGCGTCCCACTGCACCCATCAGGTGTCTTCTCCATCTTCTACATCTCATTTCATATACAATTCTTCACCTCAGGCTCAGCTGACAAATAAAGCATTACTATCCTCACCAAATCCTTCCTCAAGAATCCGCGTCCCCCGTGATGCTCTTTAAGAATAACGCCTTTCCTCAAGATAATGCCAACAGCCAAGCAACTCGGTGTTTTCACTTCTTCAGGTAACAGGAAAATTCTTTTACAGAGAGAATGTGTTGCCATTAGTAAGAACTTTATTTCTAGACATAATGTTCACGTAGGACCTTACCTTTCTTTGTTATACCACCTGATCATAGAGCACAGATCACAGCAAAAGACAATAATTGTATATATGTCATTGATGAAATTACTAAGAGCTACATGTTTCTTGATATGCAAATTTCCTTTTCCCATCAACATTTGCTTTACTTCTGAAAAATTTGTACAAAATGCACTCGGAAAATGTGTTATGTATTAGTTATGTGGAGTCTTTAAAATGAAAAAAGCTGGGTTTTTCCAGTAACAAAGACAATTACAATGCATACCAAAGGTAACTGTCCAGGCTGGTTAGTAGGCAAGAAGCTCCAGGCATACCACACGGGCCACTGCTCCATAAAGCGGCGATGTAAAAGGAAAGAGCTTTACAACCTCTGGCGACACTGACCAACGTTTGGTCATAGAATCACAGAGCGCTTTGGGCTGGCAGGGCCCTTTCCAGGCCATCCAGTCCCACCCCTGCACGGGCAGGGACAGCTTCACCCAGACCGGGTTGCTCACAGCCCCATCCAGCCTGGCCGTGAATGTTTCCAGGGATGGGGCATCTACCACCTCTCTGGGCAACCCGTTCCAGTGTTTCACCATCCTCACTGTAAAAAATTTCTTCCTTATATCCAGTCTGAATCTCCCCTCTTTTAGTTTAAAACCATGCCCCCTTGTCCTATCGCTATTGGCCCTACTAAAAAGTCTGTCCCCATGTTTCTTTTAAGCCCCCTTTAAGTATTGAAAGGCCACAATAAGGTCTCCCCGCAGCCTTCTCTTCTCCAGGCTGAACAACCCCAGCTCTCTCAGCCTTTCCTCATAGCAGAGGTGCTCCATCATTTTTGTGGCCTCCTCCGGACCCGCTCCAAGAGGTCTATGTCCTTCTTGTACTGAGGACCCCAGAGCTGGACACAGTACTCCAGATCACTCAGCTAGTTTCAACTTTGATACTTCAGAAGATGCCACTTGGCTGTTTCCTTAGATCTTCGCAGATCCTCCTTTTCATTTTCAAGCTGTCTTTCTTCTCCATGAATATTTGGAAAGAACGCTGGGCTTCTCTTGTTGAGGTGTTTTGGGGTTTTTTTGTGGTTGGTTTTTCAGTTGGGTTTGTTTTTTTTAACCACCTCTACAATAGTTTCTTTTTACCATTGTCTACAATAGTTCAAACAAAAATGCCTATTCAGGCCTGGTTTCTTCAGGGTCGGCACTGGTTTCCTGCACAGGAACAGTTGTTTGATCCTCGTTGTCCACGGGTATCAAAGCCCGACCTTGCTGTCCACTCTTTAAAACATGTCAAAGGAAAGCACAGAGAATGAAGAGTCAGCTTTTATTAGCAAGTGCCTGCTACTTTCACTACTAAGAGCCAGACTTTTGCTTCTTCCTTAAGAGCAGGAGTCACTGTAGGTCCCCTCTCAAATCAGAAGTGCAAACTATACAGTCCATTCAGTGTTTTCCCTATGGAACACATCACTGTCTGCACAGATACCAGATCTTGCAAATCACTAACAGGAACTTTTAGAAGATACATACGACTGTAGAATGGAGAGATAAATAAACAGTTACGTAAGACAGACTTGCATTTTTTAGTAGGAGTCCATCTCCTGAATCCACCTAAAATATTCATTCTTAGACAGTGTCAGGAGATAACAATGCCCTTGGGACCAGATCCCAAGCCTCCTAACAAGAATCACATAAAATGAGTTTATACTGCATTGTCTTGGGGATTCTGGAACTCACAGACACTCCCAGTATCCACAAGCTGATCCAGTACACACTGGATCATCAAATACACAGCGCATACAAACACTAAACAAAAAACCTACTTCAGATTTCGACGTATTACAAAAAAAAAAAAGGAAAGAAAAGAGAGAGAGATACTCACCCCTGATTCCTGCACCGCTGCAAAGAAAATGAAATGGTCCCATCAAAATGCAGTAAAGCGAACTTTATACTAATGCATTTTTCTGATCATGTTATCATCTTGGCCTTACGTATATGTAGGAGTGGTTCAGCAGGGAGCCTGCATAGGCACACCCCCTAACGCAGGCATCCTTACAACAGGTTAACTGTGGCACAGAAATGTAGAAATTTCCTTGCAGTTCATCTCTAATTGGCTGTTAAGGTTTCAGCTCAACATCTAGTAAAGCGAAAACCACTCCCAACTATTACAAAACTACCCCTTTAGACACGTGCTATTCGTACTTACGTGGCACATAATTTTTCCTTTTCTTTCTTTGCCAGATACATATAAGGACAGCTGCAACAATTAGCACGATTCCAACACCAGAACCAACAATTGCTGTAACAGAGGAATCTGAGGAAGGATTCCCATCCTCTCCTTTTATCAGGCCATTCTCCTTAAGTCTGATGTGAGAAAAGAAATAATTGTGTTCTTAGAACATGTCAGCAGACCCTGCAGTGGAACTGCTGTACTGTTTTTAGCACCACACCTCCACATCCAGGGCCATTCACAAAGGTCTTTCTGACTTGGTGGGTAATCCAAGAAGGAGCTGGCTTTTACCTCTTTGTTTTAATGCCTGTAAATGCGAATTGATTCTCCTCAGAAGCAAACTCTCACCTGTTCTACTATAGGTAAGGGATGTGTCAGCTGAAACACAGGTACCCGGAGGAGTGCACTGCTCTTCCTGGGTCCAGATCCAGCTCTGTTAGAGCTGTCTGAGAGTCTCCTGTGCAGTGACAAGTTATGACAAGAGGCTGGAGGCTAAATCTGTCATGTTAATGAGTTTATGAAGGGAGAAGTTAAGCTGTTCCCAAGAAAGAGTGGGACATAGGGAACAGGATTCCACATTCGGTGCCTCACTGGAAGCAGGAAATTGCTGTTTCAAAGACAGCAAAATGCAGACCCAGCAGTTAAAGAGAACAGTCCCGTGCCCATAAAGAGTAAGAGCTGCTTACTTGGACCATGGCGTACAACTGTAGGACATGTTGGTTGTTGAGGAGGTTCCAGGAGGACAGGCTTCACACACGTAGTCAGTGGTCTTTGTGCCTAAGGGAGAAGACAACAGGATTTCTATCTGCACCCATGGCTAAGGAGACCTTCAGTTCAGCATGGTCTTTGTAAATGACCAAGTGATTACTGCAGAGACTCCTCACTACAGACAAAAGCTCACATGCTTCTGTCTCTGCAGACAGGGAAAAAAGCATTCTTGGCCACATGAACTACCTCAGCATCTAGGACTTATACGGATCCTGCAAGCTTTCAGCTGTGCACTGCTGCTCTGACAATTACAGTCAGTACAGTGGACCAGTATACACCATACCTAGTACGTGCTGGCCCTATCCATTCACATTGATCCTTCACTAATTTTTTTCTGGATGAACTGACAGCTGGCCTCCTCCAAATCGCACTCCAAAGGCATTCCCCATAGCAAAGTTTGGTGTTATTGATGCTATGTTGGCTTACCCCTTTCTTTTACCATAGTACCAGGAAAGCAGACAGTGTAGCGTTGACAAAGTTCACAGTCTTCGGTCCCAACATAACTGCAGAAATAGCCAGGCAGACAGCCACACACAGTGTTCTTCGTATAGGTACACGCTACTTCTGGCACTAGGTTGGCTCCTAAGAGAAATGTACAGGCACAGCCACAGCATTTACATGGGTACAATCCACAGACAAAAAGCAAAAATGAACATTTAGCCTTGCCTTGACGCACTGGTGAAGAGAACCAGAACTAACAGGATTAGTGAGGTTGACTCCTTTTTTGATGTATAAAGACAGCCCAGTTCCTCACAGACACAGCATCTTGGGTCACATTTACATCTGCCCTAAGTGACTTGCACGGCAAAAGCAAAATACTCCCAACTCAGACACTTCTAAATTACCTGTCCTGGTGGAGGACAGCTCCACCAGGTATTCCACGACAGCTCTTTAGACACCATGCTGCAATCTAAAGGAGCCTTTAAATCATAGAATCACAGAATGGTTTGGGTTGGAAGGGACCTTGAAGATCATCTGGTTCCAACCCCCTGCCATGGGCAGGGACACCTTCCACTACAGCAGGGTGCTCAAAGCCCCATCCAGCCTGGCCTTGAGCACTTCCAGGGATGGGGCATCCACAACTTCCCTGGGCAACCTGTTCCAGTGCCTCCCCACCCTCATGGTGAAGAATTTCTTCCTTGTATCTAATCTAAATCTCCCCTCTTTCACTTTGTAGCCATTATCCCCGTCCTATCCCTACAGGCCCTTGTAAGAAGTCCCTCTCCAGCTTTCTTGTAGGCCCCCTTCAGGCACTGGAAGGCTGCTCTAAGGTCTCCCCGGAGCCTTCTCTGCTCCAGGCTGAACCACCCCAGCTCTCTCAGCCTGTCCTCATAGGAGAGGGGCTCCAGCCCCCTGATCATCTTTGTGGCCTCCTCTGGACTCGCTCCAACAGGTCCGTGTCCTTCTTCTGTTGGGGGCCCCAGCGCTGGACGCAGGGCTCCAGGTGGGGTCTCACGAGAGCGGAGTAGAGGGGGAGAATCCCCTCCCTCGCCCCACTGGCCACGCTGCTTTGGATGCAGCCCAGGACACGGTTGGCCTTCTGGGCTGCGAGTGCACATTGCCGGGTCATATTGACCTTCTCATCAGCCAACACCCCCAAGTCCTTCTCCTCAGGGCTGCTCTCAATCCATTCTCCGCCCAGCCTGTGTCTGTGCTTGGGATTGCCCTGACCCATGTGCAGGACCTTGCACTTGGCCTTGTTGACCTTCATGAGGTTCGCACAGGCCCACTTCTCCAGCCTGTCAAGGTCCCTCTGGACGGCATCCCGCCCCTCCAGCGTCGACGCACCACACAGCTTGGTGTCATCGGCAAACTTGCTGAGGGTGCGCTCGATCCCACTGCCCATGTCACCAACAGAGATGTTAAACAGCGCCAGTCCCAATATCGACCCCTGAGGAATGCCACTCATCACGAGTCTCCACTTGGACATCGAGCTGTTGACCGCAACTCTTTGAGTGCGACCATTCAGCCAATTCCTTATCCGCCGAGTGGTCCATCCATCAAATCCATGTCTCGCCGATTTAGAGAGACGGATGTCATGTGGGATGGTGTCAAATGCTTTGCATGATCCCCCGCTCCACTGCAGAACACATGTGCACCGGAGCTGATTGCCTCTGTGAGGCATGTTAAAAGATGTTAAGACAGAGGCGGCAGACCAAACTTGCTCTGGTGCCAAGTGAAGATCTATGCCAGTTTGTCCCTTCCATCACCCAGCAGATAGCATTCTGAGGTCTGCACAGTGACATGAGCCCCTCTGTTCTTTATACTCTAACCAATTCCTCAAGCGAATGAGGCAAGAAAGGAGAAGGGGAGAACGTATCCACAAAAGGCATGAAGAGTCCATTTAAACTGGTTCTTTAGCATCCTACTTACCTTTATCACACAGTTTACATTTCCTGCAGCGTTCCAAACCATTGGGATGATCTGTATATGTATCCTCAACACAAGGTATGCATGTCGTGCTGGAACTTGCAGTGCAATGCTTGAAAACCCGAAATCCTAAAAACGAGAAACAATCGCCCCAGAGAACTGGCTCCATTAGCAAAGCTTACCTGGCCAGGGGCTGACCAGGTAAACCACCCGTAACTACTCTAAATAAACTACAAGGACCTCAGAAATAGCCTAATAGCAATTGTAGAACTAATTCTAAAACAGAAGCCAGGACCCAAAATGAAAGCCCTTGGGAAACTTGTGAAATTACCAACTACCACAGCAGAGACCCTGGCAATCGCTGCTCCCACTCTGGAGGCTCCAAAGAAAGGGACAAGGCCTTGCCCTGTCCTAAGTGGGGCATGAATGCAGGCTGGAAGAGGACATTCTGGCGAGATGCTCACGACTGTGAGCTGCAAGACTTGTCAGGGTGCGGCGGGCACAGCCCGCTACAGCAGCGAAGGCGGGCCACCCCCATGAGCCGGCGCCCTGCTGAGGGAGGGAAGGAGCCTTCCTCCGCCGACGCGCGAGCGAGCAATCCAGGCCCCTACCAGCAGCGCACATCGGGCAGCACTCGGCGCCTATGGGATATTCCCCCAGCCCGCAGTCCAGGGCATCCACGCCATCCAGCTGCATGGCCAGCACAACGGCGAACACCTTGAGGCAAGACAAGAACGGATTTTCCCTTCACAGCTCGCTTCCAAGCCTCGCCATCTCCCGCAGGGGATTTCCGACCAGAGACCCCGCCCGCAGGGCCGGGGCCTGGGCCGCTCCCCGGCGCGGCCCGCCCGCCCGGGACAGCGGCGGCACCGCGGGCCCGGGCCCGGGCGAGGGCCCCCGGGGCGGAGAACGAGCGGGGAGCCGGCCCCACCTCTTGGGCCCCACTCACCAGGCGCATGATCCGCCGGGCCGGGTCCCGGAGGCGCGGGGCTCCGCCGCGCCTCAGCGGCCTCCCCGCCCGCGGCGCGGCCGGGGGCCGCCGCCTCATGCAGCGGCCCGGGCCCCCAGCGCCCGCCGGACCCGCGGCCGCAAAGGGAAAGCGAAAGCGACTCGCGGCCCCGCGGCGGGGAAGGCAGCGGAAGCCGCGGCCCAGGCGGGGGCCCGCGCCCCTCCCCGACAAAATGGAGGCGAGCGAGAAGGGAAGGGGAAGGGGAAGGAAGGGGTGAGCGGGGCCGCGGCTCCCCGCTCCCCGCTGCCGCCCCCGCCAGCGGCGCGTTGGGCAGGGCAGAGCCGGGCCCGACACCCAGCGAACATCTCAAAACCCGCTCACGGGCCCTGTCGGCGCCTCCCTTCCTGAAAACGCCTTCACGAACGCACACAGGGCCAACCAGAACAGAACCAGCTGTCGAAAAAACACGTTGCAGATGCCTGACTGATAAATTATGCAACCTAAAAGCAAAATGCCTAGAAGTCCGCCGTTGCAATTGCTTCAAGCTCCTTCTGCACCTCATGCGTGTGTTTCTCAGCGCTGGCGAGCTGGATTACGGAGCCAGTTAAGGTTCTGGCTTTTAGTCAGCTTCAGCCTCCCAGCAGATGTTTGGATTAGCAAAAGCACAGGCAGTACTTAAAAACAGCTGTTGCCATGAATATTAAAAATGGTGTTGAAATGGGTCACTGTTCCTCGAATACTACAGGGAAGCAGTTTATGTAAATACAGATTTCCCCCTCTCTTTGCAGAAGAAAAAAAAAAGCGGTAATGCTTTACTGATTTCTGAAATGAGTAGGCACCGTTTCTTGCAGCAGGACACAGCCTGAGAAGAGTGCGGAGAGAGGAGCTTTTTGTCAAGGGCTTTGATGAGTTCAGAACGGCAACGCATCTCCCACGGAGCAGGCAAGCGGGCTCGCGAGGCAGGGGAGCTGTACATCTGCTCCTCTGCCAGGGTGTCCGCCAACTAAAAACAGCTCAACTAGAATGTGCGAGGGATTGTATTTTCAGTCCGCGTCTGTTAAAAGTCGGTTACCGGCCTGCGTAGCAAAGGCAGCTAGCTTAAGAGGCATCAAACTTTGTTATTAGCGTTTTGTAATTCTGCTGACACCTAAACTTTTCACCGCTCCCACCACACTACAAGCACACATGAAGCAAGTGGCAATTGGGAAGTGGCTGAGGCCAGAATTAATTCTGTCGAGCAGGTAGAAGGGTCGTCTATAGCATTAGTTTCAGTTTTCCGTTCCCCAACCTATTTCACTGTGTGGCTGCAGAACAGCTACAGCAGTAACCGGGAGGTGGCGAGGGGTGGTAGCGACATTGCTTTCCTGCGTCAGCGTATGTATGCCGGCTTACGCCGATCGCGAGGTGGGATGGCTTGCCAAAAACCGCGCAGCGAGCCAGACAGAGACAGTGCCAGCGCTGACGATGGAGATGCCGGGGATGGCCGGCTGTGGCACACGCTCAGTACGCAGAGCGTGTGTGACCAAGGGCCTGGGACATGAAGCACAAGCCTAGCGACACTGTGGCCTTGTTAGCAGCCCTGTCTCTAACTTGTGTTGATGGTGCACCGTGCATGTAGTTTGCTCAACTTTTCCTCTGACTTTCAGGGGATTATGCTAACTTTTATAGCTATTTGGAATGGACAAAATAAGCTGAAAGCAAGTGAAATCTCCTTTAGACACGAAAAGTAGGGAAGCACAATTGTGAAATACGAATGTCAAGCTTCCTCTTTTCATAATGACAGAGTTTGGGGGTTTCTAGATTTGGTGGCTGGGGGACAGAGTTACTTCTTTTCTCCACTGTAAAGTGATCACGGGTAGTCACTTGACATGAACCGATTTTACCGCACGGCAGCTGCCTCGGTTTCCTACACATCACCACTTCTTTTCCACTGCTTCAGGTTTCACTTGACACGGCGGATCACGCTTCGCTGACAAAGGACAGCGGCTGCTCATGCGGCTGGAAGGTCTGAGCTTGCCTCACCTTGCCCTGGAATGGGTTTGATAAGTCAAAATTCATTGGTATTATCACATTTGCAGCATGATTTTCGCTGTTGGAAACCTCTCGGGCTGTGGCCAGCATTCAGCACTAATATAACGCTAAGTTTTTAGGCAAGAAATCAGTTGTGCTGTCTACCGCTGTGATCTAACAGCAGCTGGGAAAACCGAGGGGCTCTCCTACTTCAAGTGCAGTTCATGGCTGGGTGGGAGGTATGTATTTAGCTCAGCAGTATTCCTGTAACCAGGTCATTCCTGACTTGTCTCCCTAACTGCGGACCAAGTGGTTTTTTTCCATGTCCCCATCACCACTTCAGAATACAAAAAAACTGGGCCTGGTGTAGATTAATACCAGCTTCCATCAGACTCCAACACCCACAGATCGGTTGTGCCTGATTCTTCACAAGCAAAAGGACTTTCCTGGGTGTTAAGATCCAGAAAGGCTGCTCTGGACAGCTGAAGGACAGTAGCTATTGCCTTCACCTGATTTAATACTGATTCACAGCGTGTAAGGAAAAATAGGTCCTGAGAGAAGCCTTTTAGGACTATGAGGAGGGCAAAGACCTTCACACCACATCCCTTCCTTCACGCATGTGCACACACCAGCATCCTTAGTCCAGGATTTACCTCTGCAGGTGCCGCGTGTACAGATAATGTTCAAAGGTATCCCAGAGTTGTGTGCCCTCGGTCACTTCTCAGAAGGTTAAAAACCACCGGTCGGATTCCTTAGTTTTCTTGTCATTGGCAGAAGACAGGGAGCCTCGAAGTTAAGATAGCAGCAGTCTTCTCATGTTTTCAGGTTATTTTAACTGCTTAGAATTCTATCAGCCTGTTTGCTTTTTTGGACTGAAATGTAACAGCTGTGCTCTTTAAGTGTAAATAGCTGTCCCGGGGGAAGGAAAAAAAAAAATCAATTGACTTAACGCAGCCTGTTTGAGAATGAAGAGAGATACCTTTCCTATTGTTATCAGATATGCTTGTGAGCAGTGGAACTTCGAAGGACAAGTTTCCTGCAGCTTTATGTCTCACGCTCAAAATATTTTGTGCCTGATAGGGTACAAGCTCTGATCAAAGCTTGTCTTGTGGTGTTTTCAGACGTGTAAGGTTTCTCTCATCTCTGAGTTCTTCTGTATACAGCAATAAAGGTGAGTTCCTGTTGCTGTCTTTCCCTTAAGGGACTAGCAAATTTGAATCTCCCTCTCTACCTCGTTGCCTATTTTCCCCAAACTCATGTCAACATAATATTCCTGAGACCTCCAACTGTGCTTTAGGTTTGGTTGAAATTGCCTCTCAGTGGTTTTTTGCTCCTGTTTTGATAGCAGCACCAGCATAGCATTGTGCCTTTCAATTTCCCCGAGCAGGCAACGTGAGAGTGAGACACAGAAGATGTCTCTGTTAGACACACCAGCGACAAATGAGGTCTGTGGCATCCTGGAGTGAGCAATCGGTTCCAAACTGGCTATGGTTTTCTGCTCTTGTGGGTTTGTTTTTTTCAGTGAGCATCTGAACCACCAACTCTGGCAAGTCGTTACTACAATTCTCAACTTCCACCTTGCCCCAGGTCAGCTGCACAGTAGGGTACTACAAGTCTACTTAATTTATGCTGATGTCTTCATTCCTACTGGCCAACACATCTGCTGTTTCCTCATATGATTGGCCAAAATACTGAGCATTTTTTTATTTGAACCACGCTGTGCAGTTCACATGACACTGCAGTCAGTAGATCCTATGACACGAGTATTCGATTTATGAGCTAACAGCAGTCCTGTAACTGGAGATTCCTGCGTCAAGTTTGGGAAGATCCACGTACGTGCCCTTGCCCAGGAGCTTCCAGGCAGCAAGGGCGTTGCAAGGTGTGGAAGGCAAGGCTAGAATCTGAGCCCGCATTGTTAGGAGAGAAGGAAGAGGGGAAAAAAGCAACACTAGCTCTTGCGCAGGGGACGAGAGGGGATTAGTTCAAGACTAAGTAACAGGAAGTCTGTTGATGAACATCCGTTTATGCATCTCCTGTTGTTCTTGCTCCGTCACCAAGCTGACGGGGGCCAGAGCCACCGTTCCACCTGCACCTGCCTGAATCTTCCGGCTGGTTCCAGTCCAAAGCTGCGATTCCAGATCAGGAATCCTGAATCCGCCTCAGTTCAATGTCCATCTAACCCTGGATTATGTGGTGTAATCGTGGTTGCTTTGGGAAGAGCACCTACAGAACATTTCCAGGGTGCTCTCTGCCTGAAGGGCGTTGTAAGACTTCTGTGACTCCGGTATCTCTCAGTATGCAGGCTGGTGACTCGTGGGGTTTTTCGGGCTGGAGAATGGAAATTGGTTCTGTCACTGTCACACTGTTACATGCTCAGATTTGCATTCAGATACCTAATGCTTGGGGCTGAAGATTTTGCTGAAGACCTTAACTGCTTTAAGAAAGAACAACAGTCTTTGCATCGGGGTTCTGATGCAAGCAGGTTGCATGCAGCTTATCTGTATTTTGAGAGTACAGACCAGCACATGAAGACTGTACATTCATCTTTCAAAACAAGGACCCACCAGCTACGAAGGTGCTGTGGATAATGCTGAACTTCCATTGACACAGACAATGTCAAATTCTACCCCTTTAAAAAAAAACCAAAACCAAACCACAAACAAAAAAACCCCAAACAAAACCCACAGCATTATAAATGGGTTTCTGATAGCATAGTAGTCTATGGTCCAGACATCTTTAAACCTTCATTTCCTATTTGTTTCAGTGGTTTTTTTCCCCCAGTGCTTTTTTTCTGCTGCAATGTCATGACAGACCCGTATACGCCACCTGGAAACTGTGGCCAGAACTAAAAATGATATTCTGTAGTACATATAGTGAAATGAAATTGCTCCAATTTAAGTGATATCGAAGGCATCGGACAGAGAAAACTCTCGTTCCTCCTAACTTTGATTATTTCTAAAGCTCTAGCTTTAGGAAGCATCCATCAGTGTCTGTCAGTAACACACCAGTGGTGTCTCTTTGAAAGGACTCCAGTGTGGAAATGTTAAATAACACTTTGTGTGGGCAAAACCTTTACATGTAAATGGAAGCAAGCGACCTGCAGAGTCCTAAGTTTTACAGCATTAAGGAATTGCTTAAAATATCCTTTACAGATACAGTTCAAATCCTAGTGAGAGAAGTGATAGAAAGTTGCTTATGCATCAGATTAGACAACTAAATTTTAAAACAATCCTACTCCAGCACTGCTGGAAAAAGTACGCTCTCTACATCACTTTTATGCTTCATCAAGTTACCCTATTCATCTCCCCACATACAATTACAGTGTCATACACAGAAACTGGGAGGTGGAAAAGATTTTATAAAGTCTCCAGCACTGACTGACATCTGATACCTGATCATTAAAAGGAAGCAAACAAAATCACATGAAGCATGCATTTGAAAAACCCTGAAATCCTGCTTGAACTGACTTTATTCATCCAAGGGGGAAGTGTTTTTACAGCAACTGTGACCCCTGGTGGCTAAAAAAAAAGAAGAAAAAAAAAAAATCATTTATAAACTTTGCAAGGGCTTTAGCTTCATAAAATTGTATCCATACTGCAATATTAAAAAATTGTCTATACCTAAAGAATGTTTTGCAGTAAGGATTTTTTAGTGTTCTAAATACTCTGACAATCGTTTTGCATAATTATAGAAGTTTATTTAGCAAGTTCTCTGTATTGTAAGACAATTCACGTGCTGGATAACAGTAACGGCATCACGTCATTATTACTGTTACTACTTACGTTATAGCAGCATCTCAAACCCCCAGACGCCTACCGCTTGACAAAGCTACTGCCAAGAGCTCCAGCGTGAGAGTGCAGGGACTCTGTCACCTCATGCTATCTCCTACCACAGACCCCAAACCCCCTCCTGCAATAAAAAACATAAATATGACAAATCTGTGACAAAATGCGGCAGAACAAATCATTCCTTGTCACAACAAAAGACAAATGAAAACCTGCAGAAGTAAGCGGCGTGTGATTTCTGGCTAACATAACTGGATTATGTATTTCTAGCCAAAACATTCTGTAACTTCAGATGTAAATTGCAGAACTATAACATTTCTTTTAACCAAAGGTAATGTTTTTCACCTAAGTTTGTGCTTGCACAAGCTTAGTTTGTTATCATGGTCAGTTCATTGTCGTAGGAAGGGAATTTGCACTGAGCTGTAGGTAACTTCCCTGGTCTGGGGACGCAGCCGAGGGCCATGGTAACTTACTGCTGGCTCAGGCACAGCTCCCACAAACTCTGGTCAGGGATGCTCCAGGAGTCCTGATTCAGGCAGGCACAACAGCAAGGAAAGGCTTACCCGGGTCTGCGCGTCCTACCGGGGCAGCGCTCACCCGTCCGCGCCCGCAGGACCCCCACGGCTCTACCACCGCGGCTCCGTGCTGCAGCACAGCTCCGGGCCCGGGCTCGGTGGGACGGTTTATTTGCCCCTCTGAGCTCCCAGAGAAGAAATTGTGGGGAGGCATTAGAGGATGCACAGCACTGCAGCGATTGCATCTGTTTCCTCCCAGTGTCAGGTGAAAAAAATCGTGTGAAAGGAGGACTCAAATTGCAGCTGCTGCCTGGAGGGAGACCAGGTGGCCAGGCTTATAGAATCATAGGGTCGTTAAGGTTGGAAAAGACCCCCAAGATCATCGAGTCCAACCGTTAACCCAGCGCTGCCAAGGCCACCACTAAACCATGTCCTCGAGCACCACATCTACCCGGCTTTTAAATCCCCCCAGGGATGGGGACTCTGCGCTTGCCCTGGGCAGCCTGGGCCAGGGCCCGACAGCCCTTTGGGGGAAGAAAGGCTTAAAGCTTTATGACTCAGGTGAGAAGGTTTTCTGTGGGTAGGAGGGGCGGTGGCTAAGGAAATGCTCAGCTGACAGTGGCACTTGCATACTTCTGGGGGTTAAGGGTGTGAGGTGCTCACGTGATGGGAGTCATGAGGATATATAGAGCAGACGAGACCACGAGCTCCTTTCGCTGTACAGAAAGTCCCGCCTCGCTGGCAGGCTAACGCATTAGTCTCTTGCAGGGGCGCGCGTGGCTGCATGTCCCTCGGAGGGAGAGGACCCAGACAGAAGTTGCACACAAATGCATTTTATTGCTCTCTACAAACACAGAGACGCATACACAGTATGCACGTAAGCCATAGGGCTGTCCCAGTAGTGGGAGAAACACTATCCACCATGAATTAAACCACTCAATACAGACAAAAATCATTATTATAATGAAAATGCTAGAAAAGCATAGCTTACACCCAAAATGTATAACATTGACCAATTAAGCCTTTTACCTACTATCTTTTCTTTAACATAAAGCAGTAACATACTCTTTTTCTAAATTGAAAAAAGCAGCAAAACAGTAGAAATATTCCACATAGTTTCCTAGCTTCTGTTCGTCTGTCACACTTTATACACTAGGACTATGAAAGGGTCGCTGGGGAAAAACCCAAAACAAAACAAAACCCATCTTTGATGCTGTACAAGTTATAAGTGAACAGAGGGAAATCGATTTTAATCAAGTGTGCGTGAACCAAAGGGGAGCAAATTTATCCTCTGGAGTGACTGAGCAGACCAGCGTCGCTACTCAAGCCAGAGCAAAGCTGATGGCCCTTACAAGCAATATTAGAGAAATCTCTCCTACAGCAATTCTTGTCCGTCACAACTGCAACATTTAGAAAAATACCCTCCTTCATTTGGAAGGCATTCGCCCCCTGACTGGGCAGCAGGCTGTGCACTGTTGTCACCAGCGTCTACACAGCTTCAATACCACTCAACCGAACGCCTGAACTTTTGCCAAAGGATCCCATAAAAGTCAAAAGTATGCCATTCTTTTCACACATAAATAAAATACACGGGGAAATAAAATTCCCTACAGAAGAGAGGATCAGAGCTGGACTATCAGATGCAGTCAGATCCTTCCTCTGGACTGGAAAAGGCACAGGTCCGTGACATAAGGACTGCCCTGACTACCAGGGCCTCCAGAGAGTGCTGGCATCCTTCGGGGATGCTGGCTTCGGGGTGCTGGGGTTCCCAGGGGAAAAGGCGACCTCCGTAGCAGATGACTGGCTCTTCTGGAAGTGGCTTAAAAGTTTGGTCTGTGTTTCAGTTCGGACTTTATGAAGAGAGAGGAAATGGAAAGCTTCTTGCAAACACCTAGAATAGCCCTCTCTGAAGTCGAACTGAGAGCTTTTATGGAAGGATCCTGCAGCTAGAGAAGGGAAGAGAAGAGGGAGGGAGAAAAAAAGAAAGAGTTTAGAGCAGTTGTTCATGGCTAGAGATTCATAAAACTGTCACAGATTTGCAGTAAGCTAGAGACTGAAACAAAATTCAATACTCACTCTTCATCTGCAGCTGGCTCTGCTGTTTCAGGTAGCTGACGGTCATCTCCAGGATGTCGGCTTTCTCCAGCTTGGAGTTGGGCTGGTGTCTCTGAAACTCCTTCTCCAGGAGCAGTTTCAGCTGCTCGATGCTGCTGTTAATCCGGTCACGGCGCATTTTCTCCACCACCGGCTTCCTCAGCTGTAAAAAGCAAAGGAAAAGAGACCTGTTATTAGAAGGATCTTCTTTGTGCCATTTCACAGGACTGTTTGTTGCCCGTCGCTGTTCCGAAACAACGTGAACCAGTTTCTCAGCTGGTGTAAACTGCTACGAGAACAGCCAAGAGCATGGCTCGAAGCTGCCTTGCTGTGCCTGGACTTACTTTGTTTTTCTCCTTTGGTGTCAGCAGGTTGTCGGGCTCCATGAAAAGAGTGTTGGGAGCCATCTGTCCTGAGAAAGGAAGGAAGGTCTCAGAGTGGAAGTCCAGGAGAAGCGTGTTGCTGGAAGCTGCTGCTGCCCGATATTTATACTGTGCAGCCTCGCTGAGAGTCTGTGGGTCTCCGGCTTGGTGGAGGTTCCCACACTCCGCAGCCAATCGGGGAGACAGGCGGCACAATAGGAGCAGCATCTATTCTTGCATGCTCCGTTGCCAGTGAATAGCCTGGGGATAATGACCTTCTCCCGGATGAGCAGGTGGGGAGTGTGTGGTACGTGAGAGGCCGGGATGCGAATTACGTGTCAGAAGCTGGGAAAGAGCTGGCCTTCAATGGGAAAAGGCTGCTGACTAATGCCGCGGATCAACAGCATTCCAGGCGCAGCCTTGGGTTCACATGCGTGGAGGAAGGAGGAGGTCAGCTGCCGATGGCGGGAAATGACCTGCTGCGGGCAGGCTGCTGCGTGGGGCTGCGTTCCCCTCTGGGGACGCACGGAGGCACACGCTTAAGCACGCACAAATGCACATGCACACACGAGTGTTTTCTGGCTTTCTGAGATAAAAGAGCAGAATTTCTTTAAATCCACTCACCTTGTTTTCTCAGTAAGCCAGAGCCAGTTGTTCTCCCTCAGGCGACTGCAGCACCAGGTTTGCCCATGTGAAACAGAAAACAGCTTTTCCAGTTTGGCTTACTGCAAATAAATACATTTAATTGTAAGTACACGCAGTTATTGAAAACGTTTTCTGTCTCGATCTTTGTTCTCTTCCCTTGATATCTTATGCGCCTCTGCAGAACACTCAAGCCACGTCACAAGCACTTTATGTTTCTGTTTTCAAATACCTGCAAGACAGATCCACGAGGAGAAGGATCTCAGAGTGTTTTGGGATCAGTTCGGTCTCACATGCTGCTTTCTCACTTCCTCCCCAAAATGTGTTTTACTCTAATTATTTTCATTTAATCTATACACAAAGGAAAACTGAGCGCAAAATAAACTCACATAGCCCATAAAATTATTAGAAATTGAATTCATGTTCCTCATTCTCCACTGGGGCAGTTTCTATATTGAGATGCACAGTCTTTGCTCAATAGGTGCCTGCAGCTGGAAGAGTTAACGGTCTTGCTCTTTGTATCCTATAAACACACAGCCAGAGGTTCATGTTGGAAAACTTGAACCAGATCTGCCTGCGTTTATCCTGCCTTCTGCCCAGCAAGTACTGCTTGCTTTTACGAGCTCTAACCTCACACGGACAGCTGAGGAAGGAAAGGGCAGCGGAGACTTTCCTGCACCCTCTGGCCAAGCGCCCGGGACTGCGTGGAGCACGGCTGACCGCAGCGGTGCCCTGTTATACCCCAAGAAGGGCGAAGCGGGCAGGCAGCAGCATTAACCACACATAGAGCCATGCGTTCTCGTCCCAGATATGCTCCAAATGCGCTACGTGACCTCATCAGTTCAACACGCTTCTCTGCGAGAATCAGTATCTCCCTCTGTAAGATTCAATACCGGAATAATAATAATCATATAAACTACTGTCAAGTAATGTTGGGCCTTATGTTTGGGGATCCCTTACTGAAAAAGAAAGGGTAGTAAGTAAATACTGTTTGTGTTTACATTAATATATGTGTGTTCATATATATATTAACATATACGTGTGTGGTCACGCATGTCTTTTAATGCACATACACATACACACGGACACATTTCTCTCTCACTCTGCAACTCGTTATTTGTAAGACCAGGTAAGGCTTACATGACCTCTTCCAGGATCTGCCTTTCCATCCCTATTGTACTGCTCTTGAATAGGCTCCCTTCTTTTCGTACAGAGCAGCAGCTGTTGAGCTCTGAGTCTTTTATGTCAAGTTGTGGGAAAGCTTTTGCGACACCATTTCACATGTTCTCCTCAAAGCTCGTGGATTATCTTTGAGCCCATGTAATGCCACCTCTGAAACCAATCTTTCGCTCCATGCATCCCTCTTGGGGAGATTCTCTGAAACAGAAACTCCTGAGTAGTAACTCATTTCTTGAGCTCATTAATCAGGTGCATGAAGAAGAAATGTGCCAATCCTGTGATCAGCAGGGTCCACGAGCAGTTTTGCTAGAGACAGTTTCTGTTTTCCAGATTAACTCACTAACAAGCAGCTATAAGAACAGTAATAATTTCCCCTTCCAGCACAAGTCACATAAACAGGCACTCCAGTTTTAGTCCAGCAAAGCTGTTTAAAGTGTCAGATGCCTTCCCTGCAATTACCCACAGCACACAACAAGAAACTAAGCCCCCTTCTCAAGAATCTGCGCGTTATTGCATTCCTGCGTCATAGGCCTTTTATTTTGGGGGAGGACAAATGAACTTTCCATGATAAAACTATAGTAGCGCAGGTGTGTGACTTGAGTGACTTGGTCTGCCTTTGGCTTTCTTCTGCCGCATCCGCGGGCTCCGGCTGTTTCTGGGATTTGCCCAGCGGTTCTGCAGATGGGAGGGAGCGAGGGAAGAGCCCCGAGCGGCGGCTGCTGCCTGCGCTGGGGCGGCTGGCTGCAGCCCCTCAGCCGACCCAGGCCAGGCTGACTGCACGGCCACCCACGGGGCTGCCGCCGCTGATCCCACCTGGCATCTCCACAGCAGGATTTTACCCATGGACCTCTTATTTCTCCACTCAGCACCCGGGGAATTACAAAGTTAACTCCACGGGACCAGTCACGCTGGCCCGAACCACCTTACTCTCCTTGGCCTTGGTAGAAATTTTGCTTAATTCACTATTACAACATTTAGCTCATGTTAAAAGAGAATGAAAACCTCTATCTCCTTTCTTGCTCCAAGAAAGTAACTTCCATAGACCTTCTTGAAGGAATGAATTGTATGGGATAAAAATGCCTACTTGATTTTTTCCAGGATCCCAGGCATCAAGCCCTGTTCCATGTCTGTTTACTGTGTGCGCTTGAGATGTGATGGACCTTTTGTTCTCCTGCTGTTTAGTAATTACATGGTCAGGCATCGTCGCTGTAACCCAAGCCTTCAGATTTCCTGCCTTTAACTCTGCCACTGACTCAGTTTCAGAGCAATGTGAGCTCAGGTCCCTTACCAAAAACCACAGTCCAGCAGAGGCAGTATCAGCTTTCCTAGCAGGATTCCAGAACAGCTCCGCTGCCCCACGTTTGGCCAGTCCAAAGCCAAATGGAAAGGAGTAGGAGACCGTTGTGCCAACACTTTGCCTGACTGTACTGCGGTCGTGGTTGTGTGCTTGGCACAATCAAGGGGTCGGTGCTCAAAATTTCTTCTCCATTAGGATCCAAACTGACCTAAAGCCTGCTACTGAGCAGGCTGAATGCTAAATAATCTTCTGCGGCCTTGAGAAGTTCACTTAACTAGAGAGGCTGGAGGCCCCACATGTTTAGAACGTGTGTGGTAATAAAATTCAGAACGTGTGTGGTAATAAAATTTACAATATTCAATGTATTATTGTGAGGTGAATGTAGCAAAATCTCCCCCAGACAGTAAATCCACTGAGGTTCCTACTTCCTCACTCTGTGTCACACATGAATTTTAAAGCATCTAAAATAAAAACATATATTTAAAACAGCTTTTAATTTTCTCTTTGGTTTCACAGTCTGTGAGGGGAAAAAATAGTCTATTACTGACCATCCTGGAAGAGTTACTCAAATTGGATGCTTAATTACCCCAAATAGATGCTCTACTTCTGCTGTGGCTGGAAATCCTAAAGAAAAGCGGTAACAAAAATTCCTCCATATTATGAAGCTGGCAGAGTCAGTGGACTTTCCACTAAGGATAATAAATTCTGAATTACACACCTACTATGGTTCCAAACATACACAATATTGCATAGAAAACATATTAGGATCCTCCCAAGATACTGGAGCTGGATGACACGTTTGAAATATGGCATTAGCAACAGCCTTCCCCCAGAATCTCTGCCAGATGTTAGCTCTTCAGGAAGACTTAAAGATGCTGCTGCTTTCCCAAGTCTTGAGCGGTGCTCATTGCTCCCCTTGCTCCTCTCCTGCTCTGTGCTGCCCAGATGGCCTTTTGGGAGCGGGGTTTCCCACTGAACACAATGCAGAGGCAAGCACCGTTGCTAATGTGGTTTGTAGTCAGGCACACTTCCTTTGTGACAGGACTGAATATAGCTAAGAAATGGTGTGGGAAACTCAGAGGTACACAAACTTCCATAGCCTTATGCTAGTAAGTCATTTGGAAAGCTAAAACGCTTGGGAGCAGGGACGGAGCAATGCTGCTGAATAGAGAATGGGAAAGACAGCAAAATGTAGGAGACTCAATTAATGTTGAGTCCTACAGACCTTCCTGAGGTGAAAAATAAAATGGCTCCAATCCTAAGGGCCTTACTTGGATCCTCACTGAAGTCAATAGAAACTTTGGACTCCATGAAGGGTGAAGCGGACTGCTAGATTTGGCCTGCAGCTTTTGTACCTCCAGAGCCATTTCCTGATCTCCGGTAAACTGGTGTCAATACAAACTACCTCTGCACCTACAGTGGAACGCATCAAAATCCCAATCAGCAAAATTCGAGCCTGAATTTTCACTTGGCAAATACCAGTACCAGAATCTGGGCTATTGTTTCCCATTTCTTTCATCCAAGCAACACAGAATAGTTTAGAAGTATTAACGAAGAGAAAAGCTTCCCCATAGTGTTACTGGTATAAAATCTGATATAATTTTCTTAAAAGCCAGGCCCAGCTCCTGTAGCTCTATATGGGTCATACAAAAGTGTCATGATATCCTCATGGTCCATGGGAGTCATCTTTTTTTCCCTTAGCACTGTGCAGCAAAGAGGCGCAAAAATCCCATTGCAAATCTTGCGTGACGGCTGCCTGAACGGGACCTGCATTGGTTGTGTTTCAAAGCTTGGCATTTCCAAGTTTGCTCAAGGCAAGCACACCAACTGGCGTGTGGAGCTAGGGAAGCCGTGCCCTGCTGTACCGCTCTGGGTGGTGTGCTGCGATGGTTGCCATCATATTTGGGCGGGCCAGCCTTTGATAAAAAGAACAGCAAGACAGAGGCAGTGAGCACCCGGGGGTACGGGCAGTCTGACTGTCCAGCAACACCTGCTAGCAGTCTCTTGGTATCCGTCAGGGACTCCATGGGCAGTCCTAGCAAAAAACCACATTATTCTTCTGGGCAAAGCTGAACGGAGGCAATGCCTCACCTACAGCAGAGGATCTCCAAGCTGGCAGGAGATAATCAGTCCTGTATTTAAACCCCATGCTTAAATTACAGCAAACAGCAATTCAGATTAAGAGGCCAGGGCAATTAAGGATTGGAGGAGCTTCTGTATCTGTTTGCAACAGTTTGCACAAGCTTATGAGCAGCTTGACTAATATCAAGGGTCTGTGTTTCCCAGGACACATTAAACAAATCTGGGGAATTAAAGGGGCAAACAGAATATGTGGCTTAGAAGCCTTAGTGTGGGCTGAAACCATCTCTGCCACCTTCAGTGGGACGATTTTCTTTGGCCTTACTGGTGGGCGAGCGAGGTTCTGCTCCTGCAGCCCCTTTCCCTGTCATTTTCTCCTAGCCCTTCCCCGCTCTGCTACTTGGCCGTCCCCTGCTCGAGACCAGCACAGTTTCTGTTTGCATAGCTCCCTTCACTTTTTTCCTTTTACTTGGGGTTTATTTTCCCTTCTTGAAGTTTTTATAATCTGATTTTTCGTTCTGTCACTCTTTTTCCCTCTGTCTGTCACAGGCAGATGTGGTTTGAGGACAGGAGTGCCTTACAGACCCACCGACTCTGTGAGTTTGGAGTTCCTTCCAGTTTCCCACACTGCTCCCCTATTCACTGCATTCAGGCGGAGGATAAAGGAAGTGTGCCATGCTACAAGCTGAATTAGAAATGGTGTTTGACTTCCCTTTGTACTTCACAGAAACCTTGCTCGGGGTAGACCATCTGCATAGCACTCGCTGCGGAGAAAACCATTGATCAAGGCCTGTCAGCCCAGCTGGGGGAACTTGGGAAAGTAATTCCTTGTGCCACTTCACTTCTTTAGGGCTTAACATCTGGCTGGAGGGGGAGGCGGCAGTTGATGGTTTAACAGTCTTGCTTCCTTTCAAGTTTGGGATGCTGTTTTGATCCCCGATAAGCTTTTCTGAAATCCTGATTTTAATAACATGGAAAGCATCCAGAAGACTAGGAATAATGCACTGGCTTTGCATTTTCAAAGTGCTTTACAAATACCAGCTAATGAATTCTCAGCAACCTCCTCTGTGAGATAAGGATGTATTATTAGCAATGTTTTACAAAGAAAGAAAAATGAGGCAGACAGGAGAAAACCAAAATTTCAATATTTCAAATAGCCTGCTGGTTGCAGTGCTTCTGTTGCCAAGTGGCTATTTGAGACATCTGGTTTGCAAAGATGCTTCAGCACCCACTTTTCTTTTAATTAGCTTTGCCAGCTCCCCAGCTTGTGGGAGAATTTGGATTACTGGCCCGGACCACACTCGCAGCCATGCACCAGCTAGATAAGCAGATGGAAAAGTTCTCCTTTGTACTCAAGTTCAGTGGTGGTTTTTGAAAATGTTATTTAGTACAATTTGTTCCAGCCCATGAAATGGCTGAAAAGGAAGATGCACTCAAATCCTCGATCAGGAAATGCTTAATGATCTATTCAACAGAAATTAACTCGATATCTCTAGAAAGTAAACTAAGGTTCATTTTGTTTATTCCTGCTCCTGAAGACCTACCAAAACCTCAGTCTTAAGCTGCAGCTGTCCTTAGTCCTTGTGCAGATCTGTCTGTCAGCAACATCTGATTTTGAGCAGCTGCCTCCCAGCAGTTACAGTTATTCTGGGCTTGGAGCTCCCTGGAGGAGAGGATGCAGTGTGCCCTGAATTACATGAACTCTCTGAGTTTGTAAGGGAATTTCAGGCCCCAGACACTTGGCCTGGATAAAACCAGTGACTTAGAAATGAAAAAGGAGCCATGCTGCTTTAGTTAACAAGTCCAGTGCTATCTGCAGCTGCAGTGTGTGCTGATCATTGGTCGTATGCAAAAGGTGTCTGCAGAGTCTCCTGATGGCAGCTCCTGGGACTTCACGCCAGTACATCCCAGTACCTAGTGCTGCAGGTGGTTGTTTATCACTAGGGCACGGTTTACGCTAGCAGCTACACTGGAGATGTTCTGGGGAGCCTGGCCTATTCTTAACCCTCTCTAGACCGTTTTCTTTAGAGTCTGGCTCTGTTTATTGCACTAGATTCCCCTGATCCTGACATCCGACAACGTGCCTTGCCCTGTGGCATGGTGATGAGGGCATCCAGCTCTGCCTTGTATGCCTTGTGAGGACCAAGGTCTGTCAGTTCTTGCACGTGCCTCTCTGCTAGTCTTTTGCCTGGCTCAGAACTAGGTTATCTAGCCTTTGAAAAACTATTCTTGCCTGCAAGGCAGGTGCCTGCTCTTATCAGACATGATCTCTTCATTCTACTGCCAGCTGAACATGGCAAAGATGTTAGCCCTCCAAAATCCACCTGCCTGGAAGGGCAGGACCTGACACTGAGCCCCAAGACACCTTCACCAGATGAACGTCCATTGTGCTCCTCAGTGTGGCGACTGACAGCCACCAAGCACGAGAAAGTGGATTCCGGTAGGAGCTGGCATCCCAAAACTCAGGCTGAGCTGCAGGGAAGGGGCAAAATTCACTGGGGCATACGGGAGAGTCAGCTTCAGGTTACAAACTTGTTCCCAAGGTAGGGAACAATCAAAGGAGGCTGAAGGGACGCCAGGGAAGTCTGTGACTATCTCCCCTCTCCACCGCTGCCCTAGCTGGAGTCGAGTGATTAAATACCCGACACACGCAGATAGGATTCATTGCTGCTCTTACAAGGGGAGAGGCGACTGCCCTCCCCTCTGGCACGGACACGCCATTCCCATCTGGTCAATGACAGCAAGCGGTTGTTGGGGCCAGACCTCATGAACCACGCTCCCAATTCTCAACCTGCTCCTCTGAAATACTCCTGCTGCAGGATACCTTCTCCTTGCCCAAATGCTTGGCAGCACTATTTGGTAAGTCTTGTGACTTTTATGGTGAGATGCACAATACTTATGGCCTTCAGTAAGACTTCAAGTCTCATGAAAGACAGACAATTAATGATATCAATCCAAACAGAGTCTAAATGCTCAATAATCAAAAGGTAAGTAAATTTTTAAAAAATCAAAATACTTCTATTTTTATTAGAAACATCTAAATGTTTTTGTTAAATCCCTATGACCTTCAGCCCATTTCTTGGTTTCTTGAAGCCCAAATTTTGGCATTTGAAAGGCTGGCAGTAATGCCAGATCCTCAGAGGCGCTGAGCCCGTTGTAAGAACTGAATACCGCCGCCTTCCAAAAAAACCCCACCCAAAACAATGAAGGAGGAGCATGAACTCAGCAGCTTCGGTGTTTGCTCCCTCCACTCCCTGTCAGCGGAGGCTGTTCTCCGTGGCCAGAGCTGGAGGTGACTGACTGCTGGGGTCTGCGGATTGCGGAGGACTTTCGGGGCGCGTGTGCTCCCACTGAAGGCAGCGGTATCTGGGGTGCTGCACAGCAAAACTCAAAACCGCCTGGTAGCACCTGTGAGATAACTGCTGGCTCTCAGCCCCGTTGCTGAGATGGGGAACGGTTATATTACTCAGATCACAACCAACCTAGCACTGACTGGAGTAACTATAGAGAAAGGTGTAGCTGAGCCCCCCGGTAAAAGCAGAAGGATAGGATATATCCTGTGGTTGTTTTATAGGGGTTTTTAAAGGAGGAGGGTGGTAAACACATAACATGGTGGCTCCCGCAAAGCCTGCTCCCAGGGCAATGTGTTCCTTTGAGACATAATTGATTCCTGCCATCAGGCACCAGCCTGCTCTCCCCCAGGGTCAGCGCTTTCCCACATCCAACCCCATTATCCCACAGCCCATGCCTTTTGTACAACACACTCCAGCTATTCATGTGCAAAGCAGCTGTAATCCCCAGACCTTTCAGAGTCAATATACCAGGAAATAATAAATCCCTCTTGTGCACTCCTGAATATGCTGAGAGGTGACTTGTGGGAATGTCAGCTGGGCAGAAAAATAATAAATTCTCCTTAATTTTTAATTATTTGGAATACTCACTCTAGAACGACTATATCATTGGTGCATGACTATTTCAGGGTCACCCACACAAGCAGCTATAGAAATTGCTTTTGCCTCTAACAACCCTGAAAATGCAGATCAAATTGTCTCATATGTTTCTTAATGATCAAATTCCACTTTCCTTCACTTATGCACCTGGGAATGGCAGTATATTAAGCATTCTGGATCTAAAGAAAAACTAATTAAAAAAGGTTAAACCTGTGAAGAATGTACTTTACAGTAATAAAAGACCCCTTTTTGCCAGGGTTCTAATGTCTAAAAGAGGCAAGATAATGCCATGCTAATGATATTTAATGGAATATTTTATACAATAGGTTTAATAACAACATAACCTTTTCCCCTGAAAGAGGCAGATTTCACTACGCTTCCACTCTGTTGGTTCAGACAGCAGAATTACGCTTGGCTTGTGAGAGCAGAAGCAGCCAATCCTGAATAGCGAGTTTGGCAGGATAATTTCTTTATATATTACCTCCCATGTCAAACCATTTTTAAACTATTTACTGTGTAGAATGTAGTATCGCTGAAACACCCTGAGCAGAACACGATGGGCAGGGTTAGGTGCAGCTGGCGGGGCAGGAGAAGGGATCTTCATCCGTGACACCAAAGTAAGCAGTGGCTCATAAGCTAAAAACTGTCAAAGGATCATTAGGGTTCACCTCAAATAGGCAGTACCCCGTCTTTTCAAACCTTATCCAAGAAACCTCCACAAAGCGAGACATAAGAGCATGAGGATGATGAAGGGATGTGGTAATACTGCAGGGATTTGTGGTGCTAAAATCCAGGAATCTTAAACATTAGGACAACACGCAACGATAGTAAGGTAGGAGTGTGGCAGAACAAACAGACCCGATAGTTTCATCAAGCATTCAAAGATAATAATTTCCAGGTAGATGTGTAAGCACAGGTCTACTTGGTAGGTGTTCTCATTGCTGCTGTCTTCTGCAGTGATACTGCCACTAGCACATTCCCCGTGAAAGTGAGATCGGAGCTAGCCTGGCCCTAAAAAGCCTTCCATTTCACCTGCGTACATAAGCCTTGCCAGCAGCGCTAACCGTGGGCTGGCTGAGGACGAGACAAAAGCCCACTTGCGATCAGATTGCACACGGGGCCGACCTGCAAGGCCCTGCTCTCCAGGCAGCCGTGATGACAAAGGGGTGGCCCGGGGAAGAAGTCTCTCTGCCAGGCTCCCAACAGATGGGGAGAAAAGGAACTCCTCTGCAAGGCAGTGAGAAGAGGCCACCCTCAGCACTCCCACTGCAGAGGAGCACTGTCCCCAGCGATGCTCTCTCTCCGCTTTGTTCTCGCAGGTGTTCAGCAGCATCCCCGGGGGAGCCAGAAAAGCACGAGGGCCACTTCGGCCCTGTCCCTACCTCCCACCACAGACACGGGTTCAGCTCCTGATTCCCGGACGGCTCCGTGAAGGAGTTTAGCAGCACCACGCCCATTTCCCAGAAGAGCAAACTGAGGCACGGTGAAGCAAACCAGCAGCGCCAGGACAGGTAGTGCTGCAGCTGAGCTGGGTATTCCTGCTGGCCACCCCGGTGTGTGAACCAGCGTCTCTGCCCCCTTGCCCCAGGTTGCCCCTTTCTCCTGGTAAACACAGATCTCTGAGAAACCCCTGCCTGCATGGTGAAACATGCGCTTTTCAGCATTCCTCGGTGAAAAAGCCATGTGAGTTCATCGCGCCTTGACAGAAGTGCAGGCTCTACAAAGGAGTTATTAGCACCAGGCTGTGTGGGTTTGAATTTCTCTGCGTTTCCCATACTTTTCCCCTATTGATAACATTTCTTGTTGGGACAATAGAAGTGTGCCTTGCAACTACTCACGACATTAGTGACGGTGCTTGAGCCTGAATGATTTAAAGGGAAAGAATCCAACTCCCAAAAGACCATCTGGCTATCAGTTATAATACAGCAATAAAGGTCAGGGCTGCTTCTCAGGAGTTGGGAAAAAGATGTTTTTTGACACTGAAGAGTCTCTTCAACCAGCTTGGTACATGCCTACCTGTCAGCTCCTAGCTTCAAGGCCTGCCACCACTGCTCCCTTGCTCGGAAAGGGATAACACAGAACACCAGCCTTTGGAGGATGGCCAGCCAAAGAATACAGGAAAAAGGGCAACACCTTATTATAGCTGGCAAAAGCTAGGGCAAGGTCTCTGAGCTGTATCTTATTTTGTATCATAATCCTTTGACTGCTTCAAAGTGTTCATGAGATGTCTTGTCTCCTGGCTTTCCCACAACGCAGGGAATAAAGGGCTCCAAGGACAACATCTGCCCTTCACAAAGAGCTAAGCCCATTCAGGCCCATACAATGAAAACCACGAAGCTGGCTATTTCAGTGACACCTCCCTCCTTCCTGTCAACTGCCCGTTAAACTCGGGCTTCGCTTCAGGATTTCCAAGTAAGAAATTGTCTTTGGCTTTCTCACCTCACTGCACGCTTCCCTCCACCATTGCCCTTTCCAGACCCTCAGCCACGCTCCCGTGCACAAGCAGCGCGCTGGGAGAGGAGCAGCACGCCGCTGCCTCGGGCGCGACAGGCTGGACCCTCGGAGGGCAGGATGCCGCACAGCTTCTCTCAGCGGGGTGCTGGGTTATTTTCAGTGCTGCCTCAAGGACTGTATCCAGGCAAAGATTTTTCTCATAAGACAAAATCAGAATTGACCTGAAGTATCCACACAACTTCATTCTTTTTCTTGCCTTTGCTACAAAAGAATCATAGAATCGTTAAGGTCGGAAAAGACCCTTAAGATCATCGAGTCCAACCGTTAACCTATCACTACCAAGTCCACCACTAAACCGTATCCTCGAGCACCGCGTCTAACCGGCTTTTAAATAGCTCCAGGGATGGGGACTCAACCACTTCCCTGGGCAGCCTGGGCCAATGCTTGACCACCCTTTCGGCGAAGAAGTTTTTCCTAATATCCAACCTAAAGAAAATATGAAGAATATAAGAAATGTAAGAAATAATGGCTTATTTTTTATTGACATTTTCGTGCAAATAGAAGCAAGAAGCACTATCCCCATTTTCCAGATAAGAAAATGGAGCGGGGATGACATGCTAAAAGTTACACAGGGACGCAATTACATGGTCTCCGAGATCTCATGTTCTGCAAATGACGGCAGGTCCAGTCTGCCGCGGGGCAGTGTGATGCTCCCGGGTCAGATGAGGACAGAGCACACCAGGAATCTCAGGCAGGAGGCAGAACAGACCTCCCTGCTGAGGTCCAAAGATGGGCCTCGGCTACTAAATCTCATTCACTAAATCTTGCCTCTGACTTCCCAAGGCCTAGGGCTTCTGGGTTGAATCTGATGCTATTCTTTAGCCCATCTTAACCATCATTCTTGTAAATGTCTGTAGGAAAGAGAGATTAGAAAAGGAAAAGGAAAGAGTTACAGGGGTGACTAGGCATGGGCCCAGTTCTGCTAGGAGGTATGTGGCCATCCCTAATGAAGGCAATGGGAACACTGGTGCAACGGGCTCACAGAGCTCGGTGCGTGAAGAGAGAGACAGAGGTTACCGTTACATTTCCATTTGCTTCCCATTCCCTGTTTATTCACCCTGTCCATCCAACATCCCACCATCCTGCCTGTAGATTCTCCACAGCATTTAGAAGCGTCATGCAAACAAACCTGTCGTTTCACACTGATGACACTTTGGCTCACCCATTAGAAGTGTAATGACTGTATGGACAAGTGCAATTACACCCACACTCTGGCAGCGGCACCTGGGAGGCTGGCGGTAAAGTGCCCCCTCCAGAAAGAGTAGAGAGGTGTCCTTGGTGCTGTTGATTTTGACCCAAACAGTGCTCCCCTTCTTCTTCTTTTCCCACCTTCCCCCAAAAGCGTGCCTGCTCCACCCCACAAATGTGACAGGCACATGCGGGGACTCACGAGTGCCATTGATCCCAGACGCCCAGCTGGAGGGTCAGTGGTTCCCCCGGTCCCTGGGCAGCCCTGAAGAGCCACGCTGCACCCTCCACCAGGCCGCGTGGGCAGAAGGCTGTTCCCTCCAGGGCATTCGCAATCAACGTACCATGCGCTAACAGATGCGTCCTCTATTGTTCAGCTGCGTGCCTGGATTGGCTGAGCGGCTGGGGGAAACACCAGCGCTCCCCCGGCTCCCAGGTCTGCTGAAGCTCCCCGATGTATAAATAGAGGCAGTCGGTAAGTGCCGGAGCATAGTCTTACGCTCAGCACAGCAGCCCGAGGTGGGGGTCTGTGCCCAGGACCGAGAGCACTAAGAATGGCTCCCAGTAACACTCTCATGATGCACACGGAGGAGAAACTGCTGCCAAAAGAAAAGAACAAAGTAAGTAGAGCCCTTGACAGGATTGGAAAGGCTGGGCTGTGCTCTATGCAATGGGCTGCCTCTGTCAAAGAAATACTACATGGGAAAAGGTAAGGAGGGAGAAAGTGGTTTGGGGAAAGGCAAATAGGTTAAAGAGAGATAAAGGAGACTATATAAATCTTTAAAAATGAAATTGAGTGGGGAACAGGTAGGCAGCATTGCAAAGCTCTCCTACCAAAAGAAAGCGTCTTTGAGCATGTGTGTATCAGGGAAGGGGAAATTAGGTCAGGTCTCAGAAAAGCCTTAACGATCTGCTCCACCTCTCTTACAGCTGAGGAAGCCGGTGGTGGAGAAAATGCGCCGTGACCGGATTAACAGCAGCATCGAGCAGCTGAAACTGCTCCTGGAGAAGGAGTTTCAGAGACACCAGCCCAACTCCAAGCTGGAGAAAGCCGACATCCTGGAAGTGGCTGTCAGCTACCTGAAGCAGCAGAGCCAGCCGCAGGCCCACAGTGAGTGCAGAGCACCTATTGCACGCCGCTTAACGCCCGCTCCCACAGGCCTCTGCCCGCCGGGACAGCCCTGCCCCGGCGCGTGCAGGGGCTCTGGCACAGCAGGTCTGGTCCCGTGAGCAAGGCTCGTGGACTCAGGCTCTTGAAAGAAACTTAATGCATGAATCGCCACTGTCCCATGTCTTGATCATGATCTTAACCCACTGCATTTGCTTCTTTCTTTCTTTTCTAGCATTCATTCACAAGAATCTGGAGCAGGATTTTAACAGTGGATACCTGCGGTGCCTCAAGGAAGCTATGCATTTTCTGTCCTACTATGAACCCAAGAAGGAAACTCAGGTGCAGCTAATCAAGCATTTCTGCAAAGCTCAGATGGGCGCAGATGCCACGTATGCTCCTGCTCTGCGTAGCCCACCTCTGTCACCCTGTCTGTTTGCCAGAAAGCAACCTGCCCAGAAGACTGTGGCTGCTGCTGCTACCATCTGGAGACCCTGGTAGACCTGCTGAACTTTGCTTTATTCCTACATTTTGCTACAAAAACTAGAGGGACCTGTGATTTAATAGTTCCTCTTTAAAGTAGGAAACATTGCTTTCCAAAGGTGGGAGGGGGGGCAGTTATTGTTTTTCTGTCACAAGAAATGAGGGTTGCTGAGTAGTTTCCCTTCATAGTGAAGGAATGTGTTTGTATCTTGCAGCAAATCTGCTGCTTTTATTGGTGGCTCCTAGCCAAAGAGAGGACCAAGTTCTGCGGTGATTTAGAGTGCCAAATACCATTCAGCTTCCATCACACTTTTGCTTGGCAAGGCTGTTGAGCCTGTGGCTGTCAGTGGAAATCTCTCTACTAACTCCCTGGGTCACTGGTGCAAGTGCTCCGTTGTCTCTAGATAATGTATTGACCTTCCTAAAGAAGGAGCACTTTGAAGAATGTATTTTGTATCATAAAGAGAGTATTGAGCCTTTACCTTTTGAGTGAAAGCTGTTATTAAGAAATGCTGATTCTTCTGCAGTTCCTATGCTATTGTTAGTATACCTTCTTACAGAAAGTTATGATGATAACAGATAGCTCTCGGGAAAATTCTCATGGTGTCAGTATGTGCTGCTCTCCGTTGAGGGTTAATTGATGCCTTTTGTAAAGGAAATGCCTGTGATATACCTTAAGGAAAAGGGAGAGGAAGGGAGGCAATAAGTACTTTATAATCATTCACCGAACATGCTAAAGAGCTTAAAAAGCTTTTATAAAGTTGTGATGTATTCATCCTGTGTGATGTTCAGCTTTGGTGTCTTCACTGTACAATACAATAAAAATGGTTTTAGTCATTAATCCTTTGGTTTGAAATGATTAAAGTGGCTAATAGTCCTGGACTAAGTGTTGCATGTAGGCTCCTCCTGCGGGGGGAAGCTATCAGGAGATGTCATATTTCTGAGCCCTTCATTCCCATACATAGTTTATATTTGTGAAATTCATTTGGCAGAACAGGATTTCAGATCCTTCAAAGAAGCAACCTCTGGAATAGTTATCAAAAATTAAAACGGAGGCGAAATTGAAGTGAGATACTGAGAGGTGTAGACCCAGATACTTAACAGCAACCGGTTCAGACTTCAGCAAATCACTGATTTCACAGCCAGTTTATTTCCCCCCATTCCCCATGAATTTACCCACCGACCTGAGTTCAGTCTTACACTTTGTCCCTTTAGGAGGTAGCAACGTGCAAAACTCCTAATAACTTCCAAAGAGTTTGGCACCTGACTCTGCTTGGGCATCTTACCCTCCTCTTTGAAACTACCCGCAATGGGGTGAGCTACTTTCTGTTGTCTTTTAATTTTAGCACCTTCTGTTAACTAAACATGAGTTCTGTTAGGGAATAACAGAATTGCTTTCTTTAGTGAAGTGAAATCTGCCCGCATATGGCTAAAAGTATATATAATTTGATAGCAAACAGAGATTGAAAAAGCATTTCCTCTCCTAAATTATTTCCCCATACTCTTCTTTTCTTCAAACATTTTATTCCCTTTCTCTGACATCCACCTAAGGGTCCAAACCATGCCAGGAATAGGGCCTGGGCCTCGGAGTTGAGAAACTGCCACACTCCACCAGGCTTTTGAGGTTTTTTCTATCCAGCCTATTGTAGAAATGGTCTCTCTGCCAAGTATCTTTTAGACGATCCTCCCTTGAGTTTTTCACCCCACCTCAATTCAGAAAACAAATCTAGCATATCCTCTTACCCGGAGATTTACAGCCGCCTGCCTACCTGGCTTGCACCAGCTGGGTGACCCAACGTAAGTAGCCCGGACTTCCCGGGAGTTGCGGAGAGAGGCCCTGCGGCATCCGGGCGCAGCCTCCGCTCCAGCCCTCTTAGACCCTTCTGCAACTCCCTGTGTGCAGGCCACCCCATTCCCGCCTCCCGAGGCGGCCGCACGCCGGTGCCCTGAGGAAGGTTAGCACCGGTTGCAAAGGGTGTGCTTGTCCTTCTCCCGCACAGCTACACAGAGGGAACGGATGAGGTCAACAGGCAAAAAGGGATTCAGAAGGTATTTGGGGAAGCAGGAAGAAAAGCACAAGAAGGGGATCCTAAAGCCACCCTTCAGCACCTTAAATACCAACAATCTCTCCAAAAGACAGCACTTTCCCCAATAACATTCACTCGCTTTTCTTTTAAAGAGCTCCCATTCATTGCTCAGTGGGGACTATTCACCTTTTATTTGCCCTTCTCTCCAAAGTAGAATAGATCTGCACAAATAATCAGTTCACAAACCCATCATCTCCCACAGTAACACGTTCATTTGGGGACGTGACAGAGAACCCTCTCATTCTTCCAGAGATATAGTAACAGCATGAAACACCATTGGTCACCAATTTCAACTCTCCCCAGGTTCCCTGGGAGAGATGCCCCTGAAAACTTCGTTTCTAGCATTTGCTTTTTTCCTTAAACAAAAGGAAACCTAGAATATCTGAGCTTGCCAAGTGGCTGCTTAGATAAGCACTAAGCCAACTCAGATCTGCGAAGCTGACAAGATGAAACTGCATTCAAACGCTGCTGGCTGTACCTGGCCAGTCCTCACTCCATTTGCGATTAAACCCTTTGTTATACGTATGGAAAGGACCAAGCCAGCTAGCCAGGCCAAGAACATAGCGCTCTACCTCATTACAGTTGCATGGATCATTTTGGTTATTATTTTACCCTGAATACATGAGCTTCCTCTGTCTGCCAATGCAATACAAGGTGGGGTTTTGATACAGTTCTGCAGTTCATGGGGGCTGATACCAATGCTGCAGATAGATTTGTTCTTCCTAGTGAACGACTAAATAATTCAGAAGAGATATTTCTAGATTTTGTGGTTGCTTAGCAATCTTGAAAAAGTCACTTCACCTTGCTGTGCTCAACATGTCTTTGTCAATTAGTACAAGCTTCTGAATCCCAGCAAAATCCAAGCTGTTCATCCATGCCTGTGCATTTTTAAATAAAGCCTAATTAAGGCAGTTTGCGGATCGGAAGTTTGGGGGAGTTCAGACTCAGTCAAAATGCAGTGATGTGCCCCAAAGCACACCGCAACCTGACCACGCACCACAGGGACTGGGAAGGGAGTCACACGTGGCACGGAGAAGCCTGCTGCTGTTACGTGGACGGGTATCTTCTGCAGCTAATGCGTTACCACCCAAGCAAACCACGTTGTGAATGTCACAGTTGGCAGCATCACTGCAGTTTGGTTACAGCTGACAGCATACACAGAAAAGAGAACAGGAAACCAAAGAAGAGGTGCACAAACTGAAATTTGAGCCCAGTCCCTCCAGTGCTAGGCTAACACAGGAGCAGGCCGTGGAAATGACAACGGTGCAAAAGTCACGCGAGATCACAGTCGGACTTCTCGGCCCCGAACTCCTGCCGCCCGTATTGGCATAAGTCTGGAGAGACACGGCTACTGTCATTCAGACCACGAGGTCTGATTCTCCTTTACGCTGAGGCCGTGTTACATTACGCTGGCTATAGCGGGGGAGCGGATCGTGCCTAGCTGCTGGCGTACGCAAGATTCAGACCTCCTGTCTGCAGTGGTGTAAGGGAGGGAATCAGTAAGCGCCTCCTTTCTGGGCCGGGGGAAGAAACCAAAGCCCACCAGCAAGCCTCCATTTGCTCCAGGGAGTCAGATCCATGGCCGGTGCAAGTGCACCACTTCTGTTTTTCACCAGCCAAAGACTTGCCCCTCTGGGCTTTAGTTTACCAATTACTTGCGAGTTAAAAGCCAGACCTCTGGTTTCACCAGTCTTAGCCCAGCAAAGGTTATGTTTACAATTTATTAATTATTATCACTTATAATAATTGAATGCAAAGCTTCTTATTGCTCCTCTGTCCCCTGGGGTGACTCTCCCCTGCTCCAACACATTCCCACCCTTAGGGAAGATGTTGTTTATTATGCTGATCCCACAGCCCAGGAATAGTCTCCTGACAAAGCCCCTATTAACCTCAGAGTGTGGGCCTGAGTTTCTCAGAGTTTCCCACACTTTCTTCCCTATTTAAGACATTGAAAGGGACCACAAAGGAAGCGTGCCTCACAACAGCCCACATTAGTGACGCTTTTTGGCTCTGCATTGTGATGACCAGCAATTCCTGTCCCGATAGACCATCTGGAGAGCTATTTTCCCAAGGAGCACATTGATCGATCAGTATTATGCGAGAGCCCTTTTAAAACTTGGGAACGTTATGCTCTTTGACACTAAATAGGTGTCTTGAGAGGGGTTGTCAGAAAGATTTTAAACCATTTAAGGAAGGCACAGAAAAAATAAAAATCGTAATTATTTCTTTAGAAACACCATCAATAGCATTTGTGAGGCAGGCTGGCACGAAGGTAGGAAATGGTCTAAAATAAAAATGTTCTAAAAGTGATATAGAAAGGAAAGCTTTAAGCCATCAAGTTGTGTGCTATAAGTACAGCCCCAGACGTACAGGAGCACTGCTTTTTAGACCTGCATAACACAGACAATGAAATTCTGGTTTTCTGTACTCTTCTCTGATAGTCCACCTTCCTCCAGACCTGTTGCTACATCGCAATACACTGGCTTAGCTTTCCGTGGAGGGGAACCATCAGATGGGTTAAGAAAGCTGCCAATTGGCATTACAAGAGGTGGCAGCTTTTGTGAAAAGAGCGTGTGTAATACGTCTGCACCTGGGCTGAAATCACCACCTACGAACCAGGAGCAGAAAGCTCCATGGCCCAGTACCGATTTCCTAGGCTAGCGGTCCTCCAGCTGCTTTGATTTATGGACTATAATGAACGCAAGCCTACCGGTGATAGTCTTGGGGTTGGTTAGTTGCCTTTGCTGGCTCCTCTGTGGCTGTTCCTCAACTCCAAGCAATCTATGGCACACAGATTGCACAGCATAGCTCAGGGTCAAATGGTGAGCCCCTACAGTTGGAGACAATTAACGTGGTGGTTCTTGCCTTAGGAAAAGCAAGGACTCCTGCCTGACGGGCAAGGCCTGTAAGTGCAGACATTGGCAATTGTTTGCAGATTTCTGCTTCCCCTTACACTCCTCAATACCTATACCAAGCCGGAGTGGAGACGCCTCCCTGCTTTCACATGCGATTTTGAAGACTGCATCTTCACAATGCAACTCATGACTGTGATGTGATTTTACAGAGCAACAAGGCCGCTAAGAAAGCAAGCCTCTTTGTCCACAGCATAGCTGCCGTCTCTCAAGAGCGGGTCCAGATTTCACACCATCCTCCAAAGAAAGGAATTATTGTGTCACATTATTTAGTCAACTCCACATGTTTGGCAATTTGGGGGATTTGTTTCTTTTAATCCTTCGTTCCAAAAACAGGGAAACCCCTGCTTCTGAGCCTCAGACAATCAATCTTTCATTCTGGCTCTGCAGCGACAGAGAGAGGCACGAACTCCTCCCACAGATACGCAGGACAGTGACAAGAATTTGGATCACAAACATGTTTCAGTGGGACAGACTATTGCTCTAACAGCTGAATCTTAAAAGAGCCCAAACTGAGCAAACTAGTTACAGACTTTTAACAAAGAGCAACTGGACTGCCTGCAGCAGAGGATTTTTTTTCCTTACCGAAATCCTTGCAGAAAGTGCATACTGCACCCAGTTCCATGATAAATATATTCTAGGGACAGCCTTAGCCTAGACAATTTATTATTCTGAAGCATCAGTTGGGAAATACTGTTGCCATTAAGTTTTCAGGCCTTAATAATCAAACCAAAGGGGTCGGGGGGAGATACTTGTTTCTCTTTTATCCATCAGCAGTATACAGAGGGGAGGTGAAGCAGGCAAGGGGGGAACGGAAGATTTGCCATCTTTTCAACTGATAGAGAGAAGGGGAGAGAAGCCGGGAGTTTGTGAGCCCAGCGGGCTGTCGTTTTGTGTGCTCGCTGCAAGGCAGCGTGCCTGGTTCGCCATTCACATCAGATGGTGCGAGTCCGCAGTTCCGAGGGTTTCCCACATCGCCCCATTCACAGTGTTAAACTGTCAACAAAAGAAGTGTGCCTCTGTGGGTCCTGAGAAGAAAGCTAACGCCTGCTGCACCATCTGCCCCGCAGTTAAAGGAAGGGATAATGCTTTAATCAGTGGGAGCTGGTTTAGCTCTTTGGAGTCCAGGGGCATTGTGCTGGGGATAGGATGGCGTTATTTAAAACCACTCATTTCATATTTCCAGAAGTGAAAATTGGGTCAAAGCTTCCCTCCCATCTCACTGTGCCCACTGCTGCTGCAAACATATTCCCTCCCATATGGTGCGTGGCAGGACCTGCTGTCCACTCCATCTCGTGTGACCCCGAGAGAGATGCACAAAGCCCCGTGCTTGACTTCAAGCTCCAATAATGGCACAAGTACATGCAACCAGGGATTGCCCTGGCTGCAAGTAATACTGCTGATTACAAGCTGACAAAATAATTCAGGGAACTGATTTTGAATAGGACTCATACTCCCTGCTCAATTATAGGTTTTCAACAACCATCAACAATTAAAATCGTTATATCCTAAGTGATCCATCTAAATGTAAAATGGCTTTGGGCTGGAAAGGGAGGAGGGGAGAACGGCTGACCTATGAAAATCCCTGCCAGGAGGAGCTAGGAAGTTACAAGGGGCTCGGTGAGCTTCAGGTCAATAACTAGTTACAGGATCGTCCTTTGCAGGATCAGACCCCTTTATGCAACAACCCTGTGTGCGCTGAAACACATTGCTGTCTATGGACCCACAGACACAGGTTTTGGCCCTGGCCTATTGAAAGGGATGCTGAGGGCAGGTGAAACAGGCTGACTGCAGTTGACAGCGAAATGAAGGTTTCCTTTCTGGTTTTGAAAGGCAGACGTAGGAAATAGGTAGGGTTTTCATGAACATTGTTGTAGTAAGAAACAGGTATTCAAAAACTGACATCCCCAACCTGCTAGCCTATTAGCGACAACCTAGGTTTACTCCCTGTTCTAGCCTCTGACCAGGGAACATGCATTAAGGAAAAAAAATTATGCCCATGCACAACTCCCCTTAAACCCGTAGAGCTCCACATCCTGCAGCTGAAACAGATAGACCATAAAGCATAACTGGGAATTTGTCAATACGAGGCCTCACGTGCCTGACTGACAGATCTTAAATGTGACTAGCTTTGTATTGGATTGTGCCCGGGGGGGCAGTAGGCCTGAGCAGGCCACCTAGAATAGCCTGGAAAAAATATCTCAAAAAGGCAGCTTTAATCCTGGATTCTCTCTGGTCCTTTCCACTTCGTTACCTGTGTTCATTGCAATGCACGTGGCACATACATACACCGAGAAAGCCCAGGACTGAACAGAGCCACAGGGTATCCCAGCACCTGTATTTACGTTCTGCAACTGGGATAATAAAAGCAAAGTGATAGACAAGAATTGACTTTTCACTCCATCTCAGTTGTCTTTAAAGGCAAAATATATTTAGGTGCTTTATGTGGAGACTCAGGACTAACGGAACAGTGAGGCATTTGCAAAGTGGCATGAAATTAAATAGGACACGTTTGGGAAAGGCATCATAATCATTACATGTCACGGGCTGCCATAGGAAAGCCCAGATTACCCAAACAAAAGCAAGGAGGAGCTCTGAATATAATTTATAGAGGGACTTCAAGTGTTTCAACAAGGGAGAGGAAAATATTTCAAGCTAACTGCTTAGTGCAGATTGTTTTAAAGGTTCTACCCTCGATTTTAGTCTTTAGTTGCCTGAAAATTATCTGGTACTGTATTCATCTAAGCACGGTTTAATGTCAATGAAAGGGTTTAGTCCCTCTAATTCTGCATCTTTTCCTTTTCAACCTCTCTTTTGGTCATGGGCACAGAGCATTATCTCTTCCTGGGATCAGGCTTCTGTGCTTAATTTCACCACAGCCTGGGAAAAGGCAGCACATTGAGATGTTGACGTTCCCAACATCAGGCAGAAGTTTGATTATAATGACGGCAAACGCTTTCCCACGTTCTTCGCCCAGCGCGGTAATGCCAAGCCCTATTGTGTCACGCACTCCCCAGTCCACCTGCTCCTTTGGGAGCAGGGTATTATCCCCAGGCAATTCACAGTCAATTTGCCATGCTGTAATAGATGCTTTCTCTATTGTCCCAGGGCACGCATGGATTGGCTAGCGACTGTGGGAAACTCAAAGTCGCCGAGGACCCATACATTTGTATGCAGCCACTGCGTATAAATAGAGGAACTCCCAGCTCCCTTCTTCACCCGCTGACCAGCGAGCTCTGAGCTGAAACCAGCACTCGGGATAATGGCACCCAGTGCTCTCTCCCTGGCAATCCTAACACCCAAAGAGAAGAACAGAGTAAGTGTCGGCTGTCTCTGCGACCGCGAGGGCAAAGAGCTGAGAAGGGCCGAACCCCTTGAGCAGCAGGTTATACAGGGACGGGAAGGGGAAAGTCTCACTGCTAACTCTCCTCCTCCCGTTTTGTGTTACAGCTCAGGAAACCCATTGTAGAGAAACTGCGCCGTGACCGGATTAACAGCAGCATCGAGCAGCTGAAACTGCTCCTGGAGAAGGAGTTTCAGAGACAACAGCCCAACTCCAAGCTGGAGAAAGCCGACATCCTGGAGATGACCGTCAGCTACCTGAAATACAGCCGAGGTGAGTACATCCCCCGATCACGCTTGCTGCCCTTACTTTTAGGCAAAACCCCAGCCGAGTCTCCCTGTGTAACACTTCTCTTCTGCCCTTGCAGCTTTTGCAGCATCTGCCAAAAGCCTGCAGCAGGATTATTGTGAAGGGTATGCCTGGTGCCTCAAAGAAGCTCTGCAGTTCCTGTCTCTCCATTCAGCAAACACAGAAGCCCGGATGAAGCTGATCTGCCATTTCCAGAGGTCACAAGCAGTGCCTAAGGACTCTGGTTCTTCTTCTGCACCCGCTGCCACCCACCAGCCCCCTGCAAAACAAGCAGCACTGAAGCCCTCCTGCAGCCTCTGGAGGCCTTGGTAGGCCAAGAGTACGCTAATGTGCTTCCTGGACATTTGCTCGTATTCCAGAGGAGATCGTGACTTGCTATACAAGTCCCCCCACTCCTCTCGTGAGTAGGGAAGAATGTTTTCCTTTTGCAGAGCATCGCTGTGCTTGGATGTCTGCTTCCCTTCTTCCAGAAGGACTGAACCGATCCCACCGCGTGGAGAGAAAGTTATTCTCAAAGAATGTGAGATGTAATCCTCCCGCTAGGATGACTGAGAGGAGTTGTTCAGAGAGGAACACCGACTGTTCTTAACCTTAGTGAGGTTGTACGCGTACGTCTGTTGAGAAAGCAGTAACTTCTAAGATGTTCAGGCTAGCATTTTCAAATGTGTCCATTCAGGAGGAGCCCTTTCCTCTGACCTGCTCCACTTGAGACTCCTGTGTCCCAGGCGACCCGCACCTCTGCTGCCCGGCTGCGGCTGGAGCCCCGGGGGCCCAAGGTGTCTCAAGCAGAGCAGCTCGTCTAACTGGACACGTTTGAAACCCTAGCTTTCCTATGGGTGCCAGAATGGGTTCTATAATATTTGTAGACTGTACTGAGCATGCTCTGAAAATGGTTAAACCATAGCTCAAACTACGTAGAGGAAATTCCTCAGGATGTCTTGCTCACAAAATCAGAGTACTGTTTGTGAGGTTCAGGATATGTATGCCTTTTATAAAGGCAAAAGCTCATTTTTATATCCTTATAGGAAAGAAAGTTACGGCTGTGTTGTCGATTTTACAAGAAATATTTATCAAAGTCTTTCATGAAAGGCAGGTGTACAAATTATATTTACTCTTTGGTACCCTTCCACCAGGGGAGAATGTGAATCATTACTGTCCTTAGAGGATGCTATGACATGTTACGTGTGAGCTGCACCAATTGTATAACCTGTGCCAGAACTTATCTTGAACTTCAGAAGCTGCAGAAACTTTTAACAGTACAAAAATAAATAAAAATCTAGTTAATCAATCCAGCAAGTTATTCCTTCTTGAGTTGTTTGCATAGCCGATTTCCCTGTGGTCCCTGGGGTTAAAGGACACGAGACAAAGATTTCAGTAAAAACAAAGATACTCAGAATTGGTATTTAATTGCCTCACCAGTTTTGTGTCCCTTTGGAACCCCTGCAGTGCTGTTTTCCACAGCAGACAATACATAGCTCCAAAATATCAAATCCTAGCTCTCCCAATGCGAGACAAAAATAGAGACATGCCTAACAGGCAAATTCTTTGGAAATTTAGACCCAAGAGACTTGTCGAGAAAGGTCACAGCGAGGGTGGAGTCAGGAAAATTTATGCCTGACTCCCGAACACAAAAAATACTTCCGATTAACAGATGAAGTTTGCCGAGGCACTTCATGTTACGTTTCACGCCAGGGGAGGTTTAGGTTGGATATTAGGGAAAAGTTTCTTCCCCGAAAGGGCTGTCAGGCCCTGGCCCAGGGCAGGGGCTGCGGCCCCATCCCTGGGGGGATGTAAAAGCCGGGCAGACGTGGTGCTCAGGGACACGGTTTAGTGCTGGGCTTGGCAGCGCTAGGTTAACGGTGGGACTGAATAAGCTTAAGGGTCTTCCCCAACCTAAATGATTCCGTGATTTTATGATTTATGTTCTTGAGGCAGCGTCTGAGTCACAAAACAGCCTGAAACGCAGGGAATTTAAGTCTATTTTTTTGTCTAAAGGGGAGACACGTATAGCCGCGCAACACGCGTGTGTGCGCACGGACGAGGCACGAGCCAACACGGCCGATGTCACGGGCGGCGTGGCCCTTGCCAGCCGCGCACGAGAAAGCCTGTCGGGGGTGGGTGGGTGCGTGAGTGCGTGTGCGTGTGTGTGCGTGTGTCACCGGCTGCGAGGCCCCGCTGCCCTCAGGCCCCAGCCGCCATCCTGGCGACAAGCCGCGCTCCGCCACTCGCCCCCCCCACGGGCGGGGCTGCAGGCGCGCGCCCGCCCCGTTCGCATAATCTATGCGCCGGCCTTGTTGGTATGTAGATGTATGCGCATACATTTGCATGCCGATGAGGCCAGGCGAGGAGTGGGTCGCCTTCAAAATGGCGGAGCGGGGCGGGCGAGGTAGCGGCGGTCACGGCAGTTTGGACAAGAGCATCACCCTCCCGCCCGACGAAATCTTCCGCAACCTGGAGAACGCCAAGCGCTTCGCCATAGACATCGGTAACCGGGCGGGAGCGGCGGAGAGGAGGGGGGCCGGCGGGGAGGGGGCGATGGGCGAGGAACGGGCGGCGGCTCTCGCCCGCTGAGGGGACTCGCCGGGGGCGGGCAGGCCGCCGGGGCGCGGGGCACGCCGGGAAGCGCAGTCCCCTGAGGCGCCCGGGCCGGGGCGCGGAGCCGGGGCCGCACTACAGCTCCCGGCAGGCGCCGCGGCCCGGGGGCGGCGCGGGGCACGGCGGGAGCGGGAGTCCCGCCGGCCGGCGGCGGCGAGGCGGAGACGGGGACCGGCACTACAAGCCCCGGCGTGCCGTCCGCCGCCGCTAACGGGCGGCGGAGGGGACCGGGTTAGGGACAGCCCGGGGCTGTCCTTGGCGGGGGAGAGGCCGCCGCCCGGCGAGGGCAGCGGGCCGTCCTGCCCGCAGGGGAGCGGGGCCCGCGCCTCCCCGGCGACCTCGGGCAGAGGGCGGCGCACCGGCTGCCCTAGGCCCGGCCGGGAGCAGCGCCGCGGATCCCCCCGGCCGGCCCCGGCACCTGGCCGCGGCGAGCGGGGCGCTGCGTGCCCTCCTCCCTGCGCCCGAAGCGGGCCTGGACGAAGGGGGAGGGCTGGCGTCCCGCCTGCCCGGCAAAGCAGGGGGGCTGCGGAGGCGGGGGGTTCGGCGGGGGGTGGGGGCCTGTGGCAGGAGCTGGCCGCCCTTGCTTCCGCAGCCGCCCCCAGGGACGCCTCGTGTCCCCCGCATAAGCCTGAGAGCACGGCGTTCCTGCGTGCACAACAGCCTGCACCGAGGGACAGCCGGAGTAACACACATCACGGTGACACCTGGGCACCACGGCTCCCCAGCACGGAGCCGCGCTGGTGCGTTGGGCCGTGCTGGGGCACAGCTGAGCTAAGCCTGCTAACAATAGTTTCACCTGTGCAGGGATTAGTATTCATTCTGCAGGGATCTGCAAAACCAAAAATGCCAGTTCACACAGTTTGCTTCTGTTTTGCAGTTACGAGGTCAGTGGAACTATTCAGTAGGGGAGCCAGGAGAAAAGCGTTCTCCAGCCACAGGACCATGTGGTACCGGTGCCAGCCTCCATTAGTCCTCTGGCTAAGTCTACACCACCCAGAGCAGCGTTATGTGTAGTGGGAAGAATATACACGCCATAATATAGGATCTTGTCATATCACAAGTGCACTTAACTCCTTCAGAAGCTACTTGTTTCATGCCTGTTAAAATAACAGCTGGAGTCGGTCCTTGCTGTGGGTCAGAATAGAATTAGAGTTGTGGGATTAGTTATAAAGCCTAGTTACATGTCTCAGCTGGTGTTCTGAATAGATTTAAGTCTTTAAAAACTGGGAGAGGAAGGGGAGAATATATAAAGCATAGCTTTACATACTATTTATCTGGTGATAAATTAATTGCTGAAGCACCTGTATCACTATTGTACAAACAATATGACATTCCAACACAAAGTTCACAATTCCTCTACTTAGAGGTTTGGAAGGAAGCTTTTCCTCATAGCACAGAGCTACTGGGTTTAGTTTTTTTTAAAAAAAACAAAAGCTAAGAAAAACCTCACCTTTAAGCAATGAGCTAGCAGAACAGAGTTTGGATTTTGTTTACCAGAAACTTTAAAGCATTTGCTAATACCGTGAAATAAGAACTGACGTCAGGAAAGCTTTGCTGCTTTTGTTACTATAAGTGTCTGTCAATGATCACTCTAAATTGACCTCACTTTAATTTTGCTAGAGAAAGCCTCCTGTTTTTCTTCTACAGGTTGCAAAAATTTTCTTGTTTATTTGAGCACTATGGAAGAGATGAGAGTACCATTATAGAGGCAAGACTATAAGCACTAGCAATTAGTTTTCACTTGCCCATGGTGCATTTTTTGATTACACTTGTTTATAAGGCAGCAGAGTGTAGGGCCACTGAATTATGTTATGATCTAACATTGCTAGGTTTTTATTTACTGTTGGGACTTCAATTTTCACCCAATAGTTGGTCATAATTACTTCCTGTCCTGTACACAGCACGTCAGATCTTTGGCAAGAGGCAAGCAATGCGTGCAGACTTAAATTCAGCTACATGTTAGGCCTGTAGCACTGACAGATATGGACCACCTGACTGCCTTGTGCTCCTGTTCCAAGAGCATGGGTGCAGTTAGAAGTGACTTTCTGTACAGGCGGGCGGTTATGGTCTGCAGCCCAGGGTACTTTTTATGCCGAGTTAAAATCAAGGGTTTTTCTTCAACAACCAAAGCAGCTTAGAGGTTTATGAAGCAAACTGATACCTTAATCAGATCCTGATACTCAGGAGTAGTTGAAGAGGCATTTTTCTTTCTGAAGGGGAAAAAAATTAAAAGCCTATTTTAACAAAAAAATAAGGAGGCTTTGACAGCCTCCTACTTTCAGGCTCAAATATCTACTTGATTAAGATACCAGAGGTATCAGAAGCACCAGCAGGTACTCTTTTGTCCTAAGGAAAAACCAGTTAGTGAAGTTACTGAGTCTGACTTCATAAAGGCACTTTTGCAGGTCAGATGCAGAGATAGCACAGATTGGGCAAGTGGTTAAGTTCTGTTTCAAGATGAGAGTTGGAAGTTGTTTTATTGCCTTGATGTAAGCAGACTCAAGGCCTGAAGAGGGTGATGGGGCTGGTCTGCTCAGACTTACATGTTGGTAATGTCACTAACTAGTATGCCTGAGGAACATCATTCTAAGTGTTCTTTACCTCAAAGCCAAGAATAGTCTTGCAAAATAGTTATTCAGCACATAGAGTCATCTTCTAACCAGCTATGAATTTATAGCTTCTCCTTGGAAGCAGGTTAAGCATATTTACTTAAGTGTTCCTCAAGAAACACTTTTTGTTTGTGCATATGGCATGCATTGCTCAGTTGTGGCAAACCTACTTACAAAATCCTCTTATAAGCAACAGATTTGGGGGTTTCTATAAAGAGTTTTCAAACAAGATAAATAACAGTGAGATATATATCTATCTATCTCTATGTGCTAGCCTAGCCAGTTAAGAACTTGCACTTATTTCCACTCATCTTCAGTCTTCCCCGCATCAGTTGGGCATAAGCTCCACTCATGGAGCTTTTCCCATGAGTAGTGCATTTAGAGTTAACCGTGCAAATCAGTTTCCAGACAAGGGTTCTTTGGCTCACTGTGTTATGTGCTTAGTTGAATTATATCTGGCTGTAGCTGAAAAGATCTTAAAAACCAAGAACTCTTAGGTAAAGCATACATAAGCATAAGTGGTATTATTTGCTCTAAGGTGAGGCATTAATCAGAACTTGTCATCTTTTTACTAACAGGTGGTTCATTAACTAAGTTGGCTTATTATTCAACTGTGCAGCACAAAGTGGCAAGAGTGAGATCCTTTGATCATTCTGGAAAGGTAAGAATTGTGTCATTAATCAGTTGTGTGCAGTTGACTGCAGAGTGAAGTACTGGACTGGCTTCTCATAGTAGAATAGAAATTTCATCTGAAACCCATCTAGTAAATTGTTCTATGTAAAACTTTATCTAGAACTTTCTTAGAGATTAAGTATGACCTTCTAATGTCTGTTACTCTGAAGTAAGTTGTCACAACTGAAATGTTTATTTTAAACACACGTTCTAGTATGTGCTGGCAACAGCCATCTCTAAGCATTTTTACCGCAGCTCAGATGAGTGTGTGGCTCCTGTTAATAACCCTTTGCTATATTCCAGAGGAAATTAGCTGTTAGCATGGGTTTGGCAATTACTTTTGCTTTGCAAGCTTAATATAGCTCTAAATCTAAATTCACATATTAACACGTCATACATGTTCTCTTTACCGAAAGACTGATTGCAGGGCTTCAGAGTTGTGTAGCCCATGCACAGGCAAACTCAGTTACGTTCCTTGCCTTTTGGAAGTGCTTGAATTGCCAGTTAGTGTTTGAAATAATTATTTTCTAGACAGATAAGTATGGTACTTTTGTAAAAACCCATACTCCCATGTAAACATAACTTTTCTCATACAGAGATATTTCATGCATGTCTAATGCATGGGAGACTTGATTGTATTCTCAGCTTAAGGAGTATTAAGGTCTGTTGAAACTATATTTTTTGAAAGTAGCTTGGGATGTTATGTTTTTAATAGCGTTAACAAAGTTTCAGGGCAAAGGAAGCACAGATATTGATGTTCAGTAGTTTAGCATAGAACCTTGTTTCTCGGGGAAGGATTTTGAATGATCTATAAGAAATTCTTTTCTCTTTTTAAAGGACATAGAAAATGAACCTTTGTATGAAATATCAGTTCAGGAGGAGATTACAGCTCGACTTCACTTCATTAAATTTGAAAACACTTATATCGAAACCTGCCTGGATTTCATCAAAGACCATCTTGTCAATACAGAAACAAAAGTCATCAAAGCTACAGGTGGTGGTGCCTATAAATTCAAAGATCTTATTGAGAAGAAGCTGGGGTTGAAGTAAGTGGAACTGTTTAAAACTTAGTTACAGGAGTGTATTTCTTCTTTGATGAAATTTTAGTGGGCTAACTTTCCACTTTACCCATCTGCCCTCAAAAGCCATCTACACCACAAGAGTGAAGCAGTAGAACGCGCGTACGCATCTTGGTCAGACCAGGCTGAATTGGCTTGTTAGTGAACATAAGCTGCAAAAAGATAACCGTATCATTGACTGACACAGTAGAGGTGCAGGAGCGGAGCCAACAGACAGGAGCACGGGGTTCAGCAGAAAGACAGCAAAAAGGAAAGCAGGGTATTACCACAGCTTTTTTCTAGAAAGGATCCAACTTGCACCTACTCCATTTTTAAGTTAAATCAGCCTCTATCATGATTACGATAACGGTTTTTACTTTTCACCTCACAACTAGCAGCATTTCAGCGATGGTATCCTGGCTATCAGTAACATGCTGTGGACATGCTCTTGAACTCTACCAGAGTAGAGATCCCAATACACCAAACCTACAGTGGTATATAAAATGAAGTAATATTTGAAATAAAGTAGTAAGTAGTTAGTAAATTCATTACTGACAAGAATTTTAATTGAGAATCTTTGATCAGTTACTGTGATGAGGTGTGTTTAAGCTATCAGTCTTTCTACTTAAAGCCTAAGGATGAAATCCACAAGACAACTTCGTTATTAAAAGCCAAAGTGTTGTTGGCAGATGCTTTTTCTTGGATATATCTAATCTCTGTAGTTGCCTAGGCTCTCAAGTTAGAGTTCCAAAAGCTTCTAACATTTTTCTGTGCACACTCAGAACTGAGTAATTAATATGATCTAGTAACTTACTGCATAGCTAAACTACCTAAACTGCATAGCTAAACTACCTAAACTGCATAGCTAAACTACCTAAACTTCATGCAGAAGCATAGGCTTGCAGGACACTAAAGGACAGTCTCGTGAATTTACAGCCTCATAAATTTACTGCTCAAAATCTTTATCGTAAACACCATATGCTAAAAAGCTGCTGTAAGTATAGATAAAAAAAAAAAATCATTAATTTACACCAATGTAAAACATTACCTGATATTACTGGGGAAAACTTCAAGGTAGCTCCCATGCTGTAATTCTGTGTAGTACATGCTTCAGTTTCTGAGGTACTGTGTTCAATTTCTTTTATACTACTATTTCAAATAACTTTCTTCTTCTGATAGGTAGGATTCTGTTAACTGTTTTCCAAACCAGCCTACATCAGTACCTGATTGGCTGTTACTAAGTATCAATTAATCAAGACAAGGAGGCAATTCCCCCCTTTTCTCATGTGGTGCACCTGGCTTTTGTTTCTTTGGTTTTTATTTGGTAATGACATACTTAGCTGATCCACAGGCCCAGAAAGCAGCACTGTCTCCATCCTGACAAACATAAAGCATTCTGTATTAACTGAGGTGTATATTTCCGCTTTGTTTATGTGTTTTCAACAAGGCTTATGATTTCCTGTCAGAAATTTAGCATATTTCATGTAAGAAATTTACCATAAATCAGTAACAATACATAAGCTATAGATGTCTACAGAAGTCAGTAAGTGTTAGCTGACTTAACTACATCATTCGTCTTGTCTAAATTATCTATCACGTTGCTAGACTCCATACTCAGGATATATACTGTAGTGAATCCTATTATTCTTGTAAGAAGTCTTTTTTTCCTGTGTTTGGTAATCCCAGTAGTAGGCTCCTTGCAGTCATTTTAATCTGTCATAAACGAGTGCCAAAATGTTGAGGGGAACCTTTTTTCCTTGTCTGGGAAGGGACAGGAAGAGCAATAGAAAATTATTCTGTGTTAGGAAATTGTTTTGTAAGGTTAATTTCCGGATAAGTTTCCTGACCTACTTTATCGCACGGGTGCATATATACTTGTGCTAGCACTAGGGCACTAAAGAGGCAGTGTAAACAAGCAAACGGGAGCAGGATTATTTTGAAAGACAGCGTGATTAATGTAAGATTAAAGTTACTGTGTAACTATAGTCTAGCCTCGGACGGTGTGTTCTGGCATGGAAGATGAACATCAGAACATATGCAGATGTAGGTTTCATGTTTTAAGAGATCTGGACTTCTGCCATGTGGTATGGGTTACTATCTCCTGTTTGTAAAGTCTTTGAAAACTACTGTTCTAAAAGCATACTGGCTTATCAATAGGACTGTCAAATTTACGTAAGGATGTTTTTTCTCCCCCTTCCCCTCAGAGTAGATAAAGAAGATGTAATGACCTGCCTAATTAAAGGATGCAACTTCGTGCTAAGGAACATACCCCATGAAGTGTTTGCATACCAGAAAGATTCAGACACAGAATTCCGATTTCAGACGAACCACCCAAATATTTTCCCTTATTTACTGGTGAATATTGGCTCTGGGGTTTCTATAGTGAAGGTGAGTGGTTGCTAAAATGTTTTACTGTAGAATTTGGTAAAGATGATCTGAAACATCTTACTGGTTTAGATTTGTAGTTGTTTCTTCTTAGGTAATAAAAAGTTTAGAAAGAAAATAATGTTTTTTTTATTATTATTATTTCCATTTCTTACGGAGTTATGAATGCTTTTCCATTCACTACCATAGTTTCTTTTTAATCACATTTAATTTGATGTTTAGAGAAGTTGTTATATTAACTGATGAGGACGCAGGCTGTCAGATCAGGGTGGTTTTTAATATTTGTTTGTTTGTTTTGGTACACTGTTGAGGGGACCAAATTTGATGTCTATATTTAGGATTATTGGCCAAGAATTAAATACAGAGATTTCAGAAGCTGCTTGTGGTGTAAGTATGTGGAACATGTACCTCTGGAGAACTTGTCACCTGATATTTACACAATTAAATACTTCTGCCTACACTAATTCCACTGTTCAAAAAAACCCACGTGCTCTCATATCTGACTGTGTGTTTATAGTTATAATAGGACTTTCTAGACAAATCTGCCTTGTTTTATTGACAGGTAGAAACAGAAGACAAATTTGAATGGATCGGAGGGAGCTCAATTGGAGGTGGAACCTTCTGGGGTCTTGGAGCTCTCCTCACAAAAACAAAGGTATCGAAGTGTCACTTCCAAGGGGTGTGGGATTAAATGAGATGCTAAGAGGAAGCTTGAAATGTTGGAATGCCAAACTCTCTGAGTAGGGAGAAATAATTAGTTTAAGTAAAGTTTGTATGGGAAACCAAAAGTCCAACATTAGTGTACTAGAAGATGAAAAAAATTACGTCTGTCTCTTGTGGGGGTTTGCCTTTTATTCAAAAAATTGCTGCCGTTGTGCAGAAACAGAACAGGCGGTTCTGCAATGCTCAGGACAATTCTAATACTCTCCATTAGGTGCTTGTGGTCCTAGGTTGTTAGATAACAAGGCTGAGTCCTTGATTTACGTTCATATTTTTGTTGTTTCTGATGCATAAAAGGAAGCTTTAAATGTAAAAAGATACTGGTAGAATATAGGGACAAAACCAATCAGATGCTCATCAGTGGCAAAATAATAATCCTACTTGGGACTCAAGGAGTTTGTCAGCAAGGACAAATAATGTCTGTAATGCAGAGATCAGCCTCCTCAAAGCGGCCTGTTAGTTTTCTGTACTCTTTGTCCACATGAAATGCCTGCCTAGTTCCTGCAATATTATCTGCAGAAGCAAAGCAGAGAGCACCCAATTACTGCAGAATGTCTGGGAGTCGAGAGGAGGAATTCTGTCTCTCTTTGTTGCACATTACGGTTTCAGGGGTTCGTCACTTAAATCCCAGGTTGGTAATCTGCCAGAAAAAGGCCTGATTTAGTACTGCTCTGCCTAACTCAGCTCTTAAATCATGCTAGTTTTTCCTGTCTCAAAGATCCATGCGGCTTAAATAGGTGTCCCTAAATGTCAGCAGTGTAGAAAAAGCTAGAGTTACATATGCACCAAATAAGAAAATGTCAAAGGGAAGAGCCATACTTGCAATATTTTGTGTGATGCTTTTAAAAAAGAAATCTTAGAACATGACAATGTCTGCTCTTAATTCTCTCATTTTGTAGAAGAAGAAATTAGGGTGAACAGACTTATAAATTAAGTATTGGTATAATGCAGATTGCGTGCAAGTTTAATTTCATGCATTTCTGCAACAGTAAAGGCAGACGTAGTCTTTTGGTTTTTAAACATTTTTTTTCTTATGCCTCAAGAAGACATAATTCTGTTTGCTCTTAGTTGCTGTGTTTCTGACTTCATTCCAAGATAAGAGATGCATGAGGCTTCTGACTATTTTGTATGTATATCCCTCTGTAGTTTTCAGGGGAAATTCAGCAAATTATTTGCAGATAACTGCAGATAACTGAAGAGGACGGTTGTGCTTTTCATCATTAAAGGAACTCCACTTAAGATCAGTCTGTCTGATAAGATATGGACTCTGGACAAATCCTTGTAATTAGAAATAATGTATCTTTTGCTGGCAGGGTTGATTCTAAGACAAGCCAAAACCCCTGGTTTTGGTCAGTAAAGATGCTGCAGAACTCTGGGTTTATGGGCAAGGTTCTCTGGCTGTCCAGCAAAGTTACAGTAACTCTGCTTCTCATCCTCAGAAATTTGATGAATTGCTGCAACTCGCTTCAAAGGGACAGCACACAAATGTAGACATGCTGGTGAAAGATGTGTATGGAGGCGCCTACCAGACCCTGGGGCTAAGTGGAAATCTGATAGCTAGCAGCTTCGGGAAATCTACTACAGCAGATAAAGGTATTGGTATATAAAAGATCTACCCAAGATTTGCTATACAGTTAATACTTTATATTGCCCGTCAGCATGGGTTTGCTGCTTGTGCCAGCTTCCTGTGAACACTTAAATGGATGGAAAAATATTTGCCAGCTGCATCAGCATAAACATCTCTTATCTGTTTGCCTCTGTTATGCGTGCTGGGCTGAGAGGGGCCATGGAGCGCTGCTTGAATTGCTCCAGTTATTTGGAGTTGTTGTTTGAAACTAGTGAGGAGAAGTGGTGCGACCATCTCCTCTGGCCCTTGGGAATCTGATGTTTATAATGCTCTGACAAGTAGAGCTGGAAAATAACCACCAGTCCTTTTCATTGTCTTGCCCACATGAATTTTGCCTGCACAGTATTTTATTGATTAAAAATATTATACAGTACTGTCTTACAAGCAGGCATTCAGATTTTCAGTTTGGGATTGCGTTAAGTCTAGGCAAACGACAAAAATAGCTGTCTAGTTAGCCCAATGTTAATTCATTCCTGTGGGAAATATATGTGGCTTTCTTGGTCCAGAAAAGGACCTATGGCAGTGATTTACTATAATTGACAATTTTATTTGGAGTATTATAATAAAAAGCTTGCAGTGCATCTCAGGTCAAGATGGATGGATGAACCATCATCTGTCATTCCTAGAGAGAAGAAATGGAGTTCTTGCCATTTGCTGTTGGCCTTTCAAGCAGGTTTCTTTCAAGCACTATTTCACAGGAGCTCAGTGTTTTTTTCATGATATCTTCGGTCAAATAAAAGATTTTTGGCACGGGGACACACACACCCCTTTCTTCTACACACACAAAGAGACTGGTCAAACTCCCTATTTTTGTTTCTTTAGCTGTAGGCTATCTGTTAGAAAACTACAGTCTGTTTGAGCATTCTTCAACTGTGTTTAATTTGGTTTACTATTTCTTTCCTTTAAGAATTTTCCAAAGAAGATATGGCAAAAAGTTTACTACATATGATCAGCAATGACATTGGTCAACTTGCCTGCCTCTATGCCAAACTCCATAACTTAGATAAAATATATTTTGGAGGATTCTTTATTCGGGGTCACCCTGTTACTATGCGCACAATAACCTACAGTATCAACTTCTTCTCCAAGGTAATGAAAACAGAGATTTTCCTAATAGCAAAATCACGTGTTTAGTTATCTTTCTAGGTTGTCGGGAGACTTTAATAAATGCATTTGCACACAAAGTAAGTTTAGAGGGCTGCTGTTTAGGTAGGTAAGGCAGGGCTATAAAGATCTGTTGTGGGAGGGGTAAAATCAATGTGAATTGCCTGGGAGTTCTGTCTGGCCTCTCTCTCTCCCTCCCTCCCTCTCTCTCTTTATTATTATTTTTTGATTGACAGTCTGTCTTGTAGCTGCCAAGTAATGAGTTTTCCCTATTTTCTTAGATAGCTACCATTGTTATTCAATTCCTCTTGCTGACTTGCATCATGTCTTTCCACCCCCTAGGCTATGCACTGTGGGATTGTTCTGCTGAGGTAGTTAGCTGTTAGTATCAGTGCGGGGTTTTGTTGGTTGTTGTTTAAAAAAACAAACAAAAGCCAACCAAGCTGTAGTTCTTTGCAGGTTTTGAAGCTGTGGAAAATACTGAAGATTTTTCATTAGAAAAACGGTCAAGTCCAAAAACTCAGTTAATGGTTGTTACAGGTAGATTAGTCCCTGCACTTTTGCAATTTCATAGAATAGATGACACAATTTTTTTTCTCATTAGTGCTTCAGGCAAGAGACTCCTGTGTGCTGCCTTTTCCCCCCTTTATTTCACCATTGCAGTCCCTTTCTGTAGAACTTTGTTGGGTTTGAAGAAAACTATTGCAAAACTACAGCTTTAGATTCTTGTAAGAATAGCTTTATCAGCGATTCAAATGCCAATCTCACCGTGAATAGTAGCTGATTTTTGCTGTAGCTTACCTCAGTGCTAACTGTTCTTATAGTGGCTGCTGCAGACGTAGCTGATTGTCCTTAGGAGAAGGCTGGGTCTCACCCAGCCGTGCCCAGGAAAGCTAAGGGACCCTGCTGCTAGGATGGAGGCTGTTCTTACTCTCCTGAGCTTTTGTGTATTATATTAACAGTCAAATTAACTAATTTGATGGGGGAAATGCTTGCCTATGGATAATATGCAGAGTGTCTGTATGTTGTTGAATGTTAAATAGCAGTGTAATGGAATAAAGATAACGAGCAATGTCTTGAACGCGTTGGATGCACAGCGGCACACGCTTACGTTGATGACCTAGAGATCAGGTGACCTTACATGGAAATGTAAGCCTGTTCAAGCAAGAGGAGTTGAATATTCATGGCATGATGCAGTGGTCTTTTCTAGTGAAGGCACTGGCTTCCCTCTGCTTCTGTGGTTGTGCAGGCTTAGAGTACACACCACTTCTGCATGTATTTTTTCCCCAGCTGTTTAATAATTGTGGAATGATGTATGTAAGCAGTTCCTCCTGAAGCTGTGTTTCAGGAGCACCGTTAAAGTTACTGAATGTGTTAGAATGTAGCACAAATGAATATTACCATCTTCTAGTTGTTTCTATTAAATTTAAGTGTAAAACTAGTGACAAAGAAGTACATATTAGCCATCAGGGACCATCCAATTGCAATGTTTCATATTGTGGCAGGGAGAGGTTCAGGCATTGTTCCTGAGACATGAAGGCTACCTGGGAGCCATTGGGGCATTTTTAAAAGGAGCTGAACAAGACAGTAAGTACAGCACTGCTATGTTCTGTATATGCTGTGTTCTGAAATGTCAGTGTAATGTCCAAGTTTCTCTTAAGAGGCTGCATGTAAGTTGTTGCCTAAATAAATACATTTGGCACTAATAAACACAGATGCTGGGCTTTGGGTTTATATATTCTGGCAGGGACATCTTAATTTCTCACTGGTTTTCCTGCTCACCTTTGAGAAGCCAGCAGGATTTGGCTCTCTTCTGCATTTCTGCAAAGAGCTGTCATAACTCTGAATCAGATTGGGGAAACGTGGTTTCGGAGAACTTTCCCCCTCTTTAAGAGGCCAGCTTCTGAATTCAGTTAACGCACTGAAGAAGACCAGCATCTCAAAACTGTGTTGGTTTGAGAGTGAAAAGCCTCGCAGACATTTATGAAGGACGAGACACTTCTGTCCAGCATTCTTTGGGTCTAGGGTGCTTTGGTTGAATTCTGCCATTTTTCTTTTCTTTTTTTCTTGTTGATGTACTAGCAAGCCAGTCAGCATATTAGTTACAGTGGAACAGATAGTGAGGTTGTTAATGGTACTTAGTTTTAGTAAATATCAAATGTACCTCAGAAAAATGGATGTGGAATTCTGTTCATACCCATTTTATAGATATGGGCAAGGAATCGGCTACTGAGGAATTAAAGATGTTGCTTCTGCGGCATGTACTGTACATCTGAACTCGATTAAACTTTTTCTCAAATAAAAAAAAATTCTAGAAGTAACGTCAGTGTTTATGTGAGACTTACATTGTGCTTTGAGAGTTTCGTAATTATATTTTGTTAATAAAGGTTCTAGATTTAGAAATAAGAAATTATCTCTCTGATCAGTGATAGTGCTTTGGAGGCATGCTGTTTATAGCCCTTAATGACAAGGAAAGGGGGTTAAAGAAAGAATGATTTTAGAACTTTAATTGTCTTATGTCTCATTCAGGTTGAAGCTCTTTAGAGCTCGGTAATTCACTGAGTGGTTGAAACATTTCTTTTGGGGGTTAGAGGGAAAAATTATGTTTGCTTATAAAGACAAGGGAAGATGGTTTCTGTAGCGAAGCAGCTTCTCTGAAGGGATGCTAACTCTAGACTCACTCACGGGAGTATTTTCAGTTTTATTTTTCAGATTATGTGTCTCTCTGTCTTTCTCTTTTCTAGATCCAAATCAGTATAGCTGGGGAGAGAATTATGCTGGGAGTTCTGGTCTTATGAGCACATCACCTGATGTTTACCCTATGCAGAGAACAAGGAGTGGTACAGTATGTGGTTGTCTTTTCTAGAACTAAGTGCCTTCTCTTAGTAATAGTGATTTGAAAATAGATAATTATTCGCAAGCTAGTTGCTGCTTGCCCTGGGACTCCTGCTTACCGAAAGAAGTGACTAATATGGTGTCTTGTGTCATGTGTGATGTTGTCTTGTCTTGTGCCATGGTTTGATGTAATGTCTCCTATAAACAGATTGTGGCTGCTACTTTGTCTTATTCTCCTTCCCCAAAGCTGGGGGGGGAACGTTCATCTCTTACCCTTTCTCCGAAGTAGCTGGCTTTTGCTACAGTTGAAATATTGTGCTTCAGAATTTTGAATCTGATGTTCCACTGTCTTTAAGCAGCGTTTATTTACTTCCTATGAGAAGAGAAATATATAATTGGACAGAAGAGCATGAGCGCAGTCATCTCTTAAATACCCTGACAATACAGTAATTCCGATTTCACAGTGAAACTGGCATACAGTAAGCAATCAGAAAATACGTTAAGGTTCTTAAAATATTCTAATACTGCACCTACTGAAGTGCTTTTGAAAAGGAGCTAGAATAGTGGAGCTCATTGTGTTTTACTGTCTTCTACCGGTTTGCATGTCAGCGTTTTTCATGTCAAGTTTTTTAAATTTCTTCCATCATTGATTCATCTCCTCCAAGTTTTCAGGAATTCGTTTCCTCTACGTGCTGTAGGGTGCGGGGAGGGCGGGGGGGAGCCGGCGTTGCCTTTGGTTAGTTGTTTTCTGTTGGCTGCTAGGCTTTTTTAGGCCTGGAGATGAGGTGCAGAACTCTTACTGAATGGTTTTCCAGACCAAGGCTTCATATAAGTCCACTACGAGCTGCGGATGATGGCTTTTGTGGGTTGTGCCTATCTATAAAAAATATATCTCATTTTAAGCTCTGCCATAACTGAAATTACTGTAGTGAAATTGTGGATTATGAGGATGACCAAAAAAAATCATGATCCTTCTTAATCATAAAATATATGACAGATATTAAAAAGTATTTATGCAGATGTAATGATCCCCTGTTGTTTGTCAACCTGTGAAAAGATTATTGTTTTTCATGCTGGCAGTGGTACAGGAGTCTCAAACCAGCTGTAATGTACCGTCCACAGTTTCTCCGTTTTGAAGTCTTCTATCGCTTGGCACCCACTTTATTCACATAAAGTAAAGTCTCTTTGCAACAAGCATAGTTCTGAAATGTCCACTTTTCAGCAATGAAATGAATACTGAAGCCAGTCTTTCTGTAGCAACCACTTTGGTTTATGTACACGAAGTCTTGTTACATCGTGAGCTTTAATCTTTACTTAGTCTGAACATTTCTAGGCCATGCAGCGTTCGCAAATGCAATGCGATTAGATAGTCGTATAAAATAAAGATAAATGTGCACAGGTTTTTTTAGATGCAAGAAATAAGGCACACTTTATGTACAGAGCTGTGTAACTATACATATTTCACATGAATTTAATCTCTATCCTTAGAAATTTGGTCCCAAGGATTGTTTTCACAAGGTGTAAGGAAGGGTTTTGGAGCCTTGATCGGGATTGTAAAAGGAAGGTGTAAAGCAGCGTAGCAACATTGCTTTACAAATAAGCCTGTGCTCAGCTCTTTGTGCTCCTGTCTTTGAACCTGGTAGCCCAGCAGATTTGACAGAGAAGGAAAATAATAAAACGAGGGCCTATAGTAAGTTTTCAACCTGAAACTTGATAATCTCTATCTATACAGTGGGCATGGATAAATAATCCATGCAGGAGAGTGGATTATTTATGATGGCATATACTCTGATATAGTGGTCAGCAAATCTGTCAGTCTTAACTGTGGATGGACTTCTGTGGCCCTGTACTAATTTAATTTGTTACGAACCAATTTCCGAGTAAGTTCTAATAAGCCTCTCTCATTTTTCACCCAGTTTGACATGCTCGAAATGGACAGGTTGGAGAGACCGCTTGTTAACCTGCCACTGCTGAAAGACCCATCAACCTATATTCCAGACACTGTTGACCTCACAGATGATGCCATGGCCAGAAAATACTGGCTCACCTGCTTTGAGGAGGCACTGGATGGGGTAAATGTCACAAACCAGTCGTATGTATGAATGGTGCAAATATTTAGCAAATAAATCTTCTGTGGACCAACGTGTTTGCCCTACAGAATGTATCTGCTGTGTCAAACCTATTGTGTGTAAGTACGGTTCCTCTTTCCCCTGTTGACAGAGGCGTTTGACTTTGTCCCAGTCTCCTAAGGAAGTGCTTGATACCTTCAAAGGCAGAAGGGTTCTTCTCCTGTGGTGCTGCCTTTTCTTTTTTTTTTTTTTTCTTTGATAAGGTGTTTTCAAAGCATCTTCTCTCTCCAGTGGCACTTACCACCTCTTTATACAGAGAGGCAGGCAGGATGGTTATACAGTCAAAGGCCAAAAAGGGAAAGGCCAAACATACTCACATTGTTCTTACTCTTGGGAGCAGTCCTGCTGCCTTACAGCCGCTTTGGCATTCGAAGAGCGTGAATCAATCAGACATGAGTTATGTTTTCTGCACTGTGACACTGAGTCAGTCAGTGCATGCTAGTACTGAGGAGTTACCTATACTTAGTAAGCAAATCCAAATCAGGAACTTCATGAGTGCGTGTCAAGAGGAGAAGGGCTGGGAAAACACAGGGGCAGCACGCTGACTTGACCTTGCTGTAGCAAAGAAGAGAAGAACACGAGGGGTTGGTGTGGACTGTTAAATTTCTGCCTGTTTTGCCTCGTGTGCCTGTGTTTGTTATTTTTTTTCCTCTCCTATAAGTAGTTAGAACTTGTGTTTAATTTCTGAAAGTACAGTCTTGAAAATAAACTTTAAATTTTGGGGGAAGAAAGGAGGTATTTAAAATTAATCTTTGGTGGTTGGAGTAAAGGAAAGCTGGAAGGTACTGTGTGGGAGGGACTGGATAGTGTGCAGGCACCGAACAGAACAGCAGATGGAGGGGTTATTTTTCAGAGTGAACTTCAGATCCGTTACGTGGAGGAAGAATTCATTTGGTAACTTCAGTCTGGCCTCATTTCTCTACCAGGTGGCAAAGCGTGCTGCAGCCAGTCAGCCAGACTCTGTTGATGCACCGGAGAGAGCGGAAAAGTTCCGACAGAAATACTGGAATAAGCTCCAGACGCTCAGGCAGCAGCCTTTGTAAGTGTCTTTGTTTTCCCTTTTTCATCATTGCTGCCTCTGTTCAGCAGAGCGATTTAAAAGCTAACTAAACACTACATGAAAGCTAACTAGGTTATGAAGCAGAGCAAACTGAAAGCTAACTAGGCTGAAGGCTATAGCAAGTTGATGTGCCAAATGTCAGGTCCTCTGCACAGAACTTTTGGATCTCGTATATTGGGATTTAATGGAAAAGGTTTTCTTGGCAGAAAATTCATGATTAAAAATTGTTACATGGTTATTAAAAATGGTAGCATGTTAATTCAAGTACCTGGCTTTGCTCTGAACGTTTTCCCTCTCTATTTAAATAAACTGTATAGTAGATTTACCACTTGGAGACGGTGTTTAGCACATATGGCATGTAAAGGCTTTTAACTTAAGTGGTTGTGTGACGTGCTGACTTACGGAGGACACAGAGGAGAAAACTTTTTTCTGTCTGAAGTACTTGATCTTGTAGTGGACTTGGCAGTGCTGGGTTAACAGTTGGACTTGATGATCTTAAAGGTCTTTTCCAACCTAAACAATTCTATGATTCTCTCTCTTTTTTTTTCCCCCCCCTTCTCCCCTTTTAAAGTGCATATGGTACCTTAACAGTTAGAAGTCTTTTGGATACAAGGGAACACTGTTTAAACGAGTTCAATTTTCCGGATCCCTATTCAAAGGTAAGTTGTTCTTGCTTTCCAGGGTGGACAACATGTAAGTTCAAGACACTTTTTTCCATACTTTGAAACTTGGTATAAGTAACGGCGTGCAGGGGAGAGGTTAGTAACTGGCTACCTTGCAGCAGTTTTAACCGGTTGGTGGTTGTCACTGGGGAGAAACAGCGATGGGTAATGGGATATAAAGCCTTTGACCTCTAACGTGCTCATGGTGAGGGTAATGCTAACCAAAAATATTACCAGCTTAACTTGTCTGATACACCCGAGAAGCGAACTGATGGTGTCAGTCCTGCTCCTGGGGAGTGCGCGGTGTCTGTCACCAGATACCGTGGTGACCCGCTCCTTCAGCGAGGAGCCGTCTCCTTCAGCTTAGAGCTGAGGGAGCTGCACGGAGAAGCCTGCGTTTGCGATTATGGCGTACCTCGCCAGCGACCTGAGAATTTCAGTTTTGAGGACAGTCGGTTTATTTCCCTTTGTACTGAGGCTGCTACCGCAGTCTGGCAGACTTCAGGAATTTTTCTTTTTTTCTCCTCATAATTCTCGTCATGGTGTGGAAATAATTTTCAGATGTAAAGCTGTGCGTAGCTATGTAAGTACTGTCCAATGAATGTCAGTTGCAGACAGTTGTAAAAGACGCTTGGCATTGTTACCTTGCAGAGCAGCTAACGACCTCAGCAGCTCCATGCAAAGTCACCAATGCTGTGAACTCATATCTCTGTGTTCCTTTAGCTGCCTTCAAGTGTGCGTGCTTTGCTTTCCTCACCACCACCCCCTCCCCGAAGGAAAGAAAAGAAGGGGGGTGTTCACAAACAGATAGTCATCCTCCCCCCTCATCACCACCAAAAAAGGCCTGAAAAAAAAAAAAACCTTCACACATTGCCGTACTTGCTGAGGCCATCTGTCCTTAGACCAAACCGCGCTGCTTTCCTACGGATTGCCTCTGGATTGATTTACTGCACAACCTCTAACTCTTAAAAATATATGGTGCCATTGTGCAGCTGCTTACTCTTTGTGTTTTATTTTGTAACATAATATGGTTGGGGGAGAGGACATGGGAAGTCGGTATTTCTCAAAAATAACTTTCTGTAGGGCTGATCCTCACCACTTGTCTGTCCGGGGATATAAATAACAACAGTGCCAGTGTCTGGTTTGCGGCTTTTTCCTGACCCTTGATATATTTCTACAAAATACGTAGGAAGTTCTCCCTAGCTGTAGTGTGAGATGTTACATTCACTCTAAGAAAGAGGTAAAAAAATAAGTGAGGTGGCTTTTACTTATGTTTGCTTTTTGGTAATTCAGACAAGCTATTGCCAAGAAAAGATCTTGGTGTAAAGATGGAAGCCAGTATCACTTTTAAATTTTTTTTAAGATAACTAGCTATGTAACACTGATCTCACTGGAGACAGAAGCAGAGAAAAAAACTCAAGAGCTTCTGAGCATCTGGGATGATGAAACTCTTGATGCAAAAATCAAAAAAAATCTCCTCTGGTTTTTGTAAAGCTCATAGTGGTAAGGTTCTCGTGGTAATTACCCGGCTTTGATGGATCGTGTTGCTACTAAAAGTTTTTGTGTGTCCACTCTCCTATTCCCCAATCTGCTCAAGATCTATTGCACCTCTAACTTATTAAGAAAAGGAATTGTTGGGCTACAAATCCTGTCCTAGCACTAATGAAGCTTTTTATTAGAATCCCAGGAAACTTTTTTCTTGTCGCTACTAAGCATGCTGATAACGGTAACTTGTTGGTCCATTAGAGGCCATGAACGTAGAGGAGAATGCTTGAACGTGGTCTTGGGACTGAGACAACCAATGATGGGTAAGAAATTTTTGTCTATAAATCCAATGTTTCATGTCTTTCTTACAGGTAAAGCAGAAAGAAAATGGCATAGCCTTAAAATGTTTTCAAAGCGTAATCGAATCTTTGGATTCATTAGGCTGGGAGGAGAGGCAGTTTGCTCTGGTGAAAGGACTTCTTGCGGGGAATGTCTTTGACTGGGGAGCAAAAGCAGTCTCAGAGTAGGTGTTAAATATTTTAAAAGCACCCTTTTAAGATACAGAATATCCAATTGTTCTTTTTTTTTTTTTTTTAAAATAAAGTGCACCAATCTAACTGTAATTGTAGTTTGTATTTCATCTTAAGCAAATGTTGGTTGTTTACTCACAAGCATTGTGGTGGTGCGGGAAAGTTTACATTGCCACCCTTGAAATCTGGCAGACCCGTCACTGTGAATGCTTGAATTAAGCGATAGAGTATTTCATATTCTGGCTGCTTTGCTTGTAGCGTTGTTATTAGCACTGCTTTGGGGGGGGTGTTGTACTCTGGTCCTAGAATAGGAAATGCGCTATTTTTCTGCAGCCTCCCGTTGTCCTGATGTCGCAGTATATATTCAGCGGGCTGCGAGTTCCATCGGGTGGTCTCTTTTGATGACTAAATACTAATTAGTTTTGATCAACATACATTTCTATCACTATTTGGAGAGCTTTTTTTCCTCATATCTTGTCAGCAGCCATGAATTCATTTGAGGATATGAATGCCAACAGTCTTGAAATATTTTTGACTTTTCAATTCTAGACCTTTCTTTTTGTGGGCCTGGTCGTACAGATCCAAGAGCATGGGAGAGGGACGCTGTTTTACAGCTGCCATTCAGCCCTTCCTTCCCCTTTCTGCATCTGGGAGGAGTTTTCCCTCATTAAATCAGGAAAAGTCCATTAAAAACAAGGTGCTTGAAGGCTACGTGGGCGTTCTTGGTCTCGTGTTACTTCTGATCTTGCCCACAACCAGAAACCTGAACTGGCACCAGTTAGAGCCGTTCGTCCGTGTGCCACTCGTGTTGTGTAGCTCTCATGAAGGAAGGAACCAAGACGGAGTTAAACGGCACGTAGGCCTAGATTTCAGGAGCTTTAGGAGACGCGGCTGGCCAGCATCCCCCGTGCTATGGTAGCTTAGCTGACAGCTTAGAATCCAGCCATCTCGTTACGTAAAGCCTCGTCACGCGTAGCCAACAGCAGTGGCTTTTAAAACCTGTATCTGGTTATTTTAATTCCTTTTTTTCCCCACGCAGGTACAACTTTAAAAAACTTTCGCAGCCCAATCTTCAAATTAGACTTTGTAAAGCACTGTTTTACCACCCAGACATTTTAGATCGTGACTACATTTTTATGGTGGTCTGCAGACCAAAAGGTTTCTTTTTTGCCTGTAGTCTAATGCCTGCAAACACTTGTGTATTGCTGAAGCCTTTTTCTTTTAGCGTAAGAACTCTAATTTAATGTACATCTGAGCCTTTTGTTTTTAACATAAGCACAAAGTATCTGTTTCTCAGTCGCCGGACCTATTCACACTCCCCATTATAACTGATGCAATAAAATTGCTGACCACCTGCTAAAGAAATGTTTGAATTACATTTATGGGAGATGAAGTTGCTTAACTGTGTACCCTTTATTTCTCTTCTGATGCAGTGTTCTGGAATCTGAGCCACAATTTGGATTTGAAGAAGCCAAGTCAAAGCTACAAGGTAGAGGGAGATCTGTGGTGGTGGTTGGAAGTGGAGTGTGTTAATATGAGAGTAGAGGAGTGTGAATGTGTTTATTGGGGCAATTCTGCTCCCCGGATGACAAGCAATCATTAGTACCTGCTAGGGTTATCGGAAACAGGCCACGGAGTTTCGGTGGGATGTTCCTGTTTGTGTTCCAAAGGAATCGAAATCTGAAAACCTCCCTCCTTGAAGGGAAGTCTTAGCCGCACAGATACTCAGACTAGCTTGCCCATGCTGTTTTTCATAGCTGTTCCAATCCTGTCAAGGAGATCGCGTCCTGGGACGTACGACACCATCCGTCCTGGGATGAGTCGTTACGATAGCCAGCTTGCATGATTCCATTGCTGTATTATGAAAATTCCATTTCAAAACTGCTGTAATTGAGCTATTCCCATAATTAAGATCTCAGGAACTCCTTGAATCTACACGTTTAACGTTCAAAACCTGAGCTCAAATGCTTTAATGCATCTGCACAGAGGCACCACCTGCTTTTCATGATGTACAGAAGTACTGCTTGCCCCAAAGAAACGCTAACGTGCTTTTGTCTGTGACACAGAGCGTCCCTGGTTAGAAGACTCCTACAGCCAGTGGCTAGAGCGACTGAAGGTACGACTCCATGATCGTCACTAACCACTGAGTGACCCAATACATTCATCATAAAATCACCTTATTAATCTTGGGGTTTTAACAGATTGAACAGAACTCTGTTCAGACAACTCAAAATGAACTCTGCTAACACAGTACCGGTAATTCAGCAGCCTTACCATAAAGAAAGGAATAAAAGGGATTAGTCTGGCGCTTCGTTACTTACCAAGCTTCTTAGCCGAATTCCTTCGGGAACTGCAGCATTTGGAACCCGGCCGCTTTCAGAGCTGTTCCAAAGCGACCATTCCCTGGCCCTTCTGTCCCAGGGCACTTACTGCCGTACAGCCAGCCCCATAACTTTGAAACCTCGGGTGCAAATGGCTTGTTCCTCCATCTGAGTACCCAGCCTAAGAGCAACATGGCTTTAGGAGCTTGCTGAAAGTAATTAACCTATCAATTAGCAAAGCTTTTTTTGCCCTGTGTGATCTCTATTACTGTTTAATTAAGGTTAATTGAAAAGCTTTTGTTTCTTTGTGTAAGTCTCTATGTTGGAAATGATAGCAAAAAGGTTTGGTATGAGTAGACTATGACAAATCATTACGTATTACATCTTAAAACAAAGGTATCAGCTGATCTTGTATAGCAGTGATAATTAAGGAACTTCAAGCACTGTCCTGACAGTTTTTTATTAGGAATTAAGCATTGTTCACTATAAAAATTCTTCTGCTGGTATGAACTGGAGTGAACTAAGTTTCATAACTTCAGCTTTAGAACAAATTAAAAGGTTAATGGAGAATAGGAAATATCTTTTCATTTTAGGATGTCACTGCCCCCAGCAGTCCATCCTGCCCTTTCCTGGCAGAAGGGAATCCTGTTCACCCTACAGCATGCTAGCTTAAAACAGCCACAAAGGTAGGTTCACCCTGAAAACCAGCGCGTTCACGTAGGCAGCTGCCCGTGCTGCTGCTTCCATTTTGGAGACCGGTATTCCCCAGCTGCACGGCGTAACCACACGCGCGCCAGGGCCTCGTCTCCCGCCAGCAGGATCACAGGCCTGGCTGCCCGCGGCTCAGAAGCCTCTGAACGCCCTTCCCGTTCAGAGCTGCTGGAGTTAGGCATGTCCGTAACTGGCAGGTGTAGGCTTTACTAATGGCCTTTGAAAGCCCTCTCTCAAACAAAGTAAAGTAACTAAAGGCTGTTTTAAGTAACCGTGCAAAGATAATGATGTTAGGGAAACCGATTTCTCCTAAGATCGAGGGTAGGTGATGTTCTGATGAGTTATGCTGCTGCTTGAGAGCCAAAATTGCCAGTCATTTAAGGGTATGAAACGTGGGGTCTGCAAGTGAGTTCTTCTAAATAACACAAACTTTTCACTGAAATGAATTGTGAACTCAATCCTGAATACATTGGTTTTCTCTTACAGGAGGGTCCCCCTCATAAATGTGCCTTAATTTTCGCAGATAACAGTGGAATAGACATAATTTTAGGAGTCTTTCCTTTTGTCAGAGAGCTGCTGTCTAGAGGGACAGAGGTAAGTGGGTTTCACCGTGAATTCACTATGTAATGGAGCTTTGGTAACTGGGGAGCGGTTTGGCAGCTACCCACCGGCAGCACGCTTTACCAGCCTGGCTGCTAACACCTAAACTGGGAATAATCCAAATCCCTGGGACTCCAGAGTCTGACTTTAAGTAGGCTGTGAGAGGCAGCAAAGCCAAGCCCGCCTCTGTCAGACCCGAGTTTGCTGAACAAGGGTCTGTAACGTCGAAAGACCTGAAATCGCTGGTTAACTGAGGGGAGACGAGGACTGGGCCTCCAGCCTTTCTCTTTGCGTTCCCTCTTTTGTAAAACACGTCGGGCAATGGTGAGTTTTAAACAGAGGAGCGGCTCTGCTGCCATGTGTGAACTGCATTAATTGGTGAACTCTTCCGACATCTTCACCTCAGGTTATATTGGCTTGTAACTCTGGCCCTGCCCTAAACGATGTCACCTACAGCGAGTCCCTGATTGTTACGGAACGGATAGCAGCAATGGATCCAGTTATTCAGTAAGCATACAACCAGCCTTCGTTACGTGTCATACAATGCGTAGAAGGAAAAAGCAAGTTCCTTGGTACAGACTTAGTTCATATTTAACTGTGTTTATTAGTGTCTGAAATCTGCAACCTGGAGGTAAGCTAAGGCGGATCATTTACGTTCATTAAGGTGAAAAATTTAGAAATTGGATCTTTCGTGAACACCCGTAATTACATTTCTGGTCTGTGTCTTCCCTGATAAGCATTCAAGCTACTAAAACATAAATTTTCCATGTTAAAAAGAATAGAGGAAAATCCATCTATTTCACATTTGGAGTATCCCCAGTAGAGGATACGCAGCTGACTAAATGATCCTTTTGCTCAAGGAAACATTATGTTTCTTGGTGACGTCCTAGCAGGAAAAGAAGCCTTTGCAAAGACGGCTTAGATAGTCCTTGTCGTCTGGCTGATTACCAGATTTGCATGACCCTGTTGAGGTAGCTGTTTAACATCTTTGTCTTTTTTTTTTTTTTTTAAATAAAGATCTGCACTGAGGGAGGAGAAGCTGCTGTTGGTGCAGACAGGCTCGAGTTCTCCGTGCCTAGATCTAAGGTATATCGGCAAAGCACTGCTTTGTTATTTGTCTCCATCAGCTGCAGGATGCTCAGAGGCTTAGCTCTGGAGTATCTCAGCCACCTTTCCTGATGGGAATCACATTTGCAAAACCATTACGAGTTGCTTGGTCTGGATTTACAGCCCTGTAACAGTGATCAAGCCTTACTCGTTGTTGGACATCTCATTGATCACACTTGTGGTCAGCAGTGACGCAGGGTCAGCTTCAGGAGCAGCTTAGTTATGGATGACGTAAAATCCTGCACGTGACCAAGAAATCCACTTACTAGCAGCAGCATTTCGTGTTGTTAACCTATTTATTTTTAATGAGTTTCTCTATTGGAGACAGAACTTACCTGTGTTTTCTGGGAAATCCCAATTCTGCATGCATTTACGAAGCTTTTAAAACTATGTTTCAATCTCATTTCCTTTGATTTAAGGTGTTCCTCTTTATTGGCATCAGTCATTCCATCCGAAATTCCATACCCCGCCACGTTTTGTGTAAACGATAAAGCCCTTAGAACAGCCTGCCTTTGATGTGTCGCGTGTCAGGATGACTGTTTCTAAACCAGACCTCTCGTTTCAGCCGGCTGGATAAAGGCTTGGCTGTGCTGGTCAGAGAACGGCAGACAGACCTGGTTATCATCGAAGGCATGGGGCGCGCCATCCACACGAATTACTACGCGGCTTTGAACTGTGAGAGCCTCAAGCTTGCCGTTATCAAAAACTCCTGGCTTGCGGATCGCCTCGGAGGGAAAATTTTCAGTGTCATTTTTAAGTATGAAGTGCCATGTAAATGATGCGTATCTGGTCAGCTGGGGGAACAGGAGCAGCAGAATGGACTTGCACTAGTTTTACTTTAACTGTAAAGAATGTATTTTTATTACAACAGGGAAAAGAGTTCACAGGAAATTCCGTATTTATATTGTGCTTTTGTGACTTAAAAAGCAACAATATGATTCACTCTATAGTATACACACTCAAATATATATATGTATATCACTCATTGTTTATTTTGGTAAGTGTTTATTTTAATGCTGCAGTATTTGTGATGAAAAGACTTTATTTTTTTGTTCTGTGAGACATTCATATAGAAATATATTTAAATGTCAATGAAACCTTTTTTTATACATCTCTGCCTACTCTGCCAGCAGTGACATGGCACATACCAAATAGTTTTTAAAGTGCTGAGTGAATCTGACATTGCATTTTCCATGTCAGCTTTTAAACTTACCTAAAACGTTTCATGCTCTGTGCAGTTAATTTGATGGAAGGACTCATCCGCCTTCTAACCCAGCCACCATTGCTTAAGCTGTATTTGAAATACAACTGTCGAGAGCGCACAGCCGATAAGCGAACAGCACAAGTTTACCCGCAGCTGGGAGAACTCGTAACTCCTATTGCTTTCACTGCTTGTTCTTGCTAACCGTTGGGTGGGAGGGGAGTTCTGCACCTATCCTGAATCCCGTAGCAGTAGTTGGGAGCTGAGCCTCACTAAGTTACCCTCACAGTGAATGTGTACTGCTGCGTTCAGAAACACCCGGCTATTTTCCTGTCACGGGCCTGTTAGTTTCTGTTGCTTTCAGTTATTTAATGCTGGGACTGACAGGAATTAGTCTCTTTGTTCATGCAGAGCAGTTAAAGCCGTTTCCAAGTAACTGAATTTGCTTTTTTTCCCCTCCATCAGATGTGCAGTACATAAATGGAGTGATTTAACCATGAATTTGCAAACCAGCATGTGCATGCATCAGTCATTCCAGCTCTGAAATGAAAAACAGCTTAATTAGAAAACTATTTAATATGCTGCTGAGCTAACTGTTCCCCATGAATTTCAAAGATGACTCTTTGAGAGCAAGAGAATAATGCAAAATACCGTTACGCACTGCCTCACCCTTGCCTGGTGAACGTGTACTTTGTTTGAATCCACTGATCACCAAACGTCAGGCTGTAGTACTGTTGCATTTCAACTATCAATCTTCTTCCTAAGGACTTCTTGATCAGGTTAACTGGGGCAAAAGATCCTCTATAGCTGAGCAGGGAACCTTATCCTATGATGGGAAGCTGACAAAGGACAAGTCCATGTCTTGCACTTCTTAAGTCTGGTAGCTCCTTAATTGCAAGGTCTCCCGTTCTCGGGCTTTCGGCCACTGCAGAGAATGCAGTTAAGTGAAGTCCTGCGTGTTGGAGTTTATGCAACAGTGCTGTTGTTTCTGATTCAGAAATGACCTTCACAGTGACCAGCATCTTCTGCTTAGAAGAGGGGAAGAGTACAGTCTATTTATAACTACGATGTTGAAGAAGTTGTTCTTGATTGGAACAGTCAGATGAGAGCTTTACTTTTCAAGATTGTACCTCATACTGCAATTAATAAGCAGAGGCGTCGTATTAACCTATCCCAAGTCACTTACTCCTACGGGCATTCATGTACTTGCATAGTAAACTTCTAAACTAAATATGGATCCGCCATCTTAGCCATCTCAACTTTATTCACCAAGTTGTTAACCTCCCTTAGTTTTAACAGTTACACTCTATCCCTTATCAACTTAAATTCTTCCAAGCCACTTAATTTTCTTCTGTATCCAGCTCCAGAAGTGCTCTCTGTGTGTGTTTGTAATTAGAAAACTAACACTCTAGACTTGCAGAAAAACATCTTTCTACAGTGATGTAGTTCCTATGAAATATGTATGGTATAAACCTAATACGTGCCCATTCCTTAAGCAAGATTTCTTAAGCATTAGCCCTCCCTGAAGTCTCCTGGCTTTGTCTTGTATTTTCTTTTATACGTAGACGAGTGCACATTTCTTCTGTGAAAACGGAGCAACAAGATTTCTGAAAAACACAAGGGGAGGCAACAAGGGGATGAGTTGTTCTCTGTCGCAGAGTCCGCCTCTTAAGCCTGCACAACCCATCCGTTGGAGTGGATGGAGCGAGAACGGGAACACCGGGGTGCACAGTCAGATACTAGTGCAGTTTCATTTACATGTGTTTTCCTGCTTGTCAAATGACTTTAAGAACAGCCATACTTGAGAATAAACTTGTTATCGATGATCTACTGTCCTCTGTACACACTCAGCCTACTGGAATGCAGTTTGGCTGCCTAGGAATTGCAGTATATGTTTCTACTTAATACTTTGGGGGTGGGGGGTATTTTATTATCATTACCCTGTTCACACGGCCCAAGCTATGAAATCTCAGCGCTTTAAAGAGTGAACACAGAGCATGCCTTCCCCCCTCCCCACACCACGTTGCTTTCCTCAGAAAAAGCAAGATCCCTGTGGGAATCGGCACGGCACAGCGGAGCGCCGCTGCCTAGCTTGTCCACATGAAGCGGGCGGGAGGCAGGGAAGCAGGCAGGCGATAACTAGCGTCCCCTACCTTTACGTGCCCCGCGGCGTGTCTGCTCTTGTTCGACAGCTCCACCACAGCTGCAATCACGCCCAAGGCAAGGCCAATCGCAAGGGTAAGAAAGAGCCCACCCAGGGCCTGCGGCTGCAGGGGACTCCATCGCTCTCTACTTCTGTGGAGGCAACTGGTCTCCCACCACTTGTTACGCAAGTTGTCGAGATCGCCCGATTCCCGCAGTTTGAGGACAGCAATGGAGAGCTTCTTGGTCCACAGGGATGCTGGCAGCAGTAGAATGAAAGAGAAGAGCATGGGAGAGATCACAGCCACTATAACATTTTTAAGCAACCCGCTGCTCTGCTACCACGCGGGCTCAGCTGGGTGCTGCTTCCTAACTGTCAGACGGTCGTTCTGCAGACAGAACGCAACAGGCTAAGCCCAGCGCTTTTCTTAGCTCACAGCCGTTCCTGTCCTGCCCACAGAGGTATGACAATACTTGCAGAGTAATGACAGAGTGAAGGTGCTTTGAGAAATACAAGCAGTCACGCTCCACAAGAGAACAAACTGTCTACCTGTAACTGCACCAGGAGCTCTGCGTTACTGGGACCGAGGCAAAACCAAACCAAAAACCCCACGGAAACCAGTGACACCCCTGAGAGTTGGCATTTTTTGCAGTTCAGAGTAAGAGTCGGTAAGTGCTAGTGGTAATTCATCTACAGAACGACAACATTGCCTAGCAGGTTACCAGTTTGTTCACACTAGGTTATTAGTGTTAATGCAGAACCGTGTGCAAGTTTCAGGGCTTGGCTATGGCAGGCTCTCTGCTCTGTCAATCTGCTACTTCAGACCCATGAAAGGCAAGCGGAGAGGCGGGACAGAAACGGTGCACGGTGACTAACCCTGGCTGGTGGCAATGCCAAATCCTCGGGCTCCAATAACTTCAGGGGCCCTGATCAAATTGCAGTGCCTGGCAGCTGCAAGGTCTTGAGAGATCGATTCACCAATGAAGGCGTAGTTTGATTCCATCACACGCTGAACCGCTTCCTGGTAGGTTTTGACTAACACGTAGTCTCGTCTCTTGTCCATATATTCATAGATCATCTGATGGATAGGATTCTTGGAATTCTGCAGCCCAAAAATCCAAGTGTCAAACTGAAGCGTAAAACAATCATCCAAAAAAATCTGCATATATGTGCAACGATTGCAAAACAATTGGGAGAATAAGAGTACTTAAATCATTGCCCTTTGAGCCCTCCGTACTGAAAACCAGCATACTGTTAGCATGGATTTCCTCTCTAATGCACAGTGTTACAGGGATATAAGTATTAAATATTCCCTCCCCCCGCCAAAAACAACCTTCGCAGGCATCCAGTTAATGTACCCAGACATGACCTACGTCAGTCCTCCTGTTCAAGGTACACAAGGATAACCCCTGAGGACTAGCATCGCCTTCTTAAAAGGGAATACTCTATAAAAATATAGTCCTCTGCATGCTCTTCTCTCCGAGAAGAGGTGGAAGAAGAGATGAACAAAACATCAGATATCGATCGCATTATTTGAAGTATTACAGGAAAACTGATGGAGTCTACAGCGAGGGTGGTGTAAGGACCATTAGGCCTGAGCTAGACCACTTGGCCCCAGCTTAGCAGTTCTATGGCATGTGTGTATGTGCACAATGAGATTCTCTGCACCTTGAAGAAGTAGAAAGTAGAGGAGCCGTCCAGTGTCCCAAACTCAAGCTTTCTTTGCTTCACAAGATCTTCAAAAGTCTGGATTGGGAGCTGCTCACTGCCAGAGCTCAGCAGAGCGGTGAAGTTGGCAATGTAGGCAGCCAGCAAGGCGATGGTGAACAGCCACCAGACAGCAGCGATGACCCGCACAGAGAGCGCTTTGGGCCGAGGGGTGACACCTGCACGACCAGAGGAGCCGATAAAACGTATGGGAGGTGACGTACGGTGAGAGAGAGGTGAAGAACTTTAGATCCGTGAGCCTGAGTTAAAGACTTCCCTTTAAACAAAGGCCAAACTGCAAAACTTGCCCTGCAGCTACTTAATGCACGAGCCTGAAAAGACTTGCTATGGCTGGTTTGAACTGCATCAAAACTGCATGCAACGCAGAGCTGAAGCAACGTCAGTGGTGAAAAACAACAAAAACCTCCACTCTCCAAAGCACCCGTGCGATGGTTAGCTTGACATTCCCTGGGGCAGTTGTTACAGCAGAAAATACGCATTCCTCAACTGAAGCCCCAGCCATCTGTACAATTCCAACAAGTCTGTAATCAAAGTTCCCCAAACTGGGAGTTTCACTGTTGCCAGGTGTCCCTATTGGAACATCTTTTCCCTCCCCAGGACAGCACACCAGTGTTACAGACAGATGAGAGCTGGATATGCAATCAGCTGAAACCCCCACAGTGCTCCCAGAGCCTCCTTGTTGCAGTTCTCCCAGCTCACCTTGCAGGGCAAGTGCTCCTGCTCCAAACCAGAGGCTATTTAGGAAGGTGAAGTGGTTCTCTTCATTCTTTGGCTCATTCCATTCACAGGGGCTCAGTCTGTGGGAAAACGACAGGATAAAACCAGACATTCAGGGGGAAAAAAAATACAAATAATCCTGCAGCGTGACTGCAGCAGCGCAGATAGCCTGGAAATGCCCTTTCCTTCCATGGTAGCTCCTCCTTCACCCCCGTTCCAGTTTAACCAGTGCAGAGGAAGGTGCTCCTGCTCAATGCCTCAAGTAGTTTGCAACAGTGATGGCTCAGGGACTCCAGTCACAGGTTTGCCAGACACTTTCTTCCCGAGCCGTGGCGTAATCTATCTCCCTGGCCCACCTGACTGGCAGTAGTGGCTCTGTTCCGTAACAGCAGACTGAAGGCTGCTCCTTGGAGCAAATCCTTACCGATAAAGATTGTGCATAAAACTAGAAAAGCAGCAACAGAGCTTCTGTTCAAGACTGCAGCTGCAGAGAGCCTCAATGCAGCCTAATCAAGAAAGGGGGAGAAAGCTGAATCTCCTGGGAAGGGGGTGGAGTGGTGGCAGAGAGAATCTCTTCCACAAGTCAGTGCAGGATACGGTGCGTAAAAATACACCAGGAGAGAGACCTGCACGTAGGAACGTGGTTGTAGTTCAAAACAAATGTCATAAAAGTGAGAAAGAAGAGCTGAAGTACAAACACAGAGTCCTTTTAGCAACCCTAGGTAATTCCCGTCAAGATATACGGTGCTCTTCGTGGGGAGATCCTACTCTTAATGCTGTCTTAATCTGATGTGACTTAAGCTTTATTAGCCCTGGTTCTGGACCTGTACAGAAGGTTCCTCAAAGCAAAATGCACCCTGGTACTTTAAAACTGAGATCTCTTCATAGCCGAGAAAGCAGCTGACTTGAACGAAATCTGTGAAACAAGTTCATTTATACCTGGCAACAAGGAAGAGGCAGAAGCACGTCAGCACGTAAGCAAATAAAAGGCCAGTCCAGGTCTCCTTACTGAAAGGAGCCAGGAAGTGGAAGAAAGACATCTCCTGGGAGACGGTGTCTTTTCGAAGCAAGATTCCAATCCCAGTCTGCAGGAATGGTGTGGTGAAGGAGACCACCTCTTCCCTTGCTGAGGTGACTGTCAATGGAGCCACTGCAATGTCTGCTTCCTATAAGATAGAGATAAAATATAATCAACCATCCAACCGACCTGAAGATTTCTGTCACTCAAATAGAATGCTTCCCCCGCTGAGCGGGCAGATACCTGCATGGCAAATCACTTCTCTGTGTCAACAGACAGCTACCAGACTGTGAGCTCCACGAAACAGGATAGTTTTCCATTTCGCATTGTTCATAGTGGGGTGCTGGTTGGCATCTGGGGCTCCTGGTTTCCTGCTACAGCATCACAGCACAAGCTGAGGCTGTGCACCATGAACCACATTGGTTTTGTTTACCAAAACCAGAGGGCATGTTCCTTTCTTTTTGTGGCTGCAGCATCTACATGACTGACAGCTGGACACAGTACTGAGTTCAGAGGAGCAAAGAAGGCTTAATTCAAACGTTACTGATGGATGACAGAACGCTAGCCATAGGGGACGGCGCATGATGGGGTAAGATGTGCATTCGAGCATCCCCTTGAGGAGCCTAAGGCATTACCATTCTGGAAGAGACAAGTTTCACCTACTGGTTAAGTTCAAGGTAAGTTTTTCTTAAAGCCATTATCTTTGTTTCATTAGTGAGCTAAGATGACTGCAGTCTCTCAGACTACAAAGAAACACTGGGTAGCTTCTGAGACAAGACAAGCACTGCACCAGGAGCGCCTTGTTGTAACGATGACCTCCTGCTATGGCCATTGTCTCCTTGTTCCTTAGTTCCCATATTTGCAGGGCAAAACCAATTATAGGTCTTGCTATTCATTAGTTCTACACAACAGGCAGAATGACTCCAAGTTGCTCAGTCCCTGAGCAAATTCTAATGAAGTCCAAGAGCTGATAGTGCTGTTCTTTCCTGCTAGAGCTGCGGTTTGTCAAAAATATAAATTGAAAATTACCTGTCTCAAAATCTCGCCAATCATCCCGGTCCAGTTCCCACTGGAGGAGACGGCACCGTACTGCCCATCTCCCACCACCTTCACCTTGTAGCTGAAGTGAAGCATTGCAGCAAGTGCTTTCAGCAAGTCAATGCAGTATCCCTCCAGTTCCGCACTTCTCACCATGACATAAGGATCTTCCTGCGTATTGAGGGAAAAACACACAGTTACATGCTCCCACAGTCTGCAGTGCAACTGATAGTGAATTAAAGCATTTCTTGGCGAACCCTCCCCAAAGACCTCTATCCACATTATCGGGGGGACAGCATTTCCCAACTTGAAACCGATTCATTGGCGTCATGTGCCACCACTAGTCACAGACTACAGCTCCAGCAGGAGAGCTGCATTCTGCAAGCCACGTGTACCACAGAAATAAGTGATAATCACTTCTCAGTCTAAAAGCCCAAACACATTTCATTTGCCCATGAAAGCCTCAGGTGAGGGTTGCATGCTGGTGCAGAACCTGACAGAATCAGAAAATTTACTGCTGCAGTTTCTTCTGAATAGTCCTGCTTGTATGGTGCATGTAGTAATGCGTTTTCTTTCTTTTTATAGCCTGTTTTTAATCCCTGCACACATGTGATCTTTTCGTATTTCCACTGCAGGACAGAAACAACAACTAGGTAACATGACAACCCTTAGGTGTAGCTAAACAGAGTGAAGAGGCCTGGCTGTCTTCGCAGAGCAGTCACTTATAGAAGTCCATTTTGTGGGCTGAGAGCCCTCACATCCTCCCGTTGCAAACCACAGACAGCTTGCACCTCTACACCACCGAGGCAGCACTCCAAAAACAGTCTGTGATGAACAGGGGTATCAGTGTCAAAGACAGCCCAAAAAAGCACCTGCAAATATATGGGCGGAAAAAAAAGGCGAAGTATAATTCCAGCTCTCCCCAGCCACTCTCAGTGTTGTGTCACCGCCTTACCAGGATTGTTGTGACAGTCAAAGTTGGAAGAGCCTCTTCTGGTCCCCTTGAGTCAGTGGCCTGCAAATCAAGAAATGAAGAAGAAATAATTGGATTTCAAAGTCCCAGCCATGGCCTCACTTAGCTGGGGCTCACATTATGACTTGGGGTGGGTGTCGGGAGTGTGTGTGCACGTGTTTAACCAGCTACAAATCTGCCCCTGTACACGGCAGCAACCTCACCACCACTGTTCCCTAATGTTAATTAATAAATCACAAGCATTTCACTTCATTGCATGTTGTCAGCATACTTGTCTGAATAAAAATCACTTTAAATGTTGTCACAATTCTTCAGATGCACAGTACTGTGTACTCCCAAACAGATCAGTTCATGTTGCTGACAAAACAGCGGCCAATTAAGGTCTCACTAGAGAGCAATTCCAGGAGACACAGAACAGCAGGAAACCTGCGAGGAGGAGCCGAGGAAACACGGATCCACTTCTGCACGGAACGCTGAATTCAAGGGTACATCTTCCAACCTCGCAGAGTCCCACAACTCAAGGTGATTTCTGATCAGTACTACTCTGGAGCAATTCAAGCTTTTGCCAGTAAAGCTGTCTAATTCTGTAAGATTTGTGGGTCTTAAGTGTATCCCTTTATTCTAAAATTACACAATAATGTTGCTAGACAGAGTGAGAGAGCATCTGTGTGCATGTGTGTATTTATATATATATATTTATATATATGTGCAGTGCAAGATCTGCAAAAGAAGCTCCGGTTCTTCCAGGAGCTGAATGATCTTGTTTCAATTCCCTCTTTCCAATGGAAGGATTTGAGGGATGAGCTTTGTCTTTGAAACTGTCATCAGAAGTTACCTAATGCAGAGTGTTCTGGAAGCAATGTTGTCATTGCCAGATAAGCTACAATTTGCTCTTAGATAAAAGCAAAAAAGTCACATTTCATCTTAGGTCTGTTTAAAATATTTATGCCTACCGAACAAGAGGGTGAATAAAACAAAAGACAAAAAAATCCTTGCCTATCCCTCTCGCTTGGCTTCACCCACTAGTTACTGAAGCTTTCAAAGTGGTTCTTAAAAAAAAAAAAATCTCAGCAACACACTACAACTTTTGTAAATATACCAGAAGAGTATTTTATTGGGCAAAAGTTGCAGGGTTTGGGTAGCAGGAGGGTAGGTAGGGGTGGCACGGGGGTGACCTCCGCAGGAGGTCATGAACTGCCTAGCGCTGGACACAGCCTTTTCAAGCTGACAAAACAGACCCACAGCGCACCAAAACTGAATGAATCGGACAAGTTTATGGTGCCTGTCCAAAAACGTCTTTAAAAAAGGGTGGTAACGGCTGCGTGAGAGACAAGGCTAGAGCAGGAGGAGACACAGAAGACAACATCAGGTCAGGAGAGTTGCCCAAGCAGGGGCAAAGGAAAAATAAGAAAGCTACCAGAGCAGGAGGGACAGCAGGGTGGGAGAAAGGCTAAAGACGAAGATCCACCCCAAGCAAGAGCAGAAGCACAAGAGCCGCCCCGAATGGACAGAGAGGAGACGCAGGAGGAGGTACAACTGTAACGGGGCTGCCGTCAGCGGAGGAACCTGCACCCAGAGCAAACGAGTAGGACCCGCAAAGCGCTGACCCCAATCCGCCGCCTTGCTGCCTTGCCAAAGGGACGGAGTCTAAAACGTGTGCAACGAGGGGACTGGGGACCGGGAAGAGGGGAGGGCAAGAGGGGAGTTGAGATGTGTTTCTCTGGTTTTTTTTTGTTTCCTTGTGTTTATTTCTCAGGGCTGGAATCAACAATTGGAGGTTTATGCTATTTGAAACTGATTGAAATTCCATGACTTTCCCTAAAACTCTCTTTTTGGCACATGACAGGCATCCAGCATGCTTTGATATTGAGAAGTGAGCTGATATTCAGGTGACACGAGGTCTGTCTCTACCTATGCCATTGGACAATTAATTTCATTTCCCAATAACCAATACTCCCATCATTTTTGATTGGAAAGTCTTTAGGACAAATACTGCCCTGCACTATGGGAATATACACATGTTCTAGCAGGTCAGATTTTAAGTGACTTTTGGCATCTTTCTTCTAAAGCCTGAGGAATTACGTCCCGCACAGACCCTTTTTATATTAAGTGCAAACTTTTGGAAACAAAACACACATCTAATAACTAATAAAACACACATCTAAGAACTAATAAAGGTATCTCTGTATGTCTGACTTTTCTTTGATGTTAAGAAGTGATGGAATAATTCTGAGGTTTAAATAAGCCATGAGGACAGGGCTATAGGCAGATTCTTCCCTGGGGCATGACTGAATTTTGAATTCTGGACAAAAGACTGAGTAAAAAAAAAGCACAGACACACAGACTTGGAAACGGCCATCAGTCGCCATGAAAAGTATATTTAAAATAATAATTCTTCACAGATTAAAGGCATTGCACACTATGACCACATCTATTTCTGGATTTAAAACGTAAGACCTTTTGCGCATATGCCTTCGTTGGTAGCTCTGCACCAATGAACTTAAACATACCTTACTCACAGCACCATCATTCCTTGTAGCTCCTGAAAAAAAAAACAACCAATGACAAAATCAAGTTCTTGCAGGGCTTATAGTTACAGCTCCTTAAAAGTGAAGTTTCATACTGCCGTTTCGTATGGCACTGAAGTAAACGGAATGATTGTCCTTGACTCACACGCTCACAGCGCAGTTGACTTGCAGCCGTTCTGTCAAGGCTGTTTCCTTGCTCACAGCACAGCGTTGGTGTGAAACAACGGAAGCAGAAACAGGCGCAGCCAGATTCAGGCTGCAGAAAGTTCTAATTGTACCTTAATGAGCATGGCTGTCACTCACACATTGAGGAATGGATTTGGCAGAATCCATCGCCTTATTTCCCTATTGCCCTCCCTGACGAGGTGAAAAGCCATCTCTCCTGCTCCGTCGCACAACTGAGATTTCCCCCTAATTCCTGCAAAACCTTGTCTATACCCCTAAGGAAAAGCCCTGTAAACAACCAAAAGTTCATCACCATTACGTTCCAAGACGCTAGGTTTTCTTATCCTTCCCTTCCCCTACTAATGACAGGTTCCTACTGTCAAAGCAGCCAAAGGGGTTGCAACCCCTGGGGCAGAAACCCTTCTCCACCATGTCCTACTCCATTCCCCCCTCAAATTGTAAGCACCCTGACTTTTCATGCCTGTGAAAATTAAAACCTCCAAAAGGGCCACGACCAAACCCAGGAACCAGCAGTGACGGCACTGAAGAAAGGAGCAGGAAGCCTGCCTCGTGCTGCCTGTTCTCTGCATCCCAGCAAGGAATGGCGAGTAAGGGAAGTACATAAAATCCGCAAAGAGTTTAAGTGTGATGAGAACCAGCGCAACCCTGTAGATGGCATTGGAGTGAACATCAAATGTCAAATTGTCAAAACTACTATTGATCTTTTCTGTATTACTCTGCCTTCCTATGCCTCAGTTTCCTTGGTAAAAACACCAAGATCCACCCCAGTTTCCTTGGTAAAAACACCAAGATCCACCCATAAAAGTACTATTATTGAGGTTGGTCACGCTTCTGGGTTCTACTCCCTGCTCTGCTGTGCGACTTTTAACAAGTCCTGTTAAATCATTTGCTCTACAGCTTCCCTTTTCATAATACTCAGGAGAATACCTCAATCCCACCCCAGCTGCAAGACAGCTAAACTACAATGATTGAGATGCTGGATTAAAACCACAATTGTGTCAATATATGACTCATTAATTGCCCAGGATGTTTTTTCTAGAATGTGCACAGCATTGCTCCTTGGAATCAAAGAATTCACAGTGCAAAAGCCAAAAATCCCTCAAGATAAAACAAAAAATGTAGGGTGTTTTCACTCTTTCAGGCAAAAGCTGTGAGTTTTTCATTAAATATAACAACACATTCATTCATTATGTATTATTCATTCTTTGGTTTTGCATTTTCTGGCCTTGTGCTGAACTCTACATTATTGTAAAACAAAACCTGCTTTTTCCCTCTCCACTACAGTTCTCCATGGGAGCTGGAAATCTTCACAAAGGAGTTCTCTTGTCTCCCTTTAGAAACTCATTAAAGCCAGTAAACGCTTTTTGAGGCTCCTTTTTGAAGACCTGCTAGGGTTTCTTGGAAGAAAACAGCCTGTACTGAGGGCTTCAGCTCCCCCACAGCGGCACTGGATGCAGCTGTTCAAAGCCCCATTGTAAGAACTCCTGAAAGGACCATAAGTAATCGAGTTGCAGCACTAACTCAAAGTTCATTGCAGTGACACTTCTCAGAAGCCAAGTTCTCATTGTGAGAATCCTTTGTGAGAGTCTACAAAAACATAAGACAAAGAAAAGAGGCTCATCCCTCCACTCTTGCTCCCCAAAGGCCGGTGGCTGCAGGAAATTACTGTGGTTGCAAAAATCAGCCTTGTCCTTACCCCTTCTACTCCGAGCATGCCTAGCCTTCTAATGGGAGATGACTCCCTGCTTAACTTCAGTCACAGAATGGTTTGGGTTGGAAGGGACCTTGAAGATCATCTGGTTCCAACCCCCTGCCATGGGCAGGGACACCTTCCACTACAGCAGGGTGCTCAAAGCCCCATCCAGCCTGGCCTTGAGCACTTCCAGGGATGGGGCATCCACAACTTCCCTGGGCAACCTGTGCCAGTGCCTCCCCACCCTCATGGTGAAGAATTTCTTCCTTGTATCTAATCTAAATCTCCCCTCTTTCAGTTTGTAGCCATTACCCCCGTCCTATCCCTACAGGCCCTTGTAAAAAATCCCTCTCCAGCTTTCTTGTAGGCCCCCTTCAGGCACTGGAAGGCTGCTCTAAGGTCTCCCCGGAGCCTTCTCTGCTCCAGGCTGAACCACCCCAGCTCTCTCAGCCTGTCCTCATAGGAGAGGGGCTCCAGCCCCCTGATCATCTTTGTGGCCTCCTCTGGACTCGCTCCAACAGGTCCGTGTCCTTCTTCTGTTGGGGGCCCCAGCGCTGGACGCAGGGCTCCAGGTGGGGTCTCACGAGAGCAGAGTAGAGGGGGAGAATCCCCTCCCTCACCCCGCTGGCCACGCTGCTTTGGATGCAGCCCAGGACACGGTTGGCCTTCTGGGCTGCGAGTGCACATTGCTGGGTCATGTTGAAAAAGCTTGTAGCACTGTTAAGAACTGGCCACCTCACCCCAGTTTTCTACCCCATCTTCCCTCTCTAGGCTAGTACCCCTTGCCTTTGCATCCTTTGCCAGCATTTCCCTTTTTGCAGCTTGTGACCAGGAGAGAGAGCTGAACTAAAGACGAGGCGATGGGTCAGGTGGATTACAGTTTTGGAGTACACTGGGACATTCAGGATGAGAGAATTCGACCATCATCACAGAACCAAATGACTGAAGTATCTGTAACCTGAGGTGAACTGCTGCTACCAGAGCTATGCGATTACCAGCTCTGGGTAGACAGGAGATGGGTGTGTGAGATGGACAGGAGAGAGCGGAGGAAGTGAAGTTGCTCTCCCAACCCTCTAAACAGAGAACCAATTTTTATCTCCCAGTAATTTTGCAACGTCAAGCTACTCCTTAGCCTGAGTCTGGACTCCAGGCATAGAACACCAAAAAGCCACAATAAGATTGAAACTATAGCAACAACTATAGTTGTTCAGGTGTAAAAGCAAGCTCCCCAGCTCCTCACATGGAGAGCAAAGCCTGATCAGTGGCTGATCACTGCGCAGAAGTCCCTGGCAGGCTCCTGCAATGTCCCTTAGGAGCTTCGGGGGGAACGTAGTGGTACCTCTTGGCTACAAAAAGTCTGCAGACTCACAGAGCTGACAACTTCAATGCACTAAAACCCCTCTTCTTCCCAAAATATGCCCTGAACAGAGGGGCTAAACAAGTAACATGGAAAACATTACTCACAGAAGAACAAGTTAATCAGTGTATCTTGCTGCAATTCAAGGGACGATAGACTCAAAAGAGTGCAGCTTTAACCACAACAATGTTGTTCATGGACACCTAACCACCCTTTTTCTAGGCTTTTTCATCTTCCCCAATCTCTGTCATCTGATTTACAACTCTAGCAGCAAAGGCACTTAGTAACAGCACTCATAACACGATAAAGTCACAATCACAAGCCCGAACAATAAGGTAGGCCCTGCTGATGTCTTAATAACCAATTTGAACGCAAATTCTTAGATTAAGACAAAATCACGTAAGCGCTAGCAGTTAAAGACTGGAAGAATTAACACTCTGTAAAGAAGAACAAAACCAGATTTGGATGCAGCCAGCATTTTTGATCATTTTTCTCACCTGTCTGGCTTGATTCTCTCAGGAGCAGCGTGGTTGCAATCACACAGAAGACGAAGTGAAGACCTTTGTCCATTGGAGCAGAAATATCTCCTGTCTAAAGGAAACTTCCTGCTAGAGATGAAAGGCAAGTAGTTAAAGCTGGTTTTACAGTTCCTCATTGCTGGGTTAAAATCAATATGTCCTGGATTTTCTGCACCTCATTCTGAAGAGTCCCAATTCAAACAGAGGTCTCCAGGTGAAAACACAGTCACTTCGGAGACCAGCCATAACAAATACTAAAGAAAAGATCCTGATTAACGCTTCACTGCAGCAAAAAGGATGTGACCGACCTATGAAGTGGATTTATCCACGGGCTGTTGCCCTGTCTCCCCTCCAGTCCGCTCCCACAAGGAGAGGCGTGCTACAACCGCGTGCAGGCTCTGGGGAGGCAGCTGTAGGTGCGAGCAGTAACGAGGGGCTGGAGGAGGCGCACACCCATGGGTGCAAGGGAGAGGGAAGGCAGACACCGAACCGGACTGCTCCCGGGTCCCTTCTGCTCTGAGAAATGGGAAGGGGCTATTACAGACATTTCAGGAGCCAGCTGAGGCACTAATAAAACAACCTTCTCCCGGAGGTTCTCATTTGGGGGGGAGCTTAAAAGTAAAAACCTTAATTTCATTTTCCATTTGGGTTGCAGAAAACAAAGGTGTTTCTTTTCATTTGCTCCAAAATGATCTGAAACCGAGCTGTTTCACCCTGCACCAACAGACATGCGAAACTGTTTCTGAAGCCCTCTTTTGTCTCAGTCTCTTAACTGAACAAGGAAAAAGGGGCAGCGGAGAGGAGGGCGAAAACCAGCATATTTTATTAACTTTTTTCATTTCAAACTCTGCAACAAAATTTCTGCATGGCTTGAAATAATTGTACATTTGTCACTGTAAAACAGCAACAGAGCTATGAAAAACAATCAATGCCAGGTTATATTAAGTCTCAAGCTGCTGCAATATTTTTGATTGTACTTGTCGTCATAGTGTCAAACGAGGTTCAGGACACCATTGCCCCAGAAACTATAAAAATCATATTAAAAATGCCCAAGAAAACTTACCATTTAGGACACTATGTAGGCAAAAAAATCCTACACATGGTATTGCTTGCTTCTGACTGATGCTCAGAAAACACTGGCTTCAGTTAATCTTATCAACTTTTATGATCCCCAAACCTGCACTCCTGTGAAAACTCTTGACGTTACAGCTCAGAAGTTTCCCCTCACTCATTTTCTCTACATTTTTCACCTAATAAGAGAGGTGAATAAAATTTACACAGAGGATTCTTTCTGGGTTAAGTGTAACTGCTGTCTTTTGTTGTTGTTGTTGTAAAAAATACTTCAAAATGAGAATATTGTGATCCTTGTGAAAGGATCAAAGGAGAGGACCGACATTTGCGTTATGGATCCGGCTACACTTTCTAAAAAGTAATTGTAGAATATAGACAAAGTGGTAGCTACTCTTAGCTGTCCCCAGAGCAGCACGTGAACTGAACAGCTGAATCACCCACCAAGGCACATAAAGGAAAAGTAGCAGTAGTCTTCAGGTTGAACGAGTGAGGTACTGCATTTTTCCTTGTAGATTTAACCTGTAAATTACTGCTATTTTTTCCTTACAATTTGGTACACACTACAAAATGATCTTTATTTCAAGTGGCCTCCTTCAAAAAAAGCTAGTCAGAGCTGGCAATATATTGCTTGCATCACCTTGAAAAGAAAGAGTTGTTAACACACTGGCTGCTGACTGTCTAAAAGAACAAATAGAGTGTAAATACGTGCAAAAAAGAATTTTTGCAAAGGCTAATACACTTCCCTAACTCTAATTTAGTACTAGAGTCATTTAAGGACAAACAGAATCAGTCAGAGAGAGAATAATGGGAGGGCAGCGGGGTTTAGTGCCTCCCAGCGTGTAAAGAGTTCCTTAGATACTGCTTAAATTAACCATTGCAATATCCATTCATCATCTACCTGAGGAGGTACTACAAAGTTTTCTCATGCTGGCTTTACAGCAAAACAAACTAAGGATTTAAAAAGTTACTTTGCTAGAATCAGCTTTCCCTCCTCAGGCGGCTTTCAGTCTTTCAAAACGTAAACAAAAAAGACAACGTTACTGCACAACCAGTCTTCTGTACGCAGTGCTGAAGGGAGGCATCAGCATTAAAACAGCAGTGGAAAAGATGAACAGCCATCAGCTAGGAAGGAGACAGCCTGTTGCACACAGGCTTTGATCCTTGTCATCTAGAACAAGAACAGCAGTGATTGAAGGCAGTAGCGCACTTACAGCAATTCCTTCAGCCTCTCCTAGTTCCGTTTGCCTGCCTGGGGACTAGCAGAAGCAACTCGATGACCAGGCACAATGAAACTGCTGGAACACTGAATGCTCACAGGCATTCAACGCTATTATAAAGATAAAAGAGAGGGAGGAGCCAGGCTGAGGGGCTTCTGCAGAACATGCCAGCTCCTGCTGCAGGCTCTAGGGGCACCTTGGGTTTTGGGAAAGAGAGGAGGAGACCTCACCGAGCAAAAAGACAATGTCTGGAAGCAGTTTAGTCCAGCTGAATACTACATTGAGACTCAGAAAATACTATTACTGGCCTGCTGTGTGGTCCTGTAGAAGTCCTCTCTCTTTAGAATAGTGCCCAAGGAAGCTGTGCCCATCTCTCCTGTCCATTGGTAGTGTAAGCTGCTCAAGGCTTTCTCCACTCTGTGCCTGTCTCCGGAGATCAGCTGCGGGACTCATGTACAGCACCAAAAAAACCCCAAACTGTTACATACACCTCGTATTTCCTCGCAATGCTTAGACAGCTGAAGGAAGGCCCAAGCTTCAAGGTACCCCATTAAATTCCTCTCTGGATTGTACAGTACTATTTAATACACAGGCACAGAAGTGAAATTCCTGTCCCTTTCATCCTTCCATTTACTAGTTTCAGTTCAAAAGTGAGCTAAAGTACAATGCTGCCAAGTGGCTGATTCTGTTGGGCCAGGTCATTTATAAATACACACACCAAGGCACTGCAATAACAAAGAAGCGCCTTCACAGGAATTCAGCAGAGTAAACTATTACAGCTCATCCTGCAGGGGAGTTGGAACACGTCCACACTTAAGTAAGAAACAAAAATTTACTCCCTGCTTGACTTTAAGCACTGTTCAAGATGGAAAACTCTCCAGCAGCTTGCGCATCTTGGCCTTCTTCCCTAAGCTTTTTCTATACATGCTACTGAGTAAATCAGTCATTAAACATCAACACAGCTTGCCTTCTGCAGAGTCAAAAATTGCTTACATTTCAATAAAAAATGCTTAGAAGACTGCATTTGGTGAGGCTTGCCCGAACTTGAATCATAGCTCACTGCAATTAAGGGGAGTCCTCAGATCACTTTTAATGCACTTCAGACCCCAGATGGTGTAAATCATTCTTGCAATATAATTTATGGCAAGATGCTAAAATATGTTATAAATGCTAATTACATCCTCTCCATAGGACAAAACAGAAGAAGAATCCAGAAAGATCTATTCCACCTTGGATTTCTCTCAGAGGCTTTGACCTGCTCACAGGTTCGTTTCCAGGTGCTATCTTTGGTAGTTTGAACGTGATTTGTTCTTCACATTCTCACCTGACAGCTATGCCCTAGAGAGTCTGGCAAAGGGCTGCATATGGGGGCAAGTTAGCAAAAATCAGATAAGTTGACATTTCCAGCTGCTTTTCATGAATATTTTCTAGGCTTTAAAAAGATGCACATTATGGTATGTGATTTTTTACAGCTGGCAGCTAATGAGGGCTGATAAGCTCAACTACAAGCAGCTGAAAGCATCTCAGCACAGACAAAATCAGTTTTTAAAGATACAAAAAAATGTTCATCATCAGCATTCTTAAACACCAAGCTGGAGGAATACAGACCATAAATCCCAAGTCCAGCCATACATAATACACCACTTGTAATTTGGAAACTTTGGAATTCTAATCTTACAGTTTAATGAACTGAAAAACCACATATGACGAGTCTGAGGCCTCACAGGAAGAGCTCTGGACAAGGGAATACACTTGCTGTCTCTGTAGAAGCCAGCAGGAACAGATACAAAATGGGCTTTCTCTAGGCAGCGTTATCGATTTGATTGATGGATGAGGTATAGCCAAGGAAAGTTCTCACACATTAGAACCCCCCTGCCCACGCTGCCTTTCTCCCTCTGTCCTCACTCAGCAGTTTAATTGTCGGACTATCAGACCTATCTCAGTAGCTTTTCAGTCACTGACCTTCCTGAAGAATAATGATTTCAACTGCCTTTCTGAATTCCTTCACACCCGCAGCCAGGCTTTCGTTCCGTTGCGCGACATCCTGAATGGAGCACGCAAAAATCGCTGAGCCGTATTAGCAAGTGCCTCTGGCCTAGACCTGGATGCCTCTATGGATTCCTCCCACGGATTCCTAAGTCTCTTGTACTACAGGTGTGCGATTCTAGTAAAAATTTGCAGCTACTCTATGGCCAGCAGTGATTACCGCAAAGTGGATGTTACTACCTTAGCAGATGGCACGCACTGACCACTGTGGTTTAATGCTCAACCTGTGTCTGAATTGTATCTGCCTGCAATCTCACATGGAGGAGGGAGAATCTTCTTTTTCATCTTGATTATCATATGAATGGTAGAGAAGATCATCAAGAGAATAAGAGCACTGAGGCATTCATAAAATGAAAACCAGTGCTGCTTGGAACCTCAACTCCTGACTCCCTCCACTGTTACTGAATCTTTATTGCTTTCCTTACCATTGTAGATAGCACCCTGCCTGCTGAGAAGATCTGAATAAGCGATTTTCCTCTTCCCCGATGAAGACCAGATGAACGAAAAGCAAAACTGCTTAGTAAGCTTCTGCTACTCAACAGTGTAGGTACCATGAAATAAATTGCATTTATAGGAATAAATGGACACATCATTAATGCTCTTATGTAGCGTAACAAAACAAGCTGTAAAGGTAGTTACTATTAATTTGGAAGCAGGAGGGCAAAATTCACATATACCCTAGTAAGTTAAATCCAGACACTGTTTTTTAAAAATCTGAACAAAGATAAATATTTTGAAGCTCTACATGATGCTGCCTTCCATGAGGTGCATTAATTTAACGAGTGTTGCTTCATCAATTAAAGATAAAAATAATCTGATTGTGAAACTTGGTCTTTGAAAAGACACAAATAGGCCTTTTAAACATCAACTTTCTAAAGCTGTCAAGTTGCATGTACTTTCTTGCTTTGAAGATAAAAAAGCAGCAACTCCCTGCAGCTTTTCAGCCCAAAACTGAAGTATTACAGAGTGACTTTTCGTCTAGAGAATGTTAATGAAATTTGCTTTGTGTTAAGACACAATGTGAGACTAATCTTGGCAGATCCCACATTCTGCTGCTGATTTACCTTTTTGTCCTTCAGAGACGGCAAAGATTGTAGGGTTACTTCAGTGCATGTTCCCAACCTTTGTTGCACAGACCTCAAGGGCCTCTCATCCAAACTATGAAGACAAGCAATGAAGATCTGAGCCAGGATGGAAAACTGAGAGAATATTTTTAGACAAAACATACCAAAGACCATTTGAAAAGATTTAATCAGAGAATATAACCCCTCCCAGCCCCTATCTCCATGTCATGATGGTATCGTTAGCTACAGTTAGCCTTACGTTTTGATATCTCAGAGTTTAAATGCTTGTGGCCAAATGATACTAACATTAGAAACCAGGAACTCCTTTCTAGCCCTGCAATCCACAAGTAAGCTGACGACCCTTCCAGGAGAGAGTGTGAACAAAGTAACACACACTTTCGCTGTGCACTTTGCTGGGACAGGAAGAGAAGAGATTTTTTTTTTTTTTAATGAGATGGGTGAAGAGCAAATTTTTTCTGCAGTATTTTCAGCCAGACTTTAAACAATCTCAGTGATGAAACAGGGCTATCTATCTTACTTGGAGAGCTGTAACAGAATAGATTAGGTCCTTGGATTATGTCTGTTTGGCTGCTAATTACATGAGTTCCCCCAGAATTTTCATCTACACAGCTATCACTGGCTGCCAAAGAGATCGCTTCGAAACAATCCATGTGCTGTGGATCACGCAACAACAGAATGCCAGTCTCTACCAATACTTGCATGCATTTTGGTGGACCTGAGAAAACTTGAGCTGGATCTGAAATGGCTACCACTCTGAAAAAGAGTAAAATTAAGTGTTATCCACTAAGGAATTTTTAAAATAAAGCAGATAGAATTAACCATGTTTGTATACCACAAACTTCTAGACAGCATAGAAAAAGTGTTATGTTACAGCTAAAGAGTCAACAGCTGGGAGGTTAAATATGTTTATTTTAGTAGTGTAAGGTGGTTTTACAAACAAATTTTTAGATTTTGCAATATACACAAAAGAATCATTACAAACAAAAGCAAAATATCCTCTCAAGAATAGGGACTCTATGCAGCCTGAAATAAAATTAAACCTCTGTTTCTCTTTAAAATGCATCTCAGTAAACATTCTTCTCCATCACTGATAAAATGTACATCTATAATAAATGACATAATAATGGGGGGAAGGGAGGAGGTGGACGACGACATCCCTAAAAATAAAAAGTAAAAAAAATGGGAAGGAAAAATTATTATTCTGTTTAGGTTGGTATTTAATTCTAAATATGTCCATCTAAAAAAATTAAATATCTCTTTTTTTAAAACATATCATTGAAAATTTTGCATGGCAGTGCAATACAGAAATAGTAAAATTCATCCAAAAAGTGCTATGTACAGCAGCATTGTTAAAATACCATAAAGAAGGGATGGTGCTGTTTTCAAGGAAAGACTAGCATGCTTTTTAGCCATTTCCTGAATTAAAATCATAAGATATTTCCTGTCTATTTTTAGTAATTCCCTTCTCTCTCCTGTCTCATTCCCACAGATTATGTTTTGAGACAAGGAACAGTCACAGTTCAGTTTAAGTGTGTGCATGTGTACATATATGTGCAGGCATATATTTGCATACACACAGATGTATATGTATATATATATTTATATATATATATAAACAAGCTTGGTTTAAAAAAGCATTGCTTTGGAATAGTGAGAGCTCTTCTTCAAAGAGTGAGACAATACGGATTTTCACTGAAGTAAACAGGTCCACGATGGAAGATGGACTTTATCTACTACGTTATTAATTAATGAAACAATTACACTGCAATTTTGAATATTTCCCAGAGAAGACACCCTCAGAGGCCTCAGACTCTTCCAAAAAATAAAACAGAACAGGGAGCATGATTTTAAATCCAGCCTCTTTTCATGGATCCACAATTTATAAGAGCAAAATTTACCTTAGCGGTCATTAACATCACGCAGATGTTTACCTATTATAAGAAGCAACTGCTGAAATTAGTAAAGAACATGAGATTTGCACAGAGCAAACTGCAAATGCAAACAAGTGGTCACACACAAAGGAGGCCAAATCTGAGGCTGGAAAAGAGTAATTAAAAAAAAAAGGAGGTCAGATCATTAGGACTATAAAAATATAAGTCTCTGATTTCACTTGATTGTTCTATTTCCACAAACTGCTGACAAATTTAACACTCATCTGTTTTTCTGGAGTCATGATATTAAGTACCCTTACAATCAAGGGAAGGCCAGGGAGCACTAAGCCATATGAGGATATTTTGTGCCTCTCAGGTCACTGTGTTTTGTTTTGACAGAACGTAAACATTGCCTTATTCAGTGCTCCCCAGAATTACAGTTTCAGCATAAAGAAGACTTCTGTGTCAGTGTTATAATCAGTTTGGTTCTTAGGCTGAGATGTAAACACGGCAGGAGAAGCTATATCCATACAAACTGCTTTTGCAACGCTGCAGGCTCCCTCTGGATTTCCTCTCTCCTCAATGGGACTCCCACTGAGCTGGCCTAGGCTTTGCAGCCGCTGCCTCTCCTGAGCTTGCTTAGCCCTGTTGGCAATGTACCGCACCCTGCTCTGACTGCGAGATGAAGACCTGCGAAGGAGTCCCAAGCTCTCCCCTTCCTCTTCAGATTCAGTTGGATCAAGACTGATAGGGGAAGTGATATCGTTTTCCTGCTGAAAGGCTGTCAGCTTCTTTAGCTGCTCAGTCAGTTCGTCCTGGGATTTGACTGAGGATCTCAGGCCTGAAGAGCGGCGCTGCTCCCGCATTGATCGAGTGACAAAACTCCTGCTGATGCTACGGTATTTGCTTTCAAAAGTGCACACAATGTCATCAGAGGTAAGGTCTCCAAGACTCTTGGATTTTGCCTGGTTATTCCCAGCCATATCATGTGCTTTGGATTTGTTAGATGACTGTCTGAGACTTTCTATGTACAGCCGGCTCCAGGTATGCCTTCTAGGAATGGATGAGAATGCGTCTTGAGGGCTCCTGGCAAGAGGACGAGGGCACAATTCATCTGCTGGCAGCTGCCCAGACCTCAGGTTAGGATTGGATTTGCTCTTGCTCACCATTGGCATCTCATTCCCAGATGTTGTAGCAGATCGTGGGCGCATACCCTTTCTTATGGCAAGGGGCTCAAAATTTTCATGACGGATGCCAAGATCTGGGAGGCTTTTGCGAGCTAGATTGGGCAGAGAGAGATCTATCACAGTGTCATTGGAGGACATGCTGGAAGAAGACGACATGCTGTCACGATGATTGCTGCAATCTAGCTTGCTCCAGATCCGGTCATTAACAGTGGCATCAAAGTATACTTCTGCTGCTGGAGACAGGCTACTTGGAAGTTTTGTTAAGGCTGAGGAGTCTGACATCTTCAGTCCTTCATTCTTTGACCTTCTTACTAACATGTAAGAGCTTGTCTGAGAAACAGAAACAGGTAGAGCCTGTGCAGCCTGGGCTTTCTGGGAAGTATCTGGAGGCAAAGTTGTCTGTGTGCTGTTAATCGCGTTGTTCTGCGGCAGTAGAACAGCTGCTGCAGCAAGTTTTTGTCCTTTGGATTCAATGGTGCTTTTCATGTCTGTTAATAGCTGACCTGGTTGGTCATTTTGCTTCTGGCAGTTTTTAACAGGTTGGCCAGCAGTCTTACCCGCTGCCACTACCAGCCAGGCTTTTTGAGGATGATCTTCAGCTTCACTGCATGCCTGTGTCCAACCATTTTCTTCTTTGAGACATCCTGCCACGCTTGTCCTCTCATCTTCCTGGACTATTAACCTTGTGTCAGCTGCTCTTGTGACTACCTGCACTGGGTCTTCTGCAGCCAGATTTGTTCTTTGTTCTCTAGTGAGTAGAGATTCCTGAGGCTGGTTGGATGTGCTGCTTACTTCTGATCGAGATTCGGTGGAATGATCAGACACAGACCCTTCTTCAGAATCGCTGTAGGGAGTAACGGGTAGAGGGAAGAAAAGGCTGGCATGATGGTTTTCATTGGCAATAACAGGCTCTTCAGTGATAGTTTCTAGGCTGCATAAAGAAGTGACTGACCTCTGTATCGAGAAATGGCAGACATCTACTTGGGAGACATGAAAAGATAGGAAAAAGAAAGAAACAAGAAAAACAGAGATACAGGGTTAATTAGCTATTACAAATTGCAGTTTAGCTGAAGATATATTCTTTATGTGTTATCATTTTGTTTTTAAGGTAGTAGTTGCATATATTAATCATGATTTTTAAAATAACTTATAATTTCAAACACCTGGCTAAAGGCAGCAAAAATTTCTGCTCATTCAGTTTTAGCTGCCCAAAAGCCCTGTTGCTTTCAAAAAATCTCAGTCCATGCATAGTAGCACCATATTACTCTTCTGATTATCTTATTCAAACAACCGTACCCATCATTTTCTTTGTGTCCTTTGTGTCCCCTCTCATAAACTAGCTTTCCTTCCTCCGCCATCCAGCGCCACTTGAATTGCTCTTTTCCTTCCTTCCAGCACTCAAACATGCCAGTGTATCAGATCATAATCAGACCACGTATAATAATCAGAACACCACTGCCCAACCAACAGATACGATCCCAATGATCGATTACACAGAAGAGACGCAGCATAGGACTTCTGGAGCAGATTACAAACAAAATGATCTGTATGCATACAATAGAATGTAGTCAACGTGCCTTTTAAAAACAATACAAAAACTTTAAACAGATTAACTTTGCTTTCCTAAAAAAGTTTGTAATTTCTTTTCAAAAAACTATACAGACGCATGGTTCACGAACACCAGGCTGACAGTACAATCCTGAGAATCACTACAGCCACCAATTACCTGAAGAAGATGCTCTGCCCGTCTGCAGTGTTTATAATCTGTACCCTAAGGGGCAAAGCAATCATGCCAAGAAGACTGTTTCCCACATCTCCAAACCACAACGCAAGCATGCATTCGAGAGCTAGCAAAGCAGCGCTGAGCCAGACAACAGCCTTGGGAACACAGGAGCAGGCAGTCGTGAGGCAGGAAACAAACACAAACCAGGACTACAGGCAACAAGGCGCTGGGACCAGTAACATTCAGCAGACAGTTACCTTTGACTTGCTTGTCCTTTCAGTTCTTAACTAGAGAGAGAGAGTGTGCATGTAGAATAATAGGACAGAACAGAGGAAAAATCCAGTTAATGTAGGGAAGGCAGGTGCAGATAACAGGATAAATTAGTGCTGAGGGAGGGAAGGGAAACAGACAGAAATATTCACACATTTTTGTAGGATCCTAAGAATTTCCGACCAACCAGAGCACTCAATGGAATCCAGAAATGGATGGGTATTAAGTCCATTATTTTGTCATAGTAGAATAAAAGGCAATTTTTGCTGTTGTTCAAGAAACGCACTCCACTGGACTGGGGAACAGAAGCTAGCCTCCGCTTCTCCAAAGCCCTTTCCTAATGCTAGGGGAAAAAATCACCTACGTTACCAAAAAGTGCCAAAGAAATATTGGGCCTTTCCTTTCAGCACCAGTATTTCCAATCCAGCATAGTGACAAGGAGCTTAACAACGGAGACAGCCATCCAATGGCCTATATTACATTCGTTGGGACCGTTACAAGGGACGAAGGCACGCGTGCCCGTAAGCAAAATCCACCATGCACAACACAGCAGACTTTTCAGTACCTGGAGGAGTATCGGGAGGAGACCAGAGCTGATCAGAGTAATGAGCTCTCCTCCTCCCCAGCCAGGCCAGGCCATCAGCATAGATTAAGGCACACTTACAAGGCAAAATACTGGAAATCGTAATGCTGTTGCCATAAAGGGGACAACTAGAGACTATAGTTTCCTGTCTCATCCTTGTGGCACTTCCCATCAACAGAACGTTAATTATGAAATGCAGCCATATTAGGCTAACGCTATTGGTTTCCTTGGTTTCTTGGCCCAAGGCACTAAAATAGCAGGGGGATGGGGAAAGCGTGCTGTTTGTGCAAACATAGTGTTTGTCACTGGAGCAGCAGCATCCAGTCCAAGTGACTATTTCATCATTTTAAAGGTTTGCTGATTCCATGCTTGAGAAGTCAGATGGATTTAATCAAATTTCAAGCATATCACAATATTTATTTAGTGACTTGGGGGGCTGGCGGGGGAGCTGGCACTGATAATGGGAAATGGTTTCATATGTCACACTACACAGAGCTTATGAAAAGCCTAATGCCAATAATTTAGGCATAGAAAGAGTTCTGCTGCTTTGGATTAATGTCAAGTCACGGGAACCAGCAAACTTCTTCCCTCCCCCTCCCATTGTCCTGGTATTTTCCTAAAAGCTCAAAGAAGATATTAGAAAAAAAGATGTAAAAAAAAGAATAAAAAAAGAGAAATAAATAAAAATTTTAGACACCCAACCAGATTAAATTGATCAAACAAATAGAATATTTTAAATTTCTGTATGAGGCTTTCAAAGAAGCCTGCTATAGGTGGGCAGTCAGAATCTATTACTAAAAAAGGGATTACATCTTAAGAAGCACCAAAGTCACTTAACTGTTCCTGAAAATGTAACCACCAACGTCCAAATTCCTTGGACAATTAAAGGGAAGGGGGAGGGATTTGAAGAGAAGCTCTTGTAGTCATAGACAAAAGCTGTATTTCTTTACTTCCTCTTCACAATTCTATGAAACAGAGACCATCTTGTAAAAATCTCTTTCCTTCCCTCCTCTCCCTGCCAAATCAGGAGAAAAAAAAAAAAAGGCAATTTCCTTATTAAAATGTATACCTTGATTGCCTCTGTTCTTATTTTCCATCTTTACAAACATACAGTTCACGAGTAAAGCTAGAGTCACACGATCCCAGTGACCACATGCGTATTCCTGGCTTGAAACAACTATAAAATGCTGCAGCGTAAGCAGCCTTCCTTTAACTGGACACATTTTACTTTGCAGTTGGGAAATGCTACCAGTCCACCTAGCTTGGCTGACGTCAGGTAAGGTCAGGCCACGTACCTCGCCTCTTTATATTATGCAGCTGTGCCCTCAGGTCACAATCGAATCATATACATAACACGAAGCACATCTATATGTGTTTGCCTACTGGGGATTCACACATTTAGGACCAGAATGGTCTGCTATGTTCATAAAGTGTGATCTCCTGAATAACCCAGACCAGAGAATTCCATCCAGCAATCCCCGAACTGATGGCAGTAATTTTGCAAGTTCTTTGAGGAAGGAACTGGTTTTAGTGTTAGCAGAGTGCACATTAGATATAATTTCTGATGTGGTTATCCCTCAGTGAAACACAAATACTGATAATGGAAATATTGTTTGCTAATATGGTTTTCCCATATTCAATCTCTACTTAATGCTCTGGTTTGGATCTTAAAATTTACTTAGTATCATACCACATTCACTAAAAAAAAAAAAAAACAAGGAAACAAAAAACCCTGAGCAAACAATCCAAACATTCATGGACTATTGACAGTTTTACTAGTGCAGATGGTCAGCTAGGCATGGAAAGGACTAATCTAAGCCAGACATGTCTAGGAAAAAAATAAAATAAAAATATTTACGCAGACTTTTTCCCCATCATTGCCAAAAATAAAGAAAAAGAGCTCTTGATAGCAAAACAACATACAGGAGAGCTTCTAAGTAAAGACACTATGCAGACGCTAAGACAACGATGTGATCTAAGGTGGAGAAGGGTGAAGAAAATCTGGTCTTACCAGTAAAGAATATAGGGGATTTACTTCGAATTTCCTCCAATTTTTGAACGAACAAGGCGTTCATTTCCCTCTGTAGGGTGCCCACTTGCCTTCGAGAAGTTTCAGACCAGCGCTTGGGGAATTCTGGGCTTCCAAGGCTTTCTAGACTGCTGGAGTTGGAGGATATAGAGCCATTGCTGGCTGCAACCAAGTTGACAGTGCTTCCATACTTGCCACCTGATTGGCACTGCCACCGCTGCCGGGAATGAGCCTGTATTCCGTGACATTTAGATTCAACATTTTTCTTCCCTGCGGTCACAAAAGACTGGCTGCTCCTTGTTAGATCATCGGCAGTTCCAGGGCTGCTGCAAGACTGCAAATCTGATTGCCGCCTGGGCTGGCCTTTAATGCCCCAGGTTTTTAGCTCTAACCTCTCTTCTCCAGTTATACTGCTATACTGATCATGGTGAAGTATATCTTTAGCAATAGGCCTGGTAGGATGGTCACTCCACTTGGATTCTAGATCTGGGCTGTCTTTGGAACCAATCATGCATTTCATGCAATTGGTGGCCACTCCAATCCTACCAGAGCTGTTGATGGCGCAGCGTGCAAAGACGCTTTGCTTCTCGCTCTGGTGCTCCTGAAGCCGGACCCTGTTAGACCTGTGTATGGGTTCACTGAAAGCAGCACCCCCTTGAGCACAACTTTGGCCTTTGGCTTTACGAGAACTATGGGCCTTACCTTTCAACCCCTTGCCATGTACCTCCCCACTGGCACCATCTCTGGGAGCTGGTGACAGAGAAGCACTTTCTGGCTCTTGCTCAAAGCGAGGCTGTGAGGCAGCTTCCACTTCACGGTCTTCACCGGCCCCTTCAGAGCTGTTGTCTTTTGTGTCAAAAGCAATTTCAGGAAAGCCTTTCTTGTTCTTCTTCTGGCTTTTGGTGGGTGCACTGGCTGTCCGTCTCAAGATGTGGCTGCTAAAGGAATGTTTGCGATGGAGCTGACCAGCAGCATGACTGTCCAGAGAGGCTTGCTTTGGATTTCTGAGAAACAGGCCTTTTAGACCCAGAGCTTGTTTGGCCTGGAAAAATAAATAAAAATAAAAAATAGTCCTTAATAGAAAATAGAAGTCTCTTCCTTTGGGCACAGGAACTCATGTACGAATGATCAATTCACATATGCACGCACATAGAGTCTCCTGCCATATTCCTATCATCAGCATGAGAACTAAACCAGAAATAGGACAGAGATTAAAAATGAAAAAAATCAGTAACAGCAGCTTTGCAAAATTTCATGTCTTTTGTTCAACTATGTTTTTAGATAAAATTTTCCAACCAGGCTTATCTCTGTATTTGTCCTAATTTTCTTACTAGCATATAGCTACTTACAACATAAACATTAGATATTGAAAAGAAAAAGTAAAAAAAAGAAAATACTTCAGTCTACAAGGATCTAATTCTGAAAGCTGAAGAGCGTTTCAGTGTGTGTTAAAAGCCACAAAGCTTGAGGTATTCATAATGCACACATTTCAGACTCTTTAGGACTAAAGTCAGAGTGCATCTTTTTTAGCAATACAGCTTTCTGGGGTTTTGTTGTTGGTTTTGGTTTTGTTTTTTTAAACACAAACATACCTCTGCGAGGTATGGGTCAGTTTTCCAACACAACGTGCACATTTAAAACAATTCTGTCCCAGCGGTTTAATGACATGGATATATTGCAGAACCTGGAGGAGGCATAGGAAATCAGTTCACTACAGGAATCCAAGGATAAGTGGAGACTTGCAGATTCGTCGCAAACTTAAGTCTTCTCTTTAAAGAATGTATGCTACAACCTAGTTGCCATTACTGAAACTTGGTGGGACGAATCCCATGACTGAGGTGCGGCTATCGATGGCTACAGGCTGTTCAGAAAGGACAGGCAAGGAGGGAGGGGCAGATGGGTTGTCCTCTGCATCAAGAAATGGATAGAGTGTGAAGAGCTGTCGCTGAAGAATAGCCACGAGCAGGTTGAAAGCTTAAGGTTAAGAATCAGAGACTGAGGCAACAAAGGGAACCTTGTGGCTGGTGTCTACTATGGGCCGCCCGATCAAGGGGAGCCTATTGACGAAGCCTCCTTACTCCAGCTGCAGGAGGCATTGCACTTGCAGGCTCTTGTCCTGCTGGGGGACTTCAACCACCCCGACATCTGCTGGAAAAGTAGCACAGTGAGCTGTAGGCAATCCAGGAGACTCCTGGAATGCACTGGGGATAACTTCTTAAGCCAGGTAATAGACAGCCCTACCAGAGGGGATGCGATACTGGACCTGTTGGTCACCAACACAAGTTTGCTAATTGGTGACATCAAGATTGGAGGCAGCCTGGCTGCAGTGATCATGCACTGGTGGAGTTCACAGTCCTGAGGGATATGGGTCAGGCGGAGAGGAAAGTCAGGACCCTGAATTTCAGGAGAGCAAACTTCCAGTTCTTGAAGGAGATAGTCAATAGGAACCCCTGGGAAACTGCCCTCAGGGACAAGGGAGCAGAACAGAGCTGGCAGATCTTTAAGGACGCTTTCCATAGAGCGCAAGAGCTCTCGATACCCAGGTGTAAGAAATTAGGAAAGAAAGGCAAAGACTGGCATGGCTTAGTCGAGACCTGCTGGTCAAATTAAAGGGCAAGAAGGAAAGCACAGGCAGTGGAAGCAGGGACAGGTATCCTGGGAAGAGTATTAGGAATGCTGCCCGGTTGTGTAGGGATGGGGTCAGGAAGGCCAAGGCGCAGCTGGAGCTGAACTTGGCAAGAGACACAAAGAATAAGAGCTTCTACAGGTATGTCAGCCAGAAAAGGAAGGTCAAAGAAAGCGTACCGCCCTGATGAGCAAGACTGGAAAATGGGTAACCATGGACGAGAAAGCTGAGGTAGTCAACAAGTTTTTTGCCTCAGTCTTCACTGGCAACCTCTCTTCCCACACCTCTCGAGTGGATGGACCACAAGACAGGAACTAGGGGAGCAAAGTCTCTCCCACTGTAAGAGAAGCTCAGGTTCATGACCACCTGAGGAACCTGAACATACATAAGTCTATGGGACCTGACAAGATGCATCCCGGAGTCCTGAGGGAACTGGCGATATCGTTGCCAAGCCACTTTCCAGGTCAAGGTAGGTGATTCTGCCCCTCTACTCTGCTCTGGTGAGACCCCACCTGGAGCACTGCGTCCAGCTCTGGAGTCCTCAGCACAGGAAAGACACAGACCTGTTGGAGCAGGTCGAGAGGAGGCTCAGATGTTCAGACGGATGGAGCCCCTCTCCTATGAGGAAAGGCTGAGAGAGTTGGAGTTATTCAGCCTAGAGAAGAGAAGGCTGTGGGGAGACCTTATTGCGGCCTTCCAGTACTTAAAGGGGGCTTATAAGAAAGATGGGGACAAACTTTTTAGCAGTGGCTGTTGCAATAGGACAAGGAGTAATGGTTTTAAACTAAAAGAGGGGAGATTCAGACTAGATATAAGGAAGAAATTTTTTACAATGAAGATGGTGAACATTCAAGGTCAGGTTGGACGGGCTCTGAGCAACCTGATCGAGTTGAAGATGCCCCTGCTCATTGCAGGGGGTTGGACTAGATGACCTTTAAAGGTCCCTTCCAACCCAAACTATTCTATGATTCTACTCTGAAATTAACATAAATCTACTCCTGAGCTTTTATGTGATAATTCTACAAAAGGTAAATCAACCAACAGCCCCCCCCTTAAGTTAAGATGCAAGTCTTCTAGATTCCCAAAGTCATCAACTAGAACAGCAGTACTTCTCCAAGGGCAACATGGAACAGTCAAAATAGGTTCTGGCTCTGAACCACCTCTGAAAGGACCACCACTGATTACAGAGAGAGAGTACAGAGACCAGCTTTCTAATCTGGGCACCCAAAGCATATGTATTTAAAGTCCATGGTGTAAATGCTCCTCTGAATGGCCACAGAGGACTTAGTACAACCTAGCTTCTGCACTGTGAATTCACATTCTAGCAAACTGCTCTACTAGGAAATCCTGAACAAGGCTTCTGCATCACACCATAATAAAAATAAAGCAACAAATGCTGCAAGCTTATGTTATCTTGAAGTGTCATTACTAGCTTTGGGGCCTTGCCCAAGTTAAGTCCAGCTGGAAAATGCAGCAGTTAAAAAAAAAAATTAAGCATGTTTTTCAATAAAATAAATCACTGGCAATTTTGTATACGTAAACACATTAGGACTGGGCCAATTGGAATTGCTGGTGATTTCAATTAAATTGGAAACATAGAGATGAATTATTTGCCTTGTGCAGAACATTACACTTGGACAGAAACTGGACATCAGATGCTGCCAAACGTGATTTTTCCTGTCTCTTAAACTGGAGATAGCGACTAGCACTCGTACTTTAGACAAGAAATTTGTGGCATGGAACAGAGGTCCCAGCTCTGGAACAAAACTGCATACTCTGAGTAAATGAGAAGAAGAAACTGAAAAAAAAACCCAAACAAACAAAACAAGCTATAGAAATGGTGGTATTTTTAAAAAGTTACTTTAAAATAATTTTAATTTTACTTGTCATGCAACATGGTGGTATTTTTAAAAAGTTACTTTAAAATCATTTTAATTTTACTTGTCATGCAACATGAGGTGGTTACAGAATTTAGCTGATAGTGACCTCTTAAGCTAAAGAATTTTATTGACTTAAAACAGATAATAATAAATTGGATGTTCAAATGGAGATTTACATTCTTTAGGAACTGTTGGGAAATAAACAGTGGATGTAAGAATATCATATTTTTTCAGTATAAAGGAGATCTACACTTCAATTGAAGTGAGCAGTGTCATGAATAGCAGTTGAACTATATGCATAACAAATGATCATCAAATATTTCACCTTCTACCTGTGTGATTACATTTTGGTTATTTCCCACCATACAATACTTATCCAAAGACACTCATGTATGTTTGCGTCACTGAAGAAACACACTATAAACAAGTGAAGTTAGTCAGGGTGATAATACAGTACTTCATATACTTCAGTACTTATTTAAGCATTAAGCATATATATTCACCATCATAAATCTCCCACCATCATACAACTGGTTTACATTTCAGTGAAAGGGAGAGTTGCAGCATTCCTGTAAACATTCCAGGTGTACTTGCCAACTTTTAAAGCAATAGGCTGACGCCTGATACAGACTATGCCGGGTTTGCTCTGTATGTAGAGCCTCGTACACATAAACCACTTAAAGCAGAGAAAGAGGTATTTTCCTTCTAATCTACTTCTCCTTTGTTCCCTTTATTTCCCGGTTAGATCAGACTCTCTTTAGTAGCTGTAGCATAAAGAATGAATAAAAATAGAGTACATAAGCCTGTAATTGAAATGCAATGTAAGAAACCCATGATAAAATTTGATCAGCATCCATGCTTGTTGGCACTTGCTGTCAGTTCAATTTTTACCCTCTGATGTCATGTGAGGTCACATTTCTGCAGTGCCAAGCAATGGCACAGAAATGTCTCATTTAAATTACAGTGGTCTATCTTTCACCCCAAAATATTCCAGTGCATGCTCACACATTTCAAATTTTGCTTTGTAGGACTTAATGGATAGATATTAGCTGCACTGTACAGTAAGCTGCTTTTATTCATAAGTGTCCTGAGCAATCTGGCATATGGGATCAAGGTTTATTTGCCTGACACAAAGCCCAGTGAAAGCATTCAGAATATTATTTTTATAATTGACTGAAGTTTAGTTACCACATGCCAAGATCCAGTGTGAGGAGGAGATGATTAAAGAGAGATCTAAAATGGCCGTAAAAGTATATATAGGATAAGATAGAGAAGGTAGGGACTGATTTTTCCCATACAAGGCAAAGAAAATGTAATTTAAATATTAATAAACCTTCTGTGAGAGCCAGATCATGGAACAGTCTGCTTGGATCATCGTGGATTCACTTTCACTAGAAAGCTTCAAAATGAGGTTATGTATTTGTTGAGGAATGAAGGCAAAAAAAGCATTCTGCTCCAATGGAGACAAGTTGGCAAGTACATCAATTTATTGCTATAAAAATAAGACAATATAAATATTTGCAAAACCCAGAAAAAAATTGTCATACATACACACATAAATAATAACCAACAAAAAGAAAAGAAAGCACTGATGGAATGGGTGACACGCAGTGCAGGGCCCCAGGTATCATTCTAGCTTATTTGGTGCATCTTTGTTAAGCTAGCCACTATTGCTTGAATCAACGGAGTGATTCAAGAACCCAAAGTCAAATTTGGTTAACTTAGGGGAAAAAAAAAGTTAAAAAAAAAAAAAAAAAGGGGGGGGGGGTGGAGAAGAGAGCCGTTTTGACGGAGATCCAGAACATGTGCTTTCAGCTTCTAGTCCAGCTTTTACAGGGCTATTTCATTCTTTAAAGCAGACTTGAAAAACAGCACAAGAGGCTTTCCCACAATTTAGTGAACAATTCACTGTTAAAGTTCTTTTCCATGTGAAAGAGGGGGTTTGAATTATAGTACACCAGAGAAAAGAGAGCAGAGGTGGAGACTCAGAGAAGAGAGAAAGGGAGAGCATATAAGGACTTTTATCCTGGATCTGCTTCATACATGGAAGGCTCTCTGGCTGATCAATGACCCAACAGAACTGACCAAGTCAAACGTTGCAATTCATATTACATGAGTTGAAGAGCTTCAAAATGCTCATAAGGAAACATTGATGCCAATGAAGCAACTAGTTAGAGGCATGCAGGTGTGTGGTGGTGGTCACTACACCTCCCCGAGACAGGAGGGGGTACCTTCAAGGCGTCTAAAAACGCTCTGCTTCTAAAAGTAGACTTTTTTGACATAGAGAAGCCCACTGAAATCACAAACAGACAGAGTAAAGGCAAAATAACAGTGAGGGAGGATCTCAGAGATATGCACATCTAGAAAACCACAAGAAATTCTGCAATACATGAATAGACTACAGAAGAGACAAAGAAAAGCGTCTCCAGGAAACAGTGCAATCTAAAAGAGATTTCAGTTAAACACAAGTTAAGGTGAAAAAAACCCTAAGACTCTGCTTTAGTAACATCAAGCTACTGAGCGGGTGAATATCTACATTTAGAAAAAAGCCCCAAAAGGTCAATGCTTGCATTAGAATATCTGGATTAATAAAGGTTTTACCCATAAAACCAGGCTGATAACTGTGGTGATTTTTCTGCCCATAATTAAGAGAGGGGAAAAAGAGAAATAGTTCTAGTTTTAACAGAACTCTGTTAACTGAAAAATCAAAGCAGAACATGATTCAGAGAGACCAAACCAGAAAGGGCTGGGTAATATTTGTTCCATATTTTCAGTAGTTTTTATTAAAATTATAAATTTAAAAAAAAACCCACATACAAGCTTTCCTTCCAAATCCTTGTATTCTAATCACATCAGTGCACTGCACCAGCATCTTAACACCAGCAAACCCAAAGAGACTGCCATGGTAATGAGGAGCAATAAGGGATGTCTAATAGACTTAGAACATGAAAAGGGAATAAAGCAATCAAAAAACCAAACCAGTGCAGTAGAATGGAAGCTAGTGGATTAGGACAGGGAGGAGACACCATGATACACAAGGGTCTTTCAGTTGTTTAAAACACTTACCAAGAAAATCTAATGTCCTCAAAATAGCTGCCAAAGTTTAAATGGGCATGTTGCCTTACTGCAAATTATAACTATCACCAGCCAGTTACTCATGAAGAAGCCAATAAGAGCAAATAATTATGAAAGGCTAGGTAAAATAAGGATTAAAAGAGAGATAATGCCCTGCAATATTGCCAAAGAAGATTTGAGGTGAAAATTCTTAAAACATTCACAAAGACTACAAACATTCCCTCCTTCATGAAACTCTCCTATCAAGAGCAGTGACTTGGAAGCTGAAGAAGTTAACTAATCAGTGATTAAGGCCGGCAGACCTAGTTTGTCTTTTATTTAAAAATCCCATTTGCTAGTGGATACTAAGCTACAGACTTTGACTTCTAATGAAGGATACCGAAATATTTGCTATCCTTACAATAGTACTGAGAGAGCAGTGCAGAGGACGTCACCTGAAAGCAGCAAACAACTGAGGCATCACGAATGCACACAACACTGGGAAGAGGAGGAGAATCTGCCTATTCTCCATCATTTTGACTAAGAACAGAACAGAAAAGAAGAATTTACAAAAAGGATGAGTAGGGCTGGCCAGGGCAGTCATCATCTCTGCTGGATGCATACAGCAAATAGATGCCTGCTGTCATTGAAGGACACAGGTGAGGGACACGGTCACTAAACAGGTCAGTTCAATTCCCACTGGCCTCACGCCCAAGGCTGAGCTATCTGACTTTCTTGTTACAGTCATGGAGAGTTTGATAGAACTATTCAAGAAAGAGCAATAGATCTGAACACGGGAACTCCAAAGAAGTTCATGACAAAATTTAAAGCTGTTTGAATCAGTGCCAATGCATGCATCCAGCAAGTGTCTGTAAGGTTACTGAGACAATTGCATCCCAGTCAAAACAGGCATGACTTACGTCCTATACAGTTCCCTTGAACCCAAAAATATAGTCGGGGAGGATCTCAGCATTGAAATGTTCAGCCTGCCATCACTTTTCCCTGAAGCCTGGGACTAAATGACCATTTTACCATGACCTGGGTGCTAGCCTTTTATCTGTGACAGGCCCCACAGTCCGAAATTAAACACTGCTCATCTGCTCTGTCCTGCTTAGACCAACACCAACCACCTCTCTTTCACCTAAATCTTCTAAAGTCTCTTGCTCAATAGAGCTAAATTCAAACAGATTCATAATGCCATCACAGAGAGTTTCAGGCAAGACTCCTAGCCCTGTCAGGATGAAGGTACACGTGCCTAAAGGTTTTGCATCAGACATCAAATAAAAAAAGCAGGAACTGAGCTAAAATGTCTAAAGTGACATTCTTTCCAGAAACAGCCCTTCTTACTATAAATACAAAATGAAGCTTTCCTGGGATTTATCTCGGATTCATCCCACAAAAGTCTGGATTAAAATCTAGGAGTTTAAAAAGCTGTTTTCCTTTTTAAGAATTGTTTTAATTCCTCTTACTTGAATAGCACCAAAGGAAAAGGAACTCAGATTCCCAGCCTATTCAATGCCGCCTCCTGCTGTCAGGATGCTGATATTATAGCTTGCTGCTACAGAAAGCTCAGCCTGTCATTGCGAGGGGATAGAAAGTGGTTTTGAGATTCTCAAGGCACTGTAGGATACTTAACTACCTGAATTCCGTTGAAATTAATGCCATAGAAGTAACTAAATGCAGTGCACTGAGAGGAAAGAATCTATCTCATATTCAGCTGGCCTAGGAAAAGTTTGAAGCTAGGGCTTTACTTTCAGCTTGGAGTTATTCATGCGAATTTAGAAATAGCACCCAGACAGTTGCATTTTTCCTGTATGTGAAGCAAACGCACTCTTAATAACAGATAAGCAGCGAAAATAAGTCAAACAACTTATTTTCTCTTATTTCCAGCAATCATCTTTCCTCTTCATTTTAAGTGTTACTATGGAAAAACCCCAAAGCAAATAACCCTTAAGAATTTAATTAAATTTAAAACGCAAAAGCATCAGGCAGACAGCCCTTATAGAATAAGCTTTGCAGGCAACAAGCACTCATGGTTCAGGTGTATAACCTTTCGTTCAGTAAGGTGCACTTACTGTCTTGACACATCCATACTTCCTTATATAAATGTGTGCATGCTGCAATGAAATAACCTTCTCCTACGGCTCCCTCAAAAAGGCGCTGCAAGAATCTCTTTTTATAACTTTCCCTACGATTGGCCTTTATCTCCATGTATATTCAGAAAGATCTCAGGCCACCATGACAATCACAGAGATGAAGTTTACTCTAGTTGAACAAATACGTTAGCTTGGACCTTCACCCCCTGGGCTTCCCTAGTGCGATACAAAATCCTGTCAGTTCATTCACGTGTGCAAGCTGTGTCACATTACACTGAAGGCACTCACCTTACCACAGATGTCATTAATAGCCACATGAACAAAGATGGATGCCTCTTCTATACCTTCCAGGTACACGTGTCGGTAGCCTGAAACAGAGTGAACAAAGCTGACAAGGAGTTGAAACGGATGTTAGGAAGGGCATCTAGAGACTTTCCTTTTGTAACAGCACAAGAAACTAGCCAGATTTTCCCAGCGCCTCCCCGCAATAAGCATTCAGGCTTGTGCATCACCTAGCCACACTCAGTCATCTAAGAGTCACACCACTTACTTAGAACTTTATCTGCCATTCCTTCTAGTCCCTTTTATTTTATAAAAAAGCCATGTCCTGTTTTTTCCAGTGTCCATTATTGCTGCTGTCAATCCATGACTTAAACTTGACTACATTCTCTCTTGAGGACTTACAGTCCATTATTAATACTGCAAACATTTCAACCAAGTTCATTTTATTGAGACTGGATGTTTGTTTTCAATCTTAGACACAAACTTTTTTCTTTACTTTGAAAGAAAAGAAAGCTTTAATGTGAAAGAAGACTGAATTGAAAACAGAAATAGGAAACTGTCAGAAAATGGCATTTAATAACCTGGATCCCATCATTAGAATAGGTAACTACCTGTTCTATATTAAACTATTACTGATAGGAATAAGACCAATCAAAATGCTCATGTCTTTGAAAAACTGGTGTGAAGAAAATGAGGGAAAAAGCAGGATGAGATAACAGGAGTAAAGATTCTGTATGGTAGTCTTCCAAGCCCACAATATTCAGCCATCCCGCTTAACAGTCTCACCCATTTTTTAAAAATCTAGTCCCATAGAGTTAATTGATTTAGTCTTCATTATCATATAAGTCAGTAGTGGACCAAGGTAGAGAACTCAGGGTCCAAACTCTCAGTCTCTTGTTCTAACTAGAAATTTCTGCAGCAGACACATGCACACACATTAATCCAGCATTTGCAGCTTCAGTTATCACAGAAAAAAGTCCTAGCCAACTGATCGGGATTTCATCATTTCTGTCTTACCTGGCATCATACTGCTGAAAGCTATTGTTCTCTGTCCAATAAAATCACGCCCGATTGGATCGTGATCCCACACAAGGAACCGAATCAGTGCAATCTCTGGCATGTGTACTGTGAACACCAGCGTTTCCTCCCACATTGGGTTAAAACCTCGGAATGAAGGAATCAGCTTTTAGACATTTTGTTCACAAGATGCAAGAAGAAAGAAGACTGTCTACATAAGGAATGCCTAAACCGCAATGTCATTCTGGTTTTCCTAATAGTTTGATCATTGTTCTTGGAAAATCCAGTACTCCCACTCACTTCAGCAGGAGACACAACAGCACAAGGGTTTGCAAGAAACAGAGTTGGATCTTACTTAAACTTGGCTCTGCTTTCAGCAGGGTTTGGACAACCTGACTTTCTCTTGACCACAGCAAGCTCAAAATACCCTTCTCTCATACACAATGAGAAGTCAGACAAATGACTTGGTTTACACCAAGACCCTCACAACATTATACCAACTCAGTTGAACAATTCAAGTCTGATTAACATCAAGAATGCTTAAATCAATTTTTCAGTGCTTTGCCATAATAGGCACCAAATTTCATCTACTCATATCTTTATGAACAAAAATTGCCTGAAAAAGGATGTTTCAGCCACAAAAAAACCTAAAAACCACGTAATCTTACCATTGTCATCAACTACTCTAGTTTGTTCTTTGAAGCAATCAACAGGTAAGCCTATAACTTCTACTTCAACAAATGGATCTATGATCTGGAAAACAAAAAGTAACAAATATTGAAAAGAAAGAGTGACAAAGATGAAATTCAAGCATATGGCTTTTACAATGTGGGCATTGTACATTACTGTGTTAATAATTATTGGTCCTGAGTCTTTCTGTAACAGATTATTATGCTGATGAGAGATCTCTGGCTAAATAATCTAAAAGCATAATTTAGAATAATATTATATGCATTTGTGATCATTTCTCTATTCTATTTCTCTGTTCTAAAATGAACTTTAAACACTGGTCTATATATGAACGTTTTCTAATTTAGTAAACTATTTGAATAAAAGCTTTAAAATATATTCAAAAGAGGCATTATGATAAATATGTTCTAAAGCAACAACATTTAAAAAATCCCAATGAGAATCATCTGTTAAAAGTCTCAGTGTCATCATGGCACAAAGGAAATGGCAATGGTCAAAACAAATGGGAGATACGAGTTCTACCTCTGGCTGACTGGCAAACATCTATTAGTACCTTCCATTTCTGGAAGAAAGTCTGCTTAGAATGTAAGCTTGAAAAACTAGAGCATGTCTTGTAGAAGGCTGCTGGAATTACCTAAGACTAGGAAGCCCTTGACTCTGTTGAGGCCTCTTTTAATTAAACGTGAACCTCAGCTGAATTACAAGTTCCCTGAAGGCAACAGTGGGAAGGCCGTTCTGGGGATCATAGAGGAGACCATCCTGGCACAGTGTCTTTACATTCTACTAGGTAGCCACAGAGATATTCCTGTAATTGGCCTGAACCTCTGCAGTTTTTAATTAGTGTATAAGTATCTCTTGTGTTCTCTGACAGAGTTGAGTCTCAGGGTGACACCTCTATCACTATTCACAAGGAGTGAGAAAGAAAAGGCAGGTAGCTTTAGAAGATTAATCTGTGTTCCAGCCTGTGATGTGGCTCTCAAAAACCTATGCTGGACCCATTCAATTATATGTCATATGAAACAGCAACCTGATACTTAAATCCACCGTCCATCTCCCAGTAAGTAAGTAATAATGAAGACAAGAGTACCTATAATCAACTATTAGATTTTTGGAAAGCTTGCTACTGCTTTCAGATACCAAGAATGTAAACAGCCAACGTGATTTCAGCAAGAATGAAGAATCTTTTTGATGCTTAGGAGAACACAAATGTTCCTTGTGCCCATGTCCCTACAGAATACTTTACCACTAAAGAAAAATCAGATGTGTTATATCTGCTTTTTGTTACTCTTTGAAAGACACCTCATTCTCAGTAGGAAAGACTACACAGTGTATTTGTCAAACATCTTATCTTGTTTGCCCAGCTCTATTCTACAAAATCTTTTTCATAACATAGTGTGGTCAGCACAATAAAGGTCTGATTTTTCTCCAGTCTAATTATATGCAAAGGAAACATATGAAATGAAACATGGAATTTTAAACACCACCTAACTTACCGTAGCTTTCAACAGGGCTTTTATTTCTGAGGGTAGGCTTACGCAGTGTAGATACCTGACTTAGCTCAGACACTGACAGCAGTCAAATCAAGAAGCACAGGAGAAACTGGGTAGGATGAGCCAGGCTACAAGTGTTTGGCTGGAGGTTAAACTAATCCTTGCTCAGGGTTAAACTAACTGCAAGTTTGGTATCTGGACAGACTGGGTGCAGATTGTTTCTTAAGTTTATTTAGGCATTTTATCTTAACATTGTTAATTTTGCTATATATTTTTGGCTCTTGACATGGTGAGTAAGTTCATATGTTTTGCAGGCACTTCTAGAGTAATCACTTAAAACGTGACAGTTTGCAGTTGTAGGGAACTGGATTCATGGGCTCAGCTAGTTTTCTTCCAAGATTATGTTCTGCATGAGCTAATTTCCCTGCTGTTCAGGATAAATGGAATTCCAACAGATTATTCTTCATCTTCTGAAATATGAGTGCAATCTGAATTAGGACAAACTCCATGGTGTTGCATACATTATGTTAATAAAAATACAAATAAAGAAAGAAATGGAAATGGAAATAAATGAATGAAAACATAGACAGGTTCACTAAACCCTCAGTATGACTCTACTGTGTTTGTATTTTAGGTAAGTTTACCTGGTTTGAGGTAGTCACGTAAAGAGTTCTGTGCAGAAAGAGTATTTAGAAGCTGACTGCAACATTCATATAAAATTCAAGCATGTAAGAACTCGTTTGAGAGGTTTGATTCTAATTGCAAAAGGCTAAAAGGAAATTTTAATTCTGACAAAACTTCATCCTAGCATTCATTAAAGACTAATATTTAATAAAGTCATGTGGATGACACTGCAACACCAACAAACAGCACAAGAAATGAAGAAAGCCTCCTTAAAAAGTTGCCAAGAAGTTGCAAATCTGGCTCCTTTTAGTCTGATATTTCATTAAGTGAAGTTGCCAGGCATTTTATAAAACAAATAAGGGAGGACCAAAAAAAAGGATCACACAACAGAAGCCAAAATGAAGGACAGAAAGAAAACATGTAATAATACTGTGCTAAATGGAGGGCCAGGAGCAGCTTCATGCAAGCAGAGGGAAGGACTCCCAAGTAACTCTGCTCGCCTTGCCTGACAAGCTCAGCAGTTTTCTACATTTATTTTTTTAAGAGACAGACTGACTTGGCTCTATTTGCAAGGGTGTTGTGGAGGAAGGAGGATGTTTAGAGTACTATGGTGAGCAGAAAGTCATCATGATGAGCTTATTGGCCCTTTTTTGCCTCTCCTGGAGGCACTGTATTGACAACTGGAGGAAAAACATCAGACCATTGCTGTGATGCTTAGAAGTGAAGAAAACCACCTAAAGATCTAGGATGCTAATGACCTAATTTATTCATGTTCTATGTCTCCTGACAGATAATTGCAGGATGTTAAATCCTCATCCTTAGCCCAGCCAATATGGAAATAAACCCTCTCCAACACACAAGAACAATCACCGATTGTCCCATACCTCTCCTCTGTCTCCCAACATGGAATCACGTGGTTTTGGGAGTTGTTGACCACTGATAATTCTTAGAACCAGCTGTTTCTTCAATTGACCAGGCAGTGGGTCTTCAGAATTTGGATTAAAGACACCTGTAAGAATGAGAAGTCACATAATGTGAAAGAACTGCAATTTTGGGGATGACTTTAGTTATAGATACCTTCTGGCTTATTTGGTTCTAGCATCAGAAATGCATTTTTAAACAAACTATAATAAGGATCCACACCCACTTTTCTCATGCAATAAGTGATCCACTCATTTTGCTTGTTTTTCTTACCTTGACACATGCAGTTTGGTTTGAGGACATAGCCACAATTCCCATTGGCACTAAATTTGGCCCGGTTCAGTTGCAGCATTCTCCCCTCTGACTGGTAGTTTAGTGCAACTATTTAAAAAAAAAAAAAAAAAGTGATATTACTTACTGGGTACGTTAACAACATTCTTGTTTGTAGAACCAAGTTAAAGGAAGGACACCTAAATACATTTTCACATTTGACTCCTTGGATGCAAAAACTCAAATGTTTTGTGAAAAAGAATTCTTATATAACATACATCGCAGCTTCAGGGAGAAAAGCTCTCCCAAAGAGTCTGAACTCTGAAGTCTTCTTGCATTTGAGAAGTTCATTTATTTCCATTTATCAGACAACTACTTGCATGTAAGACACATGTCTGAGGTAATCGATCTAGGTAACAACATCGACAGTAACAAGGAGGACTCAGTTGTCAGTAAAGTTGGATGAGCAGAGAACTTGGAGTATTTTAAGGGGTGATTCCGGAGCTCCTATTAAAACATCCCTCCCAAAATTAAACAAAAATAAACAAGTTTTCTTTCTACTCACCAAGTTGGCAGCCAGCATTCCAGAATGGCTGAGGATTGTAGTTGCTAGAGTCCACACGATAAGAGGATGGGTAGATGCGGGACAACTGATGCTGGTTGAAACGTAGATACTGTGCTGGCTTTTGCTGCAGTATCTGGTGGGCTTTTGTTTCACTGAAAGATGAAACCTGCCAGCTGGAAGTGACTACAAAGAAGAGAGGAGGAGATTAGAGGTAATCTCCTTATTTATTTATTTATTACCAAGATAAAGCATTCAAAACTACATAGCACTACTTCCTTATAACTATCAAGCATCATTTGAATACACCCCACTCAGGGGGAACTATGCTGTTCTTCTATTACAGCAAAATCGCTGTGCTTATTAGAGGAGTTATGGTTGGGAAAATGAAGCTGAATATAACGAATTACCTGAATCTTCCTTAAGAAGTTTAAAAAAAAATTCTCTAAGATTTTTTTAATTTGCTCAAGGAAAGTATGTTTTCTGGCAAGCAATTCTCTCTTTCTGACACTTTTAACTAAAATTTGATTCCTGCCAAAATAAAATGCAGAACACTTAGAAAGAGGACTGAAATATTCTAGAAATTTCATGCTGATATTTCATCAGACTTGAGTTAAAAATCTAAACTTTAAGCTTGAAATGGTCTTCAGACCATTCTGTCCAAGAGCATGATTAAGTCCTCTGTTATTTCCCAGGATGCAAGTGTTGTGTAGCAGCTTTTATACAGGGTAGCAAAGACTACATGTGTACTACTTACTACCTGTAGTAACTTCTCCATTATGGAGGCTGTCACACAACTCTAGGCTCACTTTGTGGATGCGCTGGGTTTGGCAGGGATAGAGTTAATTTTCTCCATAGTAGCTAGTATGGGGCTGTGTTTTGGATTTGTGCTGGAAACGGTGTTGATAAGGCAGGGGTGGTTTCCTTATTGCTGAGCAGTGCTTACACAGAGTCAAGGCCTTTTCTGCTGCTCACCCCACCCCAGCAGCGAGCAAGTGGTCAGCTACTTCAAAACAGTATAGCTTTATTGTGTGCAGCTCTTCTGTTAAAGTCTTCTCAGGGTGGGGGGAAAAAAAACCCAGAAAACCAGCTTTTAATAAGAAGATATGCAAGAACATAAACCTTTCAATTTCTTTGCATAGCAATTATTTTCAGCAGACTTCTAGTTCAACCTACTTTCAGTTTCAACGTCATGGATGCCAACAGACTTCGTGTATTTCACCAGGTCAGAGAGTGCCCTGGACAGCTTCATTGTTTTCTTCTGTCGGTTTACCCTAGAAAGATAAAACAAGTTAATTTCCCATTAATTGAGGGGTAAATTTTATCTGTCATATTTAAAAATAGATCAGGGTAAAGAAATATACGAAGGTTTTCTTCCACCAAGGAGGTACTTAATACTTTTATACCACATAGAGCTTCATTGTCAAAGCACACAAATTCTGGAACCAACGGCATGAAAGCATACAGAACAAGTCAGTCCTGTTCTCGCATGTTAATGGCAGACATAATTATTCACCTACTAAGATCTGATGGGGAGGACTCTAAATTGCTTTGACCAATGGGTGGAGTATCTATTCACATATATATTTACTTCTCAAGTCAAGTGCTAACAAAAAAACTTTTTAAATCCCAAAGAAATAGTAAGAAAGTAATGCTCTGATCCTCCTCATTTGCTCAGGTTATCACAAACAGCATATGTACTAACCTCCCAACGAAAGCTCCCAAGTATCCTAGAGAACTGCTTGATCTGATTTCTTACTTTTGAAGCCTGAAGCTTAAGCAACCATTCTGCAAAGGATCTTTGATGTCAGGATTTTTGAAGAGGCAATTTCAAAAGAAAAATCAAAATCATCACCTGAGTGTTGATGCAACTTCATTTGGCAAATTATAGAACAATTAAAAAAAATCAGCTGAGGACCTGATACACTGCAAATCCACCTTAATGGATTCACTGGGCCACCAGTCAAATGGCCTATATGTCAGCTGAGTGAGATGGTAAGAGCTCAAAACACATACAAGGTCCACTGTACTTTGCTAATTAGTCCAAATGGCACCAAGAGATCATTCTGATGATCTTGCGGCAGGCACCGGATCTACCCTTGTACCAGATTCCTGTCACATGCCTGCAGCCTTCAACAAATTGGCTTCTAGACCTGAAGCAGATTTGTTTAGTGGGTGCATTTATGTAGGTATCTTCATTAGAAACAAAACTGCCGAATCACTTGTTAACAAACCTGCTGTAATGTACAGAGCTCCTGGCTAAATTTCCTTGAGAATCCGAATCATCTTCACCCTCTTCCAGACTTGTTGCCTTTTTCAATTTGCTTCCTTTTTTCTGTGCCACAAGGAAATAAAACCATAATAGCATAACCATCTGATCAACGTTTGAGCAGCTGGATACAATTCTGCTTTGTTAGGCCAATGAGTATGTTACTTACAGAAAATGGGAAGTGACAGCTTTTGTAATACTCAGTATTGCAGAACGATATGCGTGCACATGGGGAAGACTCAGCCCAAGGTCAGAGCCTTTTTATAAAGGAATCACAAATCCTCAGATAAAAGGTGCAAATGAATTTTTATGTTTTTCGTATTAGATCTCGGATACTTTTAGACCTTGATGTAAATTGAAACTATCTGTTATGCACAATTATAACCACTTATCCAGCCTATCTAGTCAGTGAACAGTCTGACAGCAGGCCTCTGCCAGAAAATGCAATTATGATATTCCTCTCCACCACTGCGTGCAAAGAAAAAACCTATCCGTGAATACAATATTTTGTGTAGACCTAACCTACCGAGTGGCTCACCTTGCGTTTAGAAAAACTGCCCATCAATGACCGGCTGTGCCTCTTATTGCTACTGAAGTCTTCCCCAGATTCCACATCATCCTCAAGTTTATTCTAAAGCAAGCAAACAGAAAGAATAATGTAGCAGACCAAAACAGAGTGCTACAGACAGCATATTTGAACATCATCAGAAACACTTGGGGAAGCAATCCTCCCTAAAGTGTCAATAGAACTGGACCAGACCAATGCAGACTTTTTTTTTTTTTTTTTTTAAACACAAGCTGAGTACAATACCTTGTATCCTGGCAATAATTGCCATAATTTTTGTCCATGGGAACTTTCAGAGCAGAGAGAAACCACACAAACACCTAATCCCAATTTTATTTTCATCCAGGCAAAGTTTGAATGCCCCCATACCATGTACATCCATCGACACCAGGCCGGTTTGTAGCTTAATATTTGAAAAGCATAGTTTAACAGGACTTATTTCTGCCAATTACACAGTTTTACTAGGATACTCCATGGTAAGAAAGAAGCAAAATTTTCGTAATCCCTAAAAATGTATATACTTCATTGGTGCCACTGGTTTTTAATATGACCTTACAGTTTCATTGTTTCCTAGACTAACAAAACACAGACTATTGTGGTTAACACCTATGCAAAAGGATTCTTCAAGTCTTGGCCTTGTAGCGGATCTTACAAGAATAACTGTCTGATACGTTATGTAAATCATTAGGCTTAAGAGTACATACAAAACTCATGCCACAGAAAGTTTTGGGAAGCTGACTTTTAGTTCTCATCTAGTTTCAATCCCTAGTTAGTACACCTGCTTATTACTGGCTGATCTCCAATATTTTTAATTCGCATGCCACAATCTTCCTAAGCTTTTTGTGACTTACAAATTCTAAAATGACAATGCCTCAAGTTCACGAAGTGTAGTCTGTGGACTGAGTACATTTTTATAAATAAGCATTAGTATAAAATTAAAATACAGATGTAAATGCATAGAACGTAGAGAAGCAAGGAAAAAAAGCCCAACTTTCATATGCACTTTTTATAATGGAAAATAAAATTCTTTCTGTTGAAAAGTCATTTCATGTGTACATTTCATGCTCCAATTGCTGTGTGAGCAAGAAAAAAAGCTTTGCATATCTGACAGTGATGTTCACCTGGCATCATCATTAACTGAATGAATTCAGCTACGAAGCTGAGGTCAATAATATATGACTTATTCCGCAAGCTAATAAAACACAACAACTGGAAACGCTAAACACCTCTCTCTGAAGTCACTGGAGAAAATCACTGGACTTTGGAGAAGGAGGTGGTTAGCATTTCAGTTTATTTTGAAGGACTGTCATATTTCATTATTCATCTGCAATAACAGACTATCCCTCTGCATCAAGTGAGAATCATAAAAACAGCTAAAATTAAATCTCATTATCAGCAAATTAAAAAGAAGCTTCTACTAAATGGACATAAATGCAAAAACTATTCTTCCTTATAATATAGCTTCTATATAAGCAACATGAGGTATTAATAAGATGTCATAACAAAATATTACAGAGAATATTACAGAAGAAGGGAACGTGTTTTCTTATATATTGAAATAGCTAAATATGTGGTGGTCAGGGCAGTCATCCAAGAATGGAAAACATAGCTTCAAAATCCCAGTTCCCCCTAAGTCTGACTGGGGACACGAACCTGGACTCCCACATCCCACGTGAACATTTTGGCCATCTGGTTATTCTCGAGTTGTATTATCCTAGTTAACCTAGACAGGAGACAGGGACCTAATGGCAAATAGGCCCCGCAAAATTCACCATGTGACTCACACTATCTTGTTTTAAGGGAAGCACTGAGCATTCTTTAGTTTCTCTAGTACCATGATAGCTGCAGACACCTCAGATAAACTGAGCTATCTTTATTGGGGAGTCTCAAAACAGATTTAAAAGTCCGACTTTAGACATCCACCTTTAAAAGAACAAGCATTATTGTTATGAAATAATAGTACTACGTAGCTACAGAGACAAACAAAACAACTATCAGGTCTAGGGGTAAGTGAAGTACAATAAAACATGTTCACCTTCTTACTGTCTGATTTTAGACCAGCCTTTCCCGATGATGGTAGAGTGGTAACTGTAAAATTGTTTGGATCTTCACAGTCACGGATTTTGGATTCTTTTATCAGTGAGTCAAGTTTTTTCTTTGCTATATTCTCCACTCTTTTCCTATTAGTAGATGCCTGCAAACAAAACAGAATCATTAAACTAGGTAGTGATGAAAAAAGTCTTAGTAATTGCAGGCAGGATTAATGCAAACTAAAATGTTATGTGCAAGAAGAAAAAAAAAAAAGGAGGTTCTTCATTTGCATAATGCGAGCAGTTACCTGCAGCTCGGTATCAGACTTAATGTAAGGTATGGAAGCATACAAGGCCCTGAAGTAGATGTTAGACCTAAAGTGTAAACAAATTGTCTGAAGTGATGAGAGAGTGAAACTGATTAAAACAGTTCTAATTAAACCAAGACTGACCGTTAGCAGAGCTATTCAGATGTAATGTCTGCTACAAGCCAAGGATGCGCTAACATAGTTATTGCTGAGATGACTCCCCATACTGAACTGGATTGACGTATGCTATGTTTTGCAGTGCATATTTAGTAAAAAATCTGATCTATTCCATTGTGCTGTCCAATACGCCATTCTTCATGGAAATTTAATAGTAATGGATACACGTGGAAACTCTGAGTAAACGGTATTTCTCTCACACATTGGGGCTGATGGACAGCATTCATATGCTCTGTCAAGGTTGACTCTGCAGCTACAAGCAAGATGCTACTGGATGGAATGGGAGAAGCTTAGAATCCTGATTTCAGCAGTTCAAGGGCAAAATGTAAGAGAACTGTTCCCTCCTTCTGTGTACATCACAGCCCATGTGAGGAAGTGGGGGAAACAAAAACAGAAATCCAGAGTTTTCTTTTTCATCCATGAGACATAAACTCACAATCCCAGGTCTTTTAAGAGGTGACAAATTGTGTTTTCTCAGTAGGCCTTAAGAATTCCCAGTTAAATTTGTCATAAAACAAGCTATGATTTTCTGAGCTCTTCAAAATTTGGCTTGGAAAGCAAACCAGATGTAGCAAATCTCAGACCTAAAGCATCAGTAAACGTCACAGCAAAGCGAACCGTTAGCAACGAAGCCAATGAGGTCGGCAAAGCAATGACTACTGAGCCTGTAGTGAGAATAATACACCCAGCCATAACATGTTCCTACCTAATTTTATTAGGGAAGATGACACCGTTCTTACTGGAATTAATTTCTCCATCCATTTAATGGAAGAAAACTAAACATTATTTGACATCTTTTTATAAATAGCATATGTGTGGGCTAAGTTGAAAAGAGTCATGGCAAAAGTAATTTCTAGCAATGAGATCTGGTAATATTTCTGCTTGTTCAAGCATCTGGATTAGGATCCTCTCGAAACAAACCATCTTTAAGTCTAGAAATTACCTGGAAAACTTGCAACATCAGGATCCTAAGTACCACAGCACCCCTGATTTCAGCAGGGATGTCAAATCACCTGCCTTGTTTCCTTTGGATATCAGAAACAGTCTGCCATGTCTGGGATACAGACAAAAGAACTAGGAAACACAGGAAAGCAAGCTGAGTGAACTCTGTTGATCACAGTGAAGTTTCAAAGTCAAGAAATGCCCCGTTCTCATTTTATTCAGTTTGCGTAGTTCTAGTTTCCCTGTAGAGTCAGCTACATAGGTAGCCCCTGAGTGGGTTGTAAAAGCTTTTGGTTTGGCTTTCAGCTCATTTTGTCCCTGTTCAAAGCGGCCACGCCTTCACACCAGGCCTGGTCGGATCCGGGGGAAAGCCTGCTGGACTGAACTGCATCACCACGGGCTGCACAATACCTTCCACTTTGAAAAGATGCATCACGTAACAAGAAAGCATCAAAAACCATAAAGTATTAAAACATCACAGATCTCAGCTTTAAAATACTGAAAAGTGATATGCTAAAACATAGTAATTTTAAAAACCAAACAAATTATTTTTCCCCTTTGGCAGACTTATTCATAAAGAAGTTTCTCTTTTAGTTTTAGATTAAAAGGATCAAATCCATAATACAAAATGAGGAAACAGCCTGAGGGAGAGAGGCCTGAAAACGCAATCTCTCCTCAAGGCAATCTAGTTTATGTTATTAAATGGTTTTTAATGTGTATTTTAATGTTTAAATGTGTATTTTGTATTATTTCTGTAAGATGCAATGTCACTTGCCAGAAGATTAAAATGACAAAAAACACCCCAACTTTTCAAAAGGATGAAGAAATAAGGGATTTTCAGATTGAAGCAAGCAGAGATTAAAATATTCTCCCTTTTTAACACCTCCTTACAGTAAAAATCAACTAAACCCAGCCTTCAGCAAACCAAAGGGATGCTCTGTAACAATGACAACAATTTGACATAAATAGAATTTTTTTCTTTTCTTTTTTGCATTTGAAGGGAAGAACACTATGATGCAATCAAGAATCATGAGATATTACTATTTAAAATATTAAAAGACACAAAATTCCAAACTTGAGCCATAACCACTAGAACTGTTGCTGCCCAGTATGCACTTTTGTCAAATCTGTTCCCGTGAAGTTTTAGAACCTAAAAGACTTGGGATGTATCCCAAAGATTAGGCCACATCCACATTCCAGAGAACTCATACAAGGTTTCTTCCCACTGGGATGGGAAAACGTAACATACATTTACATTCAAATGGTCACTTCACTTACATCTCCGTTCATTAGTTTACAGTCATCATCAATCTCATCAGCACTGTCCTCATCAGAAACTTCACCTTCCTCTGCATCATCACTGATGTTGGCTGGAAGTTTCTTCCCCTAGAAGACAAAGTGATTACACAGGCAGGTTAGCGTGCAGCTCTTGCTATCACACATTTAAAAAAATAAAAAAATAAAAAAAAGAAGAAAAAAAGAAAAATTATTCAAAGCATGCAACTAAGTTCTTATTGATTGAGAAGAAATTTGTTCAGAACCTTACGTACCAGGTTCTTAAAGACTGCTTTTTGTAAACTGATTTACGTGCTAACCAGGCAGAAATCATAATCATCACAAACAAAAAGAGGGATGGAACAAACGAAACAGGTTTTTACCTTAACCAGTATCTTTCCTTTAAGACTTGCTGGTGAAGGGAGCTTGCTAGAGTCATCGTTGTGCACAGAAGACAGATCCAGTTTGTCTCCCAGAATTTCTGTAAGATACTGAGCCATCTTCTTCTGCTGAATGACACTGCAATGGTTCTCAATTGACAAGATAACAGGGTACCTGGGAGAGACATAAGCAAGTATCATCAACTGCAGATTTAGCTTTTACAGCATTGAGAGGATAAGGGTTATTACTGCCTGAGCCATTCCTGTAACAGGCATCACCACCAATGAAATCCACAGGGGTTAGATAAATCAGTGTGGGCACAGGACTGATACCCCACTACTCACTCCAAACTGAATGGTCTATTTTTGACAGCCACAAGATAATTCAACTTCTGCAATCTGATTTGATGCATTTTTTTCCAGAGCATACTCTTCACCTTCTTATCCTACCCAGTCCTGGCCTCCACTTCCTATCAAAGGCATTCTAGCAAGCCATCCATAAGGAAAACCTAAATAGCCAGCGCCTTCAACTCTCCTCTCCAACCGGCGCTTCAGCCCCTTTGGACTCTCACAGGTAAAAGTAAATAAAGATTCCAGGAACTGAAAAGATCCCCAAAGGGGCTTTGCCTTTACCTTCCCACTTCCGACAACCAAGTGATAAACCTGTTGTGTTAGTTCCTCCGTGAAAACTTTTCTGGCTAGCAACAGAGCAGTATCATACAAACAAGCCTGCAGACAAAGCCTCTTCTACAAACACAGTAAGTATTATTTCTATATTTTCTTTTATTGTTGATTCTCCAGGCTAAGGCCAAGAAACAACAATGCCTGGTTGTTTGAAAGGCATCAAGATAAGATTTGTGAAACACCGATTCCAGTGTGTTTGGTGCCATGTAAAAGCACACAGAAGATGGATTTCTGTTTAGAGATGATGCATTTTTAGGATGAGGACAAAAATCAGTATACAGTGCAGTTTTGTAGGGCTGAATTATGAGGGATTCATTAATTGAAAACTAATTATGAATAAAAAGATGTCTAACCTGACACCTGCCCTCATCAGCTCCTCATCAGGAAAAATGAGGCTTTCAGCCAGACAATGCCTGCAGGACAAAATTTTCCCCATTGATGACTACAGTTAAATTCCAAGCTTTGCCTGAAGCAGTTCCTTAGCTGAATTCGCAGCCAACAGCTATGCCTCCAGCCTGTCCTGGGAAAGAAAACACCTGCAAGTCTAAACTATGTTTCGTTCAGTACCAAACTCTGACTGAGCACCAATGCTTATCAAGAAAAAAAAAAACACACCACAAATAATAAGTTGTAACGTGGTCCCAGTTAACCTTTCTGGAAAACTTTTAAGAATTGCAACAATATCAGAAGCATTGCTATATATTCTGCTGGCCAGCTTTCCTTTGCTTTATTTATCATGTCTTCAGGCAAACTCCAAAAATTTCAGGCTCAGAACAGGTTTACCTGGGCTGAAATTTCAGTGCAAGTTTAGCTCTATTAATGAAGGCAGATGGACTGCTTCGGAGAAGCTACTGGAAAATTTTTACAGAGATAAATTAATTTATCTTAAAAAAAAAAAATTGATAGGTTGACACACACATTTTGACTCTCAGGAGGAGGACAGTACTGCCAAGGTATATGAAACTTCCCATTGTATAATTCTCTGACTTCCTGAGCAATGTACAGGTAGGGAAAATAACCTATTTCTCTTGAACAGTCTGCTTTCTCCAGAATTGGGCTACTGTCTCTTTGTACTCCTTTGCTGCCTGACTTGCTTCCTGTCCCTGGAGCAACCAAGTGTATTCGTGGCATGACTGGAGTACACGTCCAGAGATATGTGGTTAAATTGTCAGCTATTCGCTAAAAACATTCACTGTCAAAACATGTTGATCCTCCTGTCTTCTACTAATGGGATAAAGACAGCCCCGCAACTATGTACAGAATGCCCCTGCTCAGTCAGTTTTGCCGTGTTATTTCTTTCTGAAGGCTTTCTCCCCACAGAAACCAGCTCTGAATCCTGTCTGGCATATGCAGAAACAGGTTAGATTTCCACTGACTGCCTTTACAAGGATGCCTGGGAACACTCCCGTTTATAGCCCTGAAACTCAAAAGTTGGCAGGCTGTATACATACTCATTCTTGATAAAGGCATATTTGTTGATAGTTTCAATCACATCTTTGAAGAGAATTTTGGAAGTCAAAGTGTATCCATGGTGGACAATTGGTTCACCGTCCGGCCCATCCCAGCAGTCAACTGTAGAATAGAAACAATGACACCCATCAGACAAGTAACATCTGGGGCCACCATCTGTGGAAGACTATGAGACCCTGCAATTCCCTTCAGCAACCCAGCCAGACATGTACCCAACAAAGCCGGGTGCAGGTTCATTCCCACCCTTCGTCTGTGTCTCCCTCCTCACTGGGCTGAACGCCCTTCCTCTGAAGAAACTTCCTGGCCTTGACATTCTACAGATGACTGTTCCCCTTGTTTGAGAAAGCCCCAAGCAATAAAGATCTCCTTTAACAAGTGCTGAGGAGTATTATGACAGGAAGAGAGCTGACATAGCATAGCATTACTCTCATTATACTACTGCTAAGCCTGAAAAGGAAAGCAGAGAATCAGCCAAGCTTCTCACAGCACAAGCAAAGCCAAGACTTAGGCATCTCTAGCCCTCCTTGGATTTTGCCTAACCTTATACTTGTTTACAATCATATTTCCATGAAATGTTTGACTCCTCTGAAGCACCCAGTGGCATGTCCACAATCTGACCTGAGCAAACCGTAATATTGGCCTTCTGAAAAATTGTGAAAACACTTTGATGGTCAGGATATTAAAGATGGTTGTGAAACAGGTAGTGTCTCAGAAAGGCACTACAAACACCAAGGTCACTGCAGAGACTGTCAGCATTTCACAGAACAGAACCCTACTTCCCTTACCAGCAATACCAGCTTTCCTCTTACATGTAGCAGGAACTCTGCCATATTTGCCAGTTTGGTTGCCATATACTTGGCTAGAAAGTGTTTACAGCAATACATTCTACTGAATGTCAGTGTCCTCTCTACAAAAATATTTTTACAATTTTTTTTTCCTCAGTACCAACAACATTACTCTTCAAATGTCTGCCTTATTTCCATGCTCAAGAAATTTATCCATTATATGGCAACATTATTTTCTTGTTCTTTATGAAGTGATGACACCATTCTACTACACTTTTTCCCCTACCCAATTACAATTGTCAGTCTTCTGCAGGTGTCTTGAGTCTTCCTTTACAGAGGAGAAACAAAACTACAGATCCTACTGATGATTCTTTTTTGATTTTTACCTTCTACACAACGACAGCCAGATTGTAGCACCCATGCATACATGTCCACCCTAGACTGGGACATCAGCTGATCTCCCATGAGGTAGGTATTATGTGAAGAGGTAATGAAATAGTGACTCAAAGGATAACTCATGTCCTGATTCACTTGGTAGTGTTCTGGGTTGAATATGTCCCCTGATGGACTCCGCATGTAATTGGTGAAACCTGTAAACAAACAATACTATAAATAATACAGTTTTGTCCTTTTTGTGGCTGTAGCCTTCCTAAAACCAGCCTAAAAATGCATTCGTACATTCACCAACACATTCATGAACATGTAAGTAAGATAAATAAATAACATCACTACATCCCAACTGTCACAATGACCAATTGCGATTATTGCTTTCAAGAAATTTCCAGTTGCTTTGTGCATTTCCCTGCTCTGCCTTCCCTGAAAAAATATGTCTATTTAACCCAACCTGACACTTGAGGCTTACAATTTTCGTCAAAAGACTCTGCTGGGACATTAAGTTGCATAGCAGATAAAAGCCTCCAGAGATCTGCGGTCATATCCTGGCATTGCTCCTCAGTAAAATGAGTTGAAAGATACATGGTATTGTACTGCCTACAGAGAGTTTCCAGTGGCCCAACACAATCTGAAGGAAGGGAGATACTCTCTCCTCCTCTATTTCTCCTGAAAACACCAGAAGAATGTCAACACACATTGGCTTGTACAAGCAACAGTTTCTAACTGTGATACGATACCGCATGCATAAACATGCATGTGGATGGGAGAGATCTGCAGCATTGCGTTACTGTCCCTTTATGAGACTGAAGTTCATTGTAATACTCCAGACTTGACACCAAAACATCGAGTATCTGTAGCACTGTCAGAGATGCCACCAGAAGAATTTACTTTCTGAAGCAGTGGGATGCTTGCAAATCATGCAGACAACATCACCCGGACAATTTCTGTCCTGAAATCATCACTCTTATTTGGAAGCAAAATTTTAGCAAGTTATGTTTTATCTTTGTATGAAATTGCTGCTCTCAGGTCACCGGTATACTTTTGTGCACATATACACAGACACTTTCACAGGACAGACTAACATTAAAAACTGTAACTTCCATTTCAAGTCTCCCCAAAATTCTTTTCATTCACCGCCAATGAAAGACTAAGATTTCCATTCACATCCTGGCTTAACAGCTGCTGACACCGATGATGCCTTTATTCAAAAGGTCTCTGCTTCAAGACTTTGAATTCTCCTGACATTTCACTCATTATTCCATAAATAAAACAGTGCCCGTATAAAAATCCTGCCAAACTTCTGAAGGTCTTAATGCACTTTCTCTGACTGAGACAGACTGGTGCTTTGTTTCACTAAAGCTACACAAGGCAAAATAACTCCAGTCCTCAAAAACAGCCTCAGAATACCAGTCTACAGAGAAATTGAGCTCAAAAAGAATTTAAGATAAAATGTCACCTTTATGATGGTTCTTATAGGCTTTACATTTCATGTTGATGAAAATTTTATTAAAGGAAAAGAGCCGATAAATACAAATAGCAGCCAAAGCCTTTTGAACAATACACTAGGAAACAGTGCTAAGGAACCTCAGTCTGGCCTAGTATTTGAGTCTCTCGAGGCACGTATCATGATCAACTGGCAAACCGGTAATACAGCTAGAGTAAAAACAAAAGACCAACCAAGTCAGAGCAGGCAGCATGAAAAATTGATAGGGCAGTGTATGTCAGCAAACATACAGCTAACGACTCTTGGCAAATTAATCATTTCTTCTTACTACAAACCAATCAGCTGCTACGAGATTCATTCCACACACCACTGTTAGGGCAGCCTCTGAAACAACACTATTGTTTCCTTTAAGCACTTGCTAAAACATAATATCAAAACTGTTATAATGAGTTCACACTAACTGGATTTATTAACCCTGAGATGAGGAAATGAGAATGAATCAAGATACTGTCGGCAGCGCGTACCATAGACCTCCAGTATTTACACACTCAGGAAAAGCTACTGACATAGTGTTTTATTTTGGTCAACAGCGGAAGGCAAGAGGTTTTTTGCAAGACTATGATGAATAAGCTAACTGTCACAGGCCAGTCCAAGGTGCTTCGTGATACAAGCCATCACAGCTGAGGACGCAAGGCAATACAGACACATGAATGAATATGAATGGGCAAAGAACACTGTGCTACTATTTTGCTACTACTGAAGTGCCTCTAAGTGTGGGCAGGGTGCTCTTGTCTGGGCTGTACCAATTTGAGGAATAAACGTACAGCTTCAGTTTCCATAGCTGTTGTATTTCAGTCTCCCTAGGCAGCACCCGATCTGTTTTCTACAAGACAAGAGGGATCTAAAGTCTCAACTACACACAAAGACAAGAATAACTTCTCTGTGTGTGCATGCGCACACACGCACACACGTGCATACCTGCATATGCATGCAGATATATATCTATGTTTTTTAAGCAGTTCTTTCTTCTTTGTCAGTACCCAATCCAGCAGCGTGCCCCTTGTCAGCTCCTCAGTCACCTCTGTTCGATGTTAGCATCAATGCACTCCAGAAATCTCCTGCATTAGTTAAGCTCTAGATCAGGTGTGTTCTCTTCTGATGCACTTCCAGGAAGACACTGGAGTGGTTACAGTCTCCCATAAGGAGCAGAGCCTGCTAACATGAAGCTTTTCCCAGTTGTCTCAAAGCGACCTCATCTTCTACTTCCTCCTGATCAGGAGATCGGTAGCAGACACCTAGCAGGACATCACCCATGTTGGACTGCTCTCTAATCCAAACCCATAAACTATCAGCTGTTTTATCATCCATTCTTAGGCAAAGCAATTTTATAGATCAGGCTAGTTTTTTAAAAGTTTTTCTTTCTGGTATGAAAAACTACAATTGTTTGAAAAGCCTAGTCTGACTTTTCTAGCTATGAGGAAGACAAGATAATGAACCTAATTATTCATTATTTATGTGACTGCCACTGACTGTAAAGCACCAGAAAATAACAACATGAATATGTCAACCGCTACACTCACTTGGCATTAGTATAAGACTTAAAATAAATTGAAAATTCAGTCTGAAAGTAGAAGAGACCTGAACCTATCCTAAGCAACCATCATTTCTTGGAAAAAAACCCACCTTACAGAAGACACCAGAAAGTACCCACTTTCTCACGCAGTAAACAAAGCTGAACTTACATTTTGCCACTTTTCACTATGACAACACACCCACAGAAACGGACAAGACCGATTTTCAAAAGGTCCTAGAACTTCTGCACAGAATCTGATTCCTGAGGAATGTACTCTGTCCTTGGAGTCAATAAGATCTGGCAGAAGATTTGCTATTTAGGGGAAAGGATTTAGAATCAGTCCTCAAAATAACAACAGCTACCATCACGATGGTACAGCATCATTATATTCAGAGTGAAGGCTTTAGCATCAGAGATTGTGAAAGCATGCTTCTAGTCAAATTTCATTTATCATCCCACTTCACACATTTACTCTGGATCACATCACTCCTCTTATTAAAACTTAAAGGATTTCCAAAAATACCTGCAGGAACGATGCAACTGGATTCTACTGTATTTTCCAAAAGCACAAATAAAGACACATGCAGCTCCAGCTGACCTTCAATGACTGCTGCTTCATCATGATATGTACCTTTAAGAATCTTCCAAAGAGTAGCAATTTCCCTTTAGGTTCCTCAGCAAATAACAGATATTAAAAAAAACCTACTGAAAAGCATACTCTATACAACATGACAAAATTCTATGACTAAATATTATGCAAACGAATGCAATATTCTCATAAGCATTTAAACAGTTGCCTCTCTCCTACAAAAGCTACACCAGCCAGCTTACCATCAATCCCCAGAGCTCCCTCCTTCTTGTTCTCCAGGCACGGTTCAAACTTGCTGATGATTTCCAGGCAGTGTTCTTTAGTCACATTTGTCATCTGTAAAAGTAGCGAAGATCAAGTGTTAACTAGTAATCACAGCTTCTCCTAGCTCTTTTCTCTGTGTACAGTTTAACAACTGGCCAGATCACAGAATCATAGAATGATTTGAGTTGGAAGGGACCTTAAAGACCACCTAGTTCCAAGCCCCTTGCCACAGGCAGGGACACCTTCACTAGACCGGGTTGCTCAAAGCCCCATCCAGCCTGGCCTTGAGCACTTCCAGGGATGGGGGATCCACAACTTTCTCTGGGCAACCTGTTCCAGTGCCTCCCCACCCACTCATCCATAGTGATACTAAGGATTTCCAGTTACCCAGTGAGATTCTCGCTCCTGTCAATCAGTGTCAGGTCAGATAAGAACCAGACTGCTTTGTGAAAAGTTTCTGTCCTATTGGCAGCTGCCTGATCACGGCCGATAAAGAGAGTTCTGCTTTGTAGGTCATATCTGGTTAGAGCGTTATTAGGCACACAGAGCATCCAAACAGAACAAGCTTTGTCACAAACGAATGGGATTTCTTCTCTTGTAGGATTAAAGGATTAGTTTGCATTATCAAAGAGCTTTTACTTTAAAATAAAACAAGAAAATGGCTCATCTTTATGCAGCAGACAGAAAAATCAGTTACTAGCAGGGTAACAAAGAATCAGGACGCAATGCTCTCAGAAAGCTCCTTGAAGAAATCTGCTAACTTCAAGGTTGCTTGGCATTCTCAACCGAAAAAGGAAAGAGTGCAAAGGGAAATATATGTTTGTAAATGTTAGCATTCATTAAAAAAGGGCCATTTATGATAAGCTGTAGCTTTTTTTACCTTGCAATGTTTTCGTTATTCAATTTTAACACTATTATTTAATATTCCTGCTATGTACTGTTGATTTATCCTCTATTCATTATCACTGTTATTATTTAATATTCCTGTCCTGAGTGGTCCAGCAAATCCTTTCCATCAGATGCTGTACCCGACACATGAAAACACAGCCGTTGTCACCAGAGGGGACTGCCAATAAAGTGACCAAGCTGATGACTGTTTTGGCAACATGGAATCTGTGCTTAGGGGGAAATGAAACCACCAGCATATCTGCTACCAGATCAATGCCTTTTCTGGGGGTAATTTAAAGCCTAATAAATAAATGTAAAAGAAGAGGAAGAAAAAAAACCCCTAACCCTTTATTTGCCCATACATTATACGTTTGCTGGCTTCAAAAGAAAAGCTCTGGAACAACAGAAGGTTTTCCTGGTGCAGCTTCAAACGCACAGAATGAACACTTGTTTTCCCCATACGTATCGTATGAGAACGGGCAGCACTAGGCAAGGGAGAGAAGCCCCACAGGCGCGAGGTGCCCACGTCAGTGATTAGCTGAGCTGATGTGTCCTGTGGCTACTGTTCATCTTCCCCTCAGCATCTGGAGGATCAATTGACCAATGAAATGGAAACATACCCCACTTATCTAAAAAGATAACCACCAGAGAGGTGGCTTTTTTATTCATTCATTTCTTAGACAAGTTTTGAAACTGATGGAGATTTATGACTTACAGGCATACAGCTTCAAGAGAGATCATGAGAGGAAAAAGGCAAAGCAAGTCAATGCATCTGTTCCTGCATTGACTGCATCTTACTGTCCAATTATTTTTCCTCACTTCAGAATCTTCCACAAGTCTCTAGATGAAAGATCATAGGACCTCAGGAAGTCGTCCAGCCCAAACTCCTGCTCAAACCACAGTCAACTACAAGGTCACATCAGTTAGCTTCGGGCATTACCTAGTCTGGTCCTTAAAACCTCCAAGGATGGAGGCTGCACAACCTCTCCAGGCAACGCGTTCCAATGGATGAATGTCCTCCTGGTACAGATATTAGATGCCTTGCCATTTTCTGGTCTGCCAAATTACCACATACCAGAAAGACCCAAACTTGTTCTGACCAAGGGGTATTTGGGATAGGAGTAAAAGTGTTAGGCTTCCAGGCAGCCTGGTTACAAAGATTCCTAATGCCATAAAGGTTCAAGTCAGTGACGGAGGAAGCAGATCAGTGGGCATGTACGTGGTGCACCATACGCACAGACATAAGAAACTTTTATCTTTTACCATTAGAAAATAAGAATATATCAACACTAGTTTCCTTTTTTCATGAAAAGTTATATGAACTGTCAGAAAATGGACCTCTGTAACTTCAGTGCGCACAAGTGACTGATGGACAAAATTTCTAACGTGACTGATGTAGGCTAGCCCCCTTGTTAAATACAGTAACGGGAGTGGACAGCATTTACTGCAATACAGCACATAGTCTGCTGATATTTTGCTGAATGTGCATAAACACACACACAGACCACAAGGTATAGGTGCACTTCAATACCTGAATAGCAAAGCTTAGAAAGCTATAAATTAACATCTCAGAAGAGCTGTAAAATGTCTCAGATTCATGAGCAACACTAAATATCATGCTTAGCATTAGCTACTGGCTGCTGCCACCCCCACTCCATAATATCATACAGGGCATATACACATCGCCTGGTTTGTCAGACAAGAATACTTTGCCTGTTTCAGATTAGTGAAATGGGAAAATAGTCTTTAAGACCCACTCCAGCAATGGAGTTAAAGCATTAAGAGACAACTTAGTATGTACTACTATATATCCTCAAAAAACTTTCCCAGACATGAATAATCCTCTCAACAGTTCTTCAAAAACATAATCTTCCGCTTTACAAACTGAGATAGTGTGACAAAGTAATTCAGTGTCTCATCATGGACTAAGCACTAAGTCAAAAGCAGAGCCAGTAACAGCATCTCTGCATCAGGGTACCGAATACTGGGAAAAGACAGATATTGATGGAATTATCCTAAGAGAGCACATGAAAAAGAAAGAAACTGTAGAAACTATATTTAGGGGCATAACAAAAGAGCGTACAGAAAAAAGAGGTAGTGAGAGCAAGAAGATTCAAGAAATAGTCATGCCAGCCTACAAGATGAAAACCCAGAGGCATCTAACTGTCTATTTTTCACATGCATGACAACAAAGTTCCCACCCGTTTTAAAAGGCAACGCATCCCCAACGGCAAACAGAAAGGCATGAAGATGGGAAGCCTTTTCCTGGCTTGGGCCTACCTTCTGTTCAATCTCCAGAAAGCGTCTCAGGTCATCTGTATCTAGGTAGTCCTTGTGGTTGCTGTAGGTGAGCATTAGCAGGTACAAATCACGTCTTGTTGACATCATCTTATAGAAGGCGCAGAACTCATCAAAGCCCAGCGTGCCCTGGTTATCATCTGTATCAGCCTCCTGCATTACACAGCAATAAGGCAATGAGATACCCAATTTCCCAGCAACAGCCTGAAGAAACTTTAAATAAACGAACTCCTGCATGAGAAAAAAAGCAACACTGAAATTAAATGCAGGTTGATGCTGCCTGACATGGCTACTCACTGTATGGCCTCCTAGAACAGATTGATTTATCAGGCTGATGCTTGTCATATGAATGCTTTGCACAGCTTTCCCTCTGAACCTCTTAAATGTATGCATTAGTGCATGAGCCAAGAAACAACTTTTAAGGTCTTTACTGTTGCACAGGGAACCCTGCTTGAAGGATTTCTTCTATCTATAGCAATGACGACAGCATACCCTGCAATGTAGAACAGAACAGGCATATGTCTGGCAGAATTACCCGCTTTCTTGAGAAGATCATTACAACCCAAGTCATCTTGAAATTAGTTTTACATTCAGGATTTAGGAGGATATCTATTAAATCCATGTCCATAAGCTAATCAGATCCGCAAGAATACTAATTTTGCAAGTAAAGAAAAAATAATCAGTAAATGACACTATATTCTCTGGTATATCTATCCCCTACAACATGTACGCTTCTCGGTTCTTTACTTTTTGGGGTCAGGTGCCCCAGCCTGTGATCCAAACCACCCTCAGTTGTATCAGCAATACTACTTACTGTTTGCACACAGTGGAGATAGAATTTCTTCAAAGAAATCTTGTGAGAGTCTGATCACAATGGGAGCCACCCAATGATATAACTATTTGGGGGAGAGATTATGGAATTATTGTGTTTCCTAAAAGCCTGTTTCTAGAAGCATGAGAAACCAAATGAGAAATTCTGCCAGGGCAAAGTATGAAAAAGGAAAGCTGCTATGTGTCCCAGACACGACAGACAACACTTGCATATTTTTTGGGAAAAAAAAAAAAAAAAAAAGAAAAAAAGAAAAAAAAAAGAAAAAAAAAGGAAAAAAAGAAAAAAGAAAAGGAAAAAAAGGGAAAAAAGGGAAAAAAAGGGAAAAAAGGGAAAAAAGGGAAAAAAGGGAAAAAAGGGAAAAAAGGGAAAAAAGGGAAAAAAGGGAAAAAAGGGAAAAAAGGGAAAAAAGGGAAAAAAGGGAAAAAAGGGAAAAAAGGGAAAAAAGGGAAAAAAGGGAAAAAAGGGAAAAAGGGAAAAAGGAAAAAAGGAAAAAAGGAAAAAAGGAAAAAAGGAAAAAAGGAAAAAAGGAAAAAAGGGAAAAAAGGGAAAAAAGGAAAAAAGGAAAAAAGGAAAAAAGGAAAAAAGGAAAAAAGGAAAAAAGGAAAAAAGAAGAAAGAAGAAGAGAGAAGAAAAAAGAAAAAAGAAAAAAGAAAAAAGAAGAAAAAAAAAAAGAAAAAAAAGAAAAAAAAAGAAAAAAAAAAAGAAAAAGAGCTTCTCCAGGACTCCCTACTTTGTTCTCAATAAAGAAGTTGTCAGCATATTGCTTTGCTCACCTTCACTGTAGACATAGAAAATTAAAAAATAAATAAATCAGGCAAGTTTTTACCAAATTTTCATATTTTTCACTGAACTTCCTTCACGTACTGCCATACACGTGCACTTGTACCAGTTGAGGAAAACGCTGGTAATAAGCTCTCACAACCGCGGACAGCAGCTCCGCGCAGCCTTCACAGAGCACTTGTGTCCTGGCAAGCCGGCACCAGTTCCCAGGTATTTGCCCAAGAACGAAGTACTGCCATAACCCTGCCATTTATTCTAACGCACCCACAGGGATTTTTAAAAACTTACGCAAACAGATTCCTCTTTCCTTGTTCAAAAAGGACGCCCTGCACTTGCTCCCTACTCTTTAATCTTGATGGACCTCCCTATTTTGTCTCTTCCAGTCTCACACTTCAGCAGTCTGCGCCTGTATCAGCCACCGCTCGGACGCTGACAGCAGTATGGAGGAAGTGACTGGAAGAAGGAGGAGTCATGAAGTCACAGATGAAGCTCCTTTAGAAATGAGCCCCAGGTGAAAATATGAATGCGTTTGTGAGCAAGAGGTAGCTAATAAAAACAGCTTTTCCCATTGTAACTATGGCAAGATTTTTTTAAACAACTCACTACTTTTTTAACTAGAACAATTAATATTCAAGGTAACCTTCTTCAAGACCGACATATAATCTACCCTATTATATCTTAAAACACTTGGTGTAGCTATTTCATTAACCGAGAGATTTGATTTTTAATTTCAAGGCTGCTTAATATTCTGATTCTAAGCTATCAAAGAGCAATTACATTTTCAGTTGAGACCAGCTGAGTTTCAATTATGCACTGCATGGAGAAAAAGCAAACCTATTCTTCTTTGTTAATAGCATTTCTAAAGCACCCGATGCGTGTAGTGATTGTCATTGATTACAAACAGTAAAACCAGAACACAGCATACAATAAGCGTAAATTTTTTCCCAGGAAAGTTTTACCCAGTCTCTTCTATTTGGCTTGCATGAAACCTAATGGTTCATGCTGGAAAGAGAGTCGCTTTAATCTACTAATTTTAATGAGCTTTTAAATTCAGTTCTTCACTGAGCTACATCCGTAAGCCTAGTATTTGCTGGTATGAAAGGAAAAAAAAAAAGAAACAGGTAAAAAGCCTTGGTTTTCTCTGGCTGTACATGCATAATTCTCAAAGGCTTTTGAGCCTGGAATGTGTCCCAGAACCGAATTCTTGAAAATCCAGCGACCACTAGGCTAGCATGACTTCGTAGTAAACATGAAGCAGTGCTCAAACAGCTGCCAGTCCAACTGTGAGATTTTCAGGCACCTAAATGTACATTATGTTTCCTAAGGTACATACACACTCTGTCCAGACATTGCATCAGAAAAATGGAAATAGCTAAAAAGTCCTCACCTCCCATACTCTCCTAAGGTACAGCCTGCACCCTAGAGGTCACAGTTTTGTGTATGGAAACAAGCAGGACCTAACACAGTAGCACATACTCTTGCAGCGATAGGATTACAAGCATCCATCCCAATAGCCAGTACTTTTGGAATTTCAAGAACTTTCAGTTGGCAGAAGACATCTGTTTTGCACAAACTGCTGTTTAATGCAATAGCCTCATGTAAAATTGTTTAGGGTCATAACCATGTAGGTCTTAATCTATCAGTTGGATAATTTAGCACCTGCAGAAGTGAAAGACACAAACTGACTTTTTTTGTTCCCCAAACAAAAGCAAAGGCAAAGGCGAGTATCTGCAAGTTCCTGGTGACTAGCATTTCATTCCATTTAAAAATTTCTTTTTCTGTTTGGAAACGTCTATGGTGTTATAATAATGCAATAGTGTGCAACAGCATGGACAAATCTACTTTCAAAATTCATTCTGGTCCACATAAGTTTTATGCAACAGAAACAGAAAATGGTACTCAAAATGAGGGCTAGCATAGTAAGAGCAGCCCGAGAGAAACGAGCACCCAGCTTCCTGGGGCATCTGTGTGCTATAAACCTTTTATTTCTCTTTTATTGAGTAACATACAGGAAAAAATGCTCAAGTATTTTAACTCTACTTCTCCTCTTTATATTTCCCCCCTAGCTGAAAACTCTTTTTTGTAGGATTTTCTGCTCCTAAAGAACAACCCACCCAAACGATGGGTGAAATATCAGCCTGATGCATACACTAGGATAACCTGTACCAGCTGATTACTGGAAACTTTCCAATAGCCTTTCCTTCCCTCCCCATAACCCTGAGTTGCTGTGGTTTGCAGAGTTATCCTGTTTTCCATGCTCCATTTGAGCGTATTTTACCACTGGAGACCCACAAAGGAATTTACATTACACATAAGATGCAACCAGGCAGGCTTCAGCATCAGCTGTCAGCAGGATGAAAGAAAGAGCAGAAAGAGATGTAAGTTAAAAATATTTTCAACCCAGAGGCATTAGAATAAATACATACAGCCATGGAAGAGAAGGAAGGTTTCAAGGCTCATTTTTTCCCCAGTCAAACTAGTCAGAAGATTTCCAAGTTACGCTCTTTCACCAAATTATTCTGTAACGCTCTTCTGCTGTAGTTAAGAGGCCATAATCAGAGGCCATCAAGCGGGTCTATAAAGACTCTTCTTGGCAAAATGCAGTGGCTACATTAGTTTCTAACCAAGGAAAGAGATAATTTTGCCTCTCTTTCTTTTCTCAGGAATAAGTTAGAATACAAGAATGACAGCTTTGTGTCCAAACTGAATACAAAATCACCCATCCAATTGTACACATCCAATTGTTTTCAGTTTCATGTTAAAAGCCACGCTGACTGCCACTATTCTTAGCTTCTCCTGGGTCCCCCACAGAGCCACCCATACGGTGCAGGACGCCATGTTTCCACGAGGTCTGCACATAGGACTCACTGAGCTACGCAACATTATGGCAGTTTATTAAGGAACAAGAGCTGACATACTAAAATTTATTTGCACAAGATTTATAAGCTGTATCATAAAGTCTCACTTGACTGTTTCTTTTTATTTTTTACTATTCTTTAGCAATGGAACAATTCTAGAATTAGTGGCTGTTGCCAGCAAAAGTGCTTTTCATTCAAGGTTCTTAACATCATCTAAACCTTCAAGCTTAGAGTTTACGCTTCTTACCATCCCTCTCTACATGGATCAGTTTCACATACAGGTAGGTAACTCTCTAGGGAATACTAAATTCTGAAGAACGGCACGGACCCCTCCTAAATGATAAACAGAGGCTAATTTTTACATCTTAGCAGAGGTCATGTCAAAATGAGAGCAATCATTCACTAGCATGCATCAGTAAATTGATTCCAAAGAGACTGATATGATTTCAGGTTTCTATTTCATAGGACTGAAGGTTTCTAATGTTCTTGTCCTGCTGCACTAAAAGTAAGATTAAAAAGAAAAAAGGAATTTTTACACTTCGGCAATACCAAAAGGACTGCTTGTTTCAAAGTGGTCTTCTAGCCACACAGCAACAGGAAAAAATATGTGTCCAGGCAGTTTCATTCCATAAGTACTTTATCAAACCGGGACAAATCACTCAAAACAAGAAGAAAAGCTTTGGAAAATGAAGACATGAACTTTAAGAAATCTTTCATCAGTCTTAAATTGATCGCTAACTGCCCAGGAGTTGTACAACCTCAGTAAATGCTTAGAATAAAAGATGGCTCAGTCCTGAAGCACCAACAGAGAACAGAATTACCTTTGCCTTGCCACTGATCTTTGTGTGACCTTAGGCAATTCACTTATTCCCGCTTAGGTTTTGTGAAATTGGGCTTATAACATTTCTCTACCTTAAGTTAGGCAAAACTTACATATTCAGCTACACACAACGCCTGGGACAGATTTAGACTGTCTAGAAAGCCATTGGTAGATAGGTATTTGATCCCTTTCAGTGCTACTGAAATTCCAGTATTTAGTTTTCTCTAAAACAATCTCTCACACCCTCTCCATGAGAACATTCTTTAATATACCAGAGCTGCTGGAAAATGATGCCGAGATGTCCTTGACTCAGCGTAGTGCAGAAGTCATGGCAGCTCACTATGCTGAAAACTGTTGGTTCAACTTCTGCTTAGATCCTTCACACAACAGACTTTTTGATCATGAAAGCATACACATCTCCATAGTTCCGTTGCCCAATAAATTGGGTCAAGGTCAGTAGAACACAGCGTATTGGGTCAAGGTCAGTAGAACACAGCGTCAAACAAACCCTTAGCAGTGCAAAAAACATGACAGATACGGAAGTTTGCACACTGAATATTTTATTAGTACCAGTTATTGGAGGATATTGGATATTTTACTAGATAATATGTATTAGAGAGAATGTAATCAGAGGAGGAAACGTGACTGGGTGTCAGATCAACAAGTATAGCAAAAAAGCAATCTTTGTACTGTGTGCCTTTATGTTATGTAACACCTGAAGGTACCTGGTGTAATGCCTTTTTCTCTGAGTTTCTCTCTGATGTGTTTCTGGAGCTCTCTTCAATTTACCAAACGAACTGTGCAGTATCTCTCAGTAGAGTGGAAACAAACCAGCTGCCTAAGTATTTACCATCTCTCCTACTAGGTTTCATGTTAATTTTCCAGCAGCTCAAACCTTTTTTAGAAAAAAAGTACATTTTCTTTTCTTACCTTAAACATTTGCTTGACTTTTTGTCGGGGTAGGTTCACATTCAGTTTGTGCATTAGCTGGAGCACTTCACTAATACTCAGACTGCCATCACCATTTTTATCTGCCTCATCAAATGTCTGCTTCAACCACATTGAACAGGAGTTAAGGAAGAGCATGGAATATCAAGGGATACTACTGAACATTATGTATATATGATATTTTTCGTGTCCGGAAAGACTGTTATGAGGCTGGGGATGAAAGCTAGTACATAATATAACTCTACTCATTTTATTTCCGTAACAGTTTCTAGACTTGCTCTGCTCAACACGCAATAGGTGCTATTTACCCATACTACAGCACAGAACAACTTACTTCTGAGTTGCAATGCTGCATCACACTTTGTCCTGTATAACCAAATGAAACGGACAGCGTTACACAGGGAGGAACAGATGACAGAATATACCTGTATGGTTTTCAGTCCATTCCAGTCATTCATCTCCAAATCTTGCCCAGAACAATCCTCTTCAAGGACTCCTCTCTGTCTCTGGAAAGAGGGAATGCAATGGGAACCGCTTTGAAGCTTTGAGCCTAGTGCTTACTTTTAGCAAAACAAATACTTAAAGGACTCCCTATGCTATTGATAGCTCTGCACCACTGGGAAATACTCTCAGATAGTATAAGAAGGATATTGGTCTCTGGTCCTTTGGCGTTTTGAGAGGCTGTCTTCATCACTGATCCCTGCCATCAGATATTTTAGCCCTGTGATCCAGGTGCGTGCTTCTTCTCCACTGGAAGATACCAGGTCAAGAGATTCCATATGGTCTCCATAGTAGATGCTGAAGCAGCAGTTGGGATCAAAACTGCCATCGGCATAGCGCTGAAAGATCTCTGATTGCTTCCCCTCGCAAACCTCCTGAAGAGAGTCGATAGAAACTAGAATGACAAAAGCACGTAGTTCATTAATGACTGTGTGCATGCTCTAGGCCGGACAGGATGCATTTATCCTGTAGAGAAATCCTGTAGCGAAAGGGCTCAAACCTCGCACTGCAAGGTCCCCAATTCACACGGGTTTTGTCTGCAACTCATTTACAACATACTACACTACTTCAACCTGCATAGCTAACAACAGCAACATAATCTTCATAAACTATTAATCATAAAATCATTTACTGCCCTTTAAATTCGAGTACAAGATTCTTCTTGATCACCTGAATGAACCAAATCCTTCATGCTCGTTTGTTTATAAGAGGGCAAGACCCTAGGAAGACTCAGAAGAAAGGTTCTGTGGCTGACACTCACTTTTGGCTTTCTCATTCTTTCGAGAGGGTCTCCAGCGAATACATGACTTGTGTTCATCCAAGTAATAGAAGCGGACCAACCCTTTGGAACTGCCACGGAGTTTGATCATTTGGGTACCAGCTTGCATGGTGCTCATACATCTTTCCACTGAAGAGAGAAAGAAATAAAGCAATAACAGTAAGTCAGACTTTACTCCCTTTAAAACCGTCTTTACAGGAAGAAAACATATCAAGCTGCTGCCGAATTAACTGTTCAAGTCAAAGGGTAAAATTTCTTGTACTGTCTAATGTAAGATGTCAGGTTATAAGACCAAAAAGTCAGAAAGATTCTTGGCAACTGTGGACTTATCTGCAAATATGAAAGTTTTCATTCCCACAGTAATAGGGAAACATACATATGCTGGAATTGGCGCAAGGTACATACCCTTCTTAAGACCATCCCAAATGCTTAATTTGAGCTCCTACAATATGTAAAACTTGTGCTGGATACAGTATGAAATTTCACCTGGAAGCTCAGATCCTTGGCCAGCAAAAACTAGCACAGTTCCATCCATGTCAGGAGAGTTATTTTCATACTGCCTCGCTTCTTTGCCACTTTGTGGCATAACTTCCACGTTATGCTTCCTGTGCTTTAGAGTTCATATTCAGACAAATTCAATTAATTTACTCAGGAAAAGAAGGTTCAACAAAATAGAGTAATTTGAAAACAGATCACTAGTAATAAAAGAAAAATTAAATTTAAACCCACAATTCTGTAGAGTACACTCTTTACGTTAATAAAATATTTATGGAGAGAAGGTGTTAAATTAAGAACAAGATAATCCCTCATGTAACATTTTATTTCTTAAAGCTGATCCCTTGGCTTCAGTCACAGATGCCCTTAGATGAAATCAATGTGGCCAGCAGGTATTAGTCATAACAGCAAAAGCTGTGCTGCAGCTCAGAAGCGTTACTGGAATTCACTACAACATCAGATCCAAAGTGGATTCAAACTTGGCTCAGCCATTTCCCAGACACTGCAATCTTTCCAATACCTGCTTTCATTCCAGTTCAGAAGAAGGATACACACTTCTCAAATTTACTGAGAGATAATAATTATGGAAAGCTTGAACTTATTTTAATTTCACAAGGTTTATAGTTTTTTGGAAAAAAAGGTTTTGGTCAAAATAGCTAATAAAATTCCTATTAGCACTAATCACACAGACTTCAAACCACATTACATTTCCAACTTCCTCTTTGGAAGTTATTGCAGTAAATAATTTTATTTGAGGAAAGGAGAAGAGCAGAAATGAGAGAAGTATCAAAGACTGCACCTGTTACAAAGCAGAAAATAATAAAGAAGTACCAAAATAGAAGTATGTTTTATGCAACACACATTTACTTTGCTTTTACGGAAAGTTAGAATATACTCCTTGGCTGTTAACATTTTAACAAGCATCCTTGGATAGCATTTTTAGTGCAGCTGTTCATTTCTGTGGCAGGATTGCTCACCCAAACCTACCCAGAGCATTACAGTACCGCAGCAGCCACGCTGCCGCCAGTTCCAGCTGCTCTGGGCACCGGGCTGTTCTTTGGCGATTCAGGGCACAATTGCAATTAATGTTTCCAGACACAAACCTGAGTTCAGTTCTGTTCAGCGTACCTGGCAAGCGAATGGTCAAACCACACCGAATACTTGTTTTAAGTATCTGTTATTATCATTTGGGTTTTGGTGATACAAGGAAAGGAAAGCACAAGAAACGTCTTCCTTCTTGTGTCAGAAGAAGAACAGCAGCTTTCCTGGGCCCTACTAACATGACAGGAAGGAAAACCTTCAAGGTACTGCAGAGGCGTCAGCCAGGGGCAGCTGGGCGAAGCCCAGGAGCCTGAGATGGAGAGGGGAAACTGCAGCTCCACGTCTCCCCAGATGTGTGCGCACCGAAGCGCACCCCCTCACCTGGCTGCGTGACCGAAAGTTTAGAGCACGAGAGAGACCGGCAGAAAAATCTGCAGGGGGAAAAAAAATAAAGTCATAGTGGTACTTATACCAAACAAAAAATAAAATCTCTTTTTCTGAAGTCTTTCACAGCATGTAAATGAGAACAGCACACTGATGAGAAGACAAGTATAACTGCTTCTCCTTACCATTCTTCAGATACCTTCTTTAAGGATTCATTTCTATACTTCAAATAAAAATCCCTCAGTCTTGCAATGAATCACTTTTTGGAAGAAATGGCTCCTATCTATCTTCAATTAAGGCTGAAGTTTTCTTCTTGGTTGAATAATATTTTGCACTTCAATAGTACCTTTTTGCAGAATTCCATTAAGGTTCAGCTCTTTTTTGATCTAATGAGTTGCCTCAATTTGCATCTGGACAAAATACAGTCATGGAGAGACGCTGGATCTCTCTCTGCGGCAAAGAGCAATGTCATAGCAGAGCAGGAAGAGAAGCGTAGAACACTCAGTCCCATTCCCGTGTTCTTACAAAGCGACACTAGACTGACGCAGCGAAAGGACTCAGAGTGATTTTTCATAGTTCATAGTAACATTTATAGTTACTGTAAAAAGTTTTAAAGTAACAATAAATAACAAAACTACACAAAGCCTAAATCCCTACAATTTGTCCTGACACAAGGAAAAAAAAAGACCCCAATTTCATGCTTATTGTTCAAAGGATGTTCTAATGTCTGTTAATTAATTATTTATGGTTCAGTAGCATTATTGTCTTTTAGGAGTTTCTGGGTTTGATGTAAATGTGTGAAGGAGTGGGAGTATTTTAGCATGTGAGGATGAAAAGTAGTTAGAAGGATTGAGTCATTGAGTATTTTTATACATGGACCAGCTTTGTCAAAAGACTGATGCCCAGAGTTCAATCCGGCTCCAGGTTACGTCGTACAGCCCCAGCCCCAGCCAGTCCCTCCTGTCGGGGGCCAGCATCGCGCCGCTCCGCTCAGTCCTGCCCTGGTAACAGACTCTGACAAGATGCATCCTGATTATATGCTTAAAACAACCGCTCTTCTAAATACTTTAAGGAGAGAAAAATAGATTTCAGAGGCTTTTTTTCTCTTCAGGGCCTCCAAAAGATGCAGCATGTGTGTGAGCCTAGAGAAACCCCTCCAGCATTCGTGTACTATAAGGGCAAGCTGTTCCCTTAAAATATTGCCAAACCAAAACAGCTTTCCCACATGCAAACAGAGGACTCCCACACTTGTCATACATTCAGCACTGCGAATCCATTGAAGAGATAATAATTGCTATGTTTTTTTAAAAGTCTCACTGGAAATGGTTGTGCAGCTATAACTGGTTCATCATTAGGTAAACCAAAGAACTGACTGGCTCCAGCTATTCCTGCCAGGAATATCAGTTCCAGTTTAGACAGGAGGCACCAAATCTTTTTAAAAATCAATATATAAATACAATAATATAAAAATAGATAAAATAGGTAATATATATAATATATCCAGTACAGCGTGGTGGGAATTCTGTTCAGCTGAAAAGTCTTGGAATTCGAAGATATTTTGAAAATTCTGCATATGAACTGTACAGTTGATTTCTGTGCGCTTGAGGAATCTCCATGACAGTTCATCACACCACTCATAATAAAAGCTCCCAGAATGTCACTTCTGACCCTGAAGCAATTCACTCAAGTAATGGTCTTATCACAGAAGCTTTAACATTAACTCTTGGCTACAGCAGCCTGGTTTTGTTCCTTATACAGGCACCTACGCTAATGGAATACATTAGCAGTAATTCCTACTTGACACATTGCCTTATGAATCAAATGAATTGCAATTAAAAACAACTTCTGTTACATAGAGGATTTAGCATCCTGTGGTTCATAATGGAGCAAACCATCTTTATTTATTTATTTTTGTCTTTAAACTTTACTTATTTATTTATTTTATATTTATTTATTCTTTATTATTACTTATTTAAAGTACAATCTTTTCCTTACAACATGAACTCATTGAGGGAGATATTGGTTCAGTTTTCTCTTACATAAAAACTGGACTGTTCTTACTGGATGAATTTTACTTCACACACACACACACACAAAATCCCCAAACCAACTAAAAAACCCATCCAACAACAACAAAAAAAAAAACAAACACCAACACACCCCAGCCCAAACCACCAAAAAAACTCAGAACCAAAAAAACCCCAAAACCAGAAAAGGAGACATTCATGCAGTGACTGGCGTGATCAAGAGTTAACCTACGGTATTTTCTGTCTACAGTGTTCAGAGAGCAGGTACAGCAGGCTGATTTGCATCATTATGCCAGGATCCAGTTAAAAACCAGACCACATTACCTTCAATAATCTTCATGTGTTTCCTTTTGCATACCTACAGCCTACAGCCTTTTGAACCAACCATCTTATTACTAGTGCAGGAACTTTCTCCCCCTTATTTGCTCTCACTGACTCAAGCCTCACTAAATTTCAGGACTCTCTACTATTCTTTTCATTGGCAAAAAAAAAAAAAATCTTTAAGTATCTTTGAAATTATCTGCATAATTCTGCCAGCAATGGTTGGGACAGTGTTTGATGCATACAAGAGAGAAGGCAAGACTGAACCTACCCTTAAAGCGTACAGCCCCTAATAAATGAGCTGTTAATGGGAGAAGAGATGCTCTTAATCCTGTGGAAATTAGTGGGCTTAATTCGAGGTCATTCTGCCAGCTCTCCATCTCGCGGCTGAGACTCCATCAGCCATCTGGGTCCAGGGAAATGCAGAAGCAGAGCAGGATGGCATTTCTCGACCTCTGAAAAAATTCCCATTAGTTTCTAAGTTTCTAAGCTATCTATACCTCCAATTTTCTTGTTAAAAAATATCTTTGGTTGGTGAAGCTGACAGATGAGTAGGACAAAAAAGTGCTTCCAAGGCAACAAGTGGTTCTGGTCAAGGTCACTGCAGATTTCCTTGCTGGACCTGAGTGGCTCAGGAAGACTGCTATTAAAAGGTATTTACCAGAACAGGAAACATCTCATTTCTCTAGCCATTTCCAGCTAGGTTTGCTGTTTTTATTACATATTTAAAAAAAATACAGTATGAAGCAAAAAGGGACCCTACTTGGATAGTTAGGGAAGCTTACGGATTTTGCCATATCAGTACTGAGAAAAAAAGCTCTCAAGAGCCCAGTGACCTACGGTGGAAGACGACAATGGAGATACTACTAAATGCTCATTTCAAAGACTGAAGGTTACAAATATTGCATGAAAAATCAAAGAGTTAAGAGGTGTACAAATTCTGGCAGATAGCAAACCTGTCTTACTGTGGGTAGGGAGAGGGAGATAGATTCTATCTATGCAATAGAAAATTTCAAAAGGTCCACACATGTCAAAATGTACAACTTCCCATTTGCTTTTCCGGAAGAATGTAAAGAAATCAATAATGAAATTTTAACTGAGAGGTTCTTGAAGACCAAAAGAACTGCACTAGCAACCATGTAAAATAACATAGGACTAGGGCTGTGTCTCAAGTTCTTCCTTCTTTTCCACTCCCCCACAATACTGCTAGACAAAGTTGTCACTAACTAAGATTTAAACATGAAAGCTTTCAAGATGATACCATCTTGTTCAATTAAGTAGCAGGTATTCATCTTACCAATATGGCCGATTTTCCATCTTGGAGAAGCTACGATGATGCCACCAACCCAGAAAAACTCTTCAGCCAGACGGGCCACTGAGAACTTATTTTGAAGCAAGGGAGTTTTTGAGGCATCCATATTTGAGACAAAGGGCAACTTCAGAATTGCATACAAGCACTGCAGGCCTTAGGAGAGATCAAGGTTCTGTAGTACACATTCTCAATGTCATAGCGTAAAAATATTATCAGGAAAAAACAAGATAATCAGCGATTTCCAAAATCCAGTGGTATTTTTCAGGTTGTTACAGAGCAGTTTCACAGTAAATTTAGGCCTCCTCCCCTGTCCAGATTTAGAATATTAAAATCCCAACAAAATCCTTTTTATTCTATGTGACGTACCTACGTGTCTATTTTTGACAATTGGGTGGGTTTCAGTTCAACATTTTAACGATGACACGTGATGAACACAGACAGGGCCATGATGCAAGATGGCATGTAGATGCATCCATTCCTGGACAGAAAGGCCTCCCGATGATATTCTTTTTCCTACCAGCTGCTAAGCATCCACCAACACATTATACCAATTTACAGCTGTTGGCTTCTCCATGCCGCTTCCTCCTTCTGACAGCAATTCCTACATAGAGGTACCCCTTTTATAGATCTGATTACTAACAGATTTACAAGTCCCGCTCTGGCTGAGGGCTCTACTTGCTCTTCATAACCAACCAACAATATCCATTGCAGTAAATAAGTGCAAAGTTAATAGTACAATCCATTCCCCTCTCTGCCCTCCTGAGGCACCCTTGCCTTTCACTGTGAATCTGTCCAGGTGCTTAAGCTCTTCTGTCTCTTTCCAGGTCTGAAAAAGCAACAGTCACATTTTCTTCTCATACAGCTCTTCAAAATATCATCGTACCAGTCTTCATCTTTTCTCAGAAGGTTCTCCTCAGTATTTTAATGGACATGCCTGATAGAAGAACGAACATTTCTCTCTAGGCAGAAAAAACTAGATACGATGCAAACACAGCAACACATGTTTGCTTGAAATCCTAAATCCATCATACGCACTAATCCTAAAGCCGAGGTTCTGCCCTATCCAGTCAGGGATTTAGGTGACACGTTACAGATGCGGGGGGGGGGGGGAGGAAAAAAAAAAAAAGCTTTTTTCTTTGCCTATGTTAGCAGCATCTTTCCCTCTCACAACCCCTTTAGGAATGTCTTTGCAAACTGACAAACTGACACAAGCCCATAGAAGACGCTTGCTTAGGGCACAATGCAGGCAGCTACACTGTACAGAACAAATGCTGTACACAGAAACCAGGAACAGCGAGGCTGCTTGAAAACTGAGAGAGATAAAAGCAGGTAAGGATTAATATTTAAAAAGCACTAAGTCACTACCTCATTCCATTTCAAATGCATCCATTAAACTCCAAATACAGGAATCTGTCATTTATGTTATCACAACCTCTTAATCTACATTAAGTTTTAAGTACAATATACGATTGCTCTTGCCATCTGTGATCTCTACAAGGAGCCTAATGTGCTTCTAGCTTGATGAGCTAAACACAAATTGCCCGTTTAAAAACACATTCATTAAGTGCTTCCTACTCCTCCTTTCACAGTTTGAAAAAGCTTTAGCGTGGTTAATTCTAGAGATGATTCACTCTCAATTAGAAGCTGTTTATTTCACCACCTATGCCCACGGTCCTTATCTTAGACTGGACTCAGAGTTTAACCACAGATAAATTCCAAAGAAAAAACAAACTGGGTCTGTGCTAAGGGTCAACGGCGGCAATAATGCTACACTCTTGTCACGTTCTGCTCTTTATTCAAATGCTTCAGCAATAGACTGAGATGACTGCAAACTAATTGTCACCAGAGGAGGAACAAATTCTTCTTTAAAATGCTAAGAAGCGTATATCCATACAACAGAAAACTGCTACACAGACGGCAAGAACCCACGAAGTATTGTTCTAAAGATCCTAATCCTTTTTTCAGAGGAAGAAGATCTAGCATGGGCCAAAATGAGACCTGAGAAACGTGCGCTTAATTACCTGCTCTACCCCATGCTCCTCTGAATTTCTTAAATAAATCAGTAAACAGCTGTGTGGGTAATTTCCATGCTATAGAAATAAGATCTTAAATGGGAAGAATGACACTGTTGTACCTCACAAGGGCAGAGATACAACTAAATGTTAAGGCTCTCAATCATAAGACAACAGGGCTACAGTAAACTTTTGCAATAAACCAAAAGTATTCCCGTTGTTTAGCTCCTTTTTTTTCTCTTGCAGCACTCATCAGCAGGATTTCTTGCAGTCTTCCAGGCTGCACATGCAACAAAATCTCAGTAGTTGGCACTCTGTGCTAGGCAGCAAAAGGTACTCCTTTTAGAATTCAAAAATTAATTCTGCAAGGACATGGTAGATGTAGTGCTTAGGGACATGGTTTAGTGGTGGACTTCGCAGTGCTGGGTTAACAGTCGGACTTGACAATCTGAAAGGTCTTTTCCAACCTAAACAATTCTATGATTCTATATCCAGTCTGACTCTACCCTCTTTTAGTTTAAAACCGTTACTCCTTGTCCTATCACAACATGCCCCGCTAAAAAGTTCATCCCCATCTTTCTTAGAAGCCCCCTTTAAGTAGTGAAAGGCTACAAGAAGGTCTCCCCGGAGCCTTCTCTTCTCCATGGATGCGACCATCCAACCAAGTCCTCAGCCATCGAACAGTCCACCCATCAAATCCATCTCTCTCCAATTTAGAGAGAAGGATGGTGTGGGGAACCGTGTCCAAGGCCTTACAGAAGTTATTATATTAGATTCGCAGTTCAGAATTAGAATTCTGCACAAGCAGGACTTTGAATGTGGATTTGTTTTTATTTGAGTACAGAGAAATGCCCGTGATTTATAGCACCAGAAAAGAAGAACTCTTTCAATGTTCAAGTTAAAGTCAGATTCGTAATCCAAAGCCCACCCATAGAAGGCACTGTCAATCCTTCCTTCAGGCCTCCTAAGAAGATGATCACATAAACAGAGGAAAATAAAATCTTTCAAACAGCCCCTCTATTTACTGATTATGCTGAATACTAGGTAACAGTGTGGGAAAGCAACAGGAAACAACAAAGGGTTAAACATGACATAATCCCCCTCCCAACTCTTAAGCATACTGAGCTTAGTACTTAGGATATAAGCCTGTTGAAATGGGTTTCTATTCTTGCCTCACTTGACATCTTCAGAAAAATCTTGCTCACCTGACACAACATGCAGATTAAAGACTTCTTTCCAAGGCACTTTGGAAACTTTTTATTCTCTGAGTGTAACAAAGGCTTTTCATGCCACGAAAAGATTTGAAAACCAACAATGTTTGAGTCTGCAGGCTGGCCTGTGGCTTAGCTAAAAGTGGAACTCGGAACACTTGACAAACAATGCTAGAATGTCAAAAGTCTTGTAAAAGAAGAGATTTGCTTCAAGAATGGCAGAAAAGCCAGACTCCATCATACAGAGAAAGAGCATCTTGCAGAAGATATAGGAGCACAACATACATAGGGTTTGGAAGATGGACAAAAGTGAGCAAAGTGGAAATCCTCCTGAGACAAATGCGTTTATCATTAATGCAATCCATCAGGATGGATGGATTCCTTTCCAACATGCATGTTTTACTGTTGAGGGAAGGAAAAAGTGTTAAAATTTATTTACGACATATGGAAACAGCTGGAGCCCTTAAAGTAGAAAAGACAAAACTAAAAATTTTAACATGGGAAATTTCAATACATGGGCCAGACTCTGATCTCTCTTTTGTCTTCTGTACATCAGGATTCAAGCAGAAGACAAAACAAAGAAGCAACACAAGAGGTAAATTAGGCTCGCAGTGCAGGAAGAAGCTTGAGTGTATCAGGTAGCAGCGTGCAGACACAATTTCTGTGCTTCAGCTGGCTACCAGTTGAAGATGTCACAGAAAATACTTCATGTTAACTTAATAAACTGTTTTTCAAAGTTGAATATATTGATCATCAGAGACATTAAATATTACAGACTTGATACTGTACTTGCCCTGTAACTCTACAAGGATTAGACTTGTAACTTCACAGCTATGCACTCCATTTATCCTTGCATGAACACACTACAGACCCAGTTTACCAGATTAACAAACTAACCTCATCACTTAGAAACACATGGGCAGCAATTAGTGATACACGTATTAACTTTAATCCAGGTATCACTATTTCCCACTTCCCATCCAGGGAAATCTTGCCCCTAACGGCTGCAGAATAAAAAGAAAAAGATTGCCAACCCACAACACAAGTCATAAAATAAAAGGAGGAAACAAAAGTTTTTAATGTCATCAGGCACACTGCCATTTATCTGTACACTCTCTCTCTCATTGACTTTTATCTTCCCCATTGCACTTTCAGCTGTAAACACCAGTCAAAAAGCATTGGAAAAACTGCAGAAATTACAGCTACATCTTAGACACCCCAGCCTAGGATCTTCATATGAGTTAGCAGGCCTGTTACTGTCTTCTGAAGTACTAAATGCCAAGATGTTTCTAAAGGAAATAACAAAACCAAAGAAATGTCATTGAAATGCACATCACTAAATACAGTTTAGAAATACATCCGAGTTACAGTAAATGTTTGAAACCCAAATACGTAGGCATGAACACGAAGAGCAGGAGCACAAAGCTTGACTTGATGAACCGAAGTGATGATGCTCCTTCACTACTTCTAAACATGTGATTTATGTTTCTTCCCTTTCCCCCAGAAATGCTGCTTCCTAAAGGTCTAAAGCAGCATGATCTAGACTGCAAGACCAGTCAACTCGGTTTCAGTTTCTCCTCTGCTGGAGCCATTTGCCTCTGGGTCTCCATGGCGCTCTATGTTCTTTTACTGCTATGTGTCTGTGCAGCAGCTGCCTATGCTTCTGGTATGACCTCTTCCCAAGAGGAGCAATATGGGCAGTATGTGCTGATGGAGTGCAGACAACATTGGTTATATGTTCTATTTTGTCTGACACCTAAAAACTTCTGCATTAGTTATATTAATTCACTAAAACAGTCACTTTCAGATGGTTTTGGTATCTGCCAAGGGTTCAGATACATGGAAAGTTATATCCAAATTTCCTGCACTCATTCAATTGCCCGTCCACAGGCTCAGAAAGGCCAGAGCACCGGCTGGACCGCCACATTATCCCAACTATATATAAGCTGCCTTTTCCTTAATTCTAACATAACCCCACTCTGCTGACCTTTGGCATGGACACAGACAGAGCTACAGTCTACTACAGACTGCTAGACCATCTGGACAGCAACACTAAGCGCAGTAATCCACACTCAAGATTAAAGCCACACATCTTGCCTGTGGCAAGTGGAAATCAGGTTATTTACCAGCTTCTGCTTCTCACCCACCATGCTCCGAAGCTTAATATTTTTGCACTGGCTCAGAATATACTCAAGTTATTCAGTTTGACTGAAATACATCTGTTTTCAGTATGCATCAATTTACAAGGCCATGAATTCCACTGGGAGAAACAGCAATGGCTGCAACATTGCATGTCCTGGGACATCCTTTCAGCATTGGGATTCACAATGGGTAAGCCCTGAGACAGCTGCTTTAGCTAAGCAACCACAAATACAAATATTTCCAGGGCTTTCCAAAACTGTTTAGAAAGTGGCATTATTAAACTGAACTGATCCTGCAATCCCTTGAAGTACTGTATTCACATGAAGGAATATTTGTAGAACCGGCACCCATTAGCAACAACAGCACTAACGTCCTGACAACAATTAGTCTGCCTCCTTCCACGATGTTTAGTTCTCTTGAGCTCATCTGAAAAAAATGATGCAATTATTTTAATTAAGTGAGAAAAGGCTTTGTGTTTTGAGCCTTCGAGTAGGTTTGGCATTAAGGAAGCCTGTTTCTTTAATAAACACATGAAGATTTTTGTGTCATGTTTTATCAATGAAACTGTAGAAATATTATTAACTCTTTTCCACTTAAAACATGCACCATCTTTGAAATATTTCTATAGTTTTTGCCTTTAATGATTAAAATATAATAACAATAGTCTACCAACAAACTCTACTAAGAATTCTGATGATGGTTTTGGCAAAGGAAATTTAATTTCCAAGATATCTTTAGTAAAAAGGATTTAAAAGCTATTTGAACTTTTTTTCTTGGAAAGCTGTAATAATGAAATTTTGTTGATTGTAGAAAAACGTCAGCATAAAATAAAGATTTTAAGACTGTAAATGTTACTCTAAGGTCACCTTGTTTCCAACCTTTGACTTGTATAAGAAAAAGTCCCTACACACTTAATTGAAGCAAGATCTTAAACCCTTTACATTTAAACATCTTTCAGCACTTTACCATCTGTTCAGTGACATGGGTCATAAACACTGAAAAGGAGATTAAGGCAGGTTGGGAGGGAAGAACTCCATCAATATTATTGAACTCCTTCTAAGAAAACACCTCTAAGAATTCAAGAATCCGAGGCAAAATTGGTACAACAAAACAAGATTGAAAGACATTCAGAAAAGATGTCTGCTACTGAAATGCATCACCACAAATTGATTTTAACTCACAAACTTTGCTTCCATATTTGGGGTGAATTTTAATATATTCTACCTGTAAAAGATTCAGAACGCTTCTAGACCTTCCTTTTGTGCCATGTACATTTTAAAAAACGTGCCAGACTCCTTATTTCTCAAATATATACCAGTTTCATGAAACATGGAAAAAAATGGAGCTGCATTGCCTCTAGGAATAACTCGGTCTCTGTCTTCATTCAATGGTCTCCTCAGCTTCTGTGTCATCCAAGAGACAGCCTTAGGAGGGTATACTGTAAATCGAGAGAAAACAGTGGGATTAAGCCACCAAGCTCAAATCCACAACAAAGGCCATCATGCTCCCTCTTAGAAATACAGGCAGGTTACATGGCAGCACAGAGCTGCAGACGCACAGAGAAACCGCAAGGTGCTTGCTCCGTTCCAAGGGTTACTGCGGGAAGATGTAGCTGAGAGGTGAGAGCGGAGAGCTTCCTCCAGAGCCACTAGTTTAGTCCATCCTTCGCTGAAAACAAAATGTCAGAATCATTCGCACAAAAAATTAGAAATCTGTCTGCAGTGAGACAAAGCAGATCGCTTGTATTTAAACAGTCTGGGAGCCAGAAAGTCCTGTGCCTAGGATCTTCAGTAAAGAAATGCATCCGCCTCCCATCCTTGTGACTTCTTCCTATGAATTACAATAATCAGGCGCACTCCTTCCCCATCACAAGGGACATTACAAAGTTCCAGTGTCTACTGATAGGCGTGACAAACAAGAATGATTTATCTAAATTTCAGATATCACAATAACTTGCAGAAATTGAGATTCAGCTCAGAACCATATTTTGGCTTTGAACTTTGTTAACAAGGACACTTTCATAGGGACTTATGCCATCGTGGACATTTTCTTTGGACTGGCATGAGAAGGAGTGGGGAGGTGACAATATATATTGTGGGGAGGTGAAAAGTATATTTCATTAATTTTTAGCTGTTTCAGAAAATAAATCATTTTGTCTTGTTTCTATCTTGTAAGAAAACACAAAGCTCTTTCACATCTCTTGTTAACATTTTAATGGGCGACTGTTCATGAAACTGAAATGAATAGGTAAAGCAGTAATTTTGTAATCTGAATCTATGCCACAGTTTACAATATGCAATCAGTGTGTACTCTGAACAAAAGAGAGCATGAAGCACTGAGCAATGAAGACAGAAACATGATTTTAAAGTGATGGAGGGCACTGAAATTTCCAATAGTGCCTGTAACTGTAGTGCTCGACTACACAGACTGTGCAAGGTGTAGGCTAAAATGGAGCTGAATCTTCCACAGGCTAAAATAAGCCAAATGCACTTTCACGGGGGATCACTGCCTTGAGCTCCACTCCAAAGAAGTTGGAGGTTTTAATATTTGTGACAGAATTATTGAGAAAGCACAGTCACTCATCAACTTCTTATTTTCCTTTCAAAAAATATATCACTCTACAGAACGCAGCATCTGTAAATCTTAGAAAACAACTGCAGGTCTTTTTGCAAGCTTGAAAGAAGACCGTAATTGTGGTTTTCTTCAAGCAGGAACCACCTGCTGTAATTCCTGAAGGGGAAAGATTACGAACAGTAAGAAGCACGGTTGCACGGTGAGTGCATGCTGCTGAGCTGAAGTCCACAACAAGCTCGATGACTGCAAGTCACTACAGCTTATTGCCCCATTTTTTTTTAGTCTTGGATTCAGTGCAGTTCGGGTAAACAGACAGGAAGTGAAGTAATTGCTTCTGGGCCCTTCCAGGGAAAGTGTTTCTGCCTTTTGTTATGGTCTCCAATATCCACCTCAGCTTGAAACAAAGCAGTCTGACAGATTCATCGCCCCAGGGCTTAGAACCAGAAGATAAGCAGGCATTTGAAGGCTGAGGACAGAGTCAGCTTGCTGGCTGAACTGTGACAATGGGCTCTCCGGAAAATATTTCAGAGAGATCCACATTTAACGGTTTCTGGACTTTGTTCAGTACTGGGCTGGTCCACATTCATTCCGTGTCAGGCCACGTCATGCCATAAAATTTAGTTGCTCTCTCTCTGCCACGTAACGCCTTTAGACCCGCAGAGGCCAATGCTGATTATCCCTCCTTCTGTAATTCCCTGAAACGGGAAAGCTTTCCCTTTTAGCTGAACTAAATTCACATTCACCATACAAACCAGTCTATCTAAGGATGGAAGGGATAGTAATCACAAGAATCCGCATGTATGGTACCAGTTTTTCAAGTTGTCCACTCAGCGTTAACATGAAATGTTCTTCGCAACGTTTCTCTCCTTTTTTTTAAATCAAATTGAAGATGAGGCACCTGTAAACCACTTCTAATTGAGGTCAGAACAGCAAAAAAAGTGTGCGCATCTTTAGTACAAGGCAAAAATCAGTAGATATGATACTGGAGAAACAGAGAACACCTATGTATTGATTTTTCTTTGGTGACCTACATTCCAGGAATAATCACCTTTATATCAACTCCTCACCAGAAGACTTTTAAAGAACCCTGGCAAACAGTGAAACAGAAATAATGCTTAAGAAGGTGGATCATACCTGTGTAAGTCAGTTTAATTACAAGCTATGTGAGTATCAGGACCTTAAAAACAAATTCTCGTTCCTTTTTTTCTGCTTTTTTCAATTCATCATAAAAATAACATTAACAGTGACAACAGGAAAAATAAAATAATTTTGCTAGAAAAATCTCTAAAAATATAACTGAAAAGCAAACCCGTAATCATTCAACAAAGCCACAGACTTCACAATACGAACTTATAACAAGCTGATATTCAGCCCGAAGAGCAGCAAATACTTCAAAGTTAAAATCCTTTGGAGCTCAGGCAGAAAGAGAAAGAACCATGGGGGCATTTGAAGAAAATATCAACTGCCAGTTGCTGTATGTAAAAATCAGCATCAAATGCATCCTCTCTTCTCCCTCACTTCTTATATCACACCTGTGTCAAACCAGCATTAATACAATGGCAAACCAACAACTCTGATAAATTTGAGACAAGAATGATGTCATCGCTGATACTTAAGATCTTCACCTTAGAAATTCTGCACTTCCCCTCCCTTATTGTTTCCCACCATCACCTTGCAGTGGGGTTTGGAGCAGCTATTGCTATGGGACAATGCAAAAAAAAAGAAAAAAAAAAAAAACCAGACATGCCACGATGTCAGGGAACATGAAAATAGCTGTGAATACCTGTGAAAATTTCAGTGAATTTATTTTGCTAAGGTTTCTATGACTGTCAAAATAAAGGATCCATATTGATTATGTTTTTCACCATGAAGTTTGACCTGAGAAGAACTCGCAAGATGTCACAACTGCCAGATAAAAAAATTAACTGAAGTACATCAAGAAACAAAAAACACATTATGCTTTAGGTTCCAAACCTATGCTTGCTAAGAACCTCATCTTTCAGTATCACACCATAACAAGGACTTCTCTTACTCTCTTACATCTTACTGAAGATAAAAACTGCTTTTTTATTTATACTAAGGACAAAACAATTTCTCAACTGAGAAATCCTGATTTACACTCCTAAAATTAGACAAGGATTCACAACAGCTAAGTGTACCTTTAAGAAAGTGTTACGTTCTTCCTCTTAGAAGCTAGATATTCATCATTTCCTTTCATATGATGAAGGCATCTAATTAGTTGGAGAAAAAAAAAATTAACTACAGCAAGAAAAAAATAGTTATACACAGAATACTTTATGATTTTTTTTCTCCTAATCAGCTCTTGTGAAATGAACAAATTCCTGTAATATAAATATATGCATTCAGCAGCAGTCCCACAAGAGAGAATTTTGGTCAATGACAGGAGAATAAAGAAAATATTCCTTTAAAATTAATTTGTTGTGCAGTGTTCATTTCCACTGTGCACTTGTTTCTCCCACATATAGACAAATGTTAATGAAGAGGAAAATTTAATCCTACATTCATGAAACCCTGTGCAGAATTTTCCAATTAAATTATTTATACTGAAAGTTCTTGAGTTTTCAGCTGATCAGAAATAAAAATGTAATTTATCTAATTAAAATTTCTAGAATTGCTACAGAGCAAAATCTGAAAAGATATTTGCTTGATAAATACAGCTGAGAACATTAGTTCGTGCTAAGAAATAGAGAAACTATTTTTAGAGGCATTATTTTTTGCAGGCTCCTTCCTCAGTTCAACTAACGGGCTGCTGAATGACAGACTCTAGAGTTTCAATCACCTTAAAAAAAAAAACCAACAAAAACATTCTACTATAAAAGGGTGCTGATTCTGAATGAGCAGCATTTCCTTGCATCTGATTTCTACTGGACTTCTTATCTTTTACTCTGTATTATAAATAATATCTAATTTACTCATATCAAAGAAGATGATGTCACAGGAAAGAAATGCATTAAAACTACAAATCGGATAGCCTGTTCAGAATCATTGCTCTTCCCACAGTGTCTGAATACTTCAGGAAAATCACCAAAGTTCTTTCTTTGGATGAGAACAAAAATTTCTGACAGGAAAGCAGGACACATGGTAGCCCAATTTTCTCCAATATACTGAATTTGTGAACTTTCACCTTTTGATTTTCACTTCGTTTCACATATGCATTTTTTTAAGAATAGCACTGGTCTTTATTAGAGCAATAAATACATTAATAAAGTGCTTAGAAAAGGGAAAGAAGAGTAAGTAATCTCTATTCCAGAGGCACATAAAGGGACAAAAGCCTGAGAATGATTCCTTGTATGCTGCCTTGGGACTTCACTAAATGAGAAATATATCAAATCACTATACTTTTACTAATAAACCGTGTTTTCTTCTTCCCAGTGTTTAATAGCCTCAGACTCATGGTAGTTACTTCATACCCTACCTTTCTGGTAACAAACAGGTAGAATTGCATAAGGAAAGCAGAAGGTACATTCCAGCAAATTTCCGATCTCTATTCCAAAGCAGGGAGGCACTTTATGTCATCATTTCTGCTTGTGAAAAGTGAGTTTGATAAGTACTTCCACTGATGCGAGGCGAGAACTGAGCTTCGGAAACATTTTTCAATTGCTTTTTACAAGTACAATTGACTGCACAAGGTGCCAGTCAGTAAGAAATCAGGCCTGAAGTGTTTTCTGAAGACAAAAATAAGCTTTTTTTTTTTCCCTCCACTGATCCTTCTTTTGCATAATAGATGCATGATGCTCATTGCTCCTCTCACTCCACTGCACTCACGCAAGTAGAGCAAAGGCAGCTGGATATATTTGCTTCTTCAACTGAGTTCTGGTCACATTTTTATTCTCCAGACCTAACTATAACTAATCTAAATCTCCTGCTAAATCAAAGAAAGAAAAGCTGTTCCTCCCTCTCACAAAAAGGAACACTACTAGAAAATAATGTCACCGAGACCTTTCCAGGATGATGTAATATAGTCACCCTCCAACACTTGAGCTAATTTTAAAGTGAGTCCCCAGTATATTAACTTGAAGCCCATAGCAATTAAGCGCAACCTTCATAAATGGACTTCTTTTCTCCTCCATATCATTTGAAAGCAATATCCCCAATTTGAGGATAAGGATCTGAACTTGGACTGTATTAAATGATTTTTCCAAAGTCACACAGATATATGAAGTAATAGAGACAGGCACTGGGTTCAATTCTTCTAGGAATGATAGCAATACTTTGTCTAAAAGATCATTCCTTTTTTGTATATTTATTGGTGGAAGATCATTATCACATCCACCTTCACACCAGGATAAACAGGCTTCCAAACTTAGGAAGGAGCTGAGGGCATGCAATTACAGATCCATCAGAAAAGAAAATTTTACCCATGGAAGGAGTATTTATACATTCAAAATCGTTTTCTTCTATTAAAGGTCTGTCTGAAATCACTGGGGCTATTTGAGATTCCATTTCTTGACCTGAGGTTTTGGTGGTTTTTATTTATGATCCAAGACAAGGAGTTCACTTCTCAGTCAAGAGAGGACTCATTCCCAGGTGAGAGAAGTCCGCTCACAAGTCCTAATCTTCATCAAATCAAAAGCCTTTGGTTCACTCAAGTCTGAATCTTCAGATTTGGATCTGGAGCTTACAGCTTCTTAACCCTCCCCAGTTCATACAAATAGCAATCAGACTGTATTACTGTATTTTTGTATCCACTAGAAGCAGGAGCATGTTGCTTTTGATAAGGACTAAGCATTAATCAGAACGTGATCATGGGATGGTGTTCAATCTCACTACAAAAGGTAAAGCAGACTAACAGAAAAGGACATGAAACATCACAAAAGGTATTTTCCACCTAGCACTAGCTAAATGAGCAGCCAGGATCAAGTACAGTGAAATTAATGACAGGAAGCTCTAAAGAGGCACTCAAGTAATTGGGTAACTACGATGTCAATAAAAGATACTACAGACACACTCTGTTCATATTCAATTACCGGCTTGTCACCATAAAGTGTGGACCTGACTCTGCTTTCCATTTACATGGTGTAAATCCTTGAAATGATGTAGAACCTGTCATTTTAAAAAGGTTCCCCTGATTTACAATAGATAATCTGAAAGCAGAATACTTGTGCTTTCCAGGTTAGGGATGTTGGATCTCGACTCCAAATCCAACTGAGTCAATGGAATGATACGTTTTGTAACCAAAGTCCAATTCACCACAAACACAGACTTCCTTGGACATGGGAGGTGGAAACAACTTCCATCCCGAGTTAAGCAATCACGCTAAATCATGATAACGGAAAAAAATGTAGAGTAAGCAATACACATTTTTATTTGACAATAAAATATATGCATTTATCATAAATATTGAGAGTATAGAGATATGTTCAACCATACATAGAGTAAGCAGGTAAGTCATGCTCGAGCCAGTTCCTAACTGGCGTGGCAAAAGGATGAAAGAACCATCTTCTAGAATCCCAGTTTTCCAACCTCTCCCCACAGCACGAGGACCATCAGTCTTGACCCAAAAAGTACTGTTGACTTTGGGTTTTCAGCAGTACCTATTACACTGGACCCTTAGCTGCAGCAAAGGCAGAAAACAACTACTCTAATACAGTTCCAGTAATGATATAAAGATGACAAAGCCTTCATCAATATGACTTTTTTTCAGAAAATGTTTTCCTGGCCTCTGTGAAGTGAGCAAACAGCAGACACACAGCAACATGGCTACAACAGGTAACAAAGTGGGCAAAGACAAAAACATTGAAAAAATCACAAATTTCAATCTCACCAGATAGACGGGAGCAAGAGAAAACACGAGCCTTAGTTAGGTGTTCCAGAGCTTTGCGAGGTGTTACACTGGGAAACAGTTGCCAGCTGTCACATTCTTGAAGGACTTTCCCAGACAAGATGCTTTACTCAGTTTGTGGCCCATTATTCTCCAAATGGCACTGACAGCAGGAATTGTTTCTCTAACAATAGCTGAACATTTCAGAATTACTGGAAGCAAGTAATTTTTTAGATGATCACCTCTGACTCATTAGCTTCTAGGCAGCCAGAACCTCTTAAAAAATAAGAGTGGCAAGTCACTAGAACACTGAAGTTTTGAGAGCCAGCATGTTAAAACATTTATAATGAGAGGTACTAATAGGACATCAAATGAAGACTTCCAGAGGCATTCATACGCTCTGGAATTACTGGCTTCAGTTGCATCACCACTGTTTTATACCTAAGTGAGAGGAGAATCACATTTCCTCTTAGTACTACAGATGACAGCGAGAAGGTGGCCACCCTTTAAAAAGAAACTTCATTCAGCTGCCCTGCCTGTAGCTTCAGCTCATGGAACCTCTGCTCTTTTACGTTACCCCACTTGTTTTCCTGGTGCTTCCACTAGCTAGCTTAGAACGACACCGTCTGGCAGAACACTGAGCTGGTGAACATCCTTAAATCTCAGTCTCAGCATTTTCTCACTGCAAAAAAGGAATGAACCTGAACAACTGCTACACGGGTGATTCTCCAGGTAGATCCTCAAGCGAGAGCTCCTCTCTTTCACACCTGTTGTCAGAAGTTGGAAGCTGAACTTAGTAGTAAAAAGTCAAAAGGACTTTGGGTGACAAAATTCCTGCTCCATCGTACCTTCCTCAAGGACCTTGTCTGTTTAAAGTACAAATGAATCCACAATGGTACATCAGGTTTCAGAGAACAATAATTAGATGAGGAGTACTCGGGCTGTCCCATCATGACACATTCAAAACCAAAATATGTTGGGTTTTCAGTCCTGAAACTCTTTCGTTAGAAAACGCAATCAATAAAAGTATGTTAAGTGAAAAGGTTTCAATCAAACCGTACCATTTCAATCAACTCAATCCAAAATTTGGGGATTTACAGCTTATGAAGATTTAAGAAAATCACCTTCTTTCCTCGGAACAAGAAAAGTTCTTGCACGTAGGAAATAGTTTCTCACCATTCTCTTTATTTAGCATCTTGTTAAATTAAAGCTTGCATGCTTCCAAATCTCTAGACTCTATGCCAGCAATATGGCACAGGTAAATCAACTCTCATACCAAGTTTTAAAAGACGCTTCAAGTTTTTTGCTCTTTAAATAAATATTGACAATGCCTAAATGCATCTCATCATCTCTGCTTCATTCCTAACAAATCTCAAAGGAAAATATTGGTTAATGTTTTCCTATTCTTCTGATGCAGACTGAGACTCTTTCATTATTTACCTGAATTATTTGCATAGTTCTCACAATCGTTACATCAATCACAGACTAGAAGTATTCTTGGATGTGATATTATTTTTATTCATAAAGAATATCATTACCAAAATGGTAATAAAATACAGAAAAAACAATGCCCACTTCTATTTACAATAGAAGATTTTTCTATGTGATGTTCTGTGGATATCCTCTTTTTTTAAATTACAATTCTGCTCTACAATAAGACTCTTCCAAGTCAATTCGCTTTAATTTGCACATTCACATCCTTCCTCAGTTATGGGAACAGTATTTGCTGCAGTGATTAGTGACTACGCAGGTACAGCCACACCTGTCTGCATTACCTTTTCTCACTTTCTGAATGAATAGCATTGCTTTGGCTTATTTTTGGTATGCTAATAATAAAGACATGGAGGAGTCAAAGCCAGAGTTAATGGATACCAGGTTTGGTTCCAACACCTAAACCTCAAGTTAGATCCACGCATTTTTCCAGTTTGGTAAAGTTTTAATCCAGATATGATTTTTTCAGCCAACGTTACAAAAGAAAAGTGAACTTTAATGAATGTGTCCTTCAAAAGATACAGCAAGATATTAATGAACGTGTGACTAAGTATTCTATTAGCTGAAAATACAGGGAGTCAGGGCTACTGATCTGCCTTTCCAAAGACATGAAGGTGCTAGAATAGTACCCAGTGTACACACAGCAACTTTTCTGAACACACAGAAGTCATACTTCTTTACTTGTTGCATAACTATTGTAAAACCACACGCCTAACAGGCATAAAATACAAAATGCGTAGAGACAAGCAACTAGGCATTTGATTCAATTAAAATATATCACAGGTAAGGGTTTCTCTCTCTGGGCTTTTACCAAATAAATCAATGAGAATATAAAGCTTTTTAAAAATAAAAACTGGGCTTTTGAGAATTGGTCTTGAATTAATATAATTTCTTAAGAAGCCATCAGTACAGGAGGTATGACCTCCAAGTTCAAATTGCAGAAAACTGCACCACAGTTTTAACAGCTTGAGGCAGTTCACAGAGGGGACTGAATTCATCCCTGGTATAACTCCACCAGGGACAAGTTCGACCCAAACTGATTCTATGCACTCTTCTTGTTTGATGGGTATAAAGAAACTGTATGTAATTAGAAGCAAATCAGATATTTTAAAAAATTAAAACAATGCAGCTGACTCACAATAGTACTGGAGTCTCTCCTCTCTCTTCTAATGTGGGTAGCAGAAGGTCTACGGTTAAAAATAGAAAGCCTTTCTTTACGGTGACAGCTAGCAACTTAAGCGAGCAGAAAAGGGACATGCATATACCTGGTGTGCTCCTTTGCACTCTTCATGCAGGAAGAAACAGCCATTAGAGATGCATGTATTATTTAAGGTTTGGTGGTAACAGGAGGCAAAGGTATGGTACAGCAAAGGCTGCCTTAAGAAACTGCTATATATTTGTTTTAAGCATTTAAGTTTGAATAACACAAAGCAAGTGTCCAAGAAAGCTCTGTAAACTATATTTTTCTCTATAGTGAAACTAATTTCCCCTCAAAAAGGTGATTAAAATAACATTTCCCCTTACCTTTATCTGGGCTGAGGCATTTAATGGTGCTTGCATCATCCATATTCCAGTGAGAGAATCAAGTGAACAAAACACCAGAGGAAGCAGCAAAGACCACAGGTACATCACTGATATTTCAAAAGACTCTTAAATAATGAGAAAAACAACATTGCACGTTGGTCTTTAATATAACATCAGAAGGTTCCTAAGGATGCTTGCTGCTTCTGGTCTGAGCAAGCTCATTTTTTATTCCCTGTACAGTAGTATATCAGGAGCTGCTGACAGGTAGAAACCAGCACAGGAGCTCAATGAGTGTTACCAGCCTTTCACTGCAACTCAAGTGTTCAGCCACCTGGGATAATTGTTTATTAACTCTTTGTTTCCCCACTCTCAGATAGGATATATGGACGTATTTTGCTTCACTCGTTCAAAAAAGAACTGAAGGAAAAACTTGTGGATCTTAGGAAATAAGTACAAAAGATAACTCACTTTTAATTCCTCTGGGATGTATTTCATTCAGTAGGCAACAAACATCAATGGGGTGCTACTTCATTTAAAAAGGAAAAAAAATCTTTTTTATTTTAATGTCTCCTCTGTGTCCGTAGAGCATCCTACATATTGTTAAGCTATCCTCCCATACTTACTTAAGTTGAGAAAGCAAGTCTATGGTTACTGATAAAAATAGGCAAGCTGTTCTCTTTGGACTTCTGTCTGATTTCTTTTCTTGGCAAAGACCATATAGTTCCCTCCTTCTTAACTTGCAAGGAAATATTAATGCAGAATTCATGGAAAATAGCTAGCAAACAATGCACATTATTGTATGCTGTGTCCCAAAACGCAACACACAAGAAGGCAGATGCAGACCTTTGGTGTCTGCCTAAATTCTGGAGAATTTCAGCATCTTGATATGATGCTGCTGCCTAAGAGTTCCAACCAGGAACAGTTCCTGCCTGTCCTACATGCCACTGAGACACACAGGATAATACAATTTGTGCCTTGGAGAACTTGAAATCTAAATAAACAGGATTGACGAATGGAAAAAAATATTCTCTCCTTTAGAAAAGGCAAACTGATGCACGGGGGCAGGATAACAAGGTTAACAGTATCCTGCTCAGAACACACGGCGTCTCTGCTATAGAACCCCGCAGGCATTCCCCCCACACAGATTTAGCAGGGATTGTTGCTCTCGATCCTCTCCCCACCCCGACCGCAGTAAGTGAAGTCAACCCCTTTGTGCTCTTTGACATTGCTCTGTTGCCTTATAACACCTCATTTCAAACTTGACCTACTTAAGGATGTATGTGCGGTAATGTGTAATGCTTACAATTATCTTTCTCCCACCCCATTCAGTCTTTCCAAAATAGGAATGTTGAGTCTTATTCATAGTTTCCAGCTGTTACAGCTAGATTGTCCTGCTGTTTTCATTCTATATCATCTTTGCATTTTAGGCATCCGTCAGCATTCCAGACAGATCAAGATCTTTGGAAGATCTGACACAAAACCCCTACGACTTTCATTTAGGCATGAATCCCATTGTCCTTACCGTCTAAGGAATGATTTCAGAATTTGACTCAAGTCTGTTTTCAGCAAAACATTATCCTATTTGCTTACTCGTTTTCAACACTAGCTATGTCCCCTGAGATATCATCTCCTGAGCAACCCAGTTCAGGAGCACTTGAGGAGCACTTATTCCAGGAGCCTCCTGGGGCATCATGTATTTACACCACATATTACATTTGGGTTATTCCTATTGCATCCACTGCATTTTTAATACATGCTTTTCAGGGCAAATACTGAGGACCCTTGCTGCTGTACTGCACTGTGCAAGGTCAAGCTGATATAATATACATGACAGTTCCAACAGCAGAAGGCACAGAGATACTGCATACATCATGATGATTTTTTTTTTTTTTTACATATAAAGAAACCATAAGCTGCATAATAGGTTCAGGTCTGGCAGTCATCATCCTCCAAGCTTTTGAAAGAGATGATAATTTCATATACAGTCTGCTTGACTACTGATACACCACTGACTCAAGGATAATCAGGGACAATTCTCTACACAGAATGCAATATAGATTTCATGTGCTAGTAAATTAATTGCTATTAAAAGACTCCAGTCCTCACCAAAAGCAAGTCACAAACTAATTTAGAATATTTTAAAGGCAAAATATATGCAGCAGCTGTATATATTCTGAAGGCACACAGCAAATCCCCACAGGATCCAGTATTCCTTCAGTGTTTTTTATCCAATTTAGACTTGCATATCTAATTTAAATAAACTAACCTAAGAGGTAAAACACATTTATGAAGGACATAGCATCGTCCTGTGCCCATGAGGGAAGCTGGTTTTCAATAATGGAAGTGGTATTATTTAAAACAAAATGCTGAGAAAATAAGCATTCTGGGAGGTAACATTTCACCTGTCAAAGCTAACAGATATCGATGTGATGATTATCTTTCAAGTTCACAAGAAAGGCAGCTCCAAAAGTAATGATGAAAATGCATCAAAATCCATTGATAAGAGCATAAATGTGATGAAATTTTGATCTGATTTGTTGGTGTTTGGAAAAATAATCCATATAAGTGCAGCAAATTATCTTGCCTTTTTTTCTTAATTACTAATTTCTCTTTTTCTCTTTCTTCCTCTGTATTGAATCCTACCTGTGTAAAACTATTCATATGTTGCCCTGGAACTTCAGAAAGAGAGGAAATTAGAAACAGAGACCAGAACAATGAAAGGCACCTCTTACCCTTACATCCAGACTACTGTTATCAAGAAAGTCTGTTTATAAAATGACTTTCCAGATTGCATTTCTGCCTATCTAAACAAACCAGGTTTCTTGGGCTGGCAGGTCCAACAAGTCCCTTCTCTTAACAGCGACAACTACATGATGCAATGCATTGAGTAGAACCTTCCAGGTTTATCCTAAAAGTAACTAGCATTTCTGTGCCACTGTTCTTATTTCCCGTAGGCAAGTACAGGTGGCAACAAGTCACTGCCTTGCATCCTAAGGGAGAAGCAGGGCAAGTGCTAAGGCCCAGAAAATGGCTCTAAGACATCATTTCTGGGGAACACGGGGGCAGGAAGCTTTCGTGCTACAGGCAAGGCTCAATGCATTGCCTAGAGACAAACTTCCCATTCAACACCATCTATTCTTCACAACTTTACCAAGAGACAGAGCAAATTAAAAGATAACAGCTAAGACTTATCAACTAATTCACTGATTAGCCACTCAAATGGATCAGTTTGTTGCTTTTCCAGGGTTTACTTTTTTTTAAAAAAAGAAATGTTAACTACTCATACCTGAGACTATAATAGATTCAGAATCAGTATTTAGTTACTGTATCATACCCATTTCATAAAGTGTTTTATTTCTCTGGGAGTTTTTTTGCTATACAGTTAAAACAGCGTTACAGAACAAGCATCAGAGAAACACTTGAACGCATTCGCAATACATGCAAATTTTTTGAAGTAAAGAAAACACAGATTGTGCTATCATAGAGGCCAAAGCATTTTACAACTAAAAGATGCTCTCACTCCGAGTAACATGTAGTCTAAACCACAGGAGACTTCTGTGTGAAAAGCCAATCTACTGACTCTTGAAATCAATGACAAATTTTTATCTGGCTTTCACGGGCCCTGAATCACACACAGCAGTGCATGTGACAGGGAAAGGTCACTGGCACTCCGGTTTGGAAAGCACGATGCTAGCAGGGAACAAGCCTACGCCGCTGTCAGGTCCATATTGTACAGAGCATAGCATGCCCCAATTCCTTCAGTCTCCATTCGCAACTACCTAGCTCTATTAACCAGAGCAGAAGAGTGGCTTGTGGTGTGGTGCTACCATATCACAAAGATTTAAGTCCTAAGAAGGGACTAAAAGGGGACAAGAATTCTCTCAATTCCTACTTTCCCAACTATGCCGAGAAAGCACAATGTAACGCTACTGACCAGCTAACACTTCTGGTTAAAACAGCTAAGCCGTTACGTGACAACGATCTGATCTTGCTTCTGTTCAGCTAAGGCTGAAAAGCACAGCACTGTATCTGATGCACTCCCTCATCTGTAAAATACAGTGACCTTTATTAGCGTCCTTAACATTCATTTGGATGCCGCTTCCTCACATGGTTGTGACTTGTTGGCAGCTATAGATCCCCAGTCCATACAGGATACAAGTCCACCACAGATCTCTACTGCACAGCCACAGCACTTCAGCTCTGGCCACCATCCTGGCTAGCCAACTAGGAAAGGGACCAAGCTCTTCTAGAGCAACAGCACGAACTACCCAAGCTTCAACTAACAACCAAGGCTTTGTCTTGTGACAGTGCTACACACTGTAAGGTTACGTTATCATTTGACTATATATTCACCTGCACAGTCGTCCTCCATCCTGAGGCTCCAGAGGTACTGCTGTCACATATTATCCCATTCCAAGCCCTATTTCCAGATAGAAATAACAGATCTTACCGGCCGGAGGAGGACTGGCCAGTACTACCACTTCTGGGGACAAAAGAAGGCAACTGGGAAACGCAGCACCACAACGTTATACTGCACTTAAGACAAAGCGGAGAATGTAACATCCGCAATGCCAAGGACATTCTAAATAACTTGTGAAAGCAGAATACTTAGCTCTCATTGAAAGTCATCAAACTCCATGCCAGATAGTTCCGTATCTCACAATTCATGGCATCACTTCAAGACCTTCTATAAATCAACTTCAACACATGTGGGTGTCTGTTCTTAAGTTTTTGTTCCCATAGTTACCAATGTACTTTACCACAGGAGAAAACAGCAGGTGGCTAGACATCGAACAAAATCACCATTCTTTTAACATATGAAGAGATGGGAAGTCTCAAACTAAGGTTTTATTGCCAAATGTTTACAGACAGGTACCAAGACTAACACACTCAGATCAGCAAACTATAGGATCCTTCCATATGTTTATTACTCAGTTGACAGTAAATTCAACATCCAGTAAAATGATAAATTTCCAGCCTTGCATCTGATGATGCCATGGGGTTGCACAAGCTAGTGCAGAAATAGAATTTCCTCTTTTTTTGTAATTTGAAATACTCCCCAGGTCCCCTTGATATCTTTACATCTGCTTTCTGCAGAGAAAAGGTAAAGAAACCCAGCACACTGTGTACAAGACAGATTTCTCACAATAAAATTATCTTTGTGGGATAAAAACCGTAAAAACGAACACCAACAGTCTGTTCAACCAAAACAACAATTTACTTGAAAGTTCCCATCAAAACTATCACAGCTAGCAAGGTAATACCTTCTCCATTTTCAACTAAAATAGAAGGTAAAACGCACTGACATTTTTCTGGCATTGAATGTGCTGCAAATAACAACATGATGCTTTGCATTAATATGCTTTGTCACTTTTTGTATAATAAAATAAGATGCTGTGGTACTGTGTGCTCTCCATCACCTTTTGATTTTTTTTAAGGTAGATGAAGAAAGCTAACGTCATTCACATGCCCAGTGCCTCCAGGCTCACTGTCAACTGTCATGTGTGTGTGACAGCAGGACAGGAATTAGAACTTCATTTAAATTTTTGTATCTGCTGCAGACATCCTCTGCAACCCTAACCGGTTCATTTCGCTGGGGCTCACCAGCCCATTTATAACACGGAGATAACAACGGTTCCTTTGACTTTCGCGATCCTTCTCTCCTACTCCAAATATACATAACAGGGATTTTAAACCTCTGCTTACCACAGCAACCTAATCACTGCCAGGCCACTGTCAGGGTCCTTCCTTTTTGTCCCTTGTATAGATTATGCTAATTGCATGTTTAACATGCATTGAAACTTCAGAAAATAGATTTATTTTTTAAACTCCAAATGTTGAAATAATAGTGTTATTCTAATTAACTTCTTGGAGCAGTACGGAAGACGAAGGGAAAATGCCACGGACACTAGATTTAACTTGAAAATGAATTTTACTTCGATTATGTTCAGTCCCTGCTATATCTTTCATGCAGACACTTTCTACAGATGAGAAATAAAAAAAATTGTTCAAGTTCCAGGCTACTCTCATTATCCAGTGAATTAGACAACACTCTGAGAACACTCCAGCCTTAACCGCAGCCTTAAGTAGCTTGGGAAGCTGGAGCTATGCTGTCCTGCGTATTTTTTCCAGGTGTTCTGCCTTAGCACCCTCTCTGTAGTACTCTGCTCCACCCAGACCTAATGTGACATGTAAAAGTTTCATCAAACATCACTGAAAACTTCAAAGTGCCAGGAACATATCACAATTCTGACTTTGTAAATGGCCGGAGAGCAGCCCGCAAAGACTACACCTCTTGCCCAATGATCCCAGAAGCCAACAGGATTTTCTGAGAATGGGCTCTACTACAAGTTCTAAATGATTCATTTAGAATTAAGTGAGCAGGAAGCTGAATATGGATCTCCCGAGTCCCATTTCATCACAGCACACAAAACCATCTTTCTCTTTTGCAGTTACAGCTTCCAATTTATAGTGGCCTAAGTGAACTGTGCCTACTCAGCCTCTGCTAGGCACAACAGGGCAAATTCTGTTCTAGAATTCCACCAGCCTAGATGCAAAGTAGATTGACTGACTTTGATTTGTACCACTGGCTTTTCAGGTGAAGCAACAATACTTTATATCAGCGCAATGGCTGCAGCGGCTTTATGTCAACATCACGTATTTTGCACGCTACTCATCATTCTTTTTTATCTATCTAAGGTGCAAGCATCCACTTGAAGCTGTTTGGGCTTTCCTCTGGAGCTCCCATATCTTTATTACTGAAGGGGTTCTAACATTCTAGACTCTTAATGAGATGGGCTTTTAAGAACATATTTATCAGCTCCTTGTTCTGCTGATCTCAGAACACAGTTTGCCCCTCTGTCAATTAAGACTGAATAAAAAGCTATCCTTAACAATTCCTGCTGCAAGTGTATTTTCTCCATTATACGAGCTGATGTCAAAACTAATCTTTCTAAAACCCACGTTGTTTACTGCAGCCCACAAAGCAGCTTTTAAATTTAACTTTAGGTCACTAGTAATATCCTGGATTATCGACCAGTTTCACTAGCAAAGTGATGCTGCTACAATAAGCATTCAGTCTCCAGCAGCTTCTCAGAACCCCCGCTGCTGGGCTGGCAATGGCAACTGGATAAGGAATCTGAAACAAAGCAAATAAAAGACAGCATTGGCAGGGAGAGATCAGGTGCTGAGACAGGGAGGGAGAAATAGTGTAAATGTGAGGAGCTAGCAGCATAGGAACCCTATGAGTAAAGGAGGTTTTCAAAATTGAGAAAAAAATATCCTCTAGCTTAGCATCATGCTAATAATTGGCATCATACTGTAACCATCCACAACACTGGAGTTTAGGTAGGAATACCGTGTACTGATGCAATACTCTGTGGGTTAGCAAATAGCTGTTGTTTCCAGGCAAGAAAATGAATTCCTAACCCAATGCACAATCTTTCCATAATTGGTACTGACAGCAAAGCTCACTCCTTTCAACAGTAGCTACGGTGGGCTTATTGCTCTTTGAAATATAGAAATACAATATACTTTAAGTCCAACACTACAATACACTTAAAGTCCAACAAGTAAAATTTCTGTTGTAGACTAGAAGGCAAGAGAACACTGAGAAAGTTGTTAGTTTAACTGAGATGGTTTAACCTGATTTTTTTCACCACAGCATGTCTGAATAAACGACATACACAACCTTCCAGCCTTAGCTCCTTTTCTAATTCAGAGACTGGAAGAGCTTAAATATTTTGTGGGCATATTTTCTTCAAAGACCTATAAATCATCTTGGCCATTTCAAGGGAACCCACATCCTTCCAAGAAAATCTGTACTAAGCAAGGTTGGAAGATGCTTGTGTCTAGCCAAGAAGGGGGAAAGGCAAGAAAGAAAGAAGGGAAAGACAGTTTCAAGCAGATCTTGGGGTCTTAGAAAGCGTTAAGAACTAAAGCTGAAGGACCTGCCCCACTGCACTAGTACCGATGAGTTCTCAACCACTCCGATGAGAAGAGTATTCCCTGGTGCTACAACTTCAGCAACACACATACCAGAAGCCTTTATGCTATGTTTCTATTTCCTGTGGTGTTTTATAAACAAGTTTCCAACATGTTTTCAAACTTCTGACTAAGACTCTGGAAATGAGAGAAAGACTATCATCTGGGCTGCCTTGCTTAAGCAAAAACACTTTGGTAAGTAGTTAACGTTGTCTGCAGGAGATAAAATCTACGGCTGCTCCAGTGAGAGCTGCAGACAGACAGATACAAGGCTTAGGCTGTTTGCTGCTGGAATGCATGCTACTTGTTTTAAGGTCATTAAAAGTAAAATATAAAAATGCCTCAGCTTGCTGCTCCTCTTTGTCCCTTCAGGTTTTATAATTGAAAAGTCAAATGCTGTGTTATATCTTGCTGTACAATTGCTCTCACTGTAATACCATTAAATATCTAACAACTACAACCGGCCCATATTCGACAGTAAAAACCAACCTTTGAGAGCGACTGTGTGGCTATGCAGATGCCTCGCCTCCAGCGGTAGGTGTTTCCAAAATGTATTAAGTCTGTACAAACAGAGTTCTCAGGCAAACATCTATCTGCCTTCAGGAATCGGACAGCTACGGGAAGGCAGATCTTAAAGGCACCCTAGGAAGGAGTTGTATTTGAAGTACGACCCTGCACTGTGGTATTCCTAATGTCTATATTTTATAGGGGAAAAAAGGGAAGCAAAATATTTTTATTCACCCACAAAGAAGTCGTCCCTACCAAAAGTTACGCAGTCAAGCTGAAGTATTCAGGCAGGAACACTCCCCCTGTTAATACTCGTGAAGAATCACTAGTGCCCTCCTGACATCAAGGAGTATTTTATTAGAATGCATCAACCAGTGAAATTTTGATGCCTCTGCTATTTCAGATTAGAAGCTACTAAGCCTTTCTAAAGGTCACTCTCAGAATTTGGAGTGTTATTGTCCCTCTTTGAAGGCCCTTTTATGCCAGTGGGAGGGATGAGGGGAAGGAGGTTTCTCAGTGACAAGATCCCTATGCCAATCACACAGCTTCAGCCACAGACTTAGGAGAGATGGGCCATCAAATCCTCATTCTGTCGCAGCCTTCCTGAGGAACATCACAAGCCACTTAATTACTCTCTGCCAGATTTTACAAGATGTTTATGCCAGCAGACATGTACATAAGGGCCTAGTTTTCAGAACCAAAGAGGCATCTACTTCCTATTTAGTTGAAGAAGGCTCAGTCATCTAGAACTTTTGAAGATTGCATTAGCTGCCTACATGTATTTGGGAACGCAAATAATTTAAAAATCCATCCAGCGTTAAAATGGAGATTTTTAAGTTTCTGCCTTTGGGCAAATTGCAAGGCATTCTGTTATCAAGTGAATAAAGTACACTTGCATACTTTTCTGAAAGCTGCGTTAACTGAATTTCAAATTCACGTTATCCTGAACCAAGTCAAACTTCACTGTAACAGCTGTATTAGCTGCTTAGTATTGTAACATTGATACTCACTAACTTTGAATTGTTTGAATGTCTCCCCCTTGACTTATAGCCTGCTCTTTAAATCCAAACGGCCAGGAGCAGCATAAGAAGTATAAAAAAAGAAAAAATATCGCTCTTTCAGAAGAACCCTCATCTACTTCCATAGTCACACCTTTGAAGTACAATCCTACAGGGCAAGAGCAGAGTACATGGCATTCCTTAGCAGTTGTGAGGTGCTTATCTTTGACCTTTGCTAGCACATGACAGGGCCACGTACAATATCAAGTACAAGCTGCAGTCTGAGAAATAGTTCAGGGCAATGTATGCATATCTGAAAGGACTGATTTTCCACACATTCTACTCTGCTGTGAAAGGCTGTGTGTTTGAGTATATACAGCACTGACATTAGGCTTAATTCCTCATTCAGCTACTAACCTGAGGATCATTTCCCTTCTCGGTGACTCTACTGTTCCTACCTCCCAATATTTTCCCTGTCTTTTCTACTTCGTTTTGTAAACTCCTCAAGTCAGGGGCTAAATCTCAGCTACTACAGCGCGGGCCTGGTACATCCAAGCAACAGAGATACAGCTCACGGAGATTAACACTAAATTACCTCAGATCCCTTTGTTTCTCCACATAATCTTTTTTCTCCCCTTAAAAAAAGAGAAATGCATTAAAAGTCTTGCTTGAATGCAGCCCAACACAATTCCTTTATTCCATTTTTCTTCTGTTGGCAGTGGAAGGGAGCATGCTCACAGCTCCCTTCTCTGTGCTTGTTCGCGTTACTGCTTTTGACGTACTTTTACCCTCCAGCCCACTGTCCGTAAAGCTCGCTTTCCTCTAAGAAGCTAGTGTCAGCGCTGTTAGAGAGCTGTGGAAAAGACAAAACCCAACCACAATCAGAAGAGAATCATGGCTGCCAGAACTACATGAATTGTCCTTATAAACAAGTAATAACATGCTTCATGATAAATTGCATCTTTGTTAGTGTGCTGGGGACAAGATACCCAAAGACAGGAATGGAGCAAAGAAACAAGTTAATCTTTTCATGTTCAGAAGAGAGCAGACAGAACATATGACATATGTGACAAAACGTGTGTAGTAACTAGCATTTGGAAGTGAAACCTGTCCTGAGCTAATTCTCTCCCCAACATCAAAACTTGTAATTCATTCAGTCTATGACCTGGATTTCTGAACAGAGACACGGTTTTCAGACAGTTGAGCCATAAAGGGCTGAAAAATGCACAGCGAGGTGGTCTCAATTACTAATTAGTAATAGAAGACAACATATGTTTGCATATATAATGGAGCAGCTGTGTTGCACTCTGCTCCATTGTCCCAAATAAATTGAAAAAGATAAATGCATTGCTCTGTATAAGCACTAAGTAGATGAAGCATTCATGCTTTGTTAAACTTTCCAGACACTCGGGGGTGTTTGAAATTATGATGCATGTTAAATTTAAGCAGATTTATTATCCACGTGTTCTGAATGTAACAAACACTTTGCTGCCTCACATTTCCTACTTAAAAAATAGCAAATGTTCTAAAGAGAAAACACACGTGTATCTTGTGTAGGTCTAACAGAAACCTTTAGTCATATACCTACTCTGAAGTAACAATGATGCCTAATTTTAAACATTTTCCTATAGCTTTTTTATTTATGCACACAAGAGCAGTTACAATAAAACAGACTTCCAAAAGTGTTGGGTATTTGTAAGGCAAAGGGAACTTTGGTACTTTGCACTGGAAGTTCATAAATAAGAAATTTCGTCATGAAAATATTTTAAACGGGAAAAGTCTAGCTAACACACTCAGATCACTCTACCTGCTACCAAAATGAGAACAAAACAATTTGTACCGTAAGGCCTCATATTTAGATAGCTGCAACTCTAATATATTTGATTTTGGATGAACATTTTCCAAACTTTGTTTTCATACATGAGACTGAAACAGAGGATAATGATGCAACTACACAAGGAAATCAGTAAGGAATGTGGAAATTAGAGTTCACTAACTGCGCTAATTTGGACTCTGGATACTTATTAAGATGAAGTAACACACCTTTTTGCACAGTGAAAAGGCATTTCAAAACAGAAGTTATTCCAGCGTACTTTGCGTTTTGTAATACATAATAAATTCCCTAAGCAGATACTATGGGGAGAAGAGTGTAATTTCCAGTGTCAGATTTTCGGTGTATAGATGAACACCCAAAATGAGATATTCAAGTCCTACTTCAAAATTTAGGGCTTGTTTCTTTACTTCCAAGCACTCTTCTTATGCAATGCTTTAATTTAAGACTATCCTGAGTACTGGCGCAGAATTAATCAGGTCAGTGGAAGGAGACTGCCAGCCCCGATTACTACACCTTTAAATACTTCTTTTTGCTGTCAGTTCAACTGTTACTCTTCTATTTTTAAACTGGTTTCAAACTCCAGACCCACGGGGCAGGGGGGCAAGCCCTTCCCCAAAAGCGTCTTTGGCAAGAGGCCAACACCCTCAGCTCTTGAGGTTATTCCCCTTTTTTCTACAGCTTGTTTACTGGATTGTTAAGCATTCTGGCAGCAAATGGAAGGGGGTGGGGAACAAGACGAGCTGCCACATTTCTAAAATTAGCATCTTCTGTCTCTGAGAAGCCTGTGGAGATTTAAAAAATTAGGTTTCTCTGCAAGATGCAGAGATGTGGAATTTAAACTGTGTTACACAGCTGAAGTCTTAAGCTCTGTTTCATACCAGAAAGCTATTTCACCTTCCCTTTTCTCCCCCTGCTCCCAGCTGTCAGTCAGACTATTACCACAAAATACCAAGTCCATTTTATTATACAAAGTAATTGCATTCATTTGCCCTGTCATCCATCAGCAGCTCCATGACATCTTCCCCACGAGCTTGCCCATGAAGTCACACTCACTCCCTTCCCCAGGTCACTCCCGCTGGGCTGTCAGAAAGCATTGCGAGGACTGAAGCTCCCCGTGCAGGGTGTTTTTCTCCCCCCAGCTGTATGGTTTTGGTCCTCAGGTACCAGATAACGCCCTGCTCAGAGAATGCCTTGTGTCCTTCTTCAGCCTTTAAAAGGCAAACGTTCATAATAGAAGCTGCTGCAGTTCACTGCTGTTACCACATATGCATGCGTAGATGTAGCCATTACTGTATTAATTCTAATTCCAGAGTAGAATTACATAGTGACATGTTGTTTTTAAACACACACACTGTCATGAGAACACAATAAAAGTGACAATATTTTGATCTTTGTTATTCATTAATAAAACCCAGCACTAAAAGGACTGATTGTGCCTCAGTTCCTGTCAATCGCACTCATGCTACCAGTACCATTTGCTCCGTGCCAAAATATCAGAAGCAGTAGACCTGTGTTGCAAAATCTTCACTCAGAATGTTGGTCTTTCACAGATGGGCTTTAAGTTAGAAATGGAAGAGACTGAGGAATGAAACTCAAATTCCTTTCCAAGAACCAGTAAGTGTGCCAAAGACTTACTTTGGTTTACCTCCCAAAAGGAACCAAAGACTCAGCCATGAAACAAATGCAGGCTAGCACAGACAGATTTAAGACATATGGGACTGGAAATTTTTCTTCCAAAATTCCCTTTTTTTAAAGCAATTATATTTATTCTACTCCTGTTACAAGTCTCTGTTCATGTCTTGTAGCAACTATATTTGCTTAGATCATCTCGCACCACTTCCTTCAGATACTAGAAACATCCGTGGACAGCACTACAGCATAGAATTGTGGAAAGAATTGGGAAGGTTTTCATGATTTCTACAAAGGAAAGTGCCCCAAACAATACCTGTATTTTGGATCAAAATGTTTTGTTTCATCAAAATAGTTACTGACTTAAAAAGCACATGAGGTAGTAATATATACTAAGTAATACTACTAAGTATATCTTCTATATAGTATATAGAAGTAATATATAATATATACTATTAAGGAATATATTGTATACTAATATATATAACCTTAAATGAGATGAGAAGTTTCAAAACAACCAAAAAATCTGCACATTTTGTTCCAAAACTGAAGAATCATGGTTATTTGAACATTCTGTGAAATACTTTTGTATTTTTAATCTGAAATGAAAAACAAACCAAAAAAATTTGAATTTTACAAAACATTTCCCATTTGGTGAAACTCCATAGATCCAACGTAAGTGATTTCATTCCGGTTACTCTAGCCATCTCTAGTTTAGACATTTCTGGACCTGCTTTGCGTCCTGAAGGTAACAAAAGATGGTGTTTTCAAGTACTTCCTGACTGGAGACAGAAAAATCTACATAAACCTGAACCAAAATCCAACAGGGCTAACAAGAGGGTTCAACAGACACAAGTTTAGGCCTTGTCACATCCCAAGCATTAGGGCTGTCCTACAAATCGCACACAGATGCTGTAATTCGCAGCCTAACACAGCAACTTGCGGCAAGTTAAGTCTCTACATACATATCACTGCTAAATTAAAACTACTGTCACCCCTTTAGCTATTTCCTACTAATTAAACAAAAGCACAGAGTGCCATTTTTTGGTGCTCAGACTGCCTAATAAAATAGCCTGCATGCAGCAGCTTCACTGTTCTTAGTGATATCCTGTATCCACTTTACATTTCCTCTGACCTCTCTGGCACAGCCCTTAGAAATTCCCAGGATCAGCCTTTGCTACTAAAAGCTGAGTTTACTTAAAGGTGACCAATGGCCCCAATGCATGAAAAAACCCTACTCTTTAAAGGAGACCCCTGCCCCCAACAACCCAGTGAATTTAGTCTGTCCTCACTGTCCACAGGCCATGGTTTGTTCATTCTTGGTAATAAATTATGAATGCCCCCCCATACGCATCTGTTACTCAAATCACCAGCTAAATAATGTATGAATAAATGAAGAGAGTCCTCTGAGGGGAGAGAACTGTGGGGGACTAAACTTTGAATCATGTGCTACAGCAGCAAGCATCAAAGCTTTACTACCAGGTTTGACCCCAGCTGGGTTTTATTTTTTAAAAGGGTTAGAACTAACCTCTTATGAACATGAATGGCTAAACAGCAGGGGCATGGCATGAAAGCTTGCCCAGAAACGCAGGGAAAGAATGAAACCCCAAATGAAGAAACTTGCTAGAAGCACGTGGGTAAAGGTCTTCACTATCTTGTATCAGTCAGAACGGGGACAGAAGGTCGCAAGTGAATTGATAATTTTCAAGAGAAATACATTGACATTTAATTCCCACTAACAAAGACAGTGTTCTGGTTCAAGAGAACTGACAGCTTGAAAATACAAAGCCTACAAATAAAACAAAAGGTGAAGAAGGGCTGCTCAAGGAAGTTTCTAAGCCTATAATAAGCTTAGAAAGATAGAAATTTAGAATAAAGACAAGTGACAGTCCTTGACAATATTCACCTAATCTAACCACAGCCACACAGCTTCACCTAGCAAGATCATAAACTTCATTATTCTTACTAGTTCATTATAAGAAAAATTTATAAACACATGTGCAAATAATTCATAGTTTGTTATGCAGAGATCTTACTGCTGCTTCAGGCAAAAAGAATCTGCATTAAAATACATCTGCAAAATTGTATTTCAAAACAATACCTTTGGAAAGGGGAGAAAGGGGATTATCACACTGCATTAGGCTGTATCTCCACGTAAGACAACCAAGGTATATTCCTGGCACATCCAATTAAATCTTGTTAGACCAAAGTTTGAATGAATTTGAAATGAACCAAACTTTGCCTACTAGATCAAAGGATGAAGGCAGCGTCCTGGTGTCATGAAGAGAAGGAAAGGGGAATTAGTTTTTGGATGCCTAATCTGATTACACTCTGTACCCAAGGAGTCCAAGTATCCAGTATTATCTGGAAGTACTCGTTTTAGACAATCTCTGATGCATTACTAAATATATCTGATCATTAGCTGGCATGTTGAATTCCCTACCAACATTATACAGGTAAGCAATTTTTCTTTCTTCATCCGTCTAAGTTGGTTCGGCTTGGCAGCACTGCTTCTAGTTTCATCCCATGGATGCATAAAAGCTTCATTACCTTTACAGATCCAGCAAGTCAGTCTAAGTCCATTTACTGTACTCATTATCTTAATATTCTGCCCTTTTCTTGAGATGCAGACAATCTCCTGATTTACACCAAGCAAGTTGAACTGTTACCTTTTAAAAGTTTGTGACAACAAAAACCGTGCACCACAATCCCAAATTCCTAACGGAGGCAGATGGTCCTGGAGCAGGAAGAACGCATTTAAATGGTAACTTTCTTCCTCTCAGAAGTCTTCACTGACAAAAGTGCCATGAGGGCCACTGCAATAAAAGTCCACATTGGACTATTCCATCTGAGAGCTGTTATTTCAACTTTTTGACCAGTCTTTCTGCTTAAAACACGATGCAACAGAATAATGACTTAAGGATACTTCCACTGTAATGTTTTCCATGTGCATGTTGATTCTTCTATACATTTTCAGCACTCCCATGCCTCTAGCTTATTAGAAATCAATATATAATAACTTCACATCTCCCTCACTGTTAGCGTTCGTGTTTTTTCCTTATAAAATACCTTCCCTCTAAGAATCTTTAGAAAAATTAACTTATCAAGCCTTACAGTCCACAGCAAATGAAAGATTCATACTGAAGGAATCTGTTTCCTTCCAAGACAGACATGGGAATGCATTGAAGGGAAAGTGCCTACCACCTGTAAAGCATTTTTTCAGACAAAAGCAAAACCAAAAAGGACCATGTTATGTTGCACCTTCAGGGAGAGGATTTATTAGCAGACAAAAAGGCTTACAAACCGTGCATCTCTAGCATCAGTTCCAGAAGAAAACTAGGTAACCATGAAAGTTTCCCTATTACTGCTGGGCCTGCCTGGTTTGGAAAATATGACCTTGCAATGGTAGAAAAGTACCAAGTCATCTTAAACCTGCCTGTGTACCTTATTTAACCACTGTATACAAGTGTTGGTAGATTAATAAAGCAAGACTCACTATTTCTCCAGTTCTCAAAGAGAAGGAAAAAACTGCTTTATACTGTTATCATGTAACTGGCAGAAGCCAAAGCTGCAGGTGGCTTCTGAACAATGGCACTGACAAGATGACCACTTAATCTGAAATGTTTGCAGCCTGATAAGGAGCCTAGCTTGTGTTTTGCTGTTACAATTAAATCAATGACATGTATTCTTGGTGTCCTAGCTCCTCAGCAACATACTAATTATCCATAAACTTAATAATGCAATTTCCTGACCTATATTTGGGAGCTGCTTTTTCCCAGATGCTAGATGGAAGAGTAAGGAAATTCAAGACACTATAGGTTGCACCTGTTGATAAAAATCACATCACTTACTAGAGATGTAGCAGACACAATCTGTTTAATGGCCACTATTCCTAATTTAATTTAAAAACAAGTCATCCCAAAATACAGGCATACTGGCAGGCTAAACATGAAAGCAGCTGTAGGACGCAAATTCAGTTTAGTTAAACTTCACAAGAGCTATAAGATCCAAGAGCCATGTTGTCAAACCTTCTCCAGAGAAATTAGGACAGCATTCATGAAACTTACAGGTTTCCTGAATCACCGTATAGCAGAGATAGAATATAAAAACTAGAAAATAGGATTTCGGATTCCAGATCTTACTCTAATTATAATTTCTACTGTAACATTAACTTTGGGGTAAAAGTTAAAAGCATCACCTTACAATGTTGTTCTTCAGAAATGCTGAAATAAGTTTGGGTTGGAAGGGACCTCTGGAGAGTATCTAGGGTAACCACCTGCTCAAGGCAGGGCTAAAACTTCAGATTTAGGTCGGGTTGCTCCGTACTTGTTCTGTTGACTTTTGAAAGTCTTCCAAAATGGAGATCCCACAGCCTCTTCAGGCAACCTGGTGTAGTACTTAAGAGGTCTTAATCACTGTCATTGAGGTCTGTGCCCACCCCCACCACGTTCAAGTTTCCCTTGCGGCAACTTGTGTCCTTTGCTTCTCGCCTTTTCACTATGGCCCTCCAAGAAGAGTCAGGACCCACCTTCTCTGTAAGTACCTGTTAGCAACGGAAAGCCGCGATTGCTTCTCCTTGGTTTCTCTTCTCCAAGCTAGCCAAGACCAGTTCCCTCACCCTCTCTCCTTGTACATCATATGCTCCAGACCCGTAACATCTGCTGAAGCGCTGCTGGAGTCTCAAATTGGAAACATCACCCATGTGTTGAGGAACCAAAACTGGAAATGGCATTGGACGGGGCCTGAGAAGCGGTGGTCAGGCGGGCACCCCGCTCCCGCCACACAGGTGCGGCGGGCCCGCGCTGCCGCCCCGCACCTCGCTGCACCCCACGGCAAGGACCGCTTTGCCATCCAGGTCGGCAGGGTCTGCATTAGCCCCAGAAAGAGCAACCACGGTCAAGGGCAGGAAGAGAAACAGAGAACGGCACATCCACACCCTGTTCGATCTTCACAGAAACTGGAAACACACCTTTAATCATTTCACTGTGTAGACAGGCACAAGAGCTCAGGGCACAATCCACTGCATGAACATAAAAAGCTATGCCAATGCAGGCTAGTGTCTTCCAGGGAATTGCCAAAGCCTCCTTACTTTTTTTAGCGCACCTCATCGAGAGCATAAGCATCACCTGTTCAGGTGCTCAGGACAGATATAATATTTATTTCTCCATTAAAAAAAGGATGGGAACAATCTGTCACTGTCCTGAAATTGTCTCTTGTGCCGAAATTATCTAGTTATGCTGCATGTTTCACAACAAAAATGTAGCATGGGACCTTCACAACTCCCTCACACTACTGTGGTTGCCTCAAACTTTGTTCTGGTCAAAGTGGGAAATCTGCATAGCTTGGATGTTACTTGAAGTCAGTTAGCAAGTTTTACTGAGAAGTAAACAGCAAACTGCACACAGCACAATCGGTCAAATCCCCTAAATTCACAGTGGGAAAGAAAATCAGGTTCTAAACCAGACAATAAAGAATGCAGCACAGACTCTCTGAGGATAGATATTGGCCAAGTCACTCTGATACCAAATCTACCGGACATCATGGCCATGATGCACAATGCAGAGAATACAGACTTTATCCCTATCCTACCTGTCTGTACGAAGCTTGGATCTAACATCTGGTACTTGCACCATTACAAAAAGCTCTTCCAGTGGCAGATTAATCACAAGCATCTCAATAGTACTCTGGCAAATCCATGCTAGAAGAGCGAGGAAGGTTATATAAAGCCCACAGAGAGAAGAAAAATGCAAGAATAGAACTGTTCCGCTGGAAGAATATCCCCAAGGTCACTGTTTCTGGGGGCACAAAAAAAAGAAGGTAGCACTGCACCCTGCAAGACAGTTAAGTGGTTGTTCAGTAGAGCTTAGAATAAACTCTAATCTCCCCATATAACATTTTCTGAGGACCTGGCTTGCACAGCACTTGAATGCCTGCAGGTGCTTTTAACAGTTAGATGCATTCCATGTGTTAGCTGCAATTTACTTGTCATTTGTTGACTAATATCAGCTGAAAATGGCTCGTCACATAGGACACCTGAAGCGTTACAACCATCATTAAAGATGTGATAGCTTTATCCTCACACAGACCAAAGATACAAGTAACATCACCCTCTATACAAATGTGCTTTGTCATAAAACGTGCCATTGACATATGCATATATGGAACCACAAAAACCACACAACGCTGGAGAATAAGTTTGAGATCTAAACATGTTAATGGCTTAAACGAGCTATGTACCACAGCCAGAGATAAGAGTGACTGCACAATCAAACCTGATCAGCATAACCTACAAGAGCACAAGTACTGTATAATCCCGGAGAGAAGGCAAGTACATCAGAACTGCGTGGCAGTTAGCATAAATGGTTCTATTCCAGATAGCAATGATTAATGACATTAAGAAACGATGCGTAGAGTTTAGCACGCTGCATTCTGGTGTAGTCCCTCTTATTTAAAAGCCAGCCTTCATTTCCTCCATCAGTAAAGTTTGCAAGGTACACTTAAATGTAATGTCTATAGCTAATGAAACGGCTCTGAAGTAAACAAACTTGTCAGAGAATTATGTATGAATTGCCCTATCTTTAGCATTACCATTTCCCTGAAGCAGTACATATTTCATTTACAGTAAGTGGAATGGAGTTTCATTTACTTAACAGTCTTTTTATTCATCTAGATACTATGGCCATAATTAATAAAACATGCTTGCTTAGAGATAAAAGAGCTTTTGCAATGACAGTGTGCTGATAAGGTCTAAAAAATATTATCTTCTAAACAAACGGGGTCAAACAGCTAAATAAATATCTCTGAACAAGTGAGAAAAAAGGAAGAGTAACGTGATGTTAAAGTACTACTAAAAACCAACTGTGCCCATAAGCACAAGTACAATTTATCCTTCAGCTAAAATTCTAGTGTATATGGTAAAAATAATAAATCCACCTACTGTGCTTCTGCGCTGGGCTTCCTAAATCCATCGTCTTGTAGAAATAAGAATATTTTTTCCTGTTGCCTATGTTAGAATGTAAAAATACTCAGCATTTTCCCTCCGTCTTGCTCCCTCTTCTGCCAGTCCCTCTTTCTGTCTGTGTGAGAAGGCAGTTTAAATTTCATCCCATTTATTAGCATAGTCACTGAGGAATCACTGTCAGTTTTCCAATGGTACAAGCTCCTTTACTGCATACAACACCCGAGGAAGCAGGGGGAGAGAAAAGAGGTAGGATTTTATCTAAACTACTTTTTGCTGAAACAATTAACTCTTCATCGACTGGCATCTCCTTCTTGGTATCTCTAGTGTCAGTTGACACTGCAATGTCTGTTCCTCTAAGGCAACAGGGGAATTCTTTATGACAGCTGTTTAATGCTCATGTTCCTTCTTTTAAGATTTCCTCTGATTTTCTCTTCCTCTGCTTAACAAGGACTACAGTCACACACTGCCACAGCCATCATGTCTTACAACCATAGGAGGTGTCCCTTTTCAGTTATGCCAGAGTGATTAAGGATCACAAATCCTATGAACTTTCTAAGTTTACCATGATCCCCAGTCACTAATGGCTTCTAAAACGTCTAGAGATCTCTAATAGATATTTATTCTCCAAACTAATGCTTGCTGCTTCTTCAGGTAGAGTATTTAAAACCTCTAACCCCAAACATCCAATATAACAGAACAAAATCATTTGCAAAGAAAACAAGTTCACTGCCTCTAGAAAAATAAAATGTGGATGCACCTGTATATACCACCTTCATCCCCAAACACTTGAGTTTTCAAGGTAGCGGAACAGAATCACGTTTGTTCCTTTGCTGCAAATTTACAGTCCTGTAAGAAAGGACGATCTTGCTCCACTTTTCTCAATCACCTGTTCTAATAAAGCAGCACAGTTTAACACCACCCCATAGCCAGTTCAGTATAATCAACCAGGACTGTAAAGGTTTTCACAAGTTTAGTGTTTTCCTGGGCACACTATATGCTGTAGATATTTGCATCTCTTAAGAGAGAGTTTTAACTTTTTAGTCCCTGCCCACAATAAAACTTCTCTGATGCCATTTTTTACCTAGAGCTGCATGAGAAAAATGAGTCAAAAGAACTAGATTTTCCTAAGTAACCGTTTTCCTCTGGAGGACAGCATGCCGGATTAAGCACAGACCATTCCCCCCCCCCCCCCCCCCCCCCCGCCTTCAAATAGTACTTTGTTGTCCATCTATTCCTTATTTCTGCTAGTAAATGATAAGAACAAAACCTGTTCTGCAATCATGGATCTGAATGCAGTGCTTCTAACAAATGACCATTTTGAACTTTCATTAAGCTCCATTTCTTGATTTTTAAGCTTGGTCTTGACAGCAACCCAGCTCCTACCCCTGCCACTATCGCAGTGTGCTCTTGTGCTGGAGCACACTTTCTTGGAATGCTTTTCCTCTGACTTTCACTAATGGTCTTGCACATTCTAAGTGCCTGCATAGGTAAGCACAAAGTTCGTTCACTGTGACACAAACCTGAAGTTTTTTCTTCCTTAGATTCAATCACAAATCCTGCTAGCCTACTAGGAACCAACACCCCCCCTTCCCATTCAGTAAGAGATACACCAGAGTTAAGGGTATTAGGATGGTCTCTAAACAGGTGCAAAATCTTTTGTCTTCTCCTTTTTTACTGAGACAATTGTCTGGAACTTCAGCATTTCAGGGAGGGAAAAAGATTCAGGGAAAATACCAGTGGTTCTGGCAAGTGGTAGAGTATTGGATTAAATTATTTTGTTGACTGTCTACAGTTACATGTCCTATGACTATTGAAAAAATAAATCAAACCATACCTTCTGAGTGGTTTAAACAGTTGGTCTCAATTCTTCATTAAATTTTAGAATATTAGCCCTAGACTTGGTTAAGTGAGTATTATTCAGAGACTGTTCTGATCAAATCATTATGGAAATGGCCAAAATGAAATATTAAAAACCTGATTTATATCTGTCATATTGTTTCACAATTATATAGTGCAGTGCAATGTTGTTCTTCACAACACTCAAATATTTAAAAGCATGAAATGAAAAGTTTTAAATACAAGGAAAAGGTACACAGGCAGATCAACATGATGACATCGTATAAAATTCAGTAAAATGCCAAAATAGGTTCTAATAGATTCAGATCCTTGGTGAGCTTATGGCCTGAACCTTGGCTCTTTATTTCCTCCCAGAGAAGCGTCTCCCAAACTCCACCCAATATCAAAGGAAGAGAGGAACTTCTTATAGTAAAACGAAATAAAGGACTGAACCTGTTAACATTTCTGTATTTAAAATACATGCCAAGGAACACTCATAGTAGGATAAAGGAAGCCTTATTTGTTACTTGAGGTAAGGGCCATGTTAAAGGAAAACCAACACAAATATCTGAGATGTCGCTAGCAGAGCCAAGCACTTGCTGAGGTAAGCTCCAGCTCTGTAGTTACCAACACTGCACATGACAGAAGTCCCTTCACAGGGCTGCTTAGGCCCACTCTCTGCGAAGGCTCTTACCGTGCTGTCGCATGGCTCTGTTCTTCCTCATCTAAGAGGACGCTGTTCAGGCACCCTCCCAGGAGTTACAGAGGAGGAAAAAAAAGAAAAAAGGAACACACATTTGCTAGTAGAACTTCGCTCATCATTAGAGGTAACAGTTTCTCAGCAATAGCATCTGGACCAACTCAGAAGAATATCTTTTTCAGAAAGATCTCTTTCACCATTTAAGGTAATTTTGGCTTAACACTACTGAATCTCAAACATTCAAAGAAGCAATAGGGTTCCCCATCGTTGCAAGCATGATCCTTGAGACTCATTCTGATCACTAGCTAAGGAGCCTGTTTCACACTGAGAAAAAAAAATTAACAAAACCTTAAAATATTGCAAAAAAAATTTAATTCACTCTTCTCTATAAACCGTTCACAGCTCTTCTATTTTGTGCAGGGCATTTTCAGCAGAAAAGGTCCATAACAGAACGGCTTCTCTTCACATTGGCTACACAGGTTTAACTCATGATTTGTGTCTCTGAGATCATGCGTTCAGAAGCAGAGTATTCTCTTTTTTTACTGTATTGCCAGTGATGCAGCTGAAGAATACTGGATTCGCCTAGAAGACAGCAGCAGCCACACATAACGCAGTTCCTTATAGTTAATTAACTGTAGAAAACCACTATGATTTGCTTCAGAAGACAACTGAAGTTATTTGTTCTCTCAAGAAACAAAGCATTCCTCTCTCTGATGAAGTATTTAACCTCAGATCGAACTGACAGATAAGATTCTGATGTGAACAAAGATAAAAAGGAAACTGCTTGTAGATGAAGAGCATTTAAATGTTTTGGGAGGCAAGCAATATCTAAAGCCAGGCAGGTTTAAGAGTATCACACAGTCAGAGATGGCTGGGATTTTAAAAGCCATTTGCCAAGCTCCAAATGCAAACTGAAGCCAATAGTCCATGCTGTAAGACACAACGGCACAAATAATTTACTTGTGAGAAAACGTAAGAGGGAGAGACTCAGCTTTCCTTTACAGTGCCTACAAGAACAGCATCCTTCTGAGCTGATTTGATTGACAGACTTATGCACAGCTAATGGCTGCATCTTAAGAACTTCCCACAGATAATGCCAATATAGTTGAACTTTACTAAAGATTACTGGATGTCCACCCCCCCCCCAGCCCCCCTTTGACAAACACACAGGCTAAACACCCATCCAAATGAATGAAAGGAACATATTTTTCCCCTCACAGCATTATAAAGACTTTATTTCTGATTGTTCCAGCACTGGTTCAGTCAATCCAGAACTTAGTTTACTGCCTCTAAACATACTGCACTTATTCTAACCATCTGACTGGCATTATTTTTATTTCACTAGTTTCTAAGAAGCAAAGTACAAAGAAATGTAAATTCCCTGCTACCAGATACTCACACCTATCAAGAACTTTTATTCTGCCTTGCAACTAGCAGCAATTCTGAGGGAGCACAGGAGCAGTTGCTCTAGGTAATAACCATCAAGTGATGCCCAGTACAAAAGCTCTAGGAATAACAGTACTCCAACAGCACTGGTTCCGAGGCAGCATGAAACTTTCCGAACCTGCGTTCTAGAAGGATGAAGTGAATGTTTGGAGGCTATGTAAATACGAGCACACATGCAGTGGAGTCTTCTGTGATTTCTCTTTCACAGGACGCCTGCACAGTACTGGTCATATCCGGTAGAAGAGCCACATTTATGCATCATATTTTTTGTCACCATACTCTTCACAAGAGCTGTTTAATAACCATACGTAACTTCTCATTCCAAAGTCTCCTCTCTCTCCTTTTTAGTTAGGTTTAGTTAGGCTCATGATGCCAGCTTAGCATTTGTGCATTCATCCAGTAGATGGCAATAGCGATACAGACCATTGCATTGCAAGATTCTCATCCTAGGCTCCGGAACGTGTGTGCAAACAGTACTATTTATTCTGCTTGAAGCGTCCCATTTCCTACTACCTACTTCTAAAATCTTTACAGGCAGCAACAGATATACAAGAGAAAGAGCAAGAAAACTTGAGGGGGAAGATTTTGGTGGAGGTGGAAGAAGAAACAGATGATAACATTCAGGTGATGTAGTTTCTAATCCATGTTCAACCATAAAAGCTCTTAACACCAGCACACCAAAAATTTAATATGCCTCAGGCTTTACCTCAACAAAATAATTCCACTTCTCCCACAAGTGACACAAAAATAGATCCATTAACATCACAGCGGTAGCTTGAATCAGACAATACTGTGATACTGATAGCATGTTACTCAGTTGGTGCCATCTAAGCCTGTAGAGGGGCTTGGTCAGTCTCTTCTCCAAGACTGGTTATTTCTGTAAGGGCAATATAACTTGCTCACAGATTCTCTAGAGAGCTTTAAATTGTCTTGGTGTAATATAGTAGTCTTTAGCACCTCAAAAAAGGCAGTCCGAGTTGAATTTCTGCTCATTAGAAAGATTTAACCCATCAAACCTGCGATTTGTTACTTTCCTTTTCAAACTTTAAAGTGAAGGCCTGATGATTTTTATGGAAGTGAAAATCGGAGATGCAGCTTTCTGCTCTAAAGCTAACATATGGCTATATCTACATGTGTAGTACACCGCTTTTTTTTTCCCCCCAGTACAGAAGAAACACTGATTCTGCAACAGAGTTCGGTCAGTACCTTTTATCTTCCTTTCACTAGTTAACTTCTACAGAAGAAAGCTAGCATATAAATTGGCTATCCCAGTAACTCTCCCCTTTTTATTACAGTCGCATGACTTCAACAGCACACAGAGAGGCGCAGCCAAACTGCAACGTTCCTACTGACAACGGAGAACAACCAACAAATCGGACTTCTGTCTGAAATACCTTTATGGTCCCTTTGTGGTTCTTTATGCTATTTCTGGCAGTTTCACAAGCTTCCACGCATTTATCCTAACAGAACTCCACTAAGACAAAGACGGGTAGTTATTAGTATTTCAAGATTCCAAAACAAAATCACTCTCCAAGGTCAAATGATGTATGAATTGGAGACGACAAACTGGAGACCTCTCCGCTCCATTGTGGGTGTCAAATTCAATAGCATTTAGGCTCCTAACTTCCAACACATTTCAGTGGGAATGTCTATGCCTAAACAGCAGATAGGAGACTAAACACCTTTAGGCATCTTGGCACAGAGCCACCAAGAACTACATTACAATACACTTCACTAAAAACAGGCAAACAAAACCAAGAAAGAAGTGAATCTAGAAAGCTTGACAGTTTTTTGTTGCCCACTGAATCTACTTGAGCAAAATGGCAAGGCTTAAAAAGCTCATTTGATCCACCCAATATGCTTAAGAAAACAAATATACATTGCTCAAAGACAGGAAAAAGGAATATATGAATCATATCAGCTGAAAGACAAGACACCAATGCCCAGCATAGGCAAAAAGAAATGCAAGATCCTTGTACGCTGCTTGGTCCAGATTTACTATTGAGCTATGCCTTGTATCATCATTTATCCTACAGAAGGGTAGGAAATAAATATAAACCAGAATAGTGGTATTGTAAGGCCACTCTGTAAATAGGTAAAGGAAGATAACAGCTGAGAGAATCCAGGGTTTGGAGTGCTTGCATTGGTCTAAACGCAAGCTAGAAAGTTTAGAGATTTATGTTGCTTTTGTGTCATGACAGCACAGATCAAGATCATTAAACTGGTCTGATATATTCCAGATTTATTCTATTGCAATCTTGAAATGCTTAGTCAGATGAGTTTTAACTGGTTCATCACGAACATTAGCAGCCTCAAGAAATATTTTCATTCAGTGCAGTACATCAGAGTACTTTTGAACCCTATTGGACCCTTTGGCATTTTAAATGTTTCAGATACGGTAAGATTAATTTTTGCACAAATTATCTGAAATAAAAATTAGCTGCTTTACATATCTTTGAATATCTCAAAACAAAACAAAAAATAACCAAAGTGAATTACAATCAATCCAGACTTTCCATTTAGTTAAATTTTCCTAATGCTTTCATTAATTTCAACTATTACTTCCCTTCAGTCTGTTTTCTCATGCTGGTTTCCTAGTGATTTGATAGCTCAGTTATGGTCAGGCATCTTAAGCTATCCTCGTGTGCACTTCAGCATCAATTCAGGTCCTTTAATAATGACAATGGTTAATACAATGAGTATAAAAGTCAGTAGCTATTACGTATAAAACCATGCCAAGTACTTTTAACATTATTGTTGTAAATTCTCAGATTAACACTCCTCAGTCAGCTGCAAAATAAGGCTTAAGTTGTGGGCATTGCTGTAAGATTTTTATTTTTTTTTAATTGAATGATTACGTGGAAATACAACCCAGATCAGGGATGCTTACATGGAATCACTTGTTGCAAACAAGTGACAAAGTGTAACTAAGCATTGTCTTTAAATGCCATCATCTGTATCTTACTCAAACTTCAAATGATTTTATAAATCTTAGTTTTGGGGAGGTACACTTAAGCAAATATTAAGTTCTAGTGACTTTTCTCATTTTCTTTTTAAAGTGAAGATTGCTGAAATAATTTTCAAGAGAAACTCTAACTAGACACCACAAAAATGATTGTTCAAGTTTCTGTTAAGCTACCTTTTGCAGCTGGAAACAAATACTTTAAGGCCCTGTAACCTGGGCTGAAGTGGTTCAACCTGGACTCTGAAGACTGAGCCTTCTGCTCAGCCCTTTTCTGGTGGAGAGACGGGAGGGAAGCAGGGACTGCATACTGAGCCAAATGTCTCCCTGGTACCTTCATCATATATGATTCGCACATCTCTGCCCTACATCAGATGTATGTAATACATGTATGGAACATGCATGTGTATAGCGTAACGAATGTACGGATACAATTAAGAACACCGCTGCCCTCTAGTGTGAAGTTACAGTCAACGATTACCTTTTGGATTGCAAAATGACCTCAGGACCAGAAGTTGCTCTTGTCATCAAATAATTCAAGATACTTTCTCCTTTACAACGCACACTACATTACATAAATGGCACAACTTCTTACAATTTTGTCATCTCTTAATGGGAGATAAACCAGCTCAAAGACTGAGTTCTTTCAAACAATTTTTCTAAGACTTTAACAGTATTAAAGAATGCTACATGAGCATGGACAACAGAAAACAGCCTTCTTCACACACTGAAAATTGATTCAGTTTCACTGTTTCATCAGTCCTCAGATTTGCTCCAGACCAGCACCACCTGAGATGAATATACATCAGTTTCTGATCTCCCAGGCAAAACACCTATCTAAATGTTTGGCTGCTTATTTGAACATACATGCCTGCAAATAGAACAAATTTTGTTTTAAAAAACTGGAAGTCTGGCTAGAGGTTGCCAGTCACATTCTGAATCTGCATTAGGAAGCAGTAAATGCCTAAACTCAGAGAAATTCTGGGCTGAAATGGGCTCCAGCAATACTGTACAAATACATCTCAATCTATCAGCTCTACTGTTCCAGCTGTCGGGTACTGAGGTTCAGAGTGCTAAAGCTCAGAGTTGCAGACATGTGTATCAGTTGCAGCACAAGTCTAACACTTACGAATGTCTAAATGTTCACACCTCTTCTGCAAATGAAGTTAATACTGTTAATTTGTTACTCACCCAGAAGCCTCAATAGAAATTCATCCAGTACAGTACACACAGAAACACTTTTGAGCCCTGTATTTATATCCTTTTTTAAAATTTATGTATTCTAGGACAAATTCTGCCCCTCAGATACACACAAGTTTACTTCCAAAGAAATCATCCTCTTACGCCCAAGGCACAGAATTTACATTATAGAAATCCCGCATACAGGGGAAGCGTTAGTCTGAGAGGGACTGCAGGGGAATTCTCTACCCAGACTAGGAAGCGTCTATCCACTGGAGCAGGCGTATATAGCTGACCGCTACACGGACAGTCTGTTATTGTCCTCCATTTTAATCTCGTGAGGCACGGAGCAAGGATTCAGCTCATCCAGGACAACTGCAAAAAGCAAGCAGCAGAATTTGGAAACTGCTGGCTGCCATCCTTGTGTACAGTTCACAGACACGCAGCTCAATCAATGTTTCTGATAGCCCTACTCTAGGTCTTTCTCCAATACTTTAAAATGTTAACCTGACAAAAGTAATAGCACCTTTTCCCTCCCATACATAGCATGTCAGTCACTCATAGATTTCGATGAGGCATCCCTAAATGGAACCAACCGGTACCTAGAATACATGAGTGCGCTAAAAGAACATTTGCTGTATACAACAGTTGCTTCACTTCTTAGACAGCCCTTCATCATAAAAATCATGGCTTTTTTTTTTAATACAAAAACATCTAAATCTAATTTTAAAATTTCTGTATGTCTAGATGGGGTGGCTTGAGTTTTTTCGGTTTTTTTGGTTGGTTGGTTTTTTGGCAGGCAAGAGAATAAATAACATACCAAACTTATTTTTACCTAACTCAGTATTTCTAGCTACACAGAACTTCCAGGGTTCAGACTCTTTTGAAGTCTACAGACTGTATTTTGCAGGACAGCTCCCAAGCAGATGATACCCGTACCCACAAGTGTCACTCATCTAGAAGAGCTTACTATAGTTATTTCATTTCGGAATTGTTTAGGTTGAACATTATTTGTATTTCAGCACAGGTAATAAAGACCCAAATGTGACTTTTGCGCAGGAATAGCAGTTCCCATTTATAATCAAAATAAGAGACAACAGAAGGACAAAGGGAAGTTACAAAAAGAGTCAAACAAAAAAATCAGTAACAGAATCAGAACTAGAGTCTGGGCCTACTGAGCAGTCCAGTATTATATCCTTAGATTCATGTCTTTATTACAACGGTCCATGGACTCATGAACGTTTTAAATTAGTATAAGCTGACATTGCCAACAAAGGGAACAACAGTGCGTTCTGCAAGCCTTGCTTGTTCATTTCTGCCTCTGCAGCAAAAAGGAGGACAAACAGCAGCTTGCAATGTTCGTTATGCTATAGCCTTACTCTCCATTCAGGAAGGAAAAAAGGTGTTGAAAACATAATTCTTTACATTAAGACTATGCAAAAACTTCAGGATTTGGTGTCAGAATTTTGTAGTATCCACTGTCTCTATAGTACCAAATCAAGGAGAATGACATGTTTAAGTTTAAACACTTGGAATAAACAGTGTGTCTTTTCAGATTTGATTCAAACTGCATCAATAAAAACAAAACCAAAATCAGTATCCATTCCTCAGTCACTCACTAATACATGTAGAACTAGTAGAACCACAATATCAGTTCACATTTTATTTTTAACTGATGGCAGTTTCACAGAAATCTAGCTTTAATTCAAGTTACTTTCAGACAGCTGATGCCAATTCACACAATATCACTTGTGTGTCTGTTGTTCAGCTAAACTTGTATCATAGAACGGTTTGGGTTGGCAGGGACCTTTAAAGATCACCTACTCCAACCCCCTGCCATGACAGAAGCACTGCTCATGTAGACAGGCAGCATGTTAGAGCCACATGCCGAAGGCCATCTTAAGTACTTCTCCAGGCTAATCTGATGTACTATATATCTAAGCAAACAGGATTTTGCATGTCTGTGCACAACACTCTTTCATCAGATTACAAGGGAAAAGTGAGTCTAGACATGCCAGAACAGATTTGAAAAATAGAGGATTACTGAATTTGCCATATACCTCCTTGATTTTGGACTTTCCCAATGCTGCTGTAATAATGTTGAATCACATTATACAGCAAAATTATGTAAACGTTAATTGCATTCCACTCAGATTTCCTTTTTACATAGCAATCTTATTCCTCATCCATATACAGCCTACATAGAAAAGCAGAGTTTTTCTTCCAAAAAAAGCGAAAAGTTTTGATAACTGTTTGTCTCAACTGATGAAACAAATCAGAAAACTGCAGAAGAACACTAAGAGTTTCAAGCCGTCTAAGATTAATATGTACAGTACAGAAGCAGGTTGGAGGTAGCTATGATACTATGGGACCAAATGATCAATTGAGCATTTATTTAACTGCATGGATTTATTCCAACCAGGGATTTAACTCTCTAGCTCCATCCTTTCCTAAGTTTTCTTGCAGATATATTCACCCAAATGAGAAAGCTGAAGTGTTACATTTGACAGCATAGACTTGATAAAGCTGAAATACCATATTTGAAAGCACAGGCTACTCAAGACAACGGCTCAACAGTATTATGATCACTTCTGTGTAGATTGCTCAGCATTTATTACAATACAAAGGCAAAATAAGATAAAAGCTGTCACTGCACTACACAGCATTTAAACTGAGTCATATAAAGAGTTAATTAGGGAGGTAAGAACGAACTCAAGTAGGCGTTCAGAACAAGTCTGCAAAAGGATTCCTGAGCTGCAGACCAGCTTTTGTTTAGGTTCAGACCCACTTGCATTGGAATGCTGGAAGTGCTGCACAGGCACAATGAAGACTTTCTCTCCCTCCAGCTATTTCTGCTATTTCTTTGCACTTTGTCCTACGTATGCACACTGATAGAGCTTTATGTACAGAAGCATATAATGGACAATTCTTGTTGAGGAGGCAACAAATTTCAACTCATCCTACAAATAAGAAGTCATTCCCTAAAAGTCAGTTTATATAATATTGCAATAACTGGAACATACCCTCTTACTTCTGTAGTGCCAGAAAACAGACAGATGATGTAATACACCTATTTCACCTCTAAATTTCTACTCTTCTTTCTCAAACCCCTTGCAAACCAACTTGTGAGAAAGAGCTAGGAAAAAAAGTTATCATTGTTGGTTTGATCTGCAGGTGAAAGACAGGAAACAATTTTTCTAAATATTTCTTTTTCTATTGACACACTATAGTAGTAGTTTTGGGGCAATCTTCTGCAGAGCACATGAGCAAGCGTATCTTCACATGCTGAGGAACACAAGATATGAATTGAACAGCTTGCAGAGTTAAGGACAGGAGAGCTCAAGAGTTGTGCAAAGGCAAGAGAGGACATCAGAATGCTAAAGATCCCACTACAGGCCTTCAGTAGTCAAGAGATTCATCAGCTAAGAATAACACCTCTTAGGAACGTCCCAGTTTAGCAAAGTACTTCAGCACATGCTTCGTTCCATTGCTAGTGATCATGACACTCAATGCAAGCTTCATTCAGCCAAACGCTTGGGCATTTGCCTAAGCTGCAACAAGCAAACAGGACACTAGTAGAGGCTCAACAGACTTTTGAAAGAATAAAAAAAAATCCTACAACACTGCTGAAAAAAATGTGTATGCATTTAACACATGCATAATAGCAAAACTAGCTCCTGTTTGCAGGAAGTTAAAAATTTGTCCATTTCCTTTAGATTACCTTTCAATTAAGAATATGCTTTATGGTTATTTTTAAAAAATAAAAAAGCAGTCATTGGAATAATTTATTTGTGAACAAATGCACCACTTACCTGCATAAATTGAAGAAAAAATATAGAATATTTTAATAATTATTGCATACAGTGAACCCAAGAAGCACATTTAGACGATGATCAAACATGATGGCTAATTCTACTAGGAAAAAACTAGTATCACTAAATATATGATACGATAAAGAGAAGAACTAGTGTAATGACAGTTAATTATGGATATTTTCACTGACAAGCTATTTTAATACAACTACAATACAAATATATTCAGCCCCATTAATGCTAGTAAAAAAATATACATATCAGCCCAAATTGTAAGCCAGCAGAAAGCTAAATTGATCTCACAATTGCTAGAAATTTGGCCAAAATTATGAAACTAGTTCCTATGAGAGCCCAGCCAAAACTTTTAGCATTGTCTACTTCATGACCGTAGGCAGTAAATGATAATGTATTTATTTCAAGCAAATGAGTCCTGTGTTGAATACATGAAGTCCTGATTAAAATCTTGGGCTAAATCAACTTTTTTTATTTTAAATGCAACAAACCAGCTCCTCCTCCTTCAGATCTCTCCTGTAGCACAAATTCATCTGCCACAGACATCAGTTACGCAATTCCCCTCCTCCTGCCCAACCTCCAGTCAACACCTGATGTGCAAAATCACATCTGTAATCTCCAGAGCTTCCCAAGAGAAGAGCTCATTTTCCTCTGCGCAATCTGTCAACACTCCAAAGAGAGCAACAGCTAACAATAGTTATTCTTTGAGCTTTGTATCTCTCAGCTCAATTCAGACAACTTCATGGCACAGAGCCACAACCTGAGGCAGTATAAATCCTGCTCTCATCAACTTCAAGAAAGATTTTCCAGAAGCACTTGAAAGAATCAAGGAAAAAAGTTGCAATTGGTTTTTACAATCTCATCCTATTATACTAATTTACTTTTTTTAAAATGTGGCCCAAAACGTTTTGCTTTGAGAAAGAGGTTGGGTTTTCCTTGCTGTTCTTGTGGCCTTCATAGCTGCATCCTACTGCAACGATTCCTCCTGGTTTTCCCAGCATTTAGCCTTCCCTCTGGAATATTTCTGGTAAAGATTAACTAAAATATTTAGGAGCACTTGCTGCTGCTGAATAAAGGAGCCTGGTTGAAAGCCGAAAAATAGTTGATAGGCAACTTCACTAGAATCACCCACAAAAAGGATAATGCTAAGTTACAGGGCTACCACTGTTTCTTTCTTATTAGTATGAATTGCCTTGGCAAGAAAAACATTTTTTGTTTACAAAAAGATTCAGCATACCTCACTGCCTTCTTAAGAGGAATTCAACAGACAAACGTTTGTTCTAGCAAAGCTGCATAGACCGAATTCTGTAATTCTTATAAATTATCCTCTCTCCTACAATCCTCCTCCCTCTCAAACCCACCGTTCTTAAGAACACAATTGCAATCTAAAGACTTTCCTATTTTAGGATCAATGACCAGCACAAGATGCTTCAGAGATCTATGGAAATAAAACTTGCAATGCCAGATATGAAAATATGGATCTCTTTCCTACTGCTACATATAATCCTGATCTCTACCGGTTCCTGGATTAAACCCTAAAAATGATGCTTAACTGGGATATGATTGATACCATTTAATAAATGGCAGATCTCATTTCTACCTACATTCAAAAGCCAGTTCTTGTTGGCCATCTTCTGTCTGCCTGTCTTGCAGAGAAAAGTGATACACATTCCTTTTAAATTCCAGTGCTTATCTCTTAAACCACCAAGACTTTAAGACTTCTATTCCTTTTCTCTCTCTCTCATCTGTGTTTACATGTCTTGTCAGCTTAATTTTTAGATATATTGTTTCCAATCTACATTAATTGCCAAAGGGAGCTACAAGCCACCAAACTACTACTCATTGAAGATATTCCAGCTAATTAATGCATCTCTCAGAAAAACATCTCTGCTAACCAGCATTAGGAGGCAGCTAAAAATGCAATGGTCAAATTTAAAATGGGCAGGGTTGCATTCTTTCAGAAGAATGTTAACTTATTAGCCACATTTTCAAACTAAACCGGATACCTGTTTTCTGTTGAGGACAAGAAAGGATAAGAATAAGTAAATAGTCTAATATTGGGTTACCACAGCATTTGGACACAAAAATCTAAAAGCACGAGTGCAGTTTCTGCGTACAGCTGCTTGGTTTTATACTTGAAAACCTGCTTACATTGGAAATCTGTTACTCTTCAAACACATAGACCTGACATTCTTACAGATACAATGGAAGGCACACAGCCAGGAACAGAGAGGCATCTGTTGGTTTCTGTAAAGGCACCGACGTTATGATTCTTTGTTAACAAATCATGGATGATATGCACGTCATCTGTGGTTTCAAAAGCAGATAGGTATGTATCTCCAAATATGCTTATTGATGTTTGAAGACATTTTAAACTTCACGTATTTAGCAAACCAATAATTGAAACATTCCCTGCCATGAGAGATTCAGTTAAAGACCAGAAGGGATCATAGGCATTTTATGGGAAATGTGCATACCCCACTTAAGCCACAACTCAGACAATGATTCGGAGCCAGTTTGTTACCAACACAAACTTGCACTGTTTGAAGGTCTGGCAAATAAGAGTACTCTTATGTTGTCCTTCAAATGCACCAGTGAATTTTGCTGTACCATTATTATTTACAGCCACAGAAGACAACAAATCAAGATTGTAATCAGCACATTAGATGAGAGTAAATATTTGTATTTTTCCTTAACTTGGGAGTCAATTTCCCATCTATTTAAGCACATCTCAAAAACACTCCAGTCATTTATTCAAGTATAAACGTCACCAGTTACATGAAGATACTATGCTGTCTAGCACGTCTTGGAAAACACTGGTAACAGAGTCATAATCTTATGTTATCATGCAGCAAAAGTTCTCATAAGAATTCATACTGTACTTAATGAACACTGAGAAAGCAAGGAGTTCCTTCATGCAAAATAGTTTCTAAAATACACACATAAATTTCACCCTCCATTAAAATCACCAAGGAACTAACTGTTTTTAGTTGAAAAGAGAGTTTAAGGGTTGGGGGTTAGTCTAGGTGTCAGTTTAAAACAGTGAGCCAAAAAAGGGCTCAGTTTTAATCATGTCTTCCTGCATGTTGGGGGGTTTGCTACTAGTAGGTGAACACAACACCATGCTGACAAACAAATAAAAGCAGTTTGAACTTTCCTAAGACTGCAAATGTAAAGTTGATCATGCAAAACCTCCAGTCTAAGACTATGTGATGAGAAAATTTTAGCGATTCTACACATGAAGTTCCCTTCCCATGACCCAAACATCACAGACTGTGTGTACAAGCAAGGCCATAAGAAATACTGATTCAGAGATATCCTTATTGTATAAGGCAATATTCCGTATTTTATTTAAACTTGCTACAATTTTTGCCTTCCATTACCATCTCATTTATTTCCCGGCCTATATCAGGTGTTTACAGTCTCATATATGCCACCAACTCCTGGACACTACCAGAACAAGTCAAACACAGGCCAGAGTAGTGACACTTCATTTGCTGGGTTTTTTTCTGGGGGGTGAGGGTGGGGTTTTTTGTTTGTTTGTTGGGGGTTTTTTGTTTGTTTTGGGGGGGGCGGGGCTAGGGGAAGCATTTGGTTTGATTATGGGGTTTTTTTTGTTTGTTTAAACACACTTCACCCAAACTCTAGTCATCATACCAACTACACAGAAAAAAAGAGACTGAGGAATATATAAGCACAATTCTCTCAAACAAATTTAAGGAAATCTAGAAATCCCATATGAAATCTCAATACAATAAAAGTAAATTGGGAGTAAAAAAGTATTTTCAATACCAAATTATGAGATGAAAGGATGGTAACCTTTCACTTACCTATTGTGATGATGTTCGCAGAGAGGAAATGGAAACAGTTTCCATCATGGAGCATGAGTTCTTCTTTTTGTGTCAAATCCCCTGCTACAGATTTTGGAGAAGTCAGAGCCATCTCGAGCTTTCAGAGCAGCCTAGCAACAGTGCTTGCTCCAAGTCAAAGTATTTCAGAACAGCTATCTGCAGAAAGAGTCAGTTGACTAATAACAGTATCTGAGAAAAATCAAGAATTTCAGGATGCTGCTGGCTTACTTCGGAAGTCACAGCCAATGCCTTCTCTGCAGTTCCACATTCAGGAGACTGTCCTGGTTTAATCCCGCTGACACATATTCCATGCATTGAAGAATAAAGTTTATAGTATCAGTGTGGAGAAAGAACTACCACTGAGCTCAGTCTTGATAGAATGGATGCGATGGCCCTTCCCAGGAGCAAAAGAGTTACAAGTATTCGGTGTATCTTCCCAGGGTCTCTTGCATGTTGCAAACCTGGAGAAGACAATTTTTTTTTTTTTAATAATGGGAGTTGCTTTAACTGTTTATTATACACTGTTTACTGCAGGAACATAGCTAGATGACATACAATGGACTGACCTCAGCAGTTGCTTTTATCCAGATAGCTCCTCACACAACAGAAGCCACCGACTCTTCTTTCCCTCACCCCAGTATTTTCTATAATCACAGAAAACTATGCTTTTGCCAGCAACAGCTTCTCCAGAAACCAAACTACTCATGCTGGGTTTAATTTTTTATACACACACGCGCATGCGCACACACACACTTATAATATATACACATACACTTAACTCAGTCATTCTACGTAAGTGAATGTATCAGCTACGTTCCCAAAGGACAGCTTTGAGAACTACCTGCTGTGGCGCTGGCTTGTTCATTCAGTTCTGTCTCTTGCCCTCTAAAGCTCATTTCTCCTCTTACATGCCATCAGCTGTCTGTACTGCATCTCTTCATCGCTGTCTGGCATTCTCCTTCCCTTTCCTTACCCATCTCCTGCCCACTGGCCACAGAAGACTCACCTTTCCAAAACTTTCAGATGGATGCCTTCCTGAGAGAACGCAGGTCAAAGGCTCACTCCAAACCAGCAATCACACAAGACAGAAACCAGGGATCCTACCTTGTGCTGGTAACTGAATCTATGGGAGTCTCCTTCAGTTTCTAATTACAAGTTGAGCTCTGAAACATTGCCCTAACATGTTTGGTTGTGAAAGCACAGATCCAGTTTGACATTATTTTAAAAGAGAGAGGGCAATGAGGCATCACTGTTACTTTACAGTGAGTAGAAATAGAGGGGGGCTTTGAGACATTTGTAGCAAAAAATGACTGAGAGATGTCCCTGTTACAGCATCTGCCAGGTTGAAGTTGTACCTCTCTTCTTGGCTTTGGTCCCTCATTCAGCTTCTTTGGGAAGTCATTTCCTCTCTACAACTATCTTTTTACCAAGCCCCACCTTCTCCATTCTCTATCTTGTCAAAATCTCCTCTGTTGAGAGGGAGCATGTCAGTCAATGAAGCAATACCCATACACAGAGCCAAATGCATAGCAACTTCATATATGGGACAGTAGTGCTTAGCAATATTAATTCTGTGCAAATTCAGTGTCATTAAAATCACTTGTTTCCACATTTAAATGGGAAGTATCTCAAAGGGTATCCTGTGGCTCTGAAATACTTTTGAGCACATCAGCGGGTGAAATTCATTTCACGAAGAATATGTTTATTACAAAGCACAGCTAGGGTCACCAAAACCAAAGTTATACACTTAGGACAGATTTCAAACTGACTAGATTAAAAGGGGAGGGAGATAATAGGTTATCAAAGATACTCCCTGTGTTGTGTCCCCCCCCCAAATATACATCCTTGTACATGTTGTTATCTGTCTCCGTAATTGTATCCCTTCATCATTGTCTGATGTATACAGTTAGTTAAAAGAATACAGAGCAAACATTCTGCTTTAGACGGAACAAAAAAATTCATACATTTCTATGTATTCATTTTGTGCATCCCAAAATAAACGTTTTTTACTTTAAATTAATCATCAAATTAATACCAAAATTATATTTACATACACACACAGAGCTGACTCGCCAAGGCTCATTCTAAGCTTTTCTGTCCTGTATACGCTTTTTACTAGACACTTTACCGAGGCACATTTGTGATTCTGACACTTGTTGAAGTCCAGCCACAACTCTTCAGCTTATAGGGTTACTTGCTCCTACACATAAGCTGTGTCTTCTACGATGCCAGAAAAAAGGTTAGCATTCATGACACTTTCCTGGCAAGACACACCATTTTAACACTGGAGGTACACCTCTTGCTGCAGTTAATTTGGGGATGGTCTGATGAAGCTAAAACTGTTTCTCTCCGCACTTGTTGATCTGGTAAAAAGAAGCTATTACTGCTACTACATCTTCAGTGTTCTACCATGAGTATAAATATGAATGGCATAGCAGCCTTTGTTCAGCTGAACTAATCCTATGCATGTTGAGGAGTAGGAACAAGGTACTTGAAACAAGTAGGTGTCAAACCCAGTAGATGCTGGACTCAACTCAGCAGCAAGCCTGAGTTATCTACCAATAGAATCTGGGGGCAGATATCAGCTTTTTGCTGCAACTCACTGTATGCGTGACAAGCACCTAATAAAACAGAATACTAATTCACGACTGTAGTCTGCTATCACGACCACCCTGTAAAAGCACGTTGATAGATCTATCGATCTCACTCGTATTTTCAGATGTAGCTGTCTACATGACAACACTTGTTTCCTTGTTGCCACTCACTGCTGTTATCAGCATTATGGAGTCTGCAAACTGAACCCCACACCCTGGGTTCATTTCTCTATTCCATATAAGGTGACAATATGAGAAACTCATCCTACAGCTACTGGTCGACTTCTGTCTCACAAGCTGTCTGCTAAATGCTGCTCTAACAGAAGGTTAACAGTGCCAAAACTCCGAGTGTATCAAGTCTATAACCCTTTCCAGATATAACTATGGTTTTACCGGCTGTTTTAAAAAAAATCAATGACAAAAGAAACCCTGCAGCCTTTTACCTGTATTCAAGTAGATATTCCCTACACACATCTTACACCACAGACAGCAGAAAATATCACCACCCAGTCATGGTGCTCTGCCCTCTTCTATCTTCTCCCACCCAACTCTCAAACATGGAATTTTTGGAGGACTCTAGAATCCAAAGCAGATACTGAAGAGTTAGTCAAAGAAAAAAAGAAAAGCCTTTTTTGTGTCTGCCTTTCAGTGTGAAAGCCATGGGGTAAGGTAGCCTCTGAAATGTAAGTAGTCCTGCTTCAACTGTAAGTGAACACATATATACATTTAAAAATGGAAGAAAATCTTAAGCAGCTTCTGTTTCTAGTTAGTACATGTTCTTCAAATAAGCATGTACCATGCATACTCCTTTCCCTTTATTTTTTTGAAGGAATTAGAGTTCTCCCTTTCTGCTTGTATCTACTCACTACCTATAAAATCCTACAGCTTAAACATAAGTCTCTCAGGAATAAGATAGTCTTGTTAACTCTATAACAGCACCTAGTACAGGTCTCCCTGAAAGAGTTCATGCAACTGAAACAGTAACATTAAAAAAAATAGAAAGAACTACAGCAAAGGAGTTATCCTAGTTTTTACACAGAGAGCAACAGCATTGTAGCAAGGTTAAACCAAAGAAAAAATGTACACAGCTAGGAAACAGTCACTGCACACACTACTCAAACATTTCTATATGTCAGTGACTAGGAGATACCTCCAAACACAGTTGCTGAAACTCAGTATTCAACTGTGCAAACAGTTTACCAAGAATCAGACTCCTCACCCGAAGGGAAAGCCTGGTCTGCATTCAGAGCTGATCCTGCTTTGGGCAGAAGCTTGTACCAAACCCCCTACCTTCTGAGGTCCCCTCCGACCTGAATTATTCTAGGAACTGAAATGAATTTATTACTTGAAATAGAAATTGTATGATACTCATCAGGAGAATTAACGACCTTATAACCCACAAGGTCCTTACGTGGATTAAAATATAAGAGAAATGTTTTTGTTAATGGCTTTTGTAGAATTATCACAGATCCCAAAGTTAACAGAGCTATCAGACTCCTTTAACAGCATCACCTTATCCAGTAGTGATGTCATTAAAGCATGCAAATGCTGTAACAGTAAAGCCATTGTTCTCAGGTGAAGTGAGCAACATTTGCTTAAGACTAAGCCTTTCTGTTATCACATTTGTTGTGGCTGCTATTCCCATACATTGTTTATACGTGCGTTTATGTAAACTTTTGCTGAAGACAGAAAATATGCTGAGACAGAGCACAGCTGAGGAAAAGTCTTAAGATATGATCCTGCCTTGATCCCCCTCCCCTGTAGCCTCTCCCTAAACGTTCCAAAACCAAAGCTAGGTAACAGATCTTCCTTGTCTAACTTTTCCATCCTACTCAATAAGCATCTTCAAAATTCCCTGAGCATGGCAAAATATATAATGTCAAGAAATGTAGACTGAATACAAGGAAGAAGTGAAGTAGCTATAGTTAGCGAGATAAATGCACATTTGTTCAGTATATTTGCTTTCATTGCACCTGCCCCTGATATACACTGAATGAGAAAAGACTCAAGAAGGTTTTTTTCAAACTGTAGGACAGAACCAAAACAAGACGTTAGAAGGTATCTCAGGAGTTAAATCAACTGTATCCACTGAAAAAGCCAAAACTGCACTCAACACCATTTCTGGAGCTACTGCATTGCATACTCTGAGCAAGTACTTCTACAGATGACAGGCACTGCCTCACAGCAGGTGAGTTATCCGTCTGCTTTGTCATCTGAGCAACTTCTCCTCCTAACCACAATTTTATAGCCACTAGCCACAAAGCACCATTTCTGGTACATGTGCATTACATGTTTAACCCTGAGATTAATCCAGGAAGCCACAGTTCATAGGACAGATGAAACTGTTTTAACATTGAGACAAGATCTATCCATTTCCTTTTCAGAAAGTTGAACTGGTTGGTAGTTATTTTGCCAGACTCTCTCACCTCTTTGCTTTAGGGTTTTTTTGAGAGGTCATTTCCTTTGTAGGAAGTTCAATCACTGTGAGTCATTATACACCAAAGAACATATCCATGAGAGTGAGGAAGACTGAGTGGGCACAGATGTTCCTGCTGGCATATACTGGCATCATTTCAGTGAAAGCAGATGAGCTGCAATACTTTACATTGTATGAGGATGTGGCTCACAATATCTTATTGTCTTGACTCATGTCAAATTCACATTCTTTACTCTTTTTTCTGATCTGAAAGTGAAGCTATTGTGACTCAGCTGATCTCTAAATGTCTTCTGTTTGCATGCAAAAGATGTTCTTTCTTCACTCAGTCCCGCCTTTTAGAGCTTCTGTACAGGTCCTCAGATTTCCCCCTCTTCCTGCCCCTTCTCTTCAGCATACCTGTATTGTTTGGAAAAAAAAAACAAAACAAAAACCAGCCCAGCCCCTCTTCCGAAACCAGCAAGCTGAATGTCCCCATAAATCCTAGGCAGCCAACAGAAAAGCACACAATCCTTAAAAATACAGCAGAATTCAAATAGGTGTCGCAGAACAAGATTCAAGGGCCAGACTTCCTATTACAGTAAATGAAAGAAGCTGGTTTTCCCGGAAAATTTCTTGTGAAGACTGTATGATGAAAAACATCAGTTACATTCTCCGAAAATACTTCACCTCTGTTGTACTAGGAAACACACTGGCCTCTGAGAACAGCACTGCTCATCGACAGAAGTAACAAAATAGGCAAAAGAGAGCAACTGTACCTGTTCAGACCACATGAACAAGATTTACGCTGACTGCTCAGGTTAAGAGCCCTACCTAAGTATTATTGTGTGAGGTTCCGTATTCCCTTAGAAAACGGGACTTAAAACCCTAGAGGCAGGATAGATATCACTTACAGACAAAGAAAGCTGTGTAGGCCATTAACAACCCTTTAGCCATTTTTATATCACTGTAGTATTTAAAGTTTAAGCCCAAAAGACCTGCTTTTGTGTTCAGGGAGGTATCATGTGGCGCCCACCAGAACTCAGACAAGCTCCGATACCCATCCAGAACAGATATGCTGATAGTGTGGATGAAACATACAAAAACCAAGTCATCACTTAAACCTGAAGAGTTTGATCAGGAAGCAGATCAATAGGATAAAAGATCAAAGGGTTATCAAATGGGAGAAAAAATACTTTAAAGCATTCAAATCTGAGACTTGGGATTTGCTTTTAAACTCTACTGCGCTTCACTATAACATGCTGTTCGTTTTAAAGAATGCAACTCCATTCACTGGGCAATGCCATTTGAGATAACTTGCACGCCCAGGCATGTTACTTCACATCCGAAGCAACTGCAAAATGAAAGAAGTCTGTTTCAGTGCTATGGAACAAGGGGGTAAGCCCACACCTTAGGGTGTGATACAACATTCTTTTTCCCAAGGGACAGAGCACGCACAGAACAAACTGGCATGTGGTACAGAGTCCTCTGGCAAACAATTCGGTTAAAAAATATAAGGAGGAAGCAGAGAAAAGGCAGTCAAGAAAAGAGGACATCGGAATATCTTTCTGGCAGCCTGATGCATTCACCTTACACCCAAAACACAGTCATCCCACTTAAAAGGAACACATTAAACATTTGTCAGCTTTTCCTCACCCACCCCTTACAGCTTGAACCAGAGCTGCACACGCAGGAGAGCCCTGCATTTTTGCTGAATGACGTAACTGAATATTCCTTATGCAAGTAAGGAGACTTATTATTAAATCCAAATAATTTATTTCAGGCTTATATTGACTGTGTCATACGACTTCAGCATTTACTTTACAAACAAACTTCAAATTTGCAACAATTTCTATATATAGGGGATCGACTTGTTTGTAATCCCCTTCCCTATTTATCCTGAGTTGCCAAAAACCCTCTCAGTTTCATAATCGTTACTTATTGCTAGCCAGTTCCCAGACCTATCTGAAATGACAATGGAAACACAGCACGCAGCAGCCTCTTGCTTCTTAAGAACATTTGCATTTCTTATTAGGAAGGGAGAACTGGAAATTTTTATTAGAAGAGCAAAGGGAGTTCATTAAGCAAGACTCTAAGTCTCATCCAATAGCTTGGCTCAAAAGTACTTTGAAAAGACAAGTTTCATACTATAGACCACAAAAACCAAAAAGCCTCGGAGAAGGACCGGGGAGAGGAAGGTCTCCATGTTAGGAGACAGAGAGGAAGTGACTACTGCTGGAAACTAAGCTTTTCCTGCACACGGGAATTTGTGACTCATGTTAAAGAGGAGACGCAGATTACGGGCTCCAGTGCCATTTGTAATCAAGAGATCTATAATACTAATAATGTTAACATTCTCAGTTATGTTAGCAGTCTTGATCACTCTCCAGAAGCCCAACTTTTTTTTTTTTCTTCAACCTCATCTAAAGAGGCAGGAATTTCTTTTAAGAATAGCGCTTATGACCTTTAATCAAGCTGCTTTAGTCCTGTAAAACAGTTTATTGCTGTACTGATCAATCTCTTAGATAGTAAGGAATAACTTATGCTGGGGGAGTTAGAAAGGAGGTGGCAACACGTGTTCTCCTTTTGCAAGTCAGTGGTAAATGATCGGCTTTCTCCTGAGGATGCCTACTAGCACCAGATCCAAAAGCCTAAGTAGAGGAAGAAGGACAGTAAGAATGAACAAAAAATAAAATTAATATACCTTGTTAGCTAAATGGTGAGGTAAAATGGTAACAATTTAACTATTGCTAGCGAAACGAGTTTATTACCTGAATTAAAAGCAAAGGCTTTTTTTTTTTTTTTAACCAGCTTTATTCCAGCCATCTTTCAGCACATACTTATTGTAGTTTTCCACCACTTGTATCATTACTAAGACAGAAAAACTTTATAGCAGATATTTATATATATAACCTCAAATTGGAACAATATGAAAAGCCAATCAGGGTAAATGAAAACCTTTCAGATGCACAGAATAGATCCAGAGCACAGGTTTAACAACACTGATGACTACATTTTCCAATATAAAATGGCCAAAATTCCCAGTAAGGGAAGGTACGCATGTACTACAGCATCTCTGATCTGTATTCCGATTTCAGTTCTCTAACCTACTCTGGGTAACTGAAAAGGGATAAAACTTTGGCCATGTTTGACACAATTGAAAGCCAATAAGCAGGCTTCATACCACTGGAGAATATCAAGCACATGCACACACACTAAAAAAACTGAGCTAATTACATGCAGTTTTAGGAGAAGAGTACACAAGCCCATTCAATGAAAACTGCAAAAATAGGACAATCTAGTATTTAAGTTCCGCAAATGGTAGTCAAGGCTATTATCTTTAACTACACCATAGCTCCCTCTTTATAACATTGTGCAAACACTGCACAAATCTACAACTACTTCCAAACATCTGACTTTCCCGAAAGCTTTATACAAAGTGGAAGCCAGTCATGACAGACTTCAAAACTAGAGATAATAGAAGGACACAGAAATAATGAAGTGACCTTCAGTCACAGGGGGAAAGGTGATGAGCAGAGAGCACGGAATACCAATTCCAAGCACAAAAGAGAGAATGACAGACTTTGGAAGGATTGTGGGGTTTCAAATCCATTACAAGAGATCCTCTCCAGTCTCTTACACCTTAGATTGCTTCAAAAATTTCATGCGATAGATTTAAATAAGTGTACATGCCAAGCTTCCTCTGCAATTTAAAGCAGTGTACGTGCTCCTTTGAACATCTCAAATCTAATCTATCTATCTGCATTGTCCTTACAGTCACGTGCTGCTTTTTGTTAAGATTAATAATTGATCTATATTTAAGTACCTTCTATAAGAAGCAGTTGAGTTGGGGAGCACTGAATTCTCCTGGTTTGCAATTCACACTTCATTTCCAATAAATACTCCTAGAACTGAGTTGATAATAAAATATTTTGTGTGGATTCTCCTCATGCCGTTGTCTATAAAGATCATCTTTCAGGCATTTTTGAAAGCTTAGTAAGTCACCATCATGGACCTAAGGCTGGGCAAAGGTTTTCAGCAGGATTTGCACAGCTGGCAACATTTTAATTTACCACAGTAATGAACCTGAACAGAATCAAAAGTGCAGTCTCTTTTCAAGTGGGTCTTTCTTCACACCACCCTACTGTTAAGACAGAAACTGAGTCGGTGAAAGTGACTGCTACATGTGTATACTGCAAACAAGAAAAACACATTTACACTTGGCAGCTTAAAGAGAAGGCCGTATTTTTTTTTTGCCAAACATCCAAACTAATTTCTTAAATTAATGAATCTGCATTAGCAGGAAGGGGCCTGGGAACCACTCAATCCTTTCTCATTTTATCAAATAGAGGGAAATGACACACACAAACACTAACGAATGGACTTGCTACAAGGTAGCAAGTCTTTAGGGCCTAATCCAATAAATGTCAAAGTACAGCTCTGCTTTGTTCACCACCTCATGGTGGACTTTAGTACTTTGTTAGTCAATAAATAACATTACTTCAATAACCTCCTCTCATTCAGAATCCATCTAAACTCACAGGAGGGGAAGAAAGAAGTGGGATAGGTCACTTTATACTGTAGGAAACAAAAAAACTATTAAGTTATTCAATGAAGGATGATCCAAAAACAAAATCATAGACTGCAATCTCCTTATCCAAGGCATACAGCACCAAAACCACTAAGTGGTTTCTAAGTGCAAACAAAACACCCCCCCACCCCCCCAAATCCACACACCAGAGGCCAGCTCTAAGCAGGCATTACAACAATCGGTAAACCCCATCTTCATCGCAGACTCACTCCGAGGCCAACGGGGTTTATGCCAGTCTTTCTGGCCATTTCAGCAATCTGCCAACCTCTCTGCAGCTCCACTCACAGCCAGCTACCTCTGTACGATCCAGTGCGGTCACATCCTTGACACACCAAATCAAGTAGAATATATTTCACATAATTCTTGCAGCAATTCCACTAAACAATACCAGGACATAACACATCCCAAAGTTCTGTTTTTCACTTTCTCCTCTGCAGGCTATATAGCTCCTTCCAGGCACCTCAATTGCATGCTTCCGTTGCTTCCTCAGGCTCCGTCCCTTGCTCTTTTTTTTTTTTTTTTAAATAAATACAACACGAATTACATGTTTTCAGTTAAAGGCAGAGAAAATTTCCAGAAAATATGTTCCAGCATCTAAGAGCACTAGGAAATCTGGAATAACAAGCTGGAGGGGGGCACATGGAAGGGGAGAAGAGGCAGGGAGGAGTTTCTTTTAAGTTATTTTATAGTAACTAGTCCTGCAAGGAGAGCTACGAAGAGACATCCTCTTAAAAATCAGATTCAACACAAAAAGTGGTATTGCAAGTTTCTGCATAATGGCCTTTGGCAAACAACACCTGGAGGGGATGGGAACTACATAGCTTTTGCAGCACTTTCAATCTCTCCCAGGAATGTTAACATGTAAAGCTCCTTCACCTTCCCACCTGATTTCCCTCTTAATTTCTGAGGCAATCCAGAGCTCCCTGACAACTATTAAGATGCCAGAAGATTCTCCAGGAGCTATTCCTTAATTAAATGGAAACAAGTGAGGCTGTGATAATAAAAAATACCGGGCCAGATCAGAGCCAGGTGTACAAGAAACAATTTCTCAAGTTGCATGCTGCATTTCTGACTCGAATCTGAAAACCTCACTCAGCTAATACTTTCAGGTCCATGGATACGGGGAAACTGCACTTCTAAAATTATTTCAGTGCTTATTTTAATGTTTACCTCATGCTTGCTTGAAATCCAACCTCAGATGGATCAAACAGCGAGCTCTCTAGCAAGTGAGATCCAAAGGCCTGCAGGCTAGATTCAAGCAGCTAGAGGCTTGGCAACAAAATCCTTGCCTAGCTCTTCTCGTCAATAGAGCCTAATGCACTTGACTCAAACAGTGTATTTTATTGTGGCCATTTTGCACCTGAGGAAGTTGCTCGTGACATGTAGCCTGAAACATCATCTCCCCATCCAGAATCCTATCCTCTTAATTTTCTCATCTCTTAAGTGTACACTTCAGGATTTTGGTTCAATTCCTATTTGAAAATCAAAGAATTTTTCAAGTGTGGACTCCAGCTACCACTGTTCCTTTGTTAGCCATTAAACCTCCTGCAGAACAACAGAAACCAAGATTCTCAAAATACTGAAGCATTAGACCCGCTTGTTTTGATGTCTACACTCAAAATTTCTATCAATAATGCAGACTTAAGTGCAGTCTGCCAGATAGTGATGTACAGAAGAACAACAGGAAGGAAAGTCAGAACTTTGCCTAAGCATGTGTAAAGATCTGTCACAGCCTGCAGTTTTACAGGTACCTATCCAATGGCTTTACTGTGTACCTGCGTGTGCTGAAGGCAAGTGCTCCACCCCCACAAAATGGAGGCAGATTAAACAATGAATAAAAGGTTTGGAAATTCCCTGCAGATTTAGAGTCTGTGTTCTGAGCAGTAACGTGGAACTCCAGAACTTCATAATGACTTGCAGCAAATACTGGGCTCAGATGTTCTACAAAGTGGACACGTACATTATACTTAGTTCAGGGGCTGTCCCTTTGGAAAAGGACTTGGCTCATGTTATACAGGCCTTTTCTTCACTAGCATCTGATCCTGAACACATGATCTACACCCACTACTCATTTCACATATGCCATTAAGAATTATTCACAATAAGTGACATACGGGAAGGTTTGCTATCATTTAGTTAGGCCAGCAGTACCAATGGGAGCAGAGGTTAACTCACAAATAAGGCCAAGACAGAGGAAGTGAAAGAAAATTCAGGCATAACACTGGAGAATATATTTCAATAGTAAGATCAGATTAATTTAAGTCTATCATGGGAAGCAGTCGGTCATTTTATATATAACTAATGCAGAACTGAGATATCCTGGTGCGTGACAAAAGTGTTGTGGTAAATTCAGATGATCCTTAGAAACTGAGAGACTGTCTTTACCAAAAAAATCTCTTTAGCCTCATCCTATTACCCTCTCAAATTTATTTATACAGTCATTTTCTCAGGTCTGGACAAACTAACAGGACTAACAAGAACAAACTCCAGTGATATTCACAAATAAGTTGGCCCCTCTGAATTACGTTTAGGAACTGAGTGGTCTGTACATTTTATTTTAAAACCAAAGCAAGGTTGTGGTGTTCTGAAACTGCGAATACAGAACTTCATAAGAACCATACACTCTCTATCTTTTATTCCTAACCAAGAGCAAAGATTCTTTTACAAAAGAATTTCAGTCTTTCACCTCTAGAGCTTTTTACAGTATGCAAATGTTATCAACAAACTCTCACAGTGGGAAAGACTTCCTGCAGCACCATTCATTTAGATGCTCTCAGACAATTTAAGGTAAATGTGGAGTAGCTTTTAATTCAGCATAAGTTACAGAAATTATGAGTCCCACATAAGAAAACAAAAGCCTTTCCAGATAACGTAAAAGGAGCTTGGCCATAAACTAGAAAGTTATCATCATTTTTGCAAAGCCAGAACAAAAACCAACCAAAAGCAAGGAATGACTGAAAATTTTGCAGCGGTCTCTAGGGCATGAATTTAATAGGTTTCACACAAATTTGGAGGCAAGACATTCCACTGAAAAGCCTCATTTACTTACCAATGACAAGGCATGAGTTAACAAACAATCCATGTATCTGTGGCCCTATAAGACTTGCGGCTCTGAGAGATGAGAATCTCCATGAGTTGCAAGGACAATCGGAGAAAAATATTAACTTTCCAAGGCTAATTAGACAGACTAACAAAAAATATTCACATTAAAGTTCTCCTGGCTTTAGACAGGAAGCCATACCTTAGGCAGGTGATCAGAATGATAGATTCTTTGGGCTGAGAAGGATCAAAATATGATGCATTATAGGAGCTGATCCTCCCAACATAGTCATTAAATATAAGAATCAGCAACCCCTTAATGTTTCAAGATTCAGTTTACAGGCTTTTATTATACAAGCATGTGTGACAGAAGTAGATCTGGTGAAATATTTTGCTTATTAAATAAAAAAGCCCACTGTTAACTGGTCTGCCATGTGAAATGTATCTACATCCAGTTGTCGTCTCTAGTCTATATATAATCAATCCTCAGTGCCCAGAAGCAGACAATCTAAAAGATACTGAAGAGCTCAGAGATAAATTAGCATTTATTCATCTGTTCTTCACACGCTGGTACCGAGGTCATTAGAACGCAGTAACTACGACACCATGCAATCCTTCCCGCATTTAGATAACTAGTACATTTCATCGGTAGTCACTGACCTTCCCTCACAACCTCTGTCCTTCATGTGGACTAAACAGTTTCTTCATACCTAATCTTACTAGGCAAAAAAGAATTCTCCCAAGCTAAAGTTTTTTTCCCCCCTCAGTAAGAAAAGAAAAAAGCTCTCTTCATAGACAAAACTTTGACCACTTTCTTTTGAACAATAAAGAAACAACTTAACTTTGAGCTAGATTCTGAAGACGGCATCAATTTCCTATCTCAAACTTACCACAGTCAGCAGCGAATCTTACTCTACTTCTATTTTATTTTTTTTAACAGTTGAACCTGCCTTTACCATGAAACAAAACATGATTGTGGAAATTATCACCCTTAGGATTTGGGGTATGTTTAAGACCTACAATCTAAATTCTGGAGCTGGAGGCATTTGAAGCATACACAGCACTAGCAATTTGGCCATCCTGATTATTTGCCATATCTCTGCGATCGTCGCCCACATTTTTATGCCAGCAAAGAACTGAAAATTCCTTCTCCACAGCCCAAAACAACGGCCAAAAAAAAAGAAAAGCCAAACAACGCATACCCTTTTGAAAGGGGTATCTTTCCTTCCAAGTTAAGACTTGCCAACTGTTCAGTCACAGAATCAGCCAGGCTATATTACTTAACCGGTATTTTATTTAAATATCTAAGGTTTATTTTACATTCAACTTCTATTATCCAAGTCAGTTTTAGTTTTGGCTTAGTATACCTGTGAAAGCTCAAGGCTCGGGTTACCATTTCAGAATGAATGCGCTAGTCTCTTGTATTGAAGAAAGCAGTTGTCCAGTTAAAAAAGTCTAAACTTAAATCATAAATGTGGTTTGCTTCATCCCTACAAGCTCAGAGAATCTAAAAAACTTCGGACTAACAGAATTCCAAGGTTCCTGAACATTATCATGAACAAGAGAAAATATTACCAAAATAAAACAAGTATTAGACGTCCTGCTCTTTCCATTCCCTCTCTTAAAAAGACAAAAGCAAAAGTAGTAGCAAACTCTGTTGCAATCATAAAGCTATACATATTCCTGCGGTAGCATATTATAAAATTTGTTGCTAACTTCTCAGAGTGAGCAAAAGTGTTAGAAGTACACCAAAATGATTCCTGAAAAAGAAAGCAGCAAATTAAAATAAACCAAAACCAAACAAAAAAACCACACACCTTTGTCTCCTCTCCCTGGACAGTGCAGACAAGCTCTCCTAGCTTCTTTGCGGGGTGCATCGGAACCTTCATAAGCGTGACAAAAAAAGGGAGGGCGGGAACTGCAAAGTCTGAAAGCGAAGGCTCCGCCCCTGCATTTTACATGTTAAGGGCTCTCAGCTCACTGATCGCGGAGCAGCTCTTACAGTCCTTATTCAAACAGTTCAGCTCCAGGGTAACAAGTTCAAAGTGGGAGGAGGCAAAAGGAATCAGAGGGTGGTAACAATCCTGAACAGACATTTCGGTCCTTTTACATCTGCAGAACCTGTTCTTCAGGTTGGAAACTGAAACATCTGCCTGTTGCCGTGTTTGAAAGCTGCACTCCAAACTTCTATACTAACAGGTCTGCAGAGGTAAAACCATATTTAATAATGCACAGACAAGCAACATGTGGGAAGAAAAGTTAATCATTACTGTGCAACGAGTTTGTTTTACATTTTGGACTTCCTTATGTTAACATCAGTGAAGCAACTCACTCCCTTACCAGGTCTGTTATAAGGAAAAGTAGAGAAGTATGCAATGGAAATAAAATCTGCACAGAAATTTGTCTTGCAAAAGCTTAAGTAAAACACAGCGGCTAAATTTTAAGAGATATGGCAGTTTTCTGCAGTTGCCAGTATCAATCAGAATACAAAGTAGAAGAAACAGATTTTTCTTGCAGATCACTGTGCAACAACTAACATCAGTCTGGTCTTGCTGTACGGGAGGAGGGGAACAATTAGCCATGTCAATCCCAGGGCCTTTTACCGTGTCACTTCCGGTATCAGCTGAACCATCACATCAGTAAAGGATCATAGTGTGCCAATAATCTGTATAACTCTCATGATACAGTGTATTCAAGAGACTTTCATCGCGTTAGTAAGCAGCATTTGAAAGGTATGAGAGCCTCAGGTCCTTAAAGTACAGCTACTGCCTTTTTTCAGCTTAATACACTTAACTGCTTAGTATTAGGTTAGGAAAAATTACTGGTTTATTATTTTGATAAATATATTGCATATTTCTTCTCCTTACAAAAACACACTACTTGTACAGTCTGCATTTAGATCAACTACTTCTCTCATTCTAAATCTTTTAACTCATGATTTTAGTTTTGCCAGAGGATGGAATTTATGGGAGAAGCAGGTTTGGCCTGGATCTACAAGGGATAATCCCAGACCATACGAAATACCTTTTTTGGGGGGGGGCTGGGAGGGATGGTGGTGGTAAATAATTCTAATTGTAGAATTTCCCTCTACTGCTTCCCAGTCCCAGCAGTAATTTTGTTGGGAGGTTTTGTCTGAGGGTTGTGTGTCCCCACACAGGAATGAATACATATTCTTATTTGGCGGATTATGTATTCCCCATTGTACAAAATAGTATTGCCTATAAATGTTGCAGTATTCATTAGCCCAAATTCTATGCATAGCAAATTCTGCAAAGTAAATGGGAAAAAATCTCAGTGCAAAACAACACAGAGGGCTACATTCAGAAGATCTAAAACTTTCTACACAGCAGAAACATAAAAAAGAAAAGATAAAAACAAAAGGAAGAAACACAACATTTGCAAATACAGATTGATAAAACTTCCTTCAAGTGAGAGGTGAGCCCAGCTACACTAACACATAGAAACACTGCACAGCACTGGAACAGGAGCCATCTCATCTCACATTCATGCGACTATCAAGAAAGGATCACTTACAAATCCATTTTCATAGAATAACTCTGCTCTTTCAAAATCATTATTCTCCAGAAAGGAAGTATGCAGAATCATATGGAAGTGAGAAAATGGAAGGAAGAAGTAAGGCATAATTCATTGAATACTCCACACATCGCAAAACATTTGCCAATTCACGTTTCCTCCCTCAGACTTTGAAGAAGTAGCCAGTGCTCCTCACTTCCACATGACCGCTGAACAGCATCATCTTCAGTCTGTACATGTGCGGAACTTGAACTCACTACCAATGAGTTTCAGCCTCACTTCTATCAGCAGTCACAAACCGGTGTGCAAATTAACACTTTATAGTCCTTTTGGTTAATAAGTCCAGCTCCACAAAATAAAAACCTAAGAAAACTGGTTTCCTGCAACCTCCTTAGAGAAAGAGAAATTACCTGAATTATGCAGAATGAACACAAGTTTGAGTTTAGACTGACACCTGCAGCACAACACTGGCCCTCAACAGGCAGTGTCTTTTATTCCCTTGCAAATCTAGTTTCAAGAGAAGAAATTTCATCACATGACATATGGCAGCACAACTACCAAGGCACTAACAGGAAGAATAAAGAGAAAAACGTGAGAGAAAGAATAAGGCAAAAGTGGAAGGCAGACCAAATTAAGATCTCGCTCACTAGTCAGGTATCCTGAAACTCCCCAGAGCTTGCAGGATTGAATGTTTAATATTAAATTATTTCACTTTGTTACTTCTCAACTAACAGTCCTACCTAATGCTCTTATTTATTTTTTTGTTTTAATTTGCCTGTTTTGTATTTTTCCCTGAATATTCACACTTCTTAACTGTTACTTGTTTATGAAGAGCAAAATCTTAGACTACAAAACATTCCCTTAATAAAGAACCACTAAAAAAACTCTGTCCACTGTAGAACTATTCATAAGAGCAACTTCTTAGCAGTAGTGAGGCTTTGTCCTCCAACAACAGCAAACTGTCCAAAAGCATATATGAGTAGCTGTAACATGGATACAAACAGTTTCCTTTTTTCTGAGAGCATTCGGGAGCTTGTCATGTGTAAAAATAAATATATTTCGGTACTTCATTTTTCTTATAAACAACATATTGACATATACACTTAAAAACTCCAGAGCACTTAAAAATACAACCTGATGCTGCATGGGAAAGAAAGACCTGTTCTAGGAGAGAGAACACTGAATTAAGAGTATTTCCAACTTTAATATTAGTTTCTAGATGTCATATCACCTCTTTGTCTCTCAATTTATCCCATCTTCTAAGAAGAGATAGTGATATCAATTTATTATGTATTTTAGTGACAAAAAAAGAAGTATAGAAATATCATTACTGTTATACACACATGCCAATGCAATTTCTCATATGAAACACAGCAGCTGCCTAAACAATTTGCAATGCTGGAAATCAAGAAATGAAGAATGCATTTCATTACTACAATAATCAGTTACAACACATGAGAGGTGGAAAGAGAGATCTATCCCTCTTTTACTTGCAACTTTCGGTGCAAGCGAGCAGCTGACTAAAACAGAGGTTCGAAAGTTGTCTACCCAAAATGGAGAGGTTATTTGGCATAATGTCATCTCCTCAGTTCAAAACAAAAAAGATGTTTTGAATTATTTTCTAGATTTGAACAACTCTCCTTCTTTGGAGAGAACATGTTTATTGCCGTACTCAACAGAACCCCCACCCTTCAAAATATCACAAACCAACTTAACTTTCAAAATATAACAAAATCCATTTAATTTGTCGAGAATGGTCACACACAGAGAAGTTAAACGCATGTTTTAACATTTGTGGGAACAGTCTTGGCAGCCTGGAACCCAAGGTGATAAGGAACAGTTAGCATATGAATTCAAAAACATCAGTAAATAATTAATGAGTTGACACATAAAACACTGATGCAAAGAACAGGCACTGCATACAAAACAGTTACCACACAGCACTGAACTGCTTACAGTTTGGATTTTCAGCTGTTATTAAGGTCAGTTTGGGTTTTCTACCACAAAAAGTAGGAATAGACCCCATAACCAGTTACACAAACTTCTACTGGACCATAAGAGTTTATTACCTCATTCTTCTTACAGCTTTCAGATACACTTTGACTGTGCTGTTAAAAATAACAAACTCTACTAAAAAGAAAGAGTATTATTTACCACACAATCCCCCCAAACAAAGAAATTTTTAAGGAATGAAAATCTGACCTTCAGAAGCCTCAACTTACCTTCAGCTTTATAAATGGTTTCCAATCTAATAATTAAGGGCTCACTAGCCAGCATTTTAGCTTCACAAAAAAAGTCTCTTGAGCTCTTCTTTGGTTTCTTGACCTATAAAATAAGAAAACCATATTTACCCACTTCAATAAAATGGCAACAAACCTTGACCCTGCACACTTAGTGAAGCATATCTCATACAGAGCACAAATGAGAAATTATACCTAGCACTCTAATCAACTTCTCTAACAGTTGTTCACAACCAAGCAGATATCGCCCTAAGCTAGCAGCTCTAACAAAGTATCACTGTTTACTCCTAACTCCCCCTAGCTTTCTTATGTTCCAATTTTCTCAGGTGCAACTGATTTAAAAGATATTAACCTCCTGATTGCTACAGAAAATCATAGCACACAAGACAAAGGAAAAACTACCTGTCACAGTCAGTAGAAAGATTAAACTATAGTTAGAATGCACTTGTTGCACTGCCTGTGCAATGCTGAAATAGCAACCAATATTTTTGTGGTGAGAAAGTTACCAAGTCCTCTAATTTTAGCCACAGACTTCCCACATTTGGTATTTTTCTTAGAAACGGAGCTGTTGGACACACGAGATAGCATGGAAATACAGCTCTCACTTTAAACAACAATCAAAACACACGAGAGTACGAGGTGAATTGGAATTCTGAATAAAAATGATCCAAAGATTGGCCAATTGGTTTTAGCTTCGTATTTTTAAAAAATGTTATAATTTAGAGTAGCAGCTTCAAGTTTCTTAACTTGGGACATATCAGATAACCACGATATGTGAAGATTTAAGTGGAAATCGCACACTAGATGTGAATATCCTATTTCTCATGGGATATTTTCTTATGCTGGTGCTCCCCCTGCTGTTTTACTAAATAAAATGTTCTAACTTTTTTCTTTAAATTGCATTGATTTTATAGCTACAGATTGAACAATCTGCAACTTCATTTATGTCATACACCCTTCCATACACTAGCAAATAAAAATTAAGTTGCACCTGGAGCAAGGAGGAAGAGGACAGGAATGCATTACTTAACTGTAAGATTCATCACAGCTTTACCTATAATTTACAACTTTGGGTACAGTTAAATTAGAACTTTGACGTCACAAGCTGCGTTGCTAGTAACAGACTACCGAAAGCTAAAGGACTCCAAATATCCAGCTTACTCGTGTTTATGTTTGTCAGTAGGCAGCCTTTCTTTCTGCTTCTCAGCACTGAGAAGAAAAAAACAATTACAAGCTGCAACTCTTTCACATTACTTTCAAGTGAGTTACTCCAATATTAGTCTGTAAACTCCTCTGGAAAACAGCTATTTTAATCGAAGTGAAAGCAGTTTTGTCAAATAAATCAATTACATTGCACAACTGTTTAACTTCCCCTTCACTTAAGCATGTTGTAAAACTGAATTTATAACTGCACGACATTAAAATCTGCTAAGAAAAAAAACGTGTTTTGACGAAAGTGAATGTATCAGACTTCAGGATGCATATAGGCAGCAAACATCTTCAGAATGCTGCTACCTTTGTTAAAAAGGCCACTGTTTGTAGGGAGCATACCATTTTTTTTGAACACTAGCCACACCTGCACCAGCCTCATCGCAGCAATGGGATTCTGGCTGTCTCCATCAGGAGGCCAATAAGCCTCACGACAACAAGAGTCACTGGACAAGAATCCACGCTCAATTCCCTAAATAAACTAGGGACTAGACACAACATTAAGAGCAATTAATCAGAAACACTGTTGACTAAGGCCCTAACGCTTATGTTCGCTCATCCTTCTCCCTCCAAATCCCGCCTTTTACCAGTGAAGCAACCACAACAGGAAAGCATCCAGCGGACACGCTGGGGCAGATGGATGCTGAGGGAGAAGCAGCGCTGTGCTCCGCAAGGCTGGTCCCTTCAGCCCGCACAAAGGTGCGCCTGCAGCCGGGGCACCGGGGAGGCTGGCAGCCGCAGGGCAGCGCTCCCGAGCCTCACGGCGGCCGATGCACCGGGCAGGGGAGACCCCGCAAGGGCGGCTACCGGGGAGCCCGGACTCCCGCCTTCGCCTGGCCCACACAATTTACCTCAGCCAGACGTGGCCCGGGTTCCTGGGCCGCCACTGCCGCCCCTCGGGGCGGAGGCGACGAGCCCGGGCCAGCCTGCTGAAGAAGCGGGCTGAGTGAGGCAGCCAGGGCTGCGGAGCGGTAACGAGCCCAGGCGCTAGCTGGGCTGCGGGACACCCACCCTGCGGCACCGAGGGGAGCCCGCCAGCAGGCCGCCTCTCCGCAGCGAGGCCGCACCGCTGCCAAGGGCCGCCAGAGCGGCGGCCGCGGCGGGAAGCGGCTCCCGCCCTTCATGAGGCGGCTCTCGGCCGCCCGCCCCCCGCCTGGGCGGTCCGCGGTGACGCCACATCCCTGCGCCTCCCGCGCGCGGGCGCGGCACGGCCCTCACGCAGCTGCGTCTCCCTCCGCCCGCCATGGCGGCGGCGGGCCCGGCGCGGCTGGTGCGCTGCGGGCAGAAGGACGAGCTGTACCGGAGCGGGCTGCGGAGCGGGGCCGGCACCGCGCTCCACGGGCTCGCCGGTAACGCCTGCCGGGGGGGGGGGGGGGGGGGGGGGGTTCTCTGGGGCTCGGCGCTGTGGCGGGCGGGCGGAAGTGCAGCGACATCGTCCGTGCCCCCACATCCCCAGCCCCCTGCTACCTCACGGCGGTCGGAGGGGGCGATGGAGGCGGGCCGAGCCATCGCGGGGGCGAGGGGGCGTTAATCCCGTGTCGGAGAGAGATTCCTGGGAGAAGGGCTTAGATCGGCGTGAATTTCACCTCAAGTAACGGGAAGGACCCCGATCCCCTAGGTGCCAAGAAGTGGCTGGAATGGAGGAGAGAGATGGAACTGCTTTCTGATGTAGCCTACTTCGTCCTTACCACTTTGTCAGGTATCCGTATTTAGTATTTCTCCTAACGGTGTGAAAAATGAGCTGTCTGTCCTGGGCGGCTGCTGTTTGTTGGTGACCACCAACTGGAACGAGACCACTTGACAGTGATTTTCTCTAATGGGGGAGGGGGGGGTTTGTTTGGCTTGTTTTTCTTTAAATGCCTTCTATTAAATATGAAACTACTAAGTTGTCAGAAGTTTGAGTTCAAATGCAGCAGTTTATCAACCCAGGTATGTTCTTTTAAAAGCAAAATTTCTTTTTTAAAAAGGGATGCACGATACCGTGAAAAAGTATCCCTGCTTTAAGCCTAAAACGCTTGCAGATACTGATGCTGCAGATGCTGATGTAAGCATAGCACTCACCTCATTCAACAGAAACCACCACCACTATTTCTGAAACTCTGAAACCTGACGTGCTCTGACCTGAGCAGCCTGTCACCACTGCTCAGCCGTACAGACAATGACGTTGCAATTGCCATCTGACCCTGCCTGTTTTCTGTTACACGCATTATTTAGGTTATCAGACTCTGGGTGAAGAGTATGTTAACATTGTTCAAGTTGACTCAACCAAGAAAAGGGTACCTTCTTTTCTTCGACGGGCCATCTTCGTTTCTCTTCATACTGTACTACCCTATTGCTTAGAAAAGGGATTGCTGCATCTGGAACATGAGTTGCAGATAGAAGCTGATGAGTCCAGAACCTCGCAGAGCAGCCCAGCGCTTGGCTTATCCAGTAGGACCTTAATACGAAACTGGATACAGAAACAAGTTGGGGAGCTTACAGAACAGCAGAAGAAAACAGTCTTACAAATTGTGTACGTTCTTAAACAATGCATACCTGTGCTTCATCGACTACACCTGGCAGTGTTCTACATAAGTGGCGCTTTTTATCACCTGTCTAAAAGAATCACAGGAATCACGTATGTAAGTGGATGTATTTCTTGTTTGAAGATGGTGTCCACTGCAATATTTTGGTCTCTTTCGGGATGCCATGTATGTAAAAGGGATATAGAATTTGGCTGTAGCTGATTATAACATGGGCAGAGCAGACTGGGTGAGAGGGACGTTTTTAATACAACATAGAGGGGTTGTGAGTCCCTGCAGTTGAAAGGTTATGGCTAATAAATGTGAACGCACTGTCAGAAGTTAATACCCTATGTAACTTCATGACACTATCTAGTCCGGTCTGTCTTCTACAAATACACAAAAAGTGAGAAGTGGCTTAATAAATCCATGGGAAATACTTAAGTATAGTTTTGAACAAAAATCAGTACGTGTTTAGATAGCATTTTTCTATGTGAAGAGCTTAATTTCACATGGTCTTTTCAGTATCTTTCCAAAAAACACCAGCCATTGGCCCAGAAATGTGTGTAGACAGATGAATCCTCAACAATTCCCAATGTCAATGTGGAAAAGAGGTTTTGACTATTTGCTCAGAGCTACATAACAAAACCAAACCGATTAAAGCAGCAGCTCTGATGGACAGACAGACAACTCAAGACAGCTGATCCTGGCACAAACAGCAGTTAAGTGTAGCCTGACTGAATGAGATGCATCCAGGACACGAGACCTCCTGAGAGACAGCAGGTTGATAAGTCCTAGAAACGTGTCAATTTTGACAGAAATGAGAATCCCAAATCAAGAGTTTATTGATATGGGGGGGGCATAGTTTCATTGAACTGCATTAACAAAACATTTCTATTTCTGTGGACTATGTAGCTGCATTTTGGAGGACTGCAAGGAGAAGATCAGAGTATTCGATCAAGTTACAAGTTTCTTGGAATAATTTCACTCTTCCATCTTCTTCTAACAATTGGTGTTCAGATGTACAGCTTCAAACAGAAGCAGAGAGCAAGGCAGGAATGGAAACTACACCGCAACCTAGCTCATCAGAAGTATGATGGTTTTTACTTACTAAGAAAGAGGTAGAAGCAATGGTGGGAAATGTAATAGCTTTCATGAACAGGGAGAACGCTGGTGTGACACTGACTTAAGTTAGAACCTGATGTAATGTAACGTTTGATGCATTCCTCACTGTTTTAAGCATCTCTTAGATTTAATGCTTTGCTTTCACATTTTTGAGAACTCACAAAAAAGGGTTAATACTTGAAGATGGGGTTTACTTTAGGACTGTGTTATCACATATTTCTCACAAGCAGGCTAAATAAAATTAATTAATATATAACTATGTTAACTAGAAGTATGACCAAGGAAAAAACTACTGGGCGCCACTCCCGCTGCACTTTGTGTCTAGAAGAACGGAGACATACAACAGCCACACCTTGCGGCCACCTGTTCTGCTGGGAATGCATCACGGAGTGGTGTAACACCAGAGTAAGTACGGGAGGACAGAGAGAGGCTGGAAGGTGTAAACGTGATGAAATTTCTACTTGAAAATACCTGTCAGCCTGGGTGTTGAAATAATACCCTCTCTCTCACTCAGGCACCCAAAATCCCCACCCGAGACTTTACCACAGATAGATAGAGATATCTATCTATCTATCTATCTATATATAGATATAGATATATATACCACAGATAGATAGAGATAGATAGATAGATAAAATAACATATATATATGTTATTAGAATAGAATGACTGTACATTACATAGACGAGGTAAACAAGGTGAGCAGTTTTCTGTTGCAACCATTGAAATGCAATCGGACTACCGTGGAAGTCAGACACAAAAATAATTCCTTTATCTACAGACCTAGGCTGTAATTCTAACTGCAAAGAAACAACAAAAGTGATACTGTTCTGAAGCCTTCTTCACCTGATTTCCAGTAAAAAGGAATAAATAAGTTGCAACCGAACTGAACTAGCTCTTCTGCATGTTATTTTTAACTTGGATTTTGCTCTGGATTAATGAAATACAACAGAATTTTCATCTGTTAAGGATTTTATAGACATCGTGGAATAAGACGTTCGTTTATTTTCTCTAAAGAGTGAAAACTGCTTGCCAGAAAAAAGGCATCAAGTGTTACTTACAAATAAAATCTTTGCCACAGAGGCTGTGTCTGTGCTATAACTCAGACATATTACTGCAAGCTGGGTAAGCTTGCATCACAAACCAGACTGAAAAAAATGTTTAATTATGGATACTGATTATTTTCTAGAAGTAGCTAACAGTTATATTTGGGGTTTTTTAACTTTTAAATGCAGCAATTCAGTATGCCTATCTAATTTGTTTTCTTTTTGTAGACAGAATGTCCACTGTGCAGAGAGAAGTTTCATCCTCAGAAACTGATCTACCTACGTCACTATCAACTGTAAAGGAAAAAATCTATTCTGTTTCACAAGGGCCTCAGCTCTTACACCCTTTATAGTTGTCATACAGCGTGAGTTAGTCCAAGAAAAAGACTTTATTATAAAACTGGTAACTGCCTGTGCAAGGTGGCACTTCATTCCTGTTTTACAGAATAAATCTACTTCTGCCTCTACCCTTCTGTTTCTTCTAACATGGTTCTTGACCACATTAAAAATACATCTTTCTAAAAAGTGCTTAACACAACCGTAAGTTTTCTTCACGTTGGACAATGAAAAATTTAAATGAGATTCTCATTCTCTAAATTTAAGTGTGAATAACGAGTCTTCCAACCTTTCATAGCATGCTTAAGGTATTAGTAAAATTCTATGATTTGTAAGACTCCCTTTCTCCTGTAACATAATAATGACTCCATACACTAGACTTCGGGGGAAAAGGACAAAAGCTGTACAGAAATCCTTAGTTTAACTGCAGTTCAAGTTCTGATAATAAATGTATGTCATGTACCACTCTTTCCATAACAAGGTTACCCATAAAGTAGGTTTCCTTCATTTGACAAACTGTGCATTTCCCTTAGATCAACAGAAGCAATAAGTGCAAACCCCCAGTAACGCAGACTACTCTGCACACTGATCAGTTAATGTTCAGCTTCCAAACTCAAAGCTTTTCTCTCGCTATTACATGCCAAGACTTTTGTCTTGATGGCAAGTATTGATACCAAGTATTCTAGACGTTTAGACTACAGCAACATAACAAGTGGTGTTTCAAAAAAGCCCTAGTATGTATACTCACAGAAACTAAGCTCAGCTATAAAATGTTAGGTTTATAACACAGTTTAAGTTTTGGCTGTGTGGTGTTTTCTACAGTCTAACGCAGCTGGGGAAGAAGCTGACCAGCCACAAGACCCTCTCCCCTCTTTATGGCAATAGGGGCTATTTCAGGCAAGCCAGTATTTTAGAGTATAAAGGAGGAGGGATTCAGCACCATCACCTTGTCAAGGTTTATTCCCTTAAGTTATTATTAGTTCAGTTATACAAGTATTTGGGGCAGCAGGGAAAAAGAAAATGATTGTTACTTGTTAACATATCTTGTCATTCTTGCATGATAGAAAATGTGCAAGGTGAATTTATTTGTGTTGTTGAAATACAGATGGGGAGAAAAAGCCAGATGATCCACTCTGTGGATCATGAGTTACGGTTTCAATCCATCTTTCACAAATGGCACTGAACATGGACTTGGGGTGGCAGGCGGAGGCGTGCTACAGTAAGAGCACTTACTTTAAGATGGGTATTTGTACTGCAGAGATGCTGGTTAGCTAGTTAACAATTAAATCTCCAAGTGTTATCATAAAAACTCCAATAAAATTAGTTTCACTTGTCATCATACCTATAAATGGAAGAAAAAATAGTTGCTGGCAACTATGCAAACACTTTGTCATTACTGTACAAAAGTGATTTTCAGAGCTGCAATACCACCCCTTTCTTACACCAGAAACTTTCAGGCATCCCTCACCTATTTAAAACTGCCAGTGGAAGAAAAACGGTCCGTATCACGAATCAAAACATCCATATCAAACAATCCATATCAAACAATCAAAACTACCTCAGGAAATCACTGCCTGGTCTCCTTACTAAGAAAACAGGAAGGAAAAACACTTAGTTGCACATGAAATAGGAACCCGTCGATGACTGGGAAGTATCTGTGAAATTGTCAAGCCCAGTTTTTCATGCATTCTGTATGGGTAATTTATTTTTAGCACTTGTAAGTGATAAAAAAGAGCAAAGTTGAACAAAATGCCATCAAACTTGGCTGGCCGTTGCATGCCGAGAGTCAGCTAGGAACTATACTGTTGTCCCAACATCATCTACAACCCATATCTGAAAACTGTTAATCCCACTGAATGCAGAGCCTCTACGCCTGGCTAAGAATGAGAAGGCATTCATCTCAAACTGCCACCAAAGCGCGAAATTAAGCAGAGGTAAAAATACCTGATTTGCAATGGATGCTGTTAACACTCTGTTGTTTAGTAGGAGTCATCCCAGTTGCTAATTTTAACATTCATAAACGTAATAAACATCGTATTTCCTCCCCAATTTGCCCACATTATTCAGAAACTCCAGCAAACCTGAAGACAGCTCCTCCAAGTCAGGACTTTCAGATTTTTAGGCAATGAACTGCAAGCACCCATGACCGGTACTTTTATAAGGCCCTTTCTGCACACTGTGTTTCCATTAATTTTAAATTTTGACATAACTAGTTTCCACACTGCTAATAAAACAAACACACACAAACAAACAAAAAACAACGGGTCAATGTGAACTAAAACTACCTGTCATTTTCCCAGGGTTACTGAAGGCTGAATTCCAGAGCTCCGTAATGACTTCATTTGACAAAATCAGATGAAAGGGTTCCTACATACATTTTCCAGTGAGGTGTCTGTTGAAGTTGCCACTATTCTCCATTCAGAATCGTCACAGAGCTAATCTTTTCCTACTTTCTGCAAGTGAATGCTCCCTGAAGAGTTCAAAAGGCATTGCATGAAGATAAATTCAGGGCAACCATTACTGAAAAGGAGTCATAAACACTGTTAGATCAATATATGTATATAAAGATAGAGAACAAGTAAAGGGGGACACTGTCTTTTAATAAATTTTGGAATTAAAAAGTCACTTAATAAAACTGCAGTTGTATCACATGAAAAAATTTACATGCAGGTCATTTATCTCTCTTTTTTTTTCCCCATAGAAAATGAAAAGCTGTGTTAAAACCCACACCGTTCGTCTGCTATGGCCAGTTGGGCTATGTTCTGAAGGGGCTGCATGAAGTCAGCTTAAATTAATCAAGAAACCCTTAAGTATGAAAGAAACTCCAACTAATAACAATTAAAATATATATATATATTTATAATTCCAGGTCCTCAAAGGAAATTGTGATAGAGTTTGAACAAAGTTTTGAGTCATTACGAAAGAGCCCAATTTTAGCATCTGCTAGGAGATGCAATGGTGAAACTGGCATTGAAACCCAACACAAATGAGTTACTTTAGAAGCTGTACGAGTACTTTTTGCCTACTGCAAAACCCATAATTTAGGAGATTTCTTATTCCTACCTATATTTGTTTGGTTATAACTCAGTAATACCATGCATTTAGGAAACTGGCTTAAGTTCTGCATCTATTTAGGTCTACTGTATTTTTCCATGAAAACAGCATACGGCCATGAAGCAGAAAACAGCATCATGTGTGCCATTTTACATTTTTCCTCCACATACGTGCACAGCACTTCAGGGTGATATTGAGCAAGAGAACTATGTAAAAATATCCAACTCTAAGCCATTAATCTCTCCAGGGCAATGGATCCTGAAAGAAATACATTATCCCAAATCCATGGGATTATCCACAGTTTCTCCAACTTCTTACAAAAGATAATAAACTCAATGCAATCCGGTTAGAATGCCAGTTTCTTCAAGAAACTGATATTTCAGATAAAAATAGCAAGATCCTCTTAAAATGAAAATTCAACCGCTTTGTCACCACTGTGTTAATCATTTTTTATGAAGAAAAAAGGCATTGTTACAATGGCTCAAAATCGTTCCTTTAGTTAGAAGTAGAATTGGTCAACAGGTTGATTGCATCTTCTAGCTAGCAAAGGTCTTTCCCACATCTTCTTTCCCTTTGTATTTCCTCTTGCCATGTGTGAAGGGTATATATCTGTACTTTATCATGTGCTGTAAAGAGAAAAGATCAATTTTTGAGGCAAGAAACTTACCTAGTATTTACAAAAACGTTTCATAATACACATTGTAAATTACAAAGTCTAGAAAAACAGTTCTTCAGTATTGTAAAGGTAATGAAATAGCTAATCATACACCAGTTTACATCGAAATAGGGGTATGAGCCCAACCTTATAAGTCTCAAATTTGGATATACCCAACAACTTACACAGTACAGTGAAGATTACTGATTGGGCGAATCACAGGAAACTGGAGAGAGCATACAGGTATTAATTCTCTACTACCCTTTAATCTTTAATTCACAACTTTGCATAACAGTACCCATCCAAAATTCTGAATGTCTGGGAAAAAAAAATTCGTTCTCTTTTTAAAATGCCAACAAACCATAAGTAATTTGTTAAAAAAGGTCTCAATGACTTGCCTATGTTCTTCTTCCCCTTCTCTCCATCTACTTTCTCGCATCAACTTGTCAGAACTTCCCTTTTCACCCATCAGAGATCCTACAAGACCTCCTCATTAAAGACAGCCTTAGTTAAATGAAGAAAGGAAGTGGATGAGAAGTTAACTCATCCTGTATAAAAAAAGATACTGAATTCTAAGACTGAAACCTTTTGAAAGCAAGCACAAAATTCTTTAATGCAGTGTATGAAGACTTCTTTTACGGAGTATTTTTGTTTCCCATTGTCAATACTTGCTCAAAGTTGCAAATATGCAACTAGTGTTCGAGTGTTAGTTGTTCAAGTTCCTCTAGTAAAGAAGCCTGTGCAATACATTTAATACCTCTGAAGTGCTCAACTGGATGGACAGTTTGGATCAATACTGTAAATTCTGTCATCACAAATGCTACTATCTATTCTTGGCAAGTTACCTTGATTTGCCTCTTCATAGTGATACAAAATAGCATAATGAAGTACATCACAAGGATTGGCCAAAAAACAGGAACGTTGAAAGCCTCGAAGAATGTACATGCCATAGCAACCAGGATTCCTTTAGTGGCAGAGTGCCTTAAAAATAATATTAACAATTAATCCTTCAACCTCAGCTACCACTAATTTGATGCAGATATTTGTATTTTTCAGAAACAGAGCATGGGCAGACAGATCCACTCACCAGAATTTAAACTCTGGAAGCCTTCTAATGAAAGGCCGAAATTCTTCATTTTGCCTTGTAGGTAAGGAAGGACCATCATCTGAAAAAAACAGGAAAAAAAACCAAAACACACAAACCCCCTCACACTAATTTTCCACACTATTCGGATTCCAAATTTTTTTTTATTAAAAAACAAAAAAGAACTTTCACTGTTACACATACATTCCAGTCACAGTGACTGTTTTAATGTAACTTAACAGTGATTTCCCGAAAGAAAATAGGTAACAGAAATGAATGCCAGGTCACTTGAGTTATTTTGGGAAGAACTTAAGTCACATAAACCTTCCTTCAAAACACAGAAAACTAATACAATATGGAATATGTTCAAGTCTTGAAAAAAAAGAGAGAGAAATTTTATATTAACTCCTGATGTCAAGTTGTATAGATTTTTTGCAAGTCTAAAAATACAATGTCATGCTAAAATTGCACATCTTTACACTACTGTATCAGACAAAAAGAGCTGAAAGTTTGACTAAGTTCAAAATTATCGCAAAATGAACTATTCATCATACCTGAATCTTCCATTAAAGAAGGGTCTACCTTTGGCGACAAGAAAGCTATGAAGAGATTTAGATGGTAGATTCCCAAGGCATATGTCACAATGTACCAACCCTGAAGCAGGGAGGGAAAAAGAGCCAAGATTAAGGTCTTCCTGAAAACCATTTTCAGACACTGTTTTTTCAACAAGATCAAACAACCTGGTTTTTTGCTTCCTTGAGAAGTGCTTTCCTACATCCTCACATTAACACGAAAAGTTTTCTGGACTTGTTAAAAAAAATATTAAAAATTCTCACTGGATAAAATAAGCATTCTGAACCTATGACAAGATGAAATCACCTTTATGAATCTATTTCTTTGATTTATGTACTGGCAGGTAACATATGTAACAGTTTTCATTTAAAGCTACCTAAATACCAACCAAACTTACTGCAATACAAATAAGCAAGTTGAAAAAATAAAATCTTTTAGCCTTTTTAAGCTAGATGTTTTCTAAGGTATACTACTGTAAACCTAATATGTTAATCAAAACAAGCCTTAAAACATGAGAGTAGTACAAATGCCTCATGTATTGACAGATTTAACAGGAAAGGCTTTCTCAGGCATCCGGTCTCTATGTTCAAGATGTAGACATCATAAAAGCAGCATAAAAAAAGTAAACAACATAAAACCATCACTTTTTTAATCATCTTTGCGGGCTTCAGTCTCTTAAATCTTCCTATTACGACCACCTGCACAGCTTTCAGATTCAATCTGAAATCTTCAGTTTTTGGGAATAACAATTCTCAACTTCTTAACTGAACTGCAGATTGGCACGAAATAGAGGCATCTGATTAGTGGAGAAACGGTCTGCCGCTGGCCTGCAGTGATAAAACCGCTGAAAAAGTAATTCTTTACGGTTTGCATGACAGAAGATAACCACTGGCTCCTGAACATGTTGTTACACAGCTTTAAAAATAAAAGTAAGAACTTAATTGCAATAGAGTTTTCAGAGGTTTATTATGTAATTTCATCAGAACTAAGGGAGTATTTCCACTTCCTGTTGCCATCAGATGAATAGCCTCAAGCATTCGCACATTCTCCATTCTGAAGCAGTAAGTTTAACACCAACAAGACGTGTTCTTTCTTCAGACTAATTTACCCTCTACTGTGTGCTAAATGATACCATATGGAATTGCAAAGTAATACCGTACTTCAAAAACTGAACACAAAAAATAGAACAGCAATGATATCTAAAACTAGTTTAGCAGTAAATCCAGTTTTCTTACCTGCAGTAAATAAACTCTAATCATGTAGATAAAACTCAGACCCAAAGTTACAATCCATCGCACTGCAGTATATGGAGTAGATTTGTCTAACCAGGACTGGTAGATCTAGGAAGAAATATAAAGTGTACATCTGTAAAATACATGATGCACAATGAATAATGTTTATTACAGGGTAGCATTAGGAATAGTAAGTATTTGTGAAGAGTAGTTTGGAAAGGAGAGTAATGTGAAACATTTGTATTCTTTATTATAAAGAAACTTAATTAAACATAAACATACTTACAAACATTTGAAAAGCTCTGTATTTTTATAAAAGCAAATAAAAAAATTCCTCATGATTGGGGCATCGTAAAACAATTTAAATTTTCAATATTTTATGCAAGCTTATTTCCTGTAAGATGAATCTGACATGAAATCTGAAGTCACTCATTTGTGACAATTAAAACATATATTTTCACTGTGCAGTGTCACATATACACACATTATATATTCCATTAAGCTATGTATTATGACATTTGTTATCTATTTTTAAAAGGCTTCAAAAGAAACCTTTTGTACAGATTTTAGTATTTCAACAACTCATCCAAAAAGTAATGAGTTTAAGAAGCTGCATTGAGACCTGCTTCGAATGGAGTCGGAAAAACCCTACAGAAAACCAACCTGTCCAAGTCTTGAGAAAAATCTATAGACCACGGAAGGCTTTCCATGAACAGACTCGCCAATACTGTCCCCTTCTGACATGGTTGCTGTGGAAACAAAACATGATACACAGGTAACATTTAAACAAAAATCTAAGGTCAGTGAAGCTTTACAGTACATTATCTGAACCAGCATTTACACATGATACTCTTTTGGATTGCCCTCTTTGAAACAAACTATTTTTAATGAAGTATTCTTAAAGAGAGGACATTTATTCCAAAAGAAATTGATTTCCAAAATAAATTGTCAAGAAAGCAAAGAACAGGGTATTTTACAAAGGCAAGACAAGATCCAATCCATTTTGGGGAGGGGAAAAAACCAAGTCTATACAGAAATGCAGGAACGAGCCTCGTTAGACATCTTCACCTTGAGAAGGCGGGAGCTGAGTTATAACATCTAAGCATTGAGATATGAACTGCAGCACCACCCTCCTGTCACCTCAGTTTCTAAAGGCAAAGAACAAAACCAAAATAAGTATTTTTTTTTTTTCCAAAGCTCCTTAGGTTTTTTAAATACTGAGTAACTAGATAGTGAAGAAGTTTAAGTTCAGGACTCTGTACGTGAGTGGTTACAGACAAAAAGCTCCACCATAAGCACCTAACCCAAAACACTGCCCACTACTAGAATTATTCAATGACTTTACCTGTCTCTTGAACAGGAAGAGCTTAGCAGTCACAGAAAAGTTTTATGCATGAGCAAAATTGTGTAGTAAAGGGGCCAGGATACTGAACCCAGCTAAAAAATTAACCAAGGGAATTATTTTTTAGTACATGCTTCTGCTACCAATTCAAGATCTTTATTTTTCTTTTCAGTTAAGTTCAACTAAGTTTTACAGTTCACTTCAAGATATAAACCAAACAAAATAAAATGGATTCTAAACAGAAACATTTTTGCCACATCACCAAAAGCAACCCCTGACATTACTTCCTGGAGTCCTCATCTGTGGGTGGGACTACATAACTCTGGGATAGTGGGAGTACTTTCAGCCCTATGTTAATATCTCAAGATAAAAGATATGCAAAACATTACTAAATCAGAAAAATGTAAATTATCTTAGATGCTGCAATACAGTGACTGCTGCAAAAAATAATTTGAGACCAAGGACAATCTGGGGAGGCACAGAACCTTAAAGCTACGTATTTTTCCTGTAAACATCTGAAAACTACATCCTATGGAATAATTGGTAAGTACAAAAAAAGGAGTCCTGTTACACTTCAAAAGATAAGGGGATTCATTATGAGGCTTCAGGAGCTGCAGTCCACTTTAATTGAAGCTATAGATAAAAAGGAAAAAAATCAAATAGAAACTCAAACAATATAGATACAGACTTTTTCATTACAGGCAAAAGTAAGGAATTATTATTTTCCCCATTCACTGCACTGCAGAAGAAAGAAGTTACTCAGCATTATTAGCTGAGCATAATTTTGTGCTTTATTTTGGGGGTTTTTTGAAATGTCCTTAAGCATAAAGCTGTAGCAAAAAGATATTCAATGTATCGATCAGATAGCAATTCTCTAAAGATCATGAATATCAAAACTCCCATATTCTCAAAATTAATTTTACAGATACATCTACAGCAAATATGGGCTATAAGTAGGCCTAACATTACAATCTTGTAAATATTAACCTATGCAGATCAAGTGAAGAATGACATACGTAAAGCTACTGATGGCTTTATGATGGAGTAGGCATTTTCCTGGGCGTAACAAAATTACATTATATGTGATTATGTATGATCGTTTATCATACATACAGTCCTTCCGTAGCAGACCAAGAAATACAACTGCTAACACTGCCTGTTTTACTGAAACCTCTCACTGGCGCAGTTTAAGTAGCATAGACTGAGGTACATCACATGACACAGTCTAGAATTTTTCTTACCATTTTAAAACATTTACTTAAAGAACATCTGTAATTAGACTATTATCAAGAAAAGCAGTCTTTGGCAGTACTTTGAAGGTAGCTTACAGTTAGAACGCAAGTCAGATCTCATTGGTTTAAGGGAATAATTAAACCTAAACAGTAGCAATCCCTCTTTCACAATGTAACATTAGACTTTACTGTTCCACACAATGAGTTATGAAAACCCTTCAGCCATTTCAGCAAAGCCAATAAATCAGAAAAATATACAAAGATTAATGTGTGGAATAGTTTGCTACTAGCAGAATACAGACTGCTACTAAAACTGAACCATATTAAAACATTTTTTTCTGCTGAAAAATACCACGCAGGTGAATGCATGACCTTCAACAATTATGCTTTTTACCACAATTGTTATGGTAATATCATTACAAATACCACTGCATCGCTGAGTTCTTAAAAGTGACAGGACCTGAGGCAGTAAAGAAGTGTAACTTATGCCTCACATCGCATACAGAGAGGTAGCGAATTTTCAGACAACTCTCTGATCATAATACAGATTTTTCTTAAATTTAAAACACACCTGAAGCACATAACTAGCAAAAATATATTACTGCTCATACAAGCTTCCTTATCTCATAGAGGAAACGTTTTTGAAGAGCAACACGCTAAAGTGATTTATTAACAACAGGGTGAATAGATAACCACAGGAAAATAACCCCTTGGTTGTGCAAACTGATATTTTTATCCTAAAAAGGCACTGTTTAATTTTATCCACGACAACAGCAGCCCGGTCCGTCTGCCCGGCGCCCACTGCTGCCTCAGGAGCAGGGGCTGCACGGCACCTGCGCTCCTTGCGCTCAGCCCCAAACGCGGGCTTCGTCCCCCCGAGCTGCCCCAAGGCTGCGGGACACAAGCGGTAAAGACGCCTCGGGAAGAAATCAAAACGCACGAAGGCCGGCACTGTTCTGGCACAGAGACCAGAACGAGAGGCCCCAGGGGCCGGAGCGGGGCCCGCTGAGGTGAGGAGGGCCCGGGAGCAGCACTGGGACGGGCAGCGCCTCGGCGAGCGGCGAAGCGAGCCCTCCGGCGGGCCCGGGCGGGCCGGCCCAGCGCGCCCGGCGGCAGCCCCGCGGTCCCCGCAGCCTGGAGGCAGCGGCCGGCAGCGCGGCCCGCCGGAGCTCCCAGGCCGCGGATGCAGCGGTGGTCGCCGAGCCCGAAAAAGCCCCCGCGCTCCCGGAGGGGCCCCTCGCTCGAGGCCCCTCCCGCCCGGGGACTGTCACCGCCTCCGCCCGCCGGCCCGCGGGCGCAGGCTCCCGCCCCTCCCGCCCTGGCTCCGGCCGGGCCCCGGGCGCCGCCGCGGGGCTCCAGCTACTCACAGCCGCCGGGGCCGGGTCCTTCCTTCCGCTCCCCGCCCCCCGCTTCCACAAAACCCAATATGGCGTCACTGGCGGGGAGAAACCCGCTTCCGCTACCGGGGCAAGGGGGCGGGATAAAGGCTCGGTACTGCCCCGCTATTGGCCCCGGCAGGGGGAAGTGGGCGTTGCCGCCGTGCCGGGCGCTGAGGAAGGTGGCGGGGCGTGTGAGGGGAGAGGCGGTTGCCGTTGCGGTCCCGCCTGCGGGCTGCCGCTGCGCTACCGGCAGAAGCAGCGTGCCCACCGGCCGGCCGGCCGGCGCTGCGGGCGGGACGCGGCCGGCAGGGGCCGAGCACGGCGGTGCCCTACGCGGCCGGCGCCGCTGCGGCTTCCGCGCCCTTTGGCGGCCGCGCAGGCGCCGGCCCGCTCCGCTGCCCTCAGGGGCGGCCCGGCCCGCCCCGCCCCTCGCTCCCGCGCAGCCAATGAGCGCGCAGAGGCGGCTGCCGCGAGCCGGTGCCGGGGCAGACGGCGGGAGGGCTGCGAGGGAGGGGGCAGCGGCCCCGCGCCTCTGCCATCCCCCCTTCCCGCCTCGCCTCGGTGCGCGTGAGGTAGCGAGCCTTCCCCGGGGCGGCCGCCGCCGCGCTGGCTTCCCGCCCAGCGCCGCCTCAGCCTGGCCCCTCGCCTGGAGGGGCGAGGAGGAGCCTCGCACGACCGCGAAGCGCGGGTTCTCCTTTAGACGAAGAGCCCCTAAGCCCACGCTGCCGTGCGTAGGCTAAAGTAAATACAAACGCTTTTCCTCTTAGGAGTTTGTTTTATTTTCTATGCTAGCGTTCTCGTTTTATGCGAAGGTAGTGTAGTGGCTAACGCTTGAGCTTCTGGCTGTTTCTGTGTAGTCTGTAACGCTTATAATGGCCTTTAGATAGTTAAGAGCCTGGGTTCCCACTACAATGTAAAGTGAATATAAATAGTAAGCAAAGTAATATATTTGTCTTCACATAAACGTTGTTTATACTGAAATTTTAAAATAGGTATCCCTGAGTAAAATTAGCACTTTTACTTCTGTATTAGTAGTTATAAAATACTCAGCCTAGTCTTTGTTTAAATAATTTCAGTTGTCTTCTCTTTTAACACAATGGGTGGGGGGGTGTGGAGGCCTCAGGTGGGTCTTGTAAGAGGAATTGAGGCTTATTGAGTGTGCTCAGGGCCCTGACCTGAGGAGCATAAATGAATTGAGTTTGCAACAGTCCTTTTAGTTTCCTTTTTTTTTTTTTTTTCCTTTTTAAATAGGGTCGTTTGTAGTCTTTAAACCTTTTGCATACTATAAGACAGAACAAGAAGGCAAACAGATCCCCTGTTTTTACATGATACAGTAAGTGATCGTTACCTGTAAAACTAGAACAGTTGTAGAGCTTACAGACTGCTGTGAAAGTCAGGTCCTTGACTTCAAGAAGTTTAAAAACTGCGATTCCATTCTGTTCTATTAGAGCCAATAGGGAAAATTTTGATTTAATGGCTTTAGGATTTCTGCTTTGTATATGCTTTGTAGATTCCTTCAGTTGGGGTTAATGTTTAGATGCTAAGATATTAAGTCTTAAGAAAGTCTAAAGCATGTGAAGGTGCTAATAGTGCATAGATATAAATTTAATCATATGAAGGAGAAAAATATGAGCAAGTTTCAACTTTTGACTTGAGTTGAAAGCAGAGACGGACATTTGTCTGTTGAAAATAAAACAATATTTCCAACCTTTTTTTTAGCTCAGGACTTCCAGTCTCTTATGTTGTTTCTTGAAGAGTTGTGGTTTTCAGGTTTTCTTGTTGGCCTCTCAGTTTAGGCTGGGTTAACTTTCAGTCACCTCAGAAAGTTAATCAAATGTGTTAATGGTAGAAACCAGGATCATGTATCATCAATTTTTGGTAACAGCCTCAGTCCTTCAAAGATGCACACATAGGCAGACTTGTGCTCATATGAAGTGCTCCACAAGGTCAGGTCAAAAATGTTAAAGGATTTAAAGAACTTGAATAAACTATCCGTTATGGAGGGACAGCTCATGCATGATTTACCAAGGAAACATTTCAATGAATTCATCTCTCTCCTAGCATCCTGAGCAGAAGGAAGTTCGTTGATTAAAGACCTGTCCCAGTAGGTTGCTCCAGAAAATAATTTCTCCTGTTTCTGTTTATTCCTGTACAGGTAAGTCAGTGACTTCGCCACCTGCTTAACCCCTTTAGTCAACAATCTGAAAGGCTGACAGAAAATAAATGGTGACCACGTGGAATACAGTGCATTAGATAAGTAAATCAGGTAAATACTCGTCAGAAAAAGAGTTATCTGTCATTCTAAGATCACACATATATCGGGAAATTCACAGTACAGTACTTCTAGGGCTAAGCAGCTGGTTTTTCAGGCCTTGACACAGACTATTTGAATGACTACATGCTATTAAAAAGCTGTTAAGGTGACTATGAAATTCAAGTACTTCTTTTATACATTCCTTAACCACAAAAGAACATAGTGTGAATCTTTTCTTTTTAACATGTCACTGTCAGTTTTAAAGACCAGAAGGATTATGATTCATTAGTTTTAAAATAAAGACTGAATGAGCATGTTTATAGTCTTCATTAGGCAGCATTAATAGTAGAAAAAGTTGCTGTTAATTATAAACTAGGCTTTTAGAATGTCTTCTATTCATGCTCTGTAAGTAAAGTATCAGTTATTGGTGAACCCTAAATATATTAAAAAAATTAAACCGTGTTTGATAGATCTGTTGTTTCTTTCTGTATTTAACTTTCGCATATATTTGGTTCAAGGGAACACTTAATTCTGGTCAGTTTGTGTTTGGAAAACTCTGGGGATACAAAGTATTGCAATATAAAGATGGTGGAAATATGAAGGAGAGTTCTTCTATGGAATGAGAGAAGGTAAGTTAGACTTTTTGAGTAAGCTTTGTTTAAAATTTGCTCTGTCAAGACTCAACAGACCTGTTTGTGCTGCATAAATACAGTTATTTAATTATTTCATTTTTCAAACACAGCTTTGGTCTACTGAAAGCGAGGAAACTAAGCTCTTGTTCTTGCTTTATGTTGACTTAATCTGTGAGTATTTTTTTTTCTCCAAAAAATAAGAGCTATAAAATGCTGAGTAATGCTTGAGTAAGTATTTAGAAATAGTAATATTTAGTAAAATTTAGGGGGGGCGGGGGGGAAAGAGCTGTTAGTGGCTATAATCTATAAGGGGAAAGGCCATACTGATAAGATGTTAAGATTCAGAAAACAGCAGGCACTGTCACAATTACGCAAATAGTTTAGTAACGTAGCATAGGAAATGGAACTGTTGCCGTAAATGAATTGCCTCTATACAATTGATTAGTTTTCAAACAAAATGAATTGTTAATCAGGAAAAGGTTTATGTCCAGCTCTCTTACTTCTAGTCACTTTTTCATATTTAGGAATTAGATATGCTTAAATGAAAAAGGTTAGAGGTGAATTCTAGGACTCTCATACTTTGGCCAAGTTCAGAGATGGTGCAGCTTGGTTGCCTGAATTTCACTGTGCCATTTCACTGTTGCTTGGAGTTCAGGGAAAAGACCGTAAGAGTGTGGACTATATCTGACTGCCACTGCTTATTGTTATTGGCTTACTTCTTCTGATAGTCTGGTGTATCAGGTCACCAAATCTGTTTTCCTTTAAGAATTTCCTATTTGTTTTTCACTCTTTCAGGAATGAGGATAATTATGGAGGAGCCTGGATTCTAGATGACTGTCAAGGTCATGGAACATTGCCTTGTGCTTTTGGAACAGTGTATGAGGTATATAAAGAAGACTTATGAGAAACCGTACCGATTTGTTTGGAAAAGCTTAAAGGATCATGGTAGAGGATGCTTTAGGCAGATAAACAGAAAAGGTCAAAGTTTAGAATAAATTCGGTCCCCATTTTTAGTTGAGTAACACATGAAGGTATTTCAAATTTGATATTTTTTGTAACATATTCCAATAGCATTTTGTATAGTTGAACTTCAGATTCAATTTCAGTTTGACTCTTCTTGGATATGTAGTCTACTTGAAAGTTTTCTTGGGATTATCATTTGGAGTATTCCTTATTTGTAAAACAGGAGTAAACATAATGATTTGTGGGTGGGAGAAAATGTGTGTGTATATATGTATAAGCACATATTTTTTAATATACATATATACATTTTTTATATATACATAGATAAGCACTTTTTTTAATTTGACATCATTTCTCTGGTAAGTGTTTGGAGAGATTCTTTGAAGAAGTAGCATTGTATACTGTGGTAGTAACTTTAGAATTGGAAAACAGTACCTTTTAATTGTATACATATTAAGATTTGGAAAATGCACTTCATAAACTATTTCATTACCCAGTTATAATGAAGTTCAAAAACCCAGTAGTGATTTCATCGTTTAAGTCTCTTCTTCTTTCTGACTTTGATCCTCATTCAGTTTTCTTTGTTGTTGAAAAGGGGTCTCCCTAGGTTTAGTGAAAAGTCAGAGTAGTACGTGTTTGGAGAAGCTAAAAATTACGGGGAAGGCTACTCAATATAACTTTACTATGTGTCTCTATCCAACTGACATTTTTTCCTATGGACATGAAATCACAACCAAAATTCTACTGAATACTGTTTATGTAGTTAAAATAGAGCATAAAGCACTTAGCTATCTTGCAGTTTGGTCTGCTATTGGTATGTACCTAAGCAGGTGTCTTGGCTTTTCAGTTAAGGGTTTGGATTTTTGGTTTGGTTCTCTTTTTGCACCTATCAACACCCCCAGATTTCTTTTAAATATACATTAAAAGTTAAATCTGTTAATCTAAACTTAATTATTGAATACAATTTAAACATCTTTGTGTATTATTCCATGAACAGATGAAATTTGGGAATTAAAATCAGTAGGACAAGATAATAAACACTTGTTAGATAAAGAAACAGATGGCATAAAAATATGCACAAGTACTGTTGTGCATTTGTTTCGTTTTAACCTAAGCACTGTTAAACAAAAATGATGTTGTTATAATAGGTTCTCACTTCTTGAGACATTGAAGACAGGATATTTTATGTGTATGTATTTGTGTGCGCATGTGTGCACACGCAGTTTTGTACCACTGGGTGTCTCTCTAGCATCTGTTTTGAGATTGAATTAGTAAATTCTTCAGGCTTACACTTCTTGAGTGGCTGGTCTGTCTCTGTAGGGTTGTAAGCATTTAGTACTATATTTAAGTTTACACTGGATATGTGCTCAAAAGTGACAAGATACTTTGGCAAAAAAAAAAGTTCTGACAGTACTGATAACAGTATCTTGTTGATTGGTTTAGTATTTACATTGTGCAGGAAACAAAAGACAACCACTTTATGCAAGTGTTCACTCAGCATATACTGCTTTCAAATTATACAATTTAACATAAAACAATAAAAGCATATAAATACCTTTTTTTCAGGCGAAATAATAGATTAAAGTTGTTTTTTAACCTGTTACCATAGAATTATGAAAGACCTAGCCAGCCTTCTGGAAAGGGGCTGAGACATACCTATGACCTACACCTTACAAGTGAATGATTTAGCCATGTGTTTCTGCAATTTTAGTCTCTTCCAGTGTGCTGCTTGTAGAGCCATTCCCCTGAGTGGTGGTAGTTATAGGTATTATTCTCCTTTCTGTCTTTCTGCCCTGAACACCGTCTCAGATCTTGAGTCTTGTATGGCTCCGTCATTCTCTGACAAAATTTGTAGTATGCCTGGTACTTCTTTCATTTCAGATTAGAAAGCTGACAATAATACACTTGGAGAACAATGATCATGAACTTAATGGCTATAAAATTTTCAATAATGCTTGTTTTTTCTGCAGCTGGTTTTGCCACAGTACAAGTAACTAGCAGAATCTACCACCTGCTTTAATGATCTGTTGTTGCCAATGAAAAATTGACAGAAACTGTGTGATCGGCTAACCATTGGGTTTGTGTGCACAGGATTTATTAAGTTTATTACCAGTACATTCCCAACATACATGGTAGTAGATCAGTATACACTGAAGTCCAACAAAAACCAAGGCACAGTTCCAGCAAAACATGAGCCTACGTAATATGGAAGTAAGCAGGAAATATGTGAAAATTAATTGGAGGAATTATGTATGGGCAGCACAGGGGATGCAAACCCAGTCATAACACAAATGGTAAGACTTGGTTCAGTGCCCAAAAAAGGGCAAGTTACTAAGAAACTCAAGTTAAGGATCTGGAAATTCTGTCTGCTTTGTCCACATAAGCTTTTGCACGTGAGATTTTGAAGTTTGTTTTGTATAGTCAGATATTTTGGTGAATATCAAACTTTATTGCTAATCAGTTAGTGTACCCGTACTTTGTACTAATAGTTCTATGCTTGTAAACTGTGTCTAACTGTAGGGATTTTGAAAAAAATTAATTTTTTTTTTGTTTTCATTTACTGAAATAGTACCTTGGACATACTGAAGTAATCCGCTGGAACAAAAAGAACATGGGCAAATATTTTGAGCTCTAGGGTATTCTTCTAGAATTACTTCTATGTGGTATAGAACAGATTCGATAATGGCATGAATGTTGAATTTGTCCATTTTTCCTCTTTAGTTTTAACTGTAATAATGCCAGGGCTAGATTTTTAGATCAGTCTTTGGAAGTGATAAATTCTTAGTAAGTGGATGCTGTCAGTTAATAGCATATTGTAACCTTCAGAGATTCAGGTTGATTAGATGTCCAGTAAACAAGCAATAATTATAACTGTATCAACAGAGGAGTCCAATAGTAACAAATAACTCTGATTTATCTACTGCTTAACCATAAAACTGATCTCACATTGGGTAAAAATGCTGTCGAGAGATGCAAGATAGAAACTATAACTGAACACTAGGAAACTTACAACAAAACAAAGCTCCTGAAAGCTGCTGATTTAAAACAAACAAAAAAACCCACAACAAAACAGACAAAAAAAAACCCCAACAAAACAAACAAACAAAAAAACATACTCCAGAAGAAAACCAAAACCCAGTGACCTGTGGTGGCCTGTCTGGTTTTAGTGCATTTGTGTGCGCACACGTTTGAGAATGAAAGAGCACAGTGACATATAAATGAAGTTTGCAGAGGTTAATGAAGCAAAACACTCATTTTCTTCATGAAAGTGTTTCCTTTCTGTGATTTCTCATTTCTGGCTGCTGCGTAAATCCCAGTAAGCAGATGCTGTGTTCCATTCTGTCCCTGTTGCTGCTTCTTTGTGTGTTTTGGCAGTGTTCAGTTTGTCTTCTTTCCCAGAGGAAGGCCTGCTGTTTGATACACCTGTTAACCACACGAAACAGGTGGCAAGCCTTATGGGCTTTTTCACCTGCAGGCTTTTGTTCCCCCGCCCCCCGAGAATCCATTGGAGTTACCTGTTTGGAAGAGTCACAGTTTCAGTTCTGATGCAAATTATTTAAATTACTGGAATTTCAATTGCTCAGAATTATACTGCATACTGGTGGATAATATGAAATTTGAAGATACAATAAATCTTTCCAAATCTTGGATTTTAATTATAATTACAATATAATGATAGAAAAATATAAATAAAGCTATTGTTGCTATAAAGACCATGAATGAGTCTCCCCACTAGTAAACGTTGAGCTTTATTATTTAATTGCTTGTGGATAGGACCACCGACTACTGCATCACTCATAGCTCTAGTAATTTTTTAAAAGTTACTGTGTCCCGATAGCAGCCTGGAAGTGTGCTGAACATGTTTCTGAATGCATAATCTGTATTTACTTGCCTTTTTGAGTGGTTTTTAGTGATTTTTAGTTGATACATGGTTCTGATGCTTGATAATAACATGTGAGAAGAAGACAGTGGGAAGATGTAATTAGCAGTCTTCATGTAAGAATCAAGACCAGTAATGGGGGGAAGCAAACCAAAACCCCACCAAACTACTATTTCTGTGGTTTATCTAGATTTTGCCATAATGTACAGCATTTTACACTGAGGATTTGTTGAAAATCTTGTATTACGGTAGTCTGTCTTGTTAAAGAGAAACATTGTTGAATGCTTTCCTGACTCAGCCTAACAGAGAAATCACCAGGGCTTCGCTTGGTACCTTCACTTTAGAAGACAGATAATGAAAGGCCTTCAGAGAAGGATAAAGTAAGATTTTGATAAAAATTATCAGACCAGAAATAAACCCATGAAAAAAATTAATCGGGGAGGCAACTTGTGCTTACAATGGGTGCTAAAGTGCCTGCAGAATTTGAGGTTTTCATCTTATTCTGAAGTGCATGCTGATTTGAGAATAAGGTAGTCTGTCAGATCACACACATTCCTATATGAAAAATGCCAGCCAAACATTCTCTAGTATGTCTTGATTTAAAATTATATTAATAGTTATTTCCTTATTCAAGGATCAAAAGCATTGAAAAGTTGTTGTTGTCTTTTACGTATACTAAGCCAGTGTATTTTCTTTTATTAAAACTATTTGAGTGTCAATAACTTTCTGAAATGTTGTATAGAAACTCTTTGAAGTTGGAGGGAGAAATAGAACCTTGTGTTTCTTTTGACATAAACTGATTTATGTTTGAGACTGTAGTTATTGGAATAGACATAGATTCTCCCAGGTTCTAAAAACAGGCCATATAGCATGAACTATTTGAACATATTGAGCCAGATAAGCAGTCAGGATATACTGAAGTAACTCCATGTATTTAAATATAGATGTGTTTGTCTGAATTAATGTCAGCTGAGGCTGTGTGCTATAACGCCAAAGATTTTTATAAAGGAAAGCATGGTTCAGTCATCACTCAAATCTGTTAAGTAATTTTGACATGATATTTAAGATCAGGCCCATGCAAATAAGTCTGATGAATGGTTAAAGCTGAATAATGAAAATGATTGCTAAAAGCCCAAATTAGAGCATGTGGAAATCATATACTGTTAGAGGCAGGCAGGTTTGAATTTGAAATAAACAAATTAATTGCAATAAAAAGTGTAATAGCCAGTAACTGAAAAAATTAACTAGAAATGGCTTCTTGAAATAAAAAATAAGTGGTAAGTACTTATGACCCATTTACAACATCTTTTTCTATGTTCATAAGCAGATGTCTTTGAACATCTTGCCCTGCCACACAATGTTGGGAGTAGCTAACATTAGAAATGCTGTTAATTCCTGAATAAAAATTGACAAAATTTATATCCATCGAAGTTAATATTTGAAAATCTTGCTTAGTAAGAGACTACCCCAAGTAAAGCTACATGTGAATTGCTGTAGTTAATTTACTGCTGGTTAGTTGTTTTCTTAGAATTAGTTGTTTCAAAGTTGTCACCTGTGATTAATAAATTCCTAACATCTCAGTTTTTTTAAATGCAAAATGAGTCATGCTAACCTATTTTAGTAGGCTGTTGCAGAAATGAATTAATATGATAATATGACCTTGTGAAATTATTACTGTTCATGTGCTAAATGTTCTTATTTATTACCCATAACATTTAATTGTGGTTTAAGTAAATTCCCTATAAACACATTTACTTTAGAGTTTAGAAACAATCCACATTTACGTTGTGCAGTTACCAGAATAAATTCCTTATTACTGATTCTTAGGATAGGAGGATTTCTGTGGTTGATACCTAGCTGATGATAAACAACTTTGCCTTCATCAGTTACAGTTCTTCATTAACTTCTTTATTTCTGTTTTCGTCTCTGTTAGTAGACTGCAGTGTTTTTATGTGTACTGCTTTGTATGTCTCTGAATCACAGAAAATACAGGACCTTACTAAAACTCAAGGTTTTACTTTTGTTTAAAGGAGAATTTCCTGTTCTAGTCTAAAACCAAAACCAAACACAAACAAAAAAACCCACAGCCCATCACTGGGAGCTTGTAGCTTTTTCTTTTTCTCAGTTTCCTGCTCCCCTTTGTTTGTGTACTAACTGGTAGCTCTTTTTCTGGAGGCCCCTATGTCACTCTGGTTGTTCACGCCTTTGTTTCTCTGCATAAATGTGTGATGTATAGATAGTGCTTATGTGGACGTCAGCATTTCCAAACCTTGCATGTGTTGCATTGCTAAGCAACTTTTAGCAACACTTATCTCTCGTCCTTATGCCATCTGGAAAAGAGGATTAGACAAGGAAATGTGCCAGAGAGAGACAAAGGCAAATCTAAGAAAGAGGTGGCTTAATTACTTAAGAGAGTGAGTGACATTAATAGTAGGCAATCATCAGGATTGATTGAAAGCAAGCACAATGCCTTTACAGGTAGTGATAAGGAACCACTGAGAAAGGTTGCATATTTTATACCCCCTGTCCTTTTTCATTCCCGAGAGGAAGCAATACACAGCTGAATCCTATTGCATGTTTACATACAGTGATGCAAGATGAAGGCCCCTATGATTTCAGTACATAATTTAGACACAATTCCAGTTACGGTGTGTTTTTTCTAGACCCTCCAGTTGTATACGTTCAGGAGTATAGCTAGCTAACTGCTGTTTTAAAGGTCTCTTCCACTAGGCAGAGAAGATTGTGAAAATGCCAGTGGAGCTTGAAGCTTGTGTACATTAAGAGTTACCAACAGTACTGCTATCATTGGGATAATTGCTGAAGATAGCATCATGTGCTTTAAAGTGATGGAAGGAATAGGCCAAGGAAGTAGTATCAAAAGCATGTTTCCAAAGAACTGCTTTGCCTTTGCTTTTATCTTCCAGCTTACATCTATAATTGCTAAAGGTGTAAACAAAGTGCTAGAATTTTAGCCACTAAATCCATTTGGAGTTTCAGCTGGGTTCACACACATTCTTAGAATTATAGTAGCACTTTATTTGGTACCTCTGCTGTTACCACGTGAAAAGCCAGATATTCAACTTAATAGAAGAATGGTCATTTTAGATTTTTAAATACTCTCTAGTTCCTTATATACTCCAGCATTGGAAGAATGTTGTTGATAGCTAAACAGGTTTTAATACCATGTAAAACAAGTGACATTTATTACTAGGTTATTTTACTTCCCATACCTGGACTTTTGGCTGTACTTTGACCATTGTCTGATTATATCATTATCAGTTTCAACTCTGAACTCTTCTAATAATATAGGAACAATTCAGACTAATTTTCAGTGCCAGCTCTATGCTTCAAGATGTTTTTACGCGTATCTTGGAATAAAAGTGCATACTACAATATACAATACTGTACTCCTCACATCTCAAACAGAAACCAGTATTCCTGATTGTGACCTTCCCTGTCCTGTCAGCAAATACCGGTGGAATGTCCGACATTTTCCTGTCCTCCCCTAGTATAGGACCACAAAGAGGAGTTGGTTGACTTTACTATTGGTTAATGTTGGTAAAATTGTGGCTGTGAACTAATCATCTCAAGATTATACTATATTGAGTAGGAAAGGATACACTAGAAAAACTGCACGTTCATTGTGACATAATACTAAATTGCGTGATTACGTGTGCAAGTTTAACATTGCTAGAAGCTTTAATTGGCTCATACCTAAGCCTCTGTGGTATTTGGCTTTGCAGCCTTAGGAATCTTTAAACTTTCATTTTATGTAAAGGGTATATCTTGGGTCAAATGCAGTCCAGATTTAAATAACCAAAGCTTTTTGGAATTGGGTTTGGTACGCTATTTCACTTTTCACAATCTTTAAAAAGCAAAATAATGTGTGATTCTGTATGTGACAAAGCAGTTATTCATTCTTGCCATGTAATTTAATGCGATGTAATATATGAACTGAAGGATCTCAGAAGGATCTCACATAATAGTATCCCACAGTAACAAACCTTGGGCAAGAAATGTTTGATTCTTCCTCCTTTCCCCTTTAGAGGAGTGCCACATAATCCTTGGTTGTTGTGTGGTCTCCTATTCAACTTTTCACACAAATGTTGGAAGGGTATTTATAAAAAGCCTTGAGGACCACCCACTTTGCTATAGAAAATTGGCTGAAATAATCCCTTCTTTATAATTTAGCTGTTGTGTTGTTGAAATTTAAAATCCGTGTGTATTTCTGTTTAAAGGGGCAGTGGAGAAATGACGTATTCAATGAACGGGGCGCTATAGTTAATTGTTCTGGTGACATCTGTGATGGACTGTGGATCAATGGCTACCCTGCTGGTACGTACATTCATTATGCTCTCCGGTTATTAACAAGTCTTTGACATAATGCTTTGGTTGTCCCTTTTTTGATTAATATGATCTGACTATAGTGTTTAGCATCCTCTGAGTACTCAGTTCTCCTAGAATGCGTAGTTCTGTGGAGCAAGGGGGATAGCTATTTGGCGGAGACGTTTCCTGAAGGGAGGGAGCTGTTCATTCAAATTAAATGCAGAACTACACTGAGGTATCAAATGTTCTTGTAATGGATTTTTATTCTTGCAATGAGGGACAGGTTTTTTTGGTTTTAATAATGTGGATTTTTAATTTTAAAGTGAAAGTATTGGAATTTAAAAGTTGGAAAGATGGCAAAAGAAACAAACTCAGTGTGTGCATGCGTGGTATGCATGTGTATAAGAGTAATCCCAGTTAGTTTAAATTATGTCATTGGAAATAGCAGAGAATTGCTCAGCAGTTGTAATTTGTTAAGCACAGAACAGAAATGAATCCCATCGTAATGCAAAGATATGGACTCAATGGCTTAATAGAAAGCTTTTCTAATCCAATTGACTGCTGCACGAGGGGACCGTTTACACAGACTATAGTAGTTCCAGCTTGAGTGCAGCTGGTCAAGAGATGCTCGTAAGTAAATTTTTGTATTGCCTCACTCAGGTATGAATGTATCACCTCAAATGAAATGATCCAGAAAACTTGAAATACAGCATATATGCATGTACTCTTTATGTCAGGCAGCAAAACACATGGAATGGAACTCAGAACAACAGATCTGTGCAGCAGCCCATCTTGAGAATATTTGCATGTCAGAATCTCTACTGTAGGATGTTAACACTTCAAAAATGAAATATTTAATCAAAAAATCAGAAGAATATAATACACCTGATTGACTTCTATTTTTAATATTAGACATACTTGTAATACTAGATCATATTTTCAGAACCTAGAATGAAGATGAAAATGTTTATTTTTAGAAGCATTTCCTATAAAGTTTTTGCACAGTAAAGTGCTGCTCTAATCCAGTCAAAGTTGTTAGTAATCAAAATTCATAGCTATGTTCAAACCCTATAAAATGTTGTGATGGTCTGTTTCATGATTACTTAGCAGATGTTAACTTTAACAGGCCTTTTTTTCTGGCACTGTAAGCTGAACAATAAGGAATTGAATAGGTCTTGAAGAAATCTCTACACAATCATGGAAGTATTCTCTTCAGATTACTGTAAAGATATATTTGAAGAGAGAAAATTTGTTCCACTCCTGTTCATTGGGTACTTAGAAGACTTAATTTTCCCTTTTTTCAGCAATGCAATCATTTACATTCTGTATTAAGAAAGCATGATATTCCTGTTTATTGCTAAAACTTAATTGTTTTTTAAATCTTTTTTAAATGCACTTTTCTGGAAGTCAAGGTTATTCACAGGACTTCAGTGTAAAATAAACGTCTAGATAAGTATTTCAGGCAGAACAATAGCTCGGCTTTTGTGGAGAAACTGCCTTCATTAAAAAGAATGAATGTATATCTTTTTTCCATCCTTCTGGGAAGACACGTTCGCTTTAATGTCATGCTTGTCCAGGCCGAGTACAGGTGATATTGTTTGCTCTGTCTTTGTGAGACATTCACCTTCACAAGGACTGGAGACTGTGGATGTCTTGGGCAGCGTTTTACCTGTACGTGTTTGCTAGCTTTCTATTGGAACTTCGCAACAAATTTATCTACCAAAGCTTCAAGTTATTTTTACCTATGTAAGTGAACTGTTTAGTTGTTGAGCTGCATTTGTATTACTTTACTTTGAACATAGGATTGTTTTCAATTTTACAGTAGTTATGTCAGGAGAGAGTCAAGATCATAATTATTTCCTTCACTTTCTCCTGTTCCCTGAAACAATAATAATGAGAGAACAAATTTTACAGGTGCTTAATGCAAGAACCTACTGTTCCGAGTCCATTCTTAAATAAGCAACATAAAGTTAAAATTATGAGCAAAAAATTTTACTCTTTGTGGATTTTTCCCTCAGAATAATATTTGTAACTGAAGTTACTTTTAATGCTGTGTTAGGTTTAGGCGGCAAGGTTTTGATAATGGGGGGGCCACACGGGTGGCCCTGTCAGAAGAGGCCGCGGCTGCCGTGCGCTGGACACAGCTGGCTCCAGCTGGCTCTGCAGCAGACCTGCTGCTGGCCAAAGCTGTGCCTATCAGCAAAGCTGGTGGCACCTCTGTGAAAGCGTATTTAACAAAGGGTAAAACACTGCACAGCAGTGAGGAGTGAGGGGGAAAAGTGCGAGAACAATCCTGTGGAGACCGAGGTGGGAGGAGGTTCTTCAGGTGTCAAAGCAGATATTTCCCCTGCAGCCTGTCGGAGTTTTGGAAGAAACCATGGTGGAGCAGGCGTTTCTGTGCAGCTGATGAAGAGGACCACAGCGGAACAGATATTCACACTGCAGTCCGTGGAGGACCCCACGCCAGGTGAGTATTTCCTGAAGGAACTACAGCACATGGAAAGCCCATGCAGGAGCACGTTCTCCTGACAGGAACTGTGGCTCCTGGAGTACCTGTGCTGGAGCAGGGGAAAAAAGTGAGGAAGAAGGAGCTGCAGAGAGGGACTGTTGTAGATTGACCACAACCCCCCATTCCTGATCCCCCTGCACCACTTGGGGAAGGTGGAGGAGTTGGGAATGAAGGAGTGAAGTTGAGCCTGGGAAAAAAGGGCATGAGATAGGGGGGAAGATGATGTTTTATCTTTGTTTCTCACTACCCAAGCCTATTTTAATTTGCAATAAATAATTTTTCACCGAGTCTGTTTTGCCCATGGTGGTAATAGGTAAACAATCTTCCTGTCTTCATCTTGACCCGTGAGCCTTTTCGTCCTATCTCCTTCCCGCTGTCCTGTTGAGGAGAGGGAGCGAGAGCGCAGTTGGGTGGGCATCTGGCAGCCAGCCAAGGTCAACCCACCACAAATGCTATGAAAGACAGAACAAATAAAGCTACAATGGATCATTCCATTCAATTGATTCCGATTTGGTTGAGATGTTCTTTCACCTGAGTCATAATTTTTAACATTCCTCTTAAAGTTAACCTTAGTAATCATCAGCCATTTACTTTCCTCTATTTAATGCTGCTGTCCAAAATAGAGCATTCTATTGCCTTTTTGAGTAAGAAGTACAGTAAGCGTTTTATCCTCTGACTTAAAAACTTTACCTGAACTTGTAATGTTGTGACACAGTAACAGTAAGAGATACTTAATATATAATTGTGACATACTAACTATTTATTTGTTGTTCTTTTGATGATCGGCTGTGAATAGTTGTGGTCTGGAGATCTGGGCTGGCATCAGAAACCACCAAGTTCCATCAAGTTCTGCAACCAACTTATTAATTAATTAATTGAAGAAACTGAGAGGAAAACAGTTAACTCCTATGTACGTAGCGTGGGGAAGAGCCAAATTCATTATCTATTTCCCTTGATTAATATGTGTATGCAGTAATCTAAAACTGGATAGTTAATATGCCAACTTCATAATTTACAGCAAACGTGCAAGTGTTACACGCTAAAAATGGTAGCAAATACTTTTTTATATGCTAAGGTGTTTTTGTGATTGTCAAATATACTTTCATAATGTAACATTCAGCCTTTAAAGAGTGCAAGTTGTTTACCGCCCTCCCCCAACTGGTGGCTTCTGACTATTCAAGGAAGGATTCTCTAATCAAGGAAATAGAGCAAGCTCTATCTTCAAAAAAACAGGACCATCAAAATCATCCTTCTAAATATTGATTTGCAATCCTGAATTAATAATTGACTTCTGAAGTATTGATAAATCCACTAAAGTCCCTGGAAACTGATTAATATGTTAGTACTTCTAAGAAGCTGAGAACCTTTAATTTTCACTGAAGTTTGTTTCAAAAATCTTACCCAGCATTTGGTTTCTCTCTATATTTTTATAGCAACAATTTTCTCTTTTTCCCTGTCAAGGATAACAGCTGATGTCGGAATTGTAAATACTCAACAATAATTATTTGAAGTACAGTACCAGATGAAATAGAATCTACAGTGAAATATTTATTTGAAGCTGTGGAACTTGATTCTTTGTTTATTAAGGAAGTCACTGCTTTAAGTTTGTGTAGCACTTCAACAGAACTTGGAAAACACAAGGAGTAACCTAAATGAATTATATATCCCCATTTGTCAACTGTATCTCCAGTTTGACAAAATCTAATAGACTTAAGTTCTTGGAGAGGTAATTCTCAATGTTATTCTTAAAGTTTGTTTTCTGCTGTATACCCAGCTGTAAATTTAAAATACTGAGTACCTAATGGCTGTCATGGTGAATTTATTCTTATATTTGGACTTAATTAAGGTTTTAAAACCTATCAGCACAAACAAACAAAAATGTCAAAACTATTTTTTTTTTTTCCACTGAATATGAGTATAGAAGCTATCTTTTGACATGTAGCATCTGGGAACTGAAATCTACTGTTTTTGTCATTAGCAGTTCTGGATTTGCACTGGCTGATTTACCAATCCCTGAAGGAGACAGAGCCAGAATCTGGATCTGACACCCTATATGGAGCAGGAGATGCTTCAAGCAGCCAGCATGGTAAGTAAAGATAATGGATTAGTTGATTGCTCAGCTTTGTAGTTAAGTAAAAAATGAAAAAGTATCTTTGCATAGCAGTAATGCAAACAGGCAGTTCTTAAGTGGGTTTTTTTTCCTTTTTTAGCACAGAGTGCTGAACTTCTCATAATAAATAGAAACAAAACAGTTTTATGACATTGATTCCATTTTATAAGAGAAATCTATCCCTCCGAGAGTTTCTTTTCAGTTACTTTAATCAGGCAAAACATACTGGTGTGCAGTAAGATCAAAAGAGTTCAGGTAATAATTTCTACAGTCTTAATTCATTTACCAAGAATGAAATAGGGCCTAAAATTTGAATCTGGAATCCAGATTTCATACCCTTCACTAATGTTCAGAAATACCGCTGGTACTCACATACTTCTAGTAACCACTTTGACTGGCATGTGAAGCTGGCCCATAAATGTAGCAGTAACAGTATCTTAAACTGTGGGAGTGCTAGTTTTAGGAAAAACCAGAAATATTCAGCCATATAGGCTTTTATGTCCGTACAAAAGCCATTTTACATTGATATAAAACATTCAAGCGGACGGTGCAGGCAGAAATCTTCAGTTTTTTTCCTGACTAAATATTCTTCTGTTTCTTGTCATGTCTGATTTGTAATTCTTGGTGAATAAGCAGCCAGCAAGCTTTAACCTGTGAATTACTTTGCTGCTAGAGTAACCAGTTCTAGTACGGCCAGTCCAAGCAGCGAGGTGTTGAGAGTCAGACAAACCACTTTTCCTTCAGGAGCACCCACGACCTGACTTGGCTTATTATATTAAGATTCTAAGGTGGTGAATTTGGGTTCTGTTTATTTACATTGTGAGATTGGAAACGTTGGAATTGACAAAGTCTTTCTTTGTATGCATAACACTAGAAGACATAACACTTTCTCTTGATCCCCTAATTGCAACAAAGAGGATTAAGGAAAAACAGAAAATACTGCTGGCCATGCAGTAAAATCACAAGAGTCAGTGACTTTGATTTGAAGTTTAAAATTTGATGCTTCTGAGGAGGCATTTTGTTGACCACTTGGTAGCTGGGACTGCAAAGGTAATTGTTCCAGCAACGTGTTACTTTGTGAAATGCATGAAAAAGAAGCAGTTGCTTTTGCAGTCCATGTGCAAATCCAGTCTGTGACTCATGCAATTTAATCAATTAGAAACAAAATCGCTTGTGACTCTCTGGATGGGATACCATATGTTGCAACAGAAAAAGAGCACTTTTAGAGGAGGCATTTCAATGTTTCTGGAAAGATGGCATTGCAGAGAAAACATAGAAAATGTGTTTTGCTTTAAATATTAGGACTTCAAAACAAAAACCAGTAATTCTTTTACATAGTTCACTGAACTAAAGATAGTTTTGGGGATTCGAGGCATCCTGTTGTTACAGGCAGTCAGCCATAGCTTTCTAGTCTTACAGTGTCACTGCTTGGGTATGCATGTTTGTGTGCATGTGCATGTACTTGTGCTGGTTGATCTGTTTTGCTGTGCCCTGTAGGAGAGCGGAATAATATATGTACAAATGATTGCTTTGTTTTCCATAATTTTGAAACATTCTTCTGTCCTGTAAAAAGGTGGAACAACAAAGTGACTGTGCAACAGCCGCACACATGTTCATCCTAGCCACCCCTTTGTCTCCTCCCATCCCACCCTTATTATTTTGATTGTCACACTGGCATGCATAATTTGCAAAAAATTACTAGTTCATGCAGTCCTATTTTGTCCTTTTTCAGTTGTTTTTTAACTCACCTAAATAAATGAAAAGCACTTACTTAACACCTGAAGTATTAAAGATATCACAAAATTAGCTGTACTAAAGAAATACGTCCTTTTCTTTGGCTTATTCCAAGGGCATTTAATTACCAGATCTTGGGGTCACGCATTAAAATAATGTTCTTCCTTTTGTGGGACACTAAAACAGAAAGAGCGGAGGTAGAGTTCTGGCACAGTAGTGCCAGATGTCATCCTTCCACAAAAATCCTAATCCAGATCAGGTAGATGCTTCATTCCTGTTGCACTTTAAGTGACAATAGTAGTAGTAATTCTCTACTAAGACAATGCAGATTAATTCCTGTGTGTTTTTAAATTTGAAATCTTTTGTATAATTAGGTATTTAAGTAATCAGCCTTCTATGAAAGGGAGAAGGATTATACACTTAGGTGCTTTTGATCACACGTGAAGTCAGAGGAAGCAAATGCAGACCTTTGCGACATGGTATTTTTCATTTTTAGACTCTTCTTATTCACAGGTCAGGTTTGCCCAAAGCTACCCTGCACATGCCTGTTTGTGATAGTCCCTTAACGTGAGCATTACTTCAGCAGGACTTCTTGGACCACAGAATTCTAGTCTATCTTAAATATCCCTCAACCACAAATGTGTTCTGTACTTGGGATTCAGTGATTAGAAAATGTCAACTGCAGCAGACTGAGGACCCTGCTACTCTTATTGTCCGAATTGTATTTAAGAGTACAGTGTTTTTATGGTGCTGAGATTTTGAAGCATTAGGCTTTTATTTTTCAGTTTTTAAATTGAGTTTTTAATTCTGTTGAGGTCACATCCAGAGTGATTTCTTCGTAAGATAGTGTTGTCTTTCTGAGTGTTCATGGCACACAAATATTGGGACTTTTCAGAGTTAACTAATCATCCTTGATTTCAGTGAACGGATTGAGTGTTTGGTCAGGGACATTGGAATAATTGGTACTGGAAGGCAAGTTAGATGAAGTGAGGCAGAGGTGGTAGAAACAGTGGGAAAAGATGCCTAGGAGACTAGAAAAAAGGAAGGAGGGAAGAAAGAAAAGGAAGAAAGAAGAATGAAAAAACTTGAAGAGCTATTGAAAGATTCTTTTCTTCAGCTATTGCTCTACTGATTTTTCTTCCGATTCTTCTCATCTCTGCTTTTGGAGAAAAATGTTGGCTAACTTTCAGAATACCTTGGGAATAACTTCTGCTGATGGGTAAATGATGAGATCCTTGAGGCTTTCATGCATCACTGCCTATAGTATGGATATAATCATGCAATCATGGAGAATCATCCAGTTTTTAGCCAGTATTGATGAACTGTCAGTGAAAGAGTTCCAAGACGTTTTGTTGTTCAGTAATAACATATATCTAGCTATTGGTTAAATATGGATGTTTTTCCATATTTCAAATAGGTAATGAGATCCACACCCACGAAAGATATATTAGATATAGTTTGACTGGCAAGTCTCTTTAGTCACTATATAGTAACGTATATCTTAGGCTTACAAATTAATTTCTAGTAGTTTCATGATGCTGGCCAAGCTAGTGAGCTTGGTATCAATGCAGCTCTTTGGGGTTTGGTTGTGTGTGTTTGTTTGGTTTTTTCTTACTGCTAGTGATGTATTTTTACAACATTTTTTTGTTTTGGTATTATTTTCCAAGACACTTTTTAGGAAATAATAATGACTGCTTAAAGTAGGATTAGATGCATTACTAAATGGACTTAGATTATCAACGTTACCTTGGGTTATTTCAGTTTGCTACGCTAATGGAAGCAATGCGTACATGTTGCAGAATGTTCTCCTCTATATTCTTGATGTTATTACAAGACATCACAGTGTAATAAAGAAATTTCTAGGCACTGTTATCGGTGACATAATGTTGCTAGTTGTCCAGATTGTTTTCATCCCTCTGTTTTACATTTGCTTCATATCATCACATTTCTGCTGCATCAGCTAAAATATTTTTCATATTTCTGGATTGAAGAACGTTACTGTGCTACATGTCTTAAATTTAGGGAATTTACAAGACTGAGTAACAAGCTTTCAATTGAAACCAGGGCTAAGAATGTACAGAGCTTTCATATTAAGCCAATTCAAACATATCGCTGGTTCATTGTTTAGAAGATTGGAGCTGTAAAAAGTTCAAGTTTTGGCTCCTACTGTTTTTAGGTCGCAAGTGCTTAGCCCGAAGTATTCTGCCATCTAATTCAAGCTTCTCACTATTTGATACTTTTTCTTCTTTCACCCACTAACTCCGCTGAGTCCCACTGAAAGTATAGCTAATTCAGATACTTTTTTGAAGGCTCATTTTGGATTAATGGATTCTCTTCTTCTTTTACCATTGTGAGTATTCAGCTGGTAACATTGGATTTGAATGAGGAACGAAACACATTTAGGTGAAGTAGTAACTGATAATTTTAGTTGTTCATTTAAGCAGAAAGATCATAGTTCAGATAGACCTACATTAAAATTACTGGCTAAGTAGGATACAAGTCAAACAAGGTTGGATTTCCAAGATTGGAGCTCATGGAATTGTAGGCAGTTTGTTTGCAAAAAAAGGTAACAAAAAAGAGCTCCTCTTGACATCATAATGTCATAGCTCTGCGCTAACAAAAAGTTGACTGTATGCATAAATTTAATCACATAATAAATACTTCAGTGGATTAAAACGGTGCCTGTAACTAAATGGTCTGAGGGGAAAAAAACTTATTTTGTGCTAATCCATCTTTAAAATGTTTTGTTTGTAGTAGTGCTGCAGTTTTCTTTATGGCCTCGATAATTCAGGAGAATATATATTAATCTGTTACAGAAATAACTTGAGCATAAATGGTTTGGGATTATCCTTTAATTGGCAGTACTCAATTTGATTAATTGAAGTTTTAGATTCGTCAGTAGTGAGAAAGTTTATGTGGTGAGAGAGATCATCTTTTAGAGGAATTTATACATTGAAAGTTAGCCAAAAAAGGGGTAAATATGATGATTTATCTGCAGAGCATACAGGAGGGCCAAGCCAAACCTGCATCTTTTCATATGTAGTTGGTCACGTTATAATGTAAGGATTTGGAGCAATTTTATAGCTGCTGAAGCAGGGTGCCTGTGAAAAACGTCCTGATTTCTCCCCACTATTTCTCATCCAAGAGGCCATTTTTAGACTATTTGACAAAAGTGAATGTGTAACTTAATTCAGGAACAGCATCAGATGACACACAGGCTGTCATACGTTAGCTTAAAAAAAAAAAAGAAAAATAGTTACCATAACAACTGACTCGCCACTTGTATTTCCAAGAGAGAATATGTTAAAAGAAAATGTAATAGGTCAGTCACGTGCATGTTAGTAGTGTTTTCAGTGAAAAGGCATCGAACATTTTTTCATTGGTGGCAAGAATTTTATTTTTTTTTCTTACTCAAGTAAGGTTTTGATATCAAAAATAAGATTATGCCTCTTAGATGATCATGTCCATTACTGGAAGCAGCAGCAAGTACGTATGTTTAAAAAAAAAAAACAAAAAACAAAACAAAACCAAAAAAACCCAACACCTAAAACCTCCAACCCTGAATACTTGATTTCTAATCATATTAGGGAATACTCTGTCTGGACAGTTGACCAGACGGAATCTGTATTAAACAATGGAATAACACCACTACCAGGTGCCTTTTTTTTTTTTTTTGCCTTACTCTTTTTTTTTTTTCTTTTTTTTCTTTTAATCTTGAAGACTCGGAACAATCTCTTTATATTTTTGATTCATTGTTGAGGACCTGATTCTGCTCGTGTTTGAATTCAATAGGAGTTTTACCTTTGATATCTGTTTTGCATGTTTGCATGATCAAACCTTAACATGATTTATTTTATATTTTGTGTCAGCTTCTCTGAGCTAACTTCAAAGCCCACTTCCCCATCCATGTTTCCTACTTCTCCACTGAAGCCTGTAGTGCTAAAACTCTTGACATCATCAATAGTGGTAGCCTGAGGATCATCAAAGACTTCTTTGAAGGCTTGTTAGTAATTTCCACTACAGACAAATATTCTGCTGAAAAAAAGGTTTTGACTCTGCCCCCTCTTTCCTGCGGGCAGTGATAAATAAAGAATTTCTGCAAAATTAGATTATTTTAAATCTGGCATTTCATATGTTCTCCTGGGTGGAGCCAAGGGGAAACTGCAGCTATAATTAGGTTTCTCCCCTGTTTTCTTCTTTAGTTTTGTTATTATCTGGCCTGCGTTTCAGCTGGTGGTTTCTGCTTCTTTTAGCTGATAGTTATTTACTGTAATTTTGGCCATTTTGTCTGGAATTTTATGTGAACCTATCACTGTAGTAATTACCATATTTCAAAAGTAAAGAAGCCCGACTTCTCCACATATGACATGGAAAAGGAAATATTAGGTTTTGGACTCATGTAAATTAGAGTCGTTTAGGGAGAAATAATTTTTCGTTAGCAACAATATGTAAATTTAATATCTAAACTGTCTACAATAACTTTATTTTCTTAACAATTTCTCTTTTAGTTCTCTTAAAGGTCTGAACAGACACTTATTTGGGTATAGTAACGAGAACCTGTTAGAGCCCGCAGTGAGGCATTTCGCTGACGTGCAGCCCTTCCTGATAATCGCTGCTTCCCCTTGGTTTCTCAGCACCACAAGGCGGCTGCTTGAAAGAACAAATTAGTCTTAGTGTGTATAAGTTCTGTGAATTTAAACGTAGGCATTTAACTCCCTTGAGACAAGCGTCAGGACGAGACACAATATAATTACATGGCCAGAGCACAGTGTCTCATGGTTAACTGTAGTATCTCAGGAGATCTCTGTTGTACTCGCTGGAACAAAGTGCGGTTATGTAGTATTTCACTGTTTGTCTCATGAGATTTTGAAGTAATGCTACTGACACAATGGCAGCACCTGCCTTTTCTACTGCAGTTTCTTTTAATGTTGCTTAAAATGACACTGTTGAGGTTTACAGGTCCTCCTTGGTATAAGATTAACCAGTCTTAATATTTTAAAAGTAACAGGGGAAATCTGCATTCTAAGTATCTACATGCATTTTAAATCTACTACTGAAATAATAATGAAAAGATTATTTTAATGGACCTAAAAGAAAGATGTTGAATGTTTTCTCAGCTGCCTCTGTAGCAGCTGGAATAAAATATTACTAATGCTCATCCCAGATCTTTGTTGTATTGCCAGGGTTTTATGTGAACATTTAAAAAAAAAATTGGCATCGGAAGCACTGTTATAGGTACCTATGGAAATTATGGTGTTTATTTTGAGTCTATTTGCTCTATGTGCACAGTAATCTTTACAAATTTGAGGGATACTTTACATAACAAAACGGTGTGCAAATTTAAAAAAAAAATAATATTAGAAGGGAAAAGTTAGAGCAGTACCCTGCATGTTTGACACGAACAGGTATAGAGGTACACTGACTTTGCTGTGCACAACTGCACATGATCTGAGACTAGAACCGAGTTTTGTGAGCCCCGTACAGGTCTCCAATATCATCCTGTTCTTTTACGTATGTGAGAAGGTTTTGTAGCTTTTGTTTGCTCTCTTTTCTCACTTCTCATGGACCTCTCCCTCTGCTGGAAAAAAGTGTCATTTCCAGATGTTAAAACAATTATTGTGTATGTCCCTAAAAGTAGAAAAAGATATAAAAATTTTTGCCGCTATCCACAATTATTTTTTGGCTTTGAGGAGGAGAAAGACCAATAAGCGAACCTGCCGTATTGGCAAATGACCTAACAGATGGTGAAAGGATAAAAATAATGCTAAAGCTGGGAACTGCAGTTGACCGATACCTTGGGAAAAAACTCAGTTCAAAAAAACAAAGCCATGGTCATCTAAACTTTTATTTTTTAAACTCATGTGAAACTTCATAATAATAATTTTGTCAGAATTCAATAATTCAATAATTTCAGTAATTCATGTGACTGTGGGTTTATAAAATCTGATCTCAAAGATTGTCCTCTAGCAGATGGGTACATTTCTGTTGCTGTTTCTGTGCAACAGGGTGAGCTTTTTCACTGAACGTTAGATACGTAGTCAGAAAATTGTATCATAAGATAGGTTTATGTTCTTGTAGATTTTCGTGTCTTCTTGCTGGACCGTCTTTTCGATTTCCCCCCCGCCCCCGGACTGTGTCCTGCAGCATTTCCTGGTATTAGAGTTCTCTATGCAGGATTGTACTTTTTGAGGAATGAGTTCCATTGCAGTCAAACTCGGATCTGTTGACTCCTCAATCTCAGTTCAGCGAAGCCTTTCGTAAACCATCTAAAAATGTTTTAAAAACAATGAGATTTAAACCTATTTTTACACATTCTGCACGTGGTAGCTTGTGTGGATGAATAATCTCAAGTTCGTATTTTACTCAAGATTTATATTGCAATGAAAAAAAAAAGCATATGCTAAGCTGGAGTACGCTTTCTTGATTTCTATAGGGAGAATATTGAAGAAGAGTATAAAGCATTTATAGAGGAGGGTGCAGCCTAGCTGGAGGTAAAATAGTAAGGAAGATGGCTGTTAAGTGATTATTTTGCAGATTATACCTTTGAGGGTTTTTGTATCAAGGTTTTTGGATTCTTCTTCCTCTAAAAATGATTCAGACTTTGGGTAGGACTGGCATATTTCTTCTTACTTTATTGGTGGAAGTGGTTGTGTATTGTTTCAGGCCTTTCGTATACAGAGAATCTAAAACAAAACAGAAACCATTATTGTCTTTTAATTGATCAAATTAAATGTGTTTCTTCCAGTCACTCCCATCTTGCATCTTCCTCTACTTCATTCCAAATATTTTGAGACTTTTGCAATGTAGTACTTAAGTTTGTATTTGGAGTGAATAACACCTTTGGTAAACATCTGTCTGTGCAGATGATTTATTCTTCTCTTTTATCTGAACTTCCGAAATAATTAACAATGATGATCTCTCTTTTTTTGCCAGTTGGTAGCCTGGCTCACCTTTTAAACAAATGTTAGTACACTGATAGTCTTATGGGAGTATATCTAGAAAGAAGTAATTATGAAAAGCGTCTTCCAGTACTGTGTTGAAATAGTAGCTAAATTAATTTGTTAGAGTTCTCTCTATAGTCTTAATACACATCTGTAATCTCATTTCACAACAACGGGGCAACAAAGTGATGATTAACATGTTTACTGATTTTGCAATTAGAAACCTTGGGCTAGTCCTAAACATGCTGATTCTATTAGACTTGCAAGGAGTGCTGGAGATGTTGCGCTAATTGTGATAAAAGGGGTCCCAGCATGTGTCAAGCACATCCACGTTAACTCAATTTAATGAGGCATCAATTTGGAGTTGAGACTTGTACAGTTAGATTCTGTCTGCTTTGCTTTACTGCTGCTTCTGTAGCCTGTGATATGTTTCGCAGGTAATTATGTTATTCTGAGACTCGTTAATTATTTTTTAAAAACGATAAATTATTGGGTGGTAAAAGGGAATTAAGCTTTCATGTTGAAGTTCTTACTTTGAATATCTAGATCCAAAGTTCCTCTATGGCCATTTCTCTTGTCAACAAAAACCAAAAAACACAAAGGACAACCTAGATTAAAATTTTAGACTTACCAAGTTTGTATTTTTACTGAAGATCCTTCTTGCTGATGCCTATTATACTTCTATGTTCTCATCAAATTTAACATTTTGATTTAGTAATTTAATGAGCAGAATTCTTTTGTTTTCTTCTATTCCGCTTCTATCTTCAGCCTAAATAAAATAAAGCTGTGGACCCAAGCATTATGAAAAACAGATTTATTTTTTTTTAATTTTCTCTGGTAGCTACACAGAAGTAGAAGCCACTTCTGAAAATATAGATGTTGTGATGTAGTAATGACCTTTTGAGAAAACTGTTTGTTATTAGAGTTCAGTCAAGTCCAGAAACTTCTAGCATATCCAGAAACTTCTAGCATACTTTATTTGACCACTAAAATATTTCCCTTTCTAAATCTTGCAATAAAATAATTCGGGATTTTGAATCTCACCATATAAAAGGATCGTTCTGAGCCCTGATAAAAGTGGTGTTCATTTTGGTGCTAAGCTTAAGAAAATTAAAAAAAAAAAAAAATTATAAAAAGCTTTCGTTTCTTTGGGACTTTGGTTTGGTTTGTTTTAAACTTTCAGATTGGCTGCTCGGCATTTTGCTTAAAAGAAAAGCCAAGCTCACACATATGGAAGATTGCCAGATACTCTAAACCCTATTTTGGTTAAATTACAGTACCCAGATTTTGGTAACAAAGCACATTGATTTTATATTCAAAAAGATTTTTATATTTAGTCTGTTAACCTTTTGTAATTCCCACCCACAGCTTTAAACTGTAGAACATTTTTATGCTAATTGTTGTCAGTAGGGTATCTGCCATGGCCCCGTGGTAATTTAAATCCATTGAATTGTAATGCAGGTGCCGATAATTGCAGAACTGTTATTGTCTGACTGGCTGCATTATATATGTTGCAAATAATTCTTTTCAAATTGGATTTGAGAACACTTTAAAAAAAAAAATCCCATATTTAAAGATAACCTTACATCATATTTATGATAAAGAAAAAAATTGGAAGAATTTTTCCTCTTATTTCTAAGACAGTTATACATACTCGCAGTTTTAAAACAGTCTTCACTGTGGCAGATTCTAAGGTTCAACAGCTATTGTGTAGTTTTTAAAATGTCTGTTAGTCCCTTTGGGTTTGGATGTTTATAGGTCTAGTAGTTTCTGAAAATATGGTTGTTTGGTGTAACATCGTAATGAGCGAATATGACATGGGAGTGGGAGGGAAAAAGAGGTTTTCTGTTCTGAGCCCAGATCATCTGAGTGATACTGGACAGATTACTTCCTTCTAGTCTTGCTTTTCTCAGTATAAAATAATGACATTGCTTTTCCTTTAAACATCTCAAAACGTCGCTTCTAATCTGAACTACATTATAGCCAACAAGTCTGTCCTATAATCTTAATGGGCATATGTGCATACGTTTTCTATCCATAAGAAACCTTAATATTCTTTATTTTACTAGAATCTTCATAAGATCTACGTAGTGCAGAGTTAATGATTATGCAATAGCACTTTGTTTGGAATACACAATATGCTAAAGTGCTGCCTGGGAAAATATTTTAAATACAGAGTAGTCATTACTTTTATTAAATGATTATAATTTTAGTGGGTTTGATGAACCCTCCCTCTGAGTGAATTCTTTGTTTCAACAGAATGCTTTAATATGGATGAGAGTCATTCTCACGCAAAAAATCTTTGGTTAACTGAAAGTACTATACAGAGAAAGAAGGTAAATTTAGGGTCAAAAAATAGCAGCTTTGTGTAGTCTTCACTGTAAGGTGTTTTGTTTGGTTTTTTTCATTTAAAAACACCTGAATTCAATATTAATTTCCAAAGATTAAATTTAAAAGGTGTTCTAACAGTTTAAAGGCAGTGACCAATAGTAGTGAAAAATCATTGCTGGAAGCTGGAGCTCCAGATTCCTGCTGGGAGCGTGGCTTTCTCAGCAGAACTGGTTTCGGGATTCGGGACGGGCTGGCTGGTTTTGGCTCTGGCATCGCTTGCTGTAGCAGTTTGGTTGTGGAGCTGCAGTTTTGTAACTGCTGCAGAATCGAGCTGGGGCAATAGTGTGATTAACTCCAGGGGGTTTGCATCAAGATGCAGAAGGCAATATTCACTGCTCTTTCCTCATTGCCCCTTCATAACTATTTGTTTGGGCCTAGTTACTGAAGTTCTAGGGATCTAGACACTTTTTTTATTTTACCTTCACCCTGAAATAGTTAATTTGGCTTATTTTGAAGCAAAATGAACTAATATTGCAAATACAAGAAAAAATTCTGTGGAGGTTAAATTACCTAGAGTATAATATTTCGCATCTCTTAGTCAATATTCAGATTTAATTGGCTAAAAACTTCTGCTGTAAATAGCTGATGGGAGTGGAGCTTCTGCTCTGCCTGGGAGTCGCTGCTCCTGCTGGAAGACTGTCCGTTTCATTCTTTTCAGGTCGTGTGGAACGCATATATAATAAATCTCTTCTTAAATGATCAAACTAAACTTGTCCGAGGGTCTTTTGAACCAGAGACTTTTTTTTGTACTTCTGGTGCATAGGTTTATTATCTTTACTATGTTACTCATGTAACTAAGGTAGTATAAGCCTGTTGAGATAAATGGGTGTGGCTTTTATTCATATAAACGTACATTCTAACTCATATGGTACTTTCAGTCCCTTCTAATGCATGTTGTCTGAGTACGAAAACTTAAATGCAGCCGTTAAGAAGATAATTTTGGGGAGAAATCTCTGACTGGAGCTACATGCTTGAATTTTTGTTGACTCAGCCTCCCCAGTTTAGGATTTCGGGGATTCTGTTTACCTATACTACAGTTATACTGGTGCCCGTAACAGTTCTTTTTTCTTACTTCTTGAAGTGTTACAATGCATGAGCATGCTGAGTAAGGTCTTTACCCTGTGGCAAGACAATTCAGGCTCAGCAGCATAAACTAAGGATAATATAGAATAGTTGGCTCTTAAATACTTTGGGTTTTGTCAAATTAACCTAAAACCTTGCTCTGACTTACTGTTGGGGTTTTTTGTTAATTGAAGTTAGCTTTGTGAGATACTAATGGAACAGAATTTTCTCAGTTAACAGTTGATTTCAGTCTCTGCCTTCGTGGTTTCACATTTTTCAATGAGCAGTGAAAGCAAACTATTTGTTAAATATGTTGTCTGTGTTTTACATTAAGGAAGTTTGGGGTTTGCTATTGGAAACATGCAATGTGTTTTCCTTATGGAAACTGGCAGTCTAGCTGTGTGTGGTTTATTGTTATGATAGGTAATTTGAACACCATTTTCTAACATTGGCTGTATTTTTAAAGCACCACTGAGAGATAAATTCACCTAGTAATTGTTTTACAGTGTGTGTGTTTAAGAAATGGGGGTTTGATATAATAGAATACCTGTTTTGGAATGTTAGTAGCTTCCCAGACAGGATTTATGATGAAAAAGAACAAAACTATGTAAGCAGTATCAACAGGCAAGGCATGGATTCCCACCAACTAACTGTGTTATAATACTACCTGTGCAGTTTACACCTGATGATGGAGCCCTTTCAAATGACAGAAATGGACACTGATTTAGCCACCAGGTGTGCCAGGTGTGAATTTTATTCTGGTGGCATCATATTAGATCAATATAAAGTGTTGTCTAGAAATAGGCTTGTCGTTCTGAAAGGTTACACTAACAAACTTGGTCACCAAATATCAAACAGTTACCAGTCCCAAAGGTAATCTACAGCTGAACTGCGACTGGGATTTTGTCGTTTCAAAACATTGGCAAAATGTAGCCTTCTTTTAAAAAAGTTTTAACCCAAATGACAACAGCCTCTCGTGTGTTAGCAGCCAGGTGTAGCCACAGATGTTGTTTAACGTTGGTTTAAGAAGGAATAGTTATATAAAATATGAACATATATTTAGGTAATCAACAATAATAACATAACATTACTGCATATGTTGTTATATAGTTTTTAGCTTAAGATCTATTGAAATTTAGCCGTAAGGAAAGACAAGTTTTGAAACCGAATTAGAAGACCTAAAGCCAATATTATCACAAGTTGATGCTTGCTTCTGTTGGAAGGAGAAAAAAAAATTATTTCCTTAATTCTAACAGTCATGATATTCACTGTGGAAATACAGTTGTATAGTTCCTCCGTTTTACTGGGTTTTGCCCATTTGCTGAACATTAATAAATGGAATTTGGCAGTAGCTCTAAATTACCTCTTTGACCATGGCTGGCCATACATGTATTCCCAATGCCCAACAGAGGACATATCTTAGAGAAAAGTGTACATCTGAAAGAGATGTGACTATACCTGCTTTCGTGTAATGCTGCTACGGTGTGTGACAGTCTAAACTGAAGTTTCTGTATCTTACCCTGCCTCACCTTGAAAGGTCCAAAGTAGGTCTTACGAGGTGCTGAGAACTCGGTTGTCCTTAGCTGTAATAGAAAGTGAGGGTGGCTGTCAACTTTTCTCATCATATCACATGGAGAAGACTATGTTAATTGGTTGCTCTCCTTAGGTGTTGATAATCCTGTAATGCGACTTAATAATCTTTCTTGGGTTTAGCCTTTTATTTTATAGCAATGATTAGTTCCACAGTAACAGTTGGTTCCATTTGCAATCATAATACGTAGAGTACTAAAGCTTCATAAAATCCAGCCTGGATTTGTAATGTTTGGGTGGTTAAAGACACCAATATTTGTTTATGGAGATATTCCTTCTGGCTAGATTCCAAAATAATACTTGTTGTATTATTCTTATGTTGATTCCTACTGTGTACCAGATTCAAGAGGTTTGCCAGCAAAACCCATTTCTCAAGGAAATTCAGCTGGTGCCAGAACTCTCTATGGGCAATGGACACAAACATCCGTACTCTATTAAGGCAGCAGAAAAAAACATTAAGTGTAGAATAGTCTTTTGGAATAGAATGTACTGGTAACTGGCAGAGGTGAGGCACAGAATGTACAAACCGGTCTCAAAACAAGTCTTAAATAGGAGAATGTCTCTTAATAGGGACACTCAGGGAACAGACACTTGACTGACGTTGGTTATATTGCTTAGAATACTAGGGAAGAATTATTAGGTAGTGCAGCAGTGATTGTGGTGTAAGAACCTGTATAGAATAGACAAAACTAGAAGAGAAATTCCAGTAGGATGTTCTTTCATGCATTCGTGAGCCTGCAGGTGGAATAAAACGTGCTTTTCTTTCAGAATACTTTTTAAAGAGCACTGAGCAAAGACAAACCTGCCCTTTAGAAACAGCACACTGTTAGTGTTACAGAACAGGGAGGGGAAAAAATCCGCATTGGCTCCTCTCTTTTGCTATAGGATAATTTTTTATTCGAATTTGCAGAGTTAATATCTATTTTGTATGAGCCTCCTCTTTGCAAAGCACTTGGGAAGATTCAGAATATTGCGTACCTAGCCTCTTTGAACCTTTCTTTGCACTCTTGAGTGATGGAACACCCTGAAATACGAATGTCCTAAAGTCCAAAGAGATCCTAGCCCCCTAAAAGATTAGCCTCTGTGTTCTGTTCCTTGGATGCATGGTGTATCATATTTTTTGGTTACAGAAGTTAATCTGCAGTCCGTAATGGAATTTTCAGAGTGCTCTTTTTTAGGAATGTCAGTGCTAATGACTTTCAGTATGCTATCAACAAAGAAATTGAAGGTATCACTGTAGCATAGGTATGTGTTCCAGCCTTAACCAGGCTGTATTAAAAATTACAGTAACGAAGATGAATCGGAGTAGGCTAATAAACTGCCAGTGTTCCTTGTAAACTCTTTCAACTTATGCACAAGTCTTTCACTGCTATTGTTACCATACTGGCAAGGGAGAGTAAAGTTTTTTGCTACAAAGAGATTGTCAGTTATACTCTGGCCATACTGTGAGAGTTTTAGCATCACAGCTACTGTTAAGTACATAACTTCTGCAACTGTGTTGTCAAAATATTTTTTTATACTTTAAATTCTGTCCATCAAGACTGCTGAAAAGAGCAGTCTTGCCTTGCTGTTTCAGATACGGACTAGGTAACTTTTTCTTTCAGGTTCTGTTATCTATGCTGAACTAATGGGGCAAGACTCATTTAACACAAATTGATGTGAGAAGAGATCCTTTAACGTACTCCTTTCTGCCGTTTTATTTCATGAATGCTATAAATGAAATCAATTCAAATTTTGGTTTTGTTTGCATACACGTTTTGCATATACTAATGTCTTTATACATGCACTCACACTTTTTTGAAGCTTGGCTTCTGTAGCAATACTAATGTGATCGTAAATTAATATGTTTGCTTATATAGTAATATTCTGCTGAGTTAATTACTGTAGATATATTGCACTTGATAATTTTCTTTGGGATCAGTATAGTAGTGAATTAGTCCTCAGTAACTTGAGTTAGTATTAGTTTATCTGACAAAAGTTAAATATCTTTTGCTTTCTGCTGAATAGATCATCTTTCCTCTTTTTTTCCCTTAATGAACAAAGCTCTTTGGTGAATTGACTCTAACATTAAAGACTAATGCAGTGTGTCTGGTCACCTTTAAATGAAATGTCTATCACCCTTAGGACCAATAACTCTTTATTTTTAAAAAAGTTCAGTTAAATGAAGATGATATTGTGGCATTTAGTCTGCTACAGACGGATAATAACTGTTTGCATGATGTTAACAACTGTAGGGTTACTGCCTTGTCATTCTTACTGAGGGTTGTTCACTGCCAATATTTTTTCCTTCCTTTCCCAAAGTGCCCCCCTGCCCCCCCTCTTCTGGCTTGATGTCCTACACAAGTGATTAGTGTGCTGTAATTGAATTGTCTGTAAAAAGATAATTAATTGACATTTCACTCCCAGAGAGGTCAAGCTGCCCTATCTTGAATGGTTGTTACGAAAGTAGTCATCCTACTGGCGCTTATCGCTCGAAGGTGGCACGTGATCTTTGTCTTGCTGATAGTAATAATTGTTGTAATTAAAATTAACATGAAGGGGGTATTTAAGGAGTGATTCTCTGGTTTGGATGCTTTAGCTTTGCTTTGAAAGCATGTGAAACTGGAATTTATAGACCTTATCAGGGAGTTGTCTGGGTAGTATGTTTCTAATGCCTGGCACGATACAATCTCATTTGCTGTCTCAACCTTCTTTGTGCCGTATTAGCAGTAATGTGGGACAACAGAAATATAACAACTATGGATGTGTAAGGTTTCTGAGGTGACTAATGTGAAATCCTGTCAGGCGCCTTGAAACCATTGATCTTAAACACCTCTCTTTGAACAGCTGCTTATTTTGAGATTATTTCAGCTAACGATTAGCATGAAGAATTTTTTTAATAAATGGCTTATCTAAATGCAGGACTTCCATTGATGTTGAAGAGGCTCTTAAATAGACACGGGAGCAAAATTCTGTGAGTGGCTCTCTTGGAAAATGTGGGAAGACTTCATAAAGAAAGGTGGGAGTTGGGTTCACTGTCTCCCATGAAAGGCGTATTTAATTATTTGCTTTGTGTACTTACAACCGTATGAGAGAAGGATTAGGTGATGCAGTAAGCCTTCTGTAGGCCTAACAGCTATGGCACTTACTCTTTTTAAAGACTATTTACAACTGTAGGCTTAATGACAATTAAATAATTCTGCCATTCCTAGTAAGCGAGGTACGTACTGTTACTTCCCTGTGCATCAGTGTAGGGTGGCTTGCTCAAGGTCATAGAATGAATCAGGGTGTGAATTCAAGAGTTCTTTGTTCCTAGTGCTTCCTCAGATCACTCAGCTGTAGCAACTGTAGTCTTTACTTGTTACTGTCAGTATCTTGACATTCACTGTGCAAATAAGTACATTATGGGCAAAGCTCTTGAAGGCTTGTGTCAAACAGGAGAACGTTTGCACTACAAATGTTCATCTCTTCGTACTTCCCTAAAGGGTCACTGGTGTTCCTTCTTTGCACTGTTAAAGAAGAAAAGTTGAATGGGGTCCCTTTTTTTTTTTGGACTTGAGTTCCCATCCCTGATGACAGTTATACTAGCCTTGTCACTGTAGTGCACTGCTAAAAATATTTTCTCAGTGTTAAACATTTCCTTTGAAACTGTGTGGAACACGAGCTATCAATAATAATAATAATAAGGTTAAATAGTGACACAGGAACCTTTCTGAAACTGTTAGTGCATTAAGAACCTGGAATTATTCTGTAAGCAGTGTGGTTCTCATTCATTGCCCAGAGGGTAAATACTGCTACTACAGCAAAAGCTAATGGAGAGAAAGATGTTATTTAATGTCCTTGCAGAGGTAAAGACTTAACTTTTATCTTGCTATATAATGATAAAGTTACGGTACTGTGGAGACAACTGCAGCATCCACAACTAGAAATTTCTTACTTTAAGGTAGCTAGGATAAAGTATTACAGTTAGAATATTATTTTTCTTTCACGCTTCACCCCACAGAATTTGAGACAAACACTACTGTTTTAAGGTTTTATCCTGAATTATTCAACAACAGCTTTCCAACACAAAATATTCTTGCCAGGATGGGAAATTACCTACCAAAGCATTCTGCTGTCTCTGTATTATGAAATGCTTCTTCAAGTTTCCACTCATTAAGAACATGACCAAAACATCCTTCTTGCAGGTTTTGCAGGGAACAGAAGTAATTTAAGTGTGAAATTTGAGTTCCTGCAGGGTGGGTTGATATAAAATTATCATGAGTAATTGCAGTATTATGTAATTGTTCGCTATGTTGGTTGTGACAAAAACCATACAAAATGGCATTGGTTCTGTTACACCTGAATGAAAAGAGGAAAAAAAACCCACCACCCTATTTTGTGTAACGCTGTGAACATAATTTCTCAGGCTTTGCAGTACTTCTTACAGTGGGATCCTGAAGAATGTTTCAGAAAAGGAAGAAAAGTAAAAGCTATTAAACTTATGTCTATGCGAACCTTAATGTAAAATACTGTATTTGCATGGATACAATACACTAAAATGAAGAAAATAATAGTGTAGGCATTTAAAAATTCCAGGAAATAGTCCAGAAAATAACTTGGTCTGCTAACTGAAGGCTTGAAACTGTATTGGGAAAATTCTAAGGAAAAGCCAGATATTATTGTTCGAACTGAGAAAGTGAGATGTGCCCATTCTGAAAGTTGAGGTATGGGTAAGATAACTATTTATTTCACTCCCAGTAAGATTTAGTTTTAAAAAGGAAGGGCAGATAAGAGTTTCAGATCAGACAATTTGATACAACTTCCGGTTTCAAATTCTTTTGACTGTCAAGTTGTACATTCTGGCTTTTATCTTTTTTATGATTTGGCTGGAGTTACTGTAGGGGATGCTAATAGTTTAGTGACCAGCATCCAATTTTGTTTACAGAAATAAATAATAGGAAATCATGGGAGAATCTTAATATATGTAAATCAAAATCCACCATATTCAAGTGCTGATGATTTTGCATTTGTTCTTAACTTATGAATGCAAAGGAAAACACTAGCACATCATAAATTACACCATTTTTGGCACTTTCCTTAAGCACTACAGAAATACTTTTTTCCTTTTTTTTTTTTTCTGTAGAAAGGAGGCAAAAGCCAAGTGGCAGGATATCTGCTGAGAAAGCTGAGAAGATGACAGTCTCGCAGGAGAAAATGGAAGACAGCAGGTATGTGTGAATCAGTATTCATACTGCTCAGCTGGAGAACGCTGTCTGCTGAAAGCAGTTTTTATCTCTTTGCAATACACCACTTCTAATTGGTGTTATTCTCTTGGACAAATGGCCCTGTCTTTTTCTTAGCTGACCACTGTAATACAATACTGCCTTTCCCATTTTATGCCAATACATCTTTTACTTCCCTATAACCTGGGCTTATGCTTGCAAGAACAATGTTTCTCAGTCCTTCGATTTGGAGAGTGTATGGTTGTTGGGTTTTTTGGGTGTTTGGGGGTTTTTTAAGCGCTTTTCTTGTTTTATTAGAGCTTTTTTCCCCTCTTTCAAATAAAGTAGGTGTGTGAGGTTTCACGACACCTTTAAAATTCCCATCAGATCTACTACCTGGTTTTTCAGCTAAGTTTTGCGGTCCGCTCTGATTAATGAGTAATTGCACCTCACCTTGCTAGTTTAAAACTGGTGTGTTTAAACAAACCTACATAATTGCATTACATATGATGTAGATGGATAGTTAAAAAGAAAAGAATTACATAGAGAAGAAAAACTGCTCCCCTGCTTACTAGGTAGTCAAGTTTTGCAACAGTGATTTGAAAAACTGTGGCAACATAAAAATTATAATTAATTAAATTTGTTTCATAAAAAACTTTTGTGACATCTTTTAAGTAGCTTCCTATTTCAACCCCACAAGAGTACTGACTTTGTCCACTGACTATAGGAAAGTTTGGGGTTTTTTTTAATCAGGACAATCTCTGTAAACTAATGATTTTTTTTAACACTGCAAATAAAAGCTACAAATCCGTTTCCAGCTCTGCAACCCAGAAGCTTAACTGCAGTCTGTAAAATCTTAACTGGAGTAAGCTTTCCTTGCCCAGTGTCAAGGTCTAGGTGAACTTTTAAATCCTCTTACCCCATTGTGCCTGACTTGGGAAAAGTGTTAGGTCTCCTTTATCATACTGGAACACTTAAGATGTAAAATTCTGGCTCTGGCCAGTGGTCCGTTTAGCTGTTATCTGCTTTAGATACTAGTCACAAACTTTCAAATCCTGTTCCTTTAATTCCAATTGGAAAAAGAGAAGATGCTTGTTTTGGAATTTTGCTAATGCAAAGGTATGGCAGGCAGGAAACTAAAGTAATAGTAGGAGGCTTTTTAAAAAGTCAAGGTAGCTTTGAATAGCCTGGAAGAGCAAGAGAACTTGTAAATGTCGGGATACTGATTTCCAGAAACTCTGGCTTTCAACAAAGAGAACGTGACATCTACTGCTCTCTTAGATTGAGGTGATCTATCCTGATACAACTGATTTCTGGAGTCACACCAAGGCTGGATTTGGCTCAGCATGTGTAAATTGCTTTGTATGTGGTTTAAAAAGAACAGTGAAATATTTTTTGAACGGCATTATTTCCTCAAAACAAAAAGTAATCGGTTTCTTTCATGATACTGCTTAGAAGTGAATTAAAAATATATTTTTAGCTTTTGGATAATTTTATTGCTTTTGAATTGTTTTCTGAGAGAATGCATGTACAAGTAGACCTCCGAGTCCTACTTTTTATGTTCAGTATTCTCATACAGATATTTTTGCTAGGTAACTAACTGGAAGAGTAAACTGTCATTGCAAGTACAGTGAATAAACATTCCTTTTTATTGGTACCGTATGAGAACATAGTAAATAAAATCTTTGGTTTCTCGTAACCATTTAATCGATACACAACTCTGAAAGCAATACAGAATCTTTTCCATGATCCAGCCGCAGATGTGCTTGCATTAAGGCTGTGGTATGAGATGACAGTAAATGAAATTGCAGCTACAGCAGCAAGTATTAGGGGGAAATGAAAATTCCTGACTCAGAGGAGCAGGGCAATGACAGAAAGACTCCTCATTATAGATCTTTTCATATGGAGAAGAATGACTGGTAAATGAGGTTTCTGTGACACAAAGAGGATGGAAATACAGTTGGACGTTCATGCAGAAATTGTGCTCACTGTACAAAACAAACAGAAGAATAGGGGATATCTAATTTGCATTTCTTAACTGACAAAATGAGTACAGAGAGACCCTCTGAGACAGATGACAGTTGCTACAGTTAAGAGAAAGGTATTGTTTAACTTTCCCATTATTTTGGTTGTGATGAAAGTGACTTTTATTATAGCCTGCTTATTGGTAACTTTTCCAGTGTTTGCTTTAATTTATTTACTGTACAATAGGTTACAGACTTTTTAAAATACTGACTTGAGCAAATCTGCCATGATGACTAATTTTCCACCTTTTTCCCTAGTTCAGCTAATAGCAAAGCATAAAATAATAATAATGGTAATTGCTGACATGAGCAGGCATAGTGATTCCAGTGTCTAACCGGGTTGGTCCCACTGATTTGCAATAGCTTCTCCGTAGCAGACAAGATTTTTTCATCTTTTACCAATATGAGAAGTCATGTTTATGTCAAAATAGACAGGACAATGTGCACTGGCTAATAATAAAATCCTACCTATTTAAAGCACTTTCAAAAATGCTTCATTTACCACATGCAGCAACTGTCTGCCTCATTCTTGCAGTGTGACCAGGGAATTTAGACTGTTAGGTTTTTTGTTTTGTCGTGTTTTTCCTTAAATGGCTTCGCTTGGCTGCATTCCAGCCCCTTAGTCTGAACCTATTTTGCTTTATCCTATTAAGTGGCCTAGAGAGTTGCAAATTCCCAGATTTCTGGATGTAGAATAGCTGGAGGTGCCTTCACATAGGATGCCATCTCTCTTCTGTGGTCTGTCTTTGGGCATGAGAAACCTTAGTATTTTTAAAAATACTTGAAGAAATAGAAAAGAGGGAGAAGGCTGTCTTTCAGTCAAGCTTAGTTGGATTTTTATACTATGATGTGAAGGGTATGTACTTGGGTGCTGAGAAGGGGATCTGCCTTTTCGGCTACTTGAGAGGTGCGTGAAACGCTTGACTTTATCTTAAATATTCTATACAAAGATCAGGAATGACCTATATAATCAATGTATGAAAACATTGAAAAAAAGACAATGGTGAAGTTTCGGACAGGTCACTTAATGTACTTGCAGCTGTCTCGCACATGGATCTTCACCACTGCCTAGTAATGCCTTCGAACCTACAGTAAGTCATACACTGAGTCATTAATTAGCTTCACCTAGAAGTCAGCCTCTGCCTACAGTGGCAGCCACTCCATTATCATCTGGTGTATTTCAAACAATAGAAATGATTGAAACAGGAACTCCTACATTTCTGTGAAGATTAAGAATGGCACACCACCCTGTAATTTAGGTAGTTGTGCAAGTTTTCATTTGCATTAGCAGAATAGTGCAGATTGTGTTGAATTATTCTGTAAAAATATCTTCAGGTTTTGGAAGATTTACTGTGCCGCGTGTATGTTGTTTATTTTGGAGTGTTCTGGTTTGGTGGTGATGGATTTTGTGGTTGTTGTAAATGTATGCGTCTTCACATGAAGATGAAACTAAGATTCATTAATTCTCTAGAAGCCCAGAGAGTGGCATATTTGAGTCTCAGTGCTGGTTTTAAGCCTTGAGAGCCACCTTAAAATTCTGAATTACATTTATGGAATAGCTGAATTTAATTTTAAGTCTATCAGTCAATTCCATTTCCTTTATTAGTAAAATGAACTTTTCATATGTGACACTGACAGTTATTGCAAGCAGAGATTTGTTGTCACATATTTTTGTTTTCTTCAGTTATGTGGTAAGTAGGGTCAAGTTTGTGTTATAATTAATTCAAACTAATTGAAATTTGTATTTACTTGAAATCTGGATGAAGCTGGCTGATGTAGCTTTACATATATTTTTCTGTGACTTGCATGACTTTGAATGGTTTAGACAGGATAGGAGTTAATCATGCCAAAAGTGTAACTGGATGTTACATAGTCATGACTTAATTCTTTTAATCTTTTTTTTTTTTGTCCCTTTAGCTTCTCCATCCATATTCTGAGTGCTATTTTTAATCAATTGGGTATGCTTTAAAGCAGCACATTGTATGTTCACAGGAGGATGTCCATTTTCAGTGTCACTGCAGAGATCATCTTCTCTCAGGATTGTTGGTCAGAATATTTCTGTTTAGGAAAAAGAGGCAACAGTACTTGAAGAAACTTATTCAGTGCTAAAAGTTGATTCAGTTATTTTAGAAGAACTGGAACTTACTTGGCACCTAATTTTGCAACTGACATCAGCACTGCACATTTGAATTCAGGATTTTGAAGGATAGTAATGTTTACAGAATTGGACATTTGTTGATAACAGTGACAGGGCTATACCAACTTCTTTTTTCCCCATTAAGACATGCTTAATTTTAGTTTTATAAAAAAATGTTGTTTTATACATGACATAGTGTATTGTCATCTGGGATATGCAAAATTGTTGCAGCTAGTGATATGGCAGACTTACTGTGTCTGCAAATAAGATCTTCTAGAAATTTCAGGACAGTAGTCAGCAAACAAAATATTTTCTGTGTTACAATTTATACTTTGGACTTTAGCATTTTATATGCAACATTTCATCAAAAAGTGTAGGTCCTGTGTATGAGTTACGTGCAAGTGAAAAGTTGGTTTATCTAATCTCAAGCCACACTTTTTTATTCCATTACTCATTTTAATACATTGTTTTAAATAGATTAGTCTCAGCTGTTGAGGTAGAAGCAGCTTGTTATTTTTCCATAGCAGAGGTCACTATGTATCAGGGTAGTCAGGTGGCTGGCAAATAAAACCTAAAATAAGTTTTATACTGCCATCTTGCTTTACTTGAAAAGGATTCTTTTACTTGCCTGGTCATTTTATTCATGCAGGAAAAATTCCTTGCATATTACAGAATTTCACTGTGTGGCAGTGATCCCTGTCAATTCATGAAGGATACGGAATAGCTGAGGAGGATGGGCTTGATTCAGTGTATGAGGTATGGGACTTTACACAACGATGTATGGAAGTTGTATGTGAATCTTCGACTGGGTTGGCTGGTGCGAAGATGGAAGAGGAAATGTCAGCTTCCTTTATTATTTATTCTGAGCAATATTAATTACCTGTTTTGTGATTGGAAAAAAGCAGCCACATGCAGAACCTAGCCAAGCACCAAGCCCTAATCCAATCAGTCTGATGTATGCAGAAAGTTTACAGAATGACCTTGTGCGTAATTACTCATTTGATGGCTGTTAGTAAATGGCACAAATGGAATCTGACATACATTATAACACATTAATGATTGCCTTCCTCCCTCCATCCTCTTCTGTACAGAAAAATGATTTTAATTAAGACTTCCGTGATTAGTCATTTAATCAGTCATTAGGCCAATACAGATGGAGTCAATTAATTTTTTTACACTTGAATAGAGACTTGATGCTACTGCAAACCGTACAATCTATTTTTTTTAACATTGTATCATGGGCAATTGCCTTGATGTCTGTCTAGTAAGTGCACATTACTCTTCCAAAAACTGGATAGCATTTACAGCACATCAGTATTATGGCAACTATAGGTATGTTTTATTACGTGCTATCCAACTTTTAATGAATCGGTTCGGTTTTGAATTCGGACTGATCGTGGTTCTTGCCATGGAGTATCCTTTATGCTTTAAAGAGTAGTGGGGCAGAGTTGCCTTTTAAAGCAAACGTATTCAGCATCTCCTAATGTATTTTGTTATTACAAATGGTAATACTTTGTGTTTCAGTGCTACATTTCACGCAAGAATTTAAAATGTTTTATGAACTTAAGGGCCTGTTTCATTTGGTGTGGGAAGACTTTCTACCTACTTGGCAGATTCAAAAAAATGAGGCGTATATAGCTATGAAATTACTTGCTAAAAATCATAAAAGGAGTTGAGTGATCACCATCCACGTTAGATCAGCAATATTTGAAGTGACTCATTGGCTGTGGATCAAAGTCATTGGTCATTTACAGGACAAGAAGAGAACAGAAGTCTTCTAGGTTTTTAGTCTGTTAGAACTATTTTAGAATAGGTCTTTACCTGTCGTTGTGGTTGGCTGATATATCTTCTCTTTAAAAGGTAGCACTCCAAAACAATGTCAAAGCTTGTTTAAAAAAGACAAAGCAACTTTCATTTCTATTCTGTGAGCGATTAAATACAGAGAAAATTAACAAACTGATGAAACTTCCATGATGCTTTTATTGACTGCTGTATGTTGGCTCATAAAGCAGCATGGGTTGTTTCTAGCAGTGTGCATTTGCTAACATCTTGTTGTCCTGTTTAAAAAAAAAAAAAAGCACAAAAACTCTGGATTTTCTTCTTGAGGATGCATTGTGGATAAAACCAAAAATAAAATATGATATAAATGATTAAAAGAAGTGTTGTCTTGAGTCAGCACTCTTGCCGAACTAAGTTCAGCAATGAACTAAATCTAGGTTTGTGTCTGGGAGGACAGAAGAAAGCACTTACTGGTAGAATGGGCATGAATGGATCACATATTAAGGTATCCAAGAAAAAGGAGCAAGAATTGTAATTCCGAGTTTCTAAAGCAAAATGTCGCTATTATGGAATTCTGGAATGTAAATTTATGATGGGTTTGAAAACAGCAATACTGTATTCTTTAATCCTCAAGTAATTATTTATACTGTTTACAGTGCTGCTTTTCACAAGAACGAAGGATTTAGCATATTGAAAAGGACCAAAGTGTATCATGCTTTGTATTGAACACGCTTGCATATCTGGGGATACTCATCAGAGGAAGGTAAGAGTTAACATCTGCAGTATATATTTCATAGATCTGCTTTTGTCCTCAACAAGGAATTGCCTTTCCTCCTTTCAGTTGATTCTTCATAATGTTCCTTTGCAGGATTCATGCTCGCTGCTCACTGACCATTGTAGTTCATGCAGACAAACACTGTGGAGTCATGCCAAGTGCTGAGGCAGCCTCCAAAGTGGTAAGAAAATCTGCTTGGAAGTTGTTACTTTTAAAGTGAGATTTTCAGGGATGGCAGGCTGTAGAGAGTGGCAAAGTAGCCTAGATCCTGAAAATACTAGTTTGTATGACTTTTATGACTATGGAAGGTAGGGTGGGAGCAGTGAAAATATTCAGTGGTACAGGAAACATACAGAAAATCATTTTAGTAGGTTTTGTTTATATTCAGGAGTGTAGAACAGAAATGTCTGTATTCTGTGCTTATGTTTGTGCAATATTACAACCCCATCTGCCAACTCCACCATGTTCCATCCATGTTTTCACTTACCAAGAAAGCAAGATATATTCAAGGGTAAAATTTTCAAAAGCAAGTAGGTTCTTTCTCATTGGCTTCCACTGTCACCTGTGTGTCCATGTTCCGTTGTGTTTCCTGGTGCTCATGCTTATTTGAAGCATAGTGCTTGGTGGGTCAGTCAGTCCAGCTGCTGTGGATGTCCTGACCATCAGGTTGCAAAGAAGGGAAGAAGCAGAATGTCTCCCCCATAATAACTGAATGAATTGCAAACAAGATACGAGTTTTCTCCATCAAATAATAGCCTGGTATGCTAGGTACATGGGACGAGCAACTGCAAGTGGGAAAGTGTTTGTGCAGTAAGTACAAGGAGGTCTGGTACACTTGGTTTGCATTTTAAATGTGACTGAATAATTACTGTTGAGCAGTTAATTAGCAAGATCCTAATGTAAGACTGGCCGGTGACATGAGAGAAGATTGCAAAAAGAATGACTTATGAGTCCCTGTGTAGAAAAACTACTTGATAAAAAAGGACAATCAAATGCTGAGGCAGGGTGATCTCCTAATAGAGAATAGGAAAGCAATTCAGCTGGACTGCCAACCAGCAGGCTCTGTGGAACGGTAGCTTGAAATATGTAAAAGTGGAGAACCTGCTGCATAAATTAGTTTGTGAATTCACTGCCACCCAAACCTCTTGAGTCCATTTCCAATGTAAGTTAAAAACAAGGCAGTTGGAATCTGTGGGAGTAAATGGGGTTGAGTCTATGCTAACATCAAATTTTGATGTTGATGGTGTTTCTGTTCCATTTTGCTGTGTTGTCACAATGCTGGGAGGTCAGAGGGAGCTGTCCAGCCTCAGTATTGAGTGGCTTCCTGTTAGGTCAGATCCTCACCATGTCAGTACTTCATTTTAATGTTGTCTTGGTGGGCTGTTGCAGAGGCAAAAGGGAAAGGAATAGATTGATTTGTGTCTTTCTTAAGAAAGCTTTTAAAGATTGAAAAATGAGCCCTGTCTTGTCTAGCCCAGGAATAATAAATAAAAGCAGGTGTGAGGTGTTGGAATTGAAAACAGCTGGATATGACGGATGAGATCTGACTTCTCTAGAGCTTTAGTCTTTAATCCCTGTGGCTCAGTGTGAATATTTCCCTCCTGATGCAATGCAGAAATAATAAATAGAACACAGCATATGGAAGGGTTCCTAGACTGAGAAAGGAGGAGGGAACAAACCACAGTTAACTCTCTTTATGCTCGCTTTTCCATGTATATGTATACCTCAGCAGCCTTTCTTAATGCATTCTACTCATCCTCATTGTCCATTTCTTGGTGTTTGCGGCAAGGCATGTCATGCTAAGATGAAAAAAAATTAGAAGCCTTTGGAAATCTGTGTTGCAACTGGAGTCTACCTTAATTCAGAGCTATATTTTTGAAGACGTGTAATGATCCCCTCCCCATTTTTGATGTAGCTTTTGCACATAAACGTTTCTTCCCAATTAAAAGTAAACACTGAATCATCACTATAAATTGCAACGAAATGCCTCTCTGTACCATTAAAATGATCTGATATTCAATTAAAGTATAGAGTCATCCAGCCTTACTCTGTAGCTTGAATCTTGTCAAATCCTGACCCTTGTAGTCTGCCAGAGGATGGGTTTGTCCACTGGAAAAACTCTGCCATCTAATTTAGGGAGTTCCATACAAGGAATGGAGAAAAAGAGTAGTTCGGTTGAGTAGAGCTAACATGGTAATTGAGATGACATCAAATGATTCATTACACTTGTCTGAGACAGCAGGATTCAAAAATAGGCATAGTGCAATTCTATCCTACCGAATAATGTTTTTTTTATTTAACCTGGGCTTAAAATGCTTTGTATGTTGGAATGAATACTTTGGCATGGATGCGGAGTAGTATGTAAAAGAAACAAAGAAATGCCCGCTTAGGTAAATGATATGTGGGTTCTTTCTTTCATGTTTATTCTATTCTAAGAGCAATGATAAGATGCATCAGGGTCACACTTGGAAGCTGTCTTGCAAAGTAGATCATTTAGAAAAACGTTTTGGCACCCTGCTGTTTTGTCGTATATTCCAAGCAGGTTGTGCCAAAAGAAAATTGTAGAAACTGCTGTCACAGAGTACAAAATCATTGGATTTATAATAGGGAGCCAGTGGCGAGAATTCATTATACATTCACACCTGCAGATAAAGAGCATCTAAAATTGGAAGTTTTATTCCACTCATCTTTGATCCTGATATTATTAGATGATATTAGCATCATCCTACACTAGATTCTGGAATTGGAGCAGATATGAATTCCATCCATTAATTTTTTTCGTGTAAGTCATTCTTTCTGTACAGCAACTGTATCCTGTATTTAGAGCCGTAGTTCTGGATACTGAGAGTCGTGGTTTCTGTTGTTATATTTATGGTCCTAGTCTCCTGTACGTAATTTACCTTTTGTAAACCAGTAATACAAAAATCACTCAACTCAAATTGTTCCACTATCCTGAATATAAACTTTTTCATACTTCTAAAGTATTTGGAACAATTTCATCAAGTTCTAGACATAAAGTGATATCTTTACATAGAATTTGCTAATTTAGGCTCTTTATTAATATTTGTAAATACATAGCTCTATCTCAAAATGCCATGTAAACAGTAACACATACTAAGACTAGGAGTTCTCTTTAATTTCAACCTAACCTTGGGAGCCCAGACTCTCTGTTTCAGCTAAATAATTGTGATTCTAGTATCCCAATTCAGATCTTCCTGCCCAGTGTTAGAGATTAAACCCCAAACTCTGCATGTGCTGGGTTTTTTCCTTACCCTGCAACAGATAAATTATTAATTTACACTTGTATGTGTTCATACAGAGCTATTTCAAACAGAACTACAAAATTTGGGCTGAATTTGTATCTTGTGTAAAATAGCCATAGTCATATTGAAATTACTTTCACTGATTGGTAACAGCTGAGTATTTCACCAGTTGAGTCTAAAGATGAAAATTATTTGCTATGAAGAATGATCACAGCCAACCAATTCTGCAGTTCTAGATGTTTGAGAGCTAAATTTTCAGAGCATGTACAGGGAAGTTTTGCACAGCTCCTGTTCCTTGCGTAACGGCTGGAGACACACGCTTGGGTGTTTCAGTAGCCATCATCTGTGACAAACTTGCATTGCCATAAAGAGAGTTCATAGCAAAATAATGTAAAGATCTGCCACCTAAAAGTTTTAATTTGTACTCAGGAGAACATTAAAACAGGAATGCAGGGTTTTTGTCTATTGCTATAAGGGAATTGATAGTTTACTCAGATGAATTAAGGCAATGTTATTTAAAGCTTTATAGACAAATACTGTACAAACATTGTGAAGGCAATTAAATACCTAATAGCAGTCCAATTAAGTTATTTCTATGACTAGATGATGAGTTACTGGTAGTTTATTTGTAGGCAGCAATTTAAGTAAATCCTAAAGGTTACATACTGCACAAAAGAATCTAGATAATTCAAGGTGCTGAAGACCTTTGTTGTAAATAATCATTCAGTCTGGACATTTACCATGTAGACTCTGTATCCAGCGAAGAAATCAGCACTGCATTGAATTTTTCTGATTTTAATTGATGGGGAAAATGGAATATGAGTTAATTATCCAGAATTAATTCCACTTGATGTAAGAAGTCTACTTCCACAAGAGTGTGTAGATTTACCTGTGTAGTCCACCTTAGCATGAGTATTAGTTTGTGATTTTCATCCTGAAAACTTAGAGAAATTAAACCCATATCTGTTGAATTATATGCTTTTCAAGTAGAGTATAAAATAAAACCAGTAGTGTAGCACTTAGCAGCCAAAGTTGAAACTGGAATAGCAGTTTGTAATGAGTCATGCAAGCTTACCATTGTCTTTGTTTCCCAAAGGTCACGATACTGACAGAAGAGGAGCGGGAGAATGCACGTCTGTGGAGTCTGGAGCTGCCCCTGCACTTCTGAGAGAGATTGGTAGGAAATCATTCATACAGTTTATAAAAAGAAGGCAATTCAATTGATAGAGAGAATCACCTTTAGTGGAGAATCAGACTGGCTGTCCCTAGAACTAAAAGAGACACTATATGAAATGGAAGGTTTTCCAAAGATGTAATTTTGGATTTGTACAAAGAGAAAACAGAATGTTAAAGACAGGATTTTACAGGTGCACAGATTAAATTACTTGGCTTCAAAATTATGTTCATCAACAAGGAATCCTCCTGAAATTTATAGAACAGCATGTTGTTCACAGTGTATCGGACACATTTATCATTTTATCTGCTTGTGGAATATCTTCTGGTAGACTGAGATTTATTTTTTTCCATATACATTAAATGACTGGCAAGATTCAGTCATTTCTACAGTATATTCTTTGGCAAATATTTGCTGGATTCTTTTTCGGCAAGTACTTGTATTAAATAATTTGTCGTTAGGAGAGGTAGATGCCTAGCCATAGTTAACTCATTGAAAATCTTACAGAAAGTCTGTGGAACAATTTTTGTGTGCTGCTTCACTCCATGCGTAGAGAGGGACTTGAAGCAGTAGTGATCCTGTCCCCTGCACTTCAGTCTTACGGCAGAGTCCGCCAAGAAGTAAAGCACTCCCTTTTGAGACCTTTTCTAAGCGATAGTGAGTTGGTGTGCCTTCATACAGGTGGAATATACCTGTTTTCTTTTCCATCTCAAGTGCTCATTTGTACAACTTTGAATGATTAACTATGAAGACTTTTAAATCAAAGTAGATGGCAGATTCTACAACCCCTCCCATGATATATTTGATCCGTGGCTGCTGAAGTTCTAACAAAGAAAAGAGCAAATGATACTCTATTTCTAATTAAAGAAGTAATTTTCCTTTGCAAATAGACTTTTTATCTCAGCTACAGTGTTAAGGATCAATGGGTTGTCACATGTACGTCTTTTTAATAAATGTCAGCTGAGATGACATTAAAGTGATAGACTGATCACTGTAATCAATGCAATTCAAAATTGCTTTATGTCTTAAATGAACTTGGTTCCTTTCTGTGATTATCCTACAGTTAACATTGTCTGAGCAATGAAGTACAAGGTTACATCTTAGTTTGAAGTAAAAAGTGATGATATGGAATTAAAATGTTTTACATAGGTGCAGGATTTGCAGTTTAACTCCCTGTCTTTATGCAATTCAAAGGACCTAGCTACATATTCTTATTGCAAAAAAAAAACAATAAGAGCAAAAAAAAATCTAAAGTAGAATGAAATAATGTGAAGCTTCCCCTTTCTTCCCCCCTGCAGTACCCTCCTCCCATAAAAAGTGTGGCCAAGGCTTACTAAGATTTTTATTTGCTTAGCTGTCTTACGTTAAGCTATGAATATTGACACTCCAAAACACAGAAATTACTCAACTCAAAGGCAATCAGAATTGGTATTTAAGCATGAACATGTGGTTCATCTTAAAAGAATAACCGTGTATATGTTGTGCAGTGCCTGTACATTTCATGCCAAATATAGGCTTATCCAGATTATTTTAAATGATACTGATATGTTTTGTTCTCCCATAAGCACATCTTCCCTGGCTTCTGATGAGGCGATGCATCTGTGAAAAAAGACAGCCCTGTTGATGATGGAGTTGGTGATAATACAGCAGGGCAAACAAAACACCAGAGAACAGTCTTTGGAACTAAAGGAATCTTTCCATACCATTATTCTCACAGTCTAATCAGTGTCTTTAAAATCTATTTGTGCAGAATACTTCAGAACTCTTTTCTTGTTCTGGATTTATTTTTTCAAAACCCTAGAGGTTCTGCAAAAACTCTCAGGATCCCTGTAAACCTTTTTATTTCTCTTAAAGTTGGCAGACTGACAGGCTTTAGTTATGCTTAGTGCTAAATTATTTATCTTCCTTTTCCCTCCTAGCCCTGACTTCTGAATCTTTAACTTGACTCTTGGGACATAGCTTTTTTTTTTTTTTTTTTCCCTTCCCTTTAAAGTGAAGCCATTTTTATCTTTTGTCTTTAGTGTTTTACCATAAAAGTAGTACATGTAAAATTTGAATGTGTAAGTATGTTTAAGAAGCAGTATCTGATTTTTTGTAATTGTAATTCTAAGTGTAACAAGGTAACTAAGTTGTATAAACCATTTTATGTTTACTTCTATATGATTCTTACTCGTTACCTGCATTCAGTAGTGGGTCTCAAATTTATTTATATTTTTTTAAAATACCATTCCTATACTATCTCATATCATGTGTTATAGAACAGTCTTGAGGCTTTCTCCCCTAGGATCAAAATCTTTTAATTGCCAAGAGTTTTTCAGTGATGATGTTGAAATGCTGGTAAAATAAAAAGTTAAGCACATAATCTCCTTAAAATCCGGCTTCCTGTGAAGTACAATGTAGTGTCACTGTATCAGTCTATTTTTGATGATACATAAGCGCACAATTAAATACCTTCCTAATAATCATGTTGTTGTGTGCTTTAAGTTATGTATGTCCTAATAACTTTCAAGTAGGAAAGAAGTCAATAAATGGTAGAAGAGAGAACCTTTTTCATTTTCATGGCTCATCAGTAGTGAGAAGTGATTATTTTCACAAAATACAAGAATAACTATTTAAATACTAGCTTTTTTCAATATGTTTTAAGCTTTCTTATGTACAAGGAATTTCATACACTAAAGTATCAACGTGTATGCTGTAAAATGTGAATAATATGTACGCTATTTTAATGTAAGTGGCTTTGTAGTCTGCAGTGTAACATGGTTGTGACTATAACTCGGGTAGTACTTGTTAGACACTTCCTTATTTATAATTTTCAAAGTAAAATTTTTTATCTCACAAATACGTTTACAGCTTTTTAAATTGTTACATCAGTTGGTAATATTTGGCCTGTTTTGACAAAGAAGGCAACATGGCTTCAGGATACTGAATGCTTTTGAAAATCCAGCCTAAACAATGTGAAGCTTGTTATTATATTGTTTTTAATGTGAAATACTCGGCCACTTTCAAGTGAATAGTACAAAACATTTTACAGGAGGAAGAGTCTTGAACTGTCTTATGAGCTAATGACAACAAGCTTCCATCAACATGTAAGTAAGCATCTATTACTATTGGTAGTAACACTATATTTATTCTCATCTTCAGATCTGACGTGACATCCAAAGAATCCAGGCTACAAAAGGATCAGCACCTCATAAAGAATTCTAAGATGTTACAAGGTAAAGGTCTTTTGCCCTGTCTGTATTATTGTATTCATCAGCTGAAAAGCTGTAGAAGCTGGTTTGTAGTATAATTTCAAGACTGAACATATTGATCATGAAGATTATGTCAATTCTTAAATTACTTCTAGGATTAGTAAAGAAAGCCAGTCAATTTTTCCTAGAACTTTTTCTTTCAAAACATTTATCTTTAGTGTCTTGATTAAGTGTCTAATATGTCATGTATCTGACAATTTTGGGTGCTACTTTTAATTAGGATTCTGTTGTTTCTGATATTCTCTAAAACCATTCTATTTATCTTGTACATGATTATAAACAAGATTGTGGGAGCCTTCAGTCTCCTGCTCTTATGACAGAGAAAGGGAAGTCACATATGGAAGGAAGCTTTTGTTGAAGTTTACTTTGAAAATAAATATGTGGCAATAGCATGAGAAAGCGTGAATAAATGCTTGTTCTTAAGGCTACAGAGGAATAGGAGCAGCAGTGCAACGTGCTATCCACTGGGTTCAGATCGCCAGTTCACATCAAGTGATGTCGCTGCATTTGCTAGTGAGGCTGTATCTGCTTGTTTAAGTCACAACATTGGCAGTTACTGTCCAAGGGGAAATATTACCATCTCCTGACTGGAGGGAAAAGACTGAGGAAAAAAACCCTTTTATTTCCGTAAAATGGATGATGTATACTTGTTTCTTGTGCTGTAGCGAGTATTATTAGTAATTTTAAAAACTCAGATATTTGCTGTTTCTTTAAAAATATGGCTGACAAAAAGAAAGGCCATTGTTACTGTAGGAGTCATGCTTCCTGGATATTTTTGTTACTGTGAGCTTGTAGCACCCCATGCATACAGCATAAGAGTAATGGAATGGAACACCAGCTTTATTTGCTGTTGTCAAAATGCACGTTCTTTACAATAACCTTTTTTGGAAGATACTTCCAAGGGGCATGATAAATTTCTCCACCACTTGGTGTCTGTAAGCCCTGATCCTAACTTTCTCTTCTAGCTTAAAGCTCTGAATCTGCATACATGTGAACTTAAAATATGCAGAGAGTGTTCAAAATGCATCTTACTCATCTTGAATATTCTAGTTTTGTCTTTCTTCATTCCAAGCTGGTGACAAGGTAGATTTCCTTATCTTGTTTTATTAGACTGTTCAAATTGCCATGCATGATAGTTGCTATAATACTTCTATTTCATTTTTACTCACAGTAGTATTAAACAGTAACTTTCTATTCTATTTTTGAAGTTGGTGACCTCTGAAGGATTTGGAACTCTGAAAGTTTCATTGGTGGAAAAATACCTGATACCGTATTCTGGAAAGCCTATGGCTCATTAACTTATGTCTATTAATGGCTGCAAAATTCATAAACCTTTACATAATGATTTTCTTTAACTGTAGTACTATTAATTTTTATGGTAATTTTACTGTTATTTATGATCGTCAAAAGAGTCTGTTGGAAAAAGATAATCGCACAGGGCTTCCAATTTGTAGGTCCTCTATGCCTTATAGTAATTGTTGCAGGCTCTATTAAAGATTAAGGAGGTTACAAGCTTTGACTTTATAAGGTGAAAGTAATTCTTTGAAGGGAAAGTTATATTATTAATAGTGATTGGAATTGATTACTCAGAGCTATAGTAATTCATTCATGAATTCCATTCAGTTTTACTTCTTTAAGGTTTTAAAATGTTTCTGTCAAATCTGAGGGATCCTAATTTCTTTTTGTCTGTCTGCTTACCAGTTATGGGAGCTTCTACACCCTTAAAAAAACACAAACAAACGAACAAACACGGAAGCAAACAAAAAACCAACCACCCTGCAATTAGAAACAGTTCAGATTAAAAAGTTAAATTACTATGTTATCTTTAAAAAATACTGGAGAAAAAACAATCTGCAATTCTGTTTATCTCTCTGGAATATACAGAATATATGGTAGTTCAAGATCTATACTGTACATGGCGTACAGATCTTTAAAAAGACCATTGCCTGATAATGTAATACGCCAGAAGCAGAGCAGCTAGCAGATATTTTCCGTAAGGTGCATAGTAAATACCCTGTATTTTGATCCTTTTTACATGCATGGAGTAAAGCAAAGAAACACATAATACAGGCAGGAGATGTTCAGTTTTAGGAGATGTTAGATTGTTTTACTATGTTTACTATGGATTCATAGGTTCCTATAAGAAATGCCTTTTCTGTTCATGATTCAGAACTAGCACCAAAAGCTGCAGCCTGAAGTCTCATTAAAGATTTGCATGTGAAGAGATTCAGGGTCAGAGATTGATCAATCTGAAAATTAGGATTTTTCTTCTAGTGTTAATGCGATGTATGTAGTATCTTTAAAATGTTTCTTTCAGAGATGTTGCACTGTTGTTTTTCAATCTCGTTCTGTGGGGGAAAGCGGTATTCCTTTAAAATTATTTCCATTGTGTAATATCTACTTTGATTTTCAGACTTGCCAGCTATGGCTCTTTACACTACACAACCACCATGCATTTCTATTATTTGAGTTTAGCCTTCCATCTGCTAAGGCAGAACAATGATTGTCTTGTCTGTTTGTTAGTGTTTTGAAGGCTGTCATTATTTTCTAGAAGATTTTGAACTCGTACATCTGGTATGCATGGACACTACAGATTTTAGGGCCATTATCGTAAGAATCCTCAGTTGAACTTCCTCTATTCACTACTTTTCTTATGATTACAAATCTTGTAGTGAACTGGTGGCCTGTTTGTGTTAGTCTTGCATAGTCATGGCAGCTTTTCATGGGAGTTGTATATACATATCGGTACTCATTCAATTTTACATATATGAATAGTCCTGTAGGAGCTATTCATGCTGTTCATATGCATAAAGGAGAGTACGTTTATACATGTTATGGGACTTGGCCTATTGTTTGTTATCTGTGAGCTTTTGATAGAAAGTATCCTACAGATACACAAGCTATTATTAAAATCCTATGTTATCATAAATCACTGTTTAAATTACCATTGAGGTGTCTTTGCTATTTTAACTGTATATTGTCTTGGGAGGTTATTGTATATGCTAATAAATGATAGTCCTAGTTGGTAGCACAAATTGTTGTGCTATCTACTCAATGATTACAGTTGTCTTCTATTTGTGATTTAGCAGATATAACAGCTTTTGGCATTGGAATTGTATAATTTTTTTCATATTTTGTTTTAATACTTGTTACGATTGTAAATTTTTTTTCCTGTCACTTCTTCCTGTTTGTGTACTGAAACTGTTTTGTTTGCGGGAGGTTTTGCTTTATTCCTTCCCCATTTGAAATGTTTAATTCCCAACTTTCACTTATCTTTTTCAGGCCAGTATGTGCTTACGGTCCATGAAGTGACCTTGCCCCCATTCTTGGGCCAGACTCTCCCACCTGCCTTCAAACTCTCGAATTTTTCCAGAGAAAACCAAAACCAAGAACAAAGATTCTTTCAAAGTCACCAGCAAGTAAAAAGGATCAAACCCCACAGCCAGGGCTCTTATCCAAGGCACACTGAAGTCAATGGAATTTTTCCCATTGAACACAGTGGAAGTTAGATTCAGTCTTTGCATCCCCATCACCCTAGTAAGGTTTTTCATGCAGGAATGGGGCTTCAGTGTCGGAAATTATGATCTTCTAGTAGCCAAGAAAATAGTTGACTTAGAGATCTATGTCGTGGTCATCTTCTTACTATTAACATTTTAGAAGGAAAAAAAGAGAGATTCTCTGTAGAGATTTGAGATACAGATGAAAAATTTTTATCAGTTCTGTTTTTCAATATATGTTTGGAGGTCTGCTTGTTTGAAGAATTTTGATCAAATAAGATAGTAAATTAATTTTTGTGACAATTGTAATCACATCTCTAATAACATGATGAGATTGTTTCATGTAATTCTCGTTCACAAAATACCTCTGTTGCATGAGGACAGCCAAGTAACTCTCCTCAAACTGATAGAGAATCTACCAGCTTCAACCAACCAGTTTTCAAAATAATTATTTATCAACTTTAAATCTTACTGATTTTTGTGCAAATTTACCTAATGATTGCAAGCAACGGAGAACGTTTTCATTAGGAAAATTATGCTGAAATAATTTTCACTGGAAGAATGAGGTAGGAATCCTCTAAAAGCCTCCTAACTTAAGTCCAGTGCCTTTGCGTGTGGATCAGAGGTTGACGATATCTGTAAAGGGGAGGGCTAGAGTTAATTCACATCACTGAATCAAAATCCATAACTGGGCCCTATCTTAGATATCCATTGTTGAAGCAAATAAAAAAATTCAAAGTAAAAGCAGATAAAACACCTTAAATCTAACTCGAAGTTCTCCCTCAAGAACCTCTTAGGGTAGAAATCAGCTTTGGAAATGCTGATGTGGCATTGCAAGGCATGCCTGTGGTGTTCCATAACTTGTAATATCTTGACTTTTTTACTTTCAGAACACATCTGATTCTTCATCATATTCTTTGCTCCTTCTTTGGAGATGAATTTTATTATTTCCTTCACATTTTCTTACAAGGCAATAATTTTGTGTGTCGTTTCAATAACAGCAGTATTTGGCACTTTTTCTCAGTCTTCTTTCAAGAATCTCAAACCCTCCATTCCTGGAAGTTATGGCCAAAATGTCACACCAAGATCCACTAGCTTACTGCGAAGTCCCAGGTTTGATGCAGCTGCATTATATGTGACTCAGTTATCACAGGGGCTCTTTCAGCCCTTTCTCTGATGAACTCAATGAAGGGTGAATGAGATCAGTTGAATTACTACATTTTACCACCTGCTTAGTGCATCCATGGGTGATTACTGTGACTCAGCTGAGATGATAACCAGTGAGTTCTTGATAACCCCATGATAACTTATCTCTCTGAAGTTGCTAACCCTTTAATCTCCCTGCAAGGATGGTTTTGTAGTTCTGCAGGTGGAGAAACAGAAACTTGGTTAAATACAAGGGATCACAGACTTTGGCAGTAGAACCCAGAAATCTTGATTTTTTTTTTTTTTTTTTTTTTGGTAGTCCTTTGCAATGCAACCAAATGATAGTTCTGTTATTTTACATCTCATTTTCATGAGATCTTCATTGATTCTGAGCATTACTGCTTGCCTTTAACTATAAGAAAAAGCCCCTCACTATGGAAAAAAGTGATTTATCTGCAAGTATTTTAAATGTATGAGCTCCTTAGTACCATAGGTGTCTTGCTGCTTTGTCCCCAAGTAAATATACAGCTGCTAACTTCTTTATTATTAGCCAGAACTAAGATTTATTGTGTCCTTTATCAAATACATGATCAACTGCTCTGTATTGACCAAAAGATACATCAAATCCTGTAATCAAAAAGGCTTCATCCTTCTCTGGACTTTCCAGATTTTCTCTCTTCATTTGCCACTTGAAATATGCTTTTTAATGAGCAGGAAGCCTGGAGTATGAAGTCTTTGTACCAGTGGACCTTGTTAACCGGCCATTTGTGAATTCTTTTTAGACTCCCGAATAATGAGCTACATTTCCTATTGATGTAATGGCAGCTTTCACTATGAAAAATTGGTCGTGGGCTTTCAGTTCACTTAATCAAGTTTTAATAGTAGGTCTTTTCTAGACCCTTTCTGGATCATGCGTGAGGATTAGGGAGCCTGTGTATAAGGGCCAGGATCTCCAAATGTAACAATAAATGAGATGTTTTGATATTTTGTAGTATTTCTATGCGGGTTTCCTGCTTGTGGAAACTGCCTGCTGCTATGTGTTAAGTTTGAACACTTAGTTTGAGGGTGTAGGGGGAGTAACTAAGTTCTGCAAGACGAGAATATTTTGTGGCTTGGCCTTTCATGTACTAATTCACTGTATGGCACTCTGTAAAACCCCTTTTTTGAAAATTACTAACATGCAGACAATTTTAGTGACAAAATTTATATTTTGTTTTCATGTAAAGCTTAGACACTTTGCTTAGAGTAATGTCCCAAGAGAGTCCCTGGTGGGAAGCTGTTAGTCCTATATCAGACAAATTTTTAAATTTAAATTTCTGAATCTTCTGCTGACTACCATTTTCTTGAGATTGTGACAATACTTACAAGTAGCAGCTCTCTCCTTAGCGTGGTGGATGTGCAAAATGGATCATTATCACACAGTATGCTTAACGGTATGAAACAGGAGAAAGAACGCAAACTGAATGTTGCCGGTGAAGACACATAGGAGACGCAGCTATGTCGCATTTTAAAGTGTCCTTTAGAGCATCGTAATGCAAACAGTCAATACGTCTCTTAGCATCCATATATAGTTTTTTATGTACAAGTAAGTTTTGGGTTTTTTCCCCTCCTCCTTTGTTTAGTTTGTCATAATTGAATGCGAAGTTGGGGCTGGGGAGGTTATACAACAAATAGTCTGTGATCGTTAAAAAATGAATGACCTTCCTATTTTACAGTGATTTTATAGGATTACAGAATGTGCAATTGAAGCCAAAGCTTCCTTTCGTGTACACACCCCAGTGGTGGCAAAATAACAGACCATAACTAGCGAGAGATTCGTGTATTCTCATGTTGTAGGGACTCATGGGCTGTGGTGATCCAGAAATCATAGGTTGCATTATCTGCATTTTTATACCTTTAAGAGAAAGTTTACTACGTTGTCTAGTGTGTTTGATAGAAATTCTCCAGACAACAATTGCTGTGTGAACGGTACTGCAGGTTTATAGTTTATTAAAATGTACTGGGCCAAATCCTGATGTCAATTAAATCTGTTAAATCCCTCCCAGATATATTTTTTTAAATAGATAATGTAAAACATCTGCTTTCTAAGTAATCTGTTTCTTCTGTCAGTAATTTTATTTGTATAGACATAGGTGAAATCTTAAATATGCAGTCCTCAAGGAGCTAGCATATTTTTAGAGACAACTTAAATGACCTTTCATCTCATTGTTTTTGCTTTTTGTTCATGTTGTCTACTTAGTTCCCCACTTGGAATTCTGTATTTCTGTATATGATTATGCTACTTAAAATGGTATCTTCATTCTTAATTTGAGCCTCTAAATGCTACCGTATTACAAACGGTGTTTGACTATTTTACTGTTTCTAACTTTTACTGTTTTTACCAAGATAAATTGTACTCCTAATGTGAAGAGTGCTCTTCAGTGTACTTGAATATAACTCTGTTCCCGCTCTATCCCACAAACACTCCTCACAGATGACATTTCAAAGATTTTGAAGAGAATTGGTAATTTCAGTGTGCACACTTTGAACAGATACTTATTGTGATAAATTTTTAAAAAGTTATCTCTGTATTCTATATTGATCAAATATTGAAGTAGGCATAAGGAATTATGGTTTCAGAATGCACATGCTTCCTCAGTTGATTAAACTGATAGAATTTTATTGAAGTTAATGGCATTGTATGAAATCTTTTATATTTGGAGTGAGGATTTGGCTCTTATTCACAGGTAATAAGTTTCTAGTATATGATATTCAGTGGAACCAGAGCAGTTTACATCTGCGGAGGATCTGACCTACCTATCTTGAATTCATGCAGTGTCCATGTCCTTTAACTGAGAAATGCTTTTTCAACTTCAGATGAAAAACCTGAGGCAGGGAGAGATTAGTAATTTTTTGATGGATAAAAATATAAAAATGGTAAAACTGAAACAGATAACCTATAAGGGTGCTTTTTGATTTTGTTTTGGGTTTTTTTTACCATTTTCCAGTTCTATTCCTAGAACTTGTAATTTCTTTTTCTTCTATCTTTATCTTTTTTGTTTGTTTTTCTTCAATAGAGTCGAAATTGGCTCCATTTTGTGTTCTGAGCACAAAGATTGTTCTGTTAAGCAAACAGAAAGGCAAGGAATTATGGCACAGTACTGGAAGTTACCCAAGCTAATCCATACCAGATACTGGATATTTTTTTCAATTCCAGCAACGCTAGTACCAGTTCATTAATAGAAATACTCTGTGGGAGATGCCATAATCTATGTTTAATCTTAAAGTAAGACAGTAACTAGCTGTATGTGTGTACTTTATGGCATTGCAATGCAGTTGGTCTGTCTGCTATTTTAAAATACTATTTAGAGAAATCAGTCACATCTAGGATAGCGTTTCTTTGTACACTATAATTTTTAGTGGTAATTGTATAGATTTGCGACAGAAAAAGTGGGATTCTAGCAGGAAGTTGTGATGAAGACGACCTTGAATTGAAGTCTTTCTGCATTTTTATAAGTATTTTCCCCATCACTCAGGGGTAAAGGAGAAAAGTGAAGGTAATAAGAAGGAAGCAGTTCTTTCTGTTTTCTTGTGTACATGCGTTGTAATGAAGGTCAGCCCAGAAAGTTGTGTGTAATGTTTTCCTGGCTTCTTCCAGGTGTTGATTTTTACTCTTTCAAATGAAACTTCGGTGGAGGAATGTCCTTGTTTAATTACAGATATATACAATTTATCCCCTAACTATCAAGCTGACCAATTCTAATATGTTTAGAATTCCAGTTGCTTGGATCCCATTTGATTCTGCAGTCTTTGAAAAGGCCAGCAGGTAACATTGTTCAGGTTTTTTACAAGATTTTGATTTAAGGTTTTCTTAGTAGTTTAATGAAATACAGTTATTTTTCTTCCATAATAGAAATGTATTCTGTAGTCAGTCTCTCCCTAATCATAGGTCCCAGCAGGGACATAAGGAACAGATGCCATGGTTTGGCTTGCATGATCAGTTGTGGCTAGGAGTATGAAAATACCTAAATAAGAGACCTCGTTTGATCAGTGATCACCTAGTTTCAAAAGTAGTCTGCTAGCCTATAAACGGATTTACAGTGGCCCACTGTGGGGGCTGACTGGGGGATGATCCCATCTGTAGCTCTGCGCTCAATGACCTGACGTCTCAAATGAGTCAGTTTGGAAAGGAGGAGTTCAAGAGTGTGCAGATATCTGTCTTTCCTGGCCATATGGGTAAGACACAGTGGCAACTCTAGATAGCGCTTCAAGCCATCAGATCAGAGGATATAAAAATCGACTAATATATCTGTCATGGAAGAAGGGAAAATGAATAACTTATTCTGAAAATCTTGATCAAGATAGGAGTCGGATGGCAGTTAATTCAGGAAATTAAGCAAATGGAAATCTGAATCCATACAGAAATGGTTTACAACAGAATAGGCCCCTTTTTTTTCCTCTGGCAAAATTTTTCACTCAGTGATTTCCACAGTATTTCAATAAAACTTTTGCCTCTTTCCTCCCCTTGGCAGCCATAGGCTACTGAGAATGTGATGCCATTGAGCAGTTTATCTGCTACTTGGGCACTTCCTTAAGGATAAAGTCTTAATTCAAATGTCTCCTGAGAGAGATTCCTTTGATATTGCATCAGAGGTCTTCTGCACCTTGTTAAATATGGTATCAGAAGCAATCCTCTTTTTTGACCAAGAAAAACTTCAGACCAGAAGAATCCTAGCTCCTTTCATTACAATCCCAGAGCCAGAGGGAAGAGCATACAAGCCAAGAAATGACAGCATCTTTTCTATGAAGCTATGTTTTTCTCTGAATGTCCGTGCATCTTCCCTCTAGTCTTTCGACCCGACACTGTCATTTCAGAATAAAATATTGTTTTATCAATGAGCTTCATTATGGTAGTAAAGTCTGTAAAGGAGAGCTTAAGTCTTCCTCAGTTTTCTTTAGTCCTGCAGAATTTATTGAATACTGAGAGTTCTGTAGTAGTATCTAGAAGACAGATTTCCATATATGAGAGATGGTTGTTGATTTGAGAATCTTACGTTCCAGTAGGTTGGCGTATTAAACAATCATATAGTCCACAATGTTTGACGTAACTGACAGCATCTATGTACCCAGCCACAATTTGCCCGTAGTCCAGAAAGATAATGGGAAGCATAGACATGATAATTGCCTCTTTATCCCTTTAAGGCACGCAGGATTGGAAGAGATTTTTGAAGAGTTGTAGTGAAACCTTTAGCTAAGAAGTACTGGCGCATTGCACCTGCAGAATAAGGTTTTGTACAGTGCTATTGAATTAGAACATAGATAATATAATTACTGGTTAAGGCTCGAGAATCAGTATATTAAATCTGTTTGGTAATTTTTCATTTTATAGACATAAGTAAGTTAGGAGGTTCTGTTTTGTTGGTACCTAAATGCTGGAGTCCTCCATTACTTAGAGATGAGCATGAATAGTTATCCAGGCACAAATACGTGTGGGAGATGGGGTATCTTAATCCATTCTGGCGCTTGTAGAAGTGGTCAGGCTCAAACTGCTTTTTTTAATGAAATCCTAATGATCTCAGTGGAATAATAGAAAATATAAATCAGGAGTGAATAGGTGGTACTGACTGAACGGTACTAGCTGAAAGCAGTGTAGCTGTTCGTTGTTGTTTTGTTGGGCACCCATTCATGAAGCAGAGAATCTTTTAATTGAAACCAAGGTTGTTCATCCTCAGAGTTCTGTCTTGTTTGCCAAATTCTGACATTCAGAACTACATCATAGTATGAACCTGAATGTCAAATATTTAGAGACATCTCAGATTACAAAAGCAGAATTCTAAAACAACAAGGTTAAAACAAACTAATAGAAGAAAATAGAAAAATAGCTGCACATCCGACACTGCAGCTGATTATATTGGCATAGTTCAGCTGACTTTAGTAGAGATGAGGCTATAGCACAAAAGTTTCAAAATACAAAGCTGTCTTATTTATTAGGCTTCCTAGTACAGATAACTTTGTTAATTCATATTTTAAAATTATACATAAAATCGGAATACTTGTCTTGCCAAGTGGAAACCACCATCCTTTCTTTTCTGATCCTTTTCTGCTTCTATGAAGAAAATAAAAATAAGAGACAAATGTGTAACAGAGAAAAGCAATAAATAATGTTCCATAATGATCAAAGATGAGGAATATGTGCTTGGAAACTGGGAAACAAATTGTTCCGGGAGCATGATTTGACACTGGTTAGTGCTCTTCTAGAAGGCAATGCTTTGTGCCTCAGCGGTAGCACGCGGGTGCTGCGGTTGCCATGGTAAGGCCCATGTTTTGTTATGAAGGCTATAAATAGTCACATCGTTGGCCAAAAGCGTAAGTGAAGATCCTGCTCTGGTCGTGTTTATTGTGAGTTTTGATCATGGTCACAAAGGCTTATGTGATGATTTATATGGTAAATTAAATGAGCTTAAAGACAGCCATCTTTGTGTGTTTCTGTGATGGAAGTATCTGCCACATATGTAGTCATTCTCACATAAATCATAAGTACTTCTGAACTTCTAATTTTAAGTGACCGTCGATGAGATTTTGGTATTGTCTTTCCAACATGCTGTCTCACAGACCATATCCCTGACGTAAGGAGAACAGGCTGCTGGGTAGATGTACACAGACCAGAACTGCAATGGAGAATATATGACCTTTGTGCCTAGATCTGCCACAGATGTGCTGCTGTTGAGTAATTATCTGTGTTTGAGAAGCAAAAGCAGTAGAGAAGGATAAAATATCTCTTGTATTGAGATGAAAAAGCTTAAGTCTTCAATGTTTCTGAGCATTTTGAGATCTTTGGGTGAAGAATGCGAAACATTACTGTGGTACTTCTTGACATTTTGCATTTGGACTGTCCTTGTCATTGCATACAAGTCAGGTTTTATAGTAGTATGGATATAAGGGTTAAAACAGATTTTTTCAAAGTTGTATGCAAGTCGAACTGCACTTTAAAAGGAACTGTTGTCAAAGTAATTCCAAATCCGATCATGTTAACAAATAGGACATAAGGTTATTTGCTCTAAGCAATAGCAGAATTGCAGAGTGAGCCTTGCACAACACTGCCACACTGCCTATACCATAGCCACGCTCCATTGATGATTATAAAGAATTGTATCAGTTTTCCTATGTAATTCAGTCAGTTTTTTAAAATTTGGCATCATCTCAACCTCGTGGGAGGAGTTTTTCAGGACTAAAAAAGTATGATGATGATGAGAAAAAAATAAATCATTTTTAAAAACCCACTCTCATCCCAACCCCCTGCTCCCCAGTTACAGCTGCTACTATCTAAGTTCTCCTATGTCATTTGGAAACATGGCAGGCCTGGATTTTCTGTCTGTTATGTCAGTGCTACAACATCTGTAGGAAATTCTATAAATGTTTGTTATGGAAACATTTGCCTAATCATCCCTGTAAAATTTATGAAAAGCTAAGAACACAGCCTGCCACTTAATGCATGACATGGCCATACAGCCAGCCACACCAGGACAGATATCCTGTTCTCAGTAAATGAATTTCTGTTACAAAGCACATGCTTACTACAAAACACACATGGAAAGATTATGTCCTCTTTGAGTCTCAGTGAACTTGGTGTGAAATTAACCCTTTGTGATGATTTGTGGGGTACTTCGGAAAACCTGGGGGGAAAAAAATTCCTCGATACGCAATCTTTTCTCAGTTACACCACCTTTAATTCCAATGTAACTCCATTGTCTGTCAGGCTGTCGTTTAGTATCAGAGAGCACAGTCCAGAGTTGTAAGAAATCTTTTTCTATTGCTGTAAAGGAAAGTTGCATATAAAACAATTCCCTGTGATTCAGCATAATTACTAAAAAATAAAAGCTCTCCTTGTAAGCTGTCAGTTGCTGGGTGCTGAAAGTAGAGCTTGAGTGATAAGCTAAGGCTGAAGAGATCTTCGCATTCCTGTAGGAGCAGTAACTGCATAGTGTCTTGGCTACCTTACTATTGCAAAATAGAATGTAGGTTCAAAGTTAAGGACAACGGAGCTGTGTGTGATTCCCGGGGCCTTGCTGAAGGAAAAGGGTGAGATAACAGCTAAATCAGACGAACCTTGCTGAGGCCAGAGCAGCACAGATTTAAGGTTCTGAAGCATTCATCAGCGCTCGCTTTCCAGCTGAGTGAAATTTTCTAGTGATATTTCTCATTCTGACATGCCATGCTGAAGATTTGCCTGTAGTGAGAGGAGTCTTTACACTTCATTACAACAGTAGAGAGTTTACTAACAGAAAATAAGATGGATGGACTGATTAATTCCGTATGGAAATGGGCACGTAGATCTCGCGTTGTTAGCGGATTTGCAGTCGTATGCTGTGGCAATAGTGTACCTAAGATAATGATCCCCAAGCAGCAGTCTTTCTCGTTTTTCTCTTTGGTGCTCTGTGTATCAATGAAGCAAGTGACTTTTTCTTATGTGTCGAAGTATTTGGTATTGTTTCCCGCACTCTGTTCAGATTATTGCTTTACTAATTTCCTTGGCTTCCTTTCAGTGTATTTCAAAATAAACCAGCATCAAGTGAAACTTTTGATCTTTATAGCAATACAGAAAATGAATCAACAGTTTTCAACTATATGGACTTAGCCTGAAAAAGCTGAAAGCACGGGAAACAATTGCAATATGAATGCACACATCTGGTCACAGAAACTGTCTTAATTGTTTATGGACGTGTAACTGCAGGAGTGCTCAGTAGTGCTACACGATGCATGCTCTTGAGTAATGCCAGAGTGACAGCTTTGGACACTATTTCAGGAGATATTTCAAGAGCAGAAGCAGAATAAATTTGTTGTTTCCACCTTGGAAAGTTCACTTTGCTTTTGCTGTTGAGATTGCTAGCTGGATGGCTTACCTGTGCCAGTGTGGTATAAACACCTCTTAATTAGCAGCTGGGTTGAGTTTTCCAAATCACTGTAAACAATCCCCTGACTGTCCAGCAGAAGCCAATCAGTTTTATTTGGTATTGAATCTCTTTGCTTAACTAGCAGCAATAGCCATTATGCAATTCTTGTAGTCCTTTGGCTAGCAGGATCCAAGTCAGCCTTCTGCCTCCTTTAATTCTGTGGCTGTCAGTAGCAGTCCCCTCTCTAACACAGGTGGAAGGAAGGCATAGGAATTACAGTTTTGGAGCTTCATAATCTCGAACCATCATCCTTCTGCCACAGTTATTACTCTGGCTCAAGTCCCCCTTTTTCTGACATAGAGAAAGAGAGAGTGTATCATGTAGAACAGGCTACATCTGAAGGCTTTCTGGTTTAGAATGAGATTTATGTACGTCCTTTAATATTAAGCTAGGGAATGAAGAGAAGGATTGGGAAATGTTGCAACAGTGATAGCAGTATTTTGAGAAGTGCAATGAAAGCTTTATCTGTAACACTTCAAATATTGCCATTGTTAGTAGATTCTGAGGGAGAGCCGAATGCAGATAGAAAAAGTTTCTTGGGTGCACAGCAGTAGAAATCCTCTGTCTGTCTGTTTTTCATTCTTCGCAGACAGGACGAGCGGTTGCTAAAGCAGTTGCTTTAAAAAAATGAGTTAACAGTCAGCCTATCTGGAATATATTTTTCAAAAGTTTGGAGTGTTTCCATTAGTATGTAAGTACCAAGAAATATATCATAAAAGCCAGTTGGCCTCACAAACTTTGAATCTAATACCAGCTAATTGTATCAAGTTGCAGTTGTTTTAATGTTTTCTATGTTAGGGGTCAGAGTTCCAGCAAACATGTTTCTGGAGTTGTTGGCAGCTAAAAGAGAAAGGCTGCTTTATTGCTCTTTCATAACTGTTCTGATTTCCATAGCCAAGAAAGCACCATTAGGGTTTTTATTATTTTTAATTTTAAAAATGCTTTAGAAAATATATTACACAAGGACACCTGCAGGAGCAGAAAATTTTGGAAACTAATTCTGCTTTGGAAGGAGACATTTTCTTTTATATGCTAAAGAAAACACAAAATTTCAAAACCTTTATTTGTGGCTTTGTAGCAGTGCTAAACTTTACTTAATAAGCCATCTTTCTGCTTAATATCATCTGGTCACATCTTCACCGTGCTTTTAAACCGAGACCACTCTTCGCATTCATTGCATCTTCATTCCCATTTATGGCTTCTAAGAACTATTATTAACCAAAATTTGATACACACCCTCAATTCCTAATACTCATGTGATGTTTTCCCCTTAAATTTTTGATCTATTCCATGGGTAGAGTCAATAACTTTTAAGAGAGACTGCAGATGTGACTGTCAGCTCCTCTGGTCCCATATCAAGATGGAATTATGTAATCACAGAAATCAGAGATGGAAAAAAACCTATTAGGTCATCTTGTCCATCTCTTCTGCCAGCTCCTAATGACTCCCTGCAGCGTGTTCTCCAGGGAGTTGTTTAGCTTAGTTCTGGACAGTTCTGTTGAAAGGACTGCAAAGCCTTTCCTATGATTCTCAATAGGTGTCTTTCACTTATCTGGTTTTGGTCTTATATGACAGGGCCAGATTGTATCCATATTACTCCTGTAATGCAAATATTAATAACAATTAGAGCAATTGGCATTTTTGTTGCATAAATTATTTGGGTTTTAGGACCAAGCCTGCATCTTCTGGTTTTGGTAATTGGCTGAGGAAGTAAACGGTAGCTAAGAATCTCTGCAGTAAATTTCACCTGTTCTTGCATCTTCTATAAATAGTTCATGATTCTGCGTATTTACTGGCAATTTGCTGAATTATTTCTAGGAATAGTTCTTGGTCTATGGTTCTTTCACAAGCAGCTTTGAGAGACCCAGAACTGAAACAACAACTGGTTTGGTTAAGTACTGAGCCTGTGGCATTTTATACACCCTGATAGGCTAAAATCAACCCAGTTTAAGTGACAAACGCGGCAGCAGGGAAAGAGTGTGTCTGGCAACTAATACAGAAGGCAAGTCTCATTTTTAACCCTGGCCACACTGCTGAATCGTAAGTAATTTCATCTCTTTGTGCCTCAGCTTGCAATATGTAAGTACTGTCAGAGGATGAAATGACGGTGAAGGTACCTTTCTCAGTAAGCCTTTGTGAAGGTATGAGAGACTGAAATTCCTGGATAGATGGTGCAAAAGAAGAACAGTGATCATCACCATTGTCTGTAAGGATTATTTAATAACTTGAACTCAATTGGATTTGGAAGTTTCATCTCCACATTCCACTCTGCTGTCGAAGTGCCAGAGGAAAGATTTTATTATTGGTTGCGTGAGTACTGCTGCTGCCCAGACTGACAAGCGATAGTTGCCCGTTACGCAAATGTTCCCTTGTATTGAACTGCCTCTCTCTGCCTTCGCATTAAGCAACGTCTTTGTATTACTGTATTGTGCTGTCCATGTAGAGGTCAGAGAGCAGTGTGGGATTGCACAGTCCCTCCCATCCACTGGAAGGGAAAGCAAGAGCGTGAGAGGAGGCCAGCAAAGGACTGCAGTGCAAACAGCTAGCCATCGTTGTTAAGTCAGACTTTGCAATACGTGACAGCTCTCCATACAAATATATAGGGCACTGCACTCAAACAAGAACTGGTAAGATTTTGTAGAGCTTGGTTCCAGAGTAGCAATTGCATATTAGAAACAAGCAGACTGTATGAGAAGACTCAAGTGTAGCAGATTTCTGTAAGACATGGAGGAGTTGGGTTTTGTGACTTGGAGAAGACAGGCCTATGAATTCCCTTGTTTCAATCTGCAGCCATATGTTAATTTTCACATATTTGTGAGTAGGGCAGAAATGCCTTCTCCATAGGGTATGCTAATTTCCTTCCTAGGGATCTTTGTGCATCACTTCTGTGAATGTAGGGTTCATCTGTCAGAATTTTTCAGACAGGAAAAAAATATAGCTTATGCTTTTGGAGAGGCAACGGACACAAACTGAAATGCTTTTTTCCTTATGCGTAAGTAGAATTTCCTGTACTTTTACTGTGAGCGTCACTGAACAGCGGAACAGTTTGCCCAGAGAGCTTGCTTCTGAAGTCTCTTTCCTTGGAGACCCTGAAGATATGACTGGACAAGGCCCTGAGCAACCCCCCCTGTTTGATCCTGCTTTGAGCAGGAGGTTGGACTAGAACTCCGGAGGTCCTTTCCAACCACAATGTTCCTGTGATTTTGTGATTATCAGAAAGGCCCCAAACCTGGAAAAATAGTGATTTTTTTTCTCTTGGAAAGGGACAGAATTATCCAGATTTAAGACAGCTAACTTCAGCTTTTGGATCCTCTGTGTCTGTCTTTCTGAAAAACATTCTGGCTAAGTCCTAGATTAAAATTTGAAGTCAAACAGAATGACACCCTCATTACATTGTTTTTACTCTTCAGTCTCATCATGAAAGCTAGTTGTTGCCACTCCTGATCTTAATTTCATAAGTTTCCTTTAAATTTCTAGACAAAAGAAACAGGCCCTGCCTACACAGGGCTGCAGGGAACCTCAGTTATCCCTGTATCAGCCACTCATTGCTCAAGCAGGCCCTCAGGATTGCTGAGTAATGGTTAATCTACAGGAGCCTGCTCTCTTCGCTGCGGTCCAACCAGTCATGAGAGACCATGGTCAGCATTGCCTGCCTTTTTGTCAAACCACGTGTACGTAGGAAAGTAAGGGAGGAAGAAAGTCTGTGGTAAATCCAAACCCATGCTGCTGCTCAGCACCAACTGCATTTTCATAAAGCTCATGCGTCCATTATAGGATACTTTAGCATCTTGCAGGATGCAAGGCAATCTATAAAGTAAATATTTATTTCATTAAAAATCCTTTATGTTCTCATTAAACAATCATTTTGAAGTAGTGAATTATCAGATTTAGAAGGTTTTGAGAGGCATTTATATAATAATAATGTCATACAGTCTTCATGGTCTGTTGGAAAGAGGAGAATTTCACTGTTTAAAAAAAAAAAAAAAGAAGCGGTCCTATAGGGCATTGTGAAATGATAAATAAGTAGGTGAGAGCTTGCCCCAGGAGCTTAGCTTCTGGTGAGGCTTAATGTCAGTGCAGTAGTCTCTGCAACAGGAAACAGGTTTTTCCCATAATGAACGTTTTTCCAGTAGGAAGAAAATAAGACAAGTCTCAATCTTATGAACACATGTAGACTTTTATGGCCAGAGTGCTTTAATTTTTTCCTTTTCCTTTCTTTTCCCTAAATATCTTGGGTAGGTAGTAAAGTACAAATGTGATGAATAGAAGAACTCTAAATGAGCACTGGTAGTTCACCCCCAGAGAAATGAACAGCTTGTTTGCTTTGGCCATTTTCCAAAACCCACAAAGAGTTAAATCGCATTAACTAACTTTACAAAGAACTAAGAGATTTCTCTTCACTATCACTGCAATGTCTTCTCTTGAAGAACTTACTGTTTTAACCCTATCTATGCCTTTTGAGATACCTCTGGATCTCAGTCAGGGACACTACCCTAATAAGGATGTAAGGAAGAAATTGCATGGGAATTGTGAAGAAAAGTAGGTGGTTCTGCTTCTGGAAGAAAAAAAATAAGAAGAAAAACCAAAAACTGTCTCTTTCTACTATAACTTTAATTCTGATTTATTTATATGTTTACCTAATAATGAAAATCAGAAAGGATTTAAAGAGTTGATGGGGTTAAGCTGGAAACGCTCTAGTTACTGCCTGGAGGGGGAAGGAGAATAGCCTGGTGTGAGCGTGTGAGAGCATCTAGCGTTTGGCTGCGTCCCCACGCAGCGAGGGCACGAGGCTCTCCCTGTGCTTCCTGCCCGGCGCGGGGTCTCCTCACTTGCCTTCTCTCTCTTCCACATTCCCTTCTTCTTGAAATTGCTTTCGGTTAACATCTGCAACTTTTTTTTACTAATCAACATCATTTCCTTAGCTAAAGCAGAGCATTTTTGTGACTGGGGAATTCTTACAGTTTGAGATCAGCCAGAAAAAAAGTCAGAGAGGTTTTGGCTTCACTTCCCTTCTCTCTCTTTTTTCTAATATGTGAAGAAGTGTGTCTGAAAGTTGTGTAATGCCTAGTCTTACTCCACTGAAAATTCTAAAATTCCTTAAAAGGGATACAGCAAGCTCAAGGTTTTACTAGGAACCTTTGTTTATCTTTGGGACTCTAAAAGCTATTATACCATACAGTCCTAGGGACACAGTAATGTAGTTTAGCGTCTGTAGCAATTCAGCAATCTGAGAACGTGAAGCGTTGCTGTGAATTCCGCTTATGAGGCACAGCTCCTCTGGGAAGGTGCACGAGAGGTATGCAGGGATCATCCACCACTGAAGGGGAAGGCAAACGCTTTAACTTCGAACACAAATGTTTAAAACAGAGTGAAGAGTCTGTGGGCTTTGGAATTTCCATGGGAATGCAGAAAATGGAATATGTTTGTTACCTTTGGAATTGAATACTGAGCTGGAAAACCAAACTTTTCATGCTGTCACTTCTTTAATAACATCAAGTGGTAATGAGTTTTTTGTTCTTTGTCACACCCAGAAGGAAGCCTTTCCTAACGTAAGTTCCTGTGAGTATGACATACCACAGCAAGAAAGAGTGACCTCTATTTAATAACACCATGTCTTGTTCAGTTTAAACACAGTTTCGGTGCCTTCTCTGCTAGGTAGAAGCCAGCGTTCCGTTAGTCGTGGTTACTCAGTTGTTATTTTCAGAGTGCAACATACTGTACTGATTCTTGATAACAATCTTGTTCATGCTACCTTTTGGTGCAGTCAAGTGTATATTCTTTCCCCACAGAGAATTTCTGATGGTCCAGGCTCAACTTTGTTGCAATTTTGCCCCCTTTGGCATATAAAGTTGTTGGAATGCAGATGGCACAGAACTCTGAATATTTCTGAAAATTGTGTTTGGGGATTCTCAGCCATCATGTACTCCTGCAAAGAGAGAATGGTCTGAGGTATATAATTGGGTTTCATTGAGAAGGAAGGGATGGCGTTATTGGAAATGTCTCAAGTAGAGAAGAGACTTCAGCAACTGCTCATCTCCCTCAAAACTGTATTTTAAAAAATATCTCTTTTTGGTCATGCAGATTTCCCTCTGTTCCTTTAGCTAGTAATTTGCTTTGTAGCTGTGCTGTTTAAAGGTCTGTAGCTATGAGATGCTGGGAGGTTTACGCTGTTACTTGGCTTGTTCTGGGAGCAGAAGATGGTAGTCTCTGCAGTTGCTTAATAAAAATCAATTAAAATAGATATACAGTGAGACTCCATCCCACAGTACCTTTTCTTCAGCTTTGAGGTAGCAGTTATGTAGAAGTATTGAGATATAAACCAACGTTGTATGGGATCTGTTTTCTTACGTGAGCTTTTTTGAAGTCATTACATGGTTTTTAACTAATCCTATTGCTAGTACCTTCAAAAATGTATTGCTCTCATTTTCTCCTTCACCTACATGCACATACACTTTTAAAATGCGGTGTTCCCTATTTTAGCAACTTTCAAAAAGCAAGGTACGTACAGTCAACTTGGAAACAGAGTTAGATACCAGTAGGGAACTGCCCCACATCGTATTCCACACCAAACAAAATAATCCTCAACCTTGAAGCTGCAGTTCTTACCCTCAGTGTGCTATCGACACAGTAAGCTGTTTGAGTCTATATAAAGGAATATTATGTAGCTTTTATAAAGATGGAAGCAGCACAGGAGATGCAGCATGGTATGGCTGAGGCCGCAGAGGGGAGGCAGTAGCAGAGCTGGTGCTGGAGTTTAGAGATTATTTCAAACGTTAGCAACTTCAGCGTAGATTTGCCAAATCATACAAGGAGGTTGGGAGCATCAGTCAGGCATTCCGTTTTGGTTACTTTAATATAAACCATTTCATGTCTTTGTGCTGTCTGTGAGTAAGACTAGCCATAGTACCAAGGGGGGTGCTAGTGCACTTGTTGTTTCTGCGCGACCCTGTTCTGTTTGACAGTCTCGATACTGTTAGTACTTTGACACTCTCTCTAAATCTTACAAGTAACTTAATAAATACCTGCACACTTCCAAAAGGAATTCAAATTCCTCTTGCTTCAATGATCTATTTCCTAAGAGTGAAATGATCTTAACGTTTCTTTCCAAGTGCTTTTTAGACTCTCTTCCTCCTTGGCTTTCCTTCATTGTGAAAAGCTGTTTTGGGTTTCTTGGCCTGATTTTTCACTCACATGGTTAATCTTCCTCTGGCTTCTGATATGCTGCCAAATGTTTAAAATCTGCTTTGGTATTCCCTTGTAAAAGATGTTGGATTTACCAGAGTTCATCACCGTAAGCTATTTCTCAATTTTCAGTGTTTATTTTGCTATAAGATCTTCCTAGCAAATGAACGAACAAACAAAACCCCCATTATGCTGGTTACTCATTGTCAGGAATATGAACTGTCATTGCACTTCTAATGAATTCCATCCTTTCCTCTAGCACAAACATTGCTCTCCTCATTTGTAATGATTTCGTCCAGACTCAGTGGGACTCCTCTCTCTGAGCTGTTGCAGCTATTGGCTGATTTTGTAGCTCATCAGATTGTGTTAGACAGGCTGCATGCTTTAGATCATTCTGGAAATACTTCAGATGAGCTTGCTTCCTATCTCAGTCAGCAAACTCTGCTCCTAACTTGGGACTAATACTCAGAATTTCTTCACTGGAAGGCGTGCGTTCTACTTCTTTTACTGTACTGTCGACGTACTCAGACATTGCAGGCAGATGTAGTTTACCCACTGTATGTTAATTAGTACTTGGCCTTTTGCTGTAGTAAATGTGGCTCTGAAACTCAAATTTATAAATCTGTACCTACAGGACACATTTATCATCATCTGCCTGACTTTCTGCAAAGCACAGGCCAGAGATTTATACCTCGGTACAGAATCAATTAGGAAGATACTTGATGAATAGGAATCTGGGCAAGAGGGGTAGATCCTTTCATCAGATTTCCTTAAAAAGCTGGTCATTTGTCAGTTGTCATTTTGCAATAGTACTGATTTATAGGTGGAAAATACTGATGTTGGGATGATGGATTTTTGGGTGGTCTTTGTGAATTATAAGACTTTCCTAAAGCATATTCATCAGTATGCTAGGCGAATATAGAGCATTGATGCCCATGATACTTTCTGCATGTTTCTTATATAGGTTAAAAGATTTGACTACCAAGTCAGGAACTGGTCGTTCTTGTCCTATACCTGAATATTCCTATCATCATCCCGTTTCATTTTATAGTTCTTCGTGAAAAGCTTTCTTGCTGTGTTCAGGTGCATGGTCTTGCACTTACTGAAAAAAAGTCCTGTTGCTGTTGGTTAATTTTTCTTGCGTTATATACAGGTTTGTGCAAACGGGAATTTGCTCAGCCCGTGTCTGCCAATGTATCCTGCCTCCTGTGGTGGTGGCCGTCTCCAACAACCAGCAGCACGCATGCATGTGTAATTTGCCTGGACAGCAACTTGGCAACGCAATGATATAGTCCTTCTGTATACCTACAAAATCTTTTATAGCTGGCATCACGAAGTTACAATCATACTTGCAAAACACCTTTTTCACAATGATATGCTTCACTAGTTCCTGTTGAGCAGCTGTTTATTCTGTAGGCAAATTCATTAGAATAATTACACCATTTGGGGAATATTCAGAGTTTTGTGAAACCTCTGGGGCACTTTTTTTTTTTAGTGGCAAGCATTTGCAAACATTATTAGTGTATTATTTTTAACTTCAGTTTAACTTAAATTATTGAAGTTGTGAAAGAATATTTTTTTAGAAACCTAAATCTAATTATAATGGAAGCCTGTGCTATGCTATCAGTAAGATGTGTAGTTGGAATGCCACTGCTGGTTCTCTCCTAGGAAAGTCCTGTATTTTATGAAGCAAGCATATAGCAGGGAGCCTCCCTGGGTGTCTTTAGTCACTGCACATTGCAGTTTGACACCTGATACTTTGTATTTCTTTCCAAATCCTCTTTTCAGAGGCTTTTATAAATCTATAGACCGTTAATTTACCTGTATTCTCTGCAGTAGTATTTTCTGTTTGAAAATATTGCCTGTTTCTACATCTGTGCTGTCATATTTTTGTCATACAGCATACTTGACTTTCACCATCCCCACAGGTCAGTGCTGCTGTGCTAATGCACATGTAAATTGAAATTATATACACAGAAATGGAGAACAGACTCTGCAACGAAGGTCTGTGAGCGAGGTCTGGCATACACTTATGAGCTGGATGAGAAGTGGCCTAGAAATACTGTTTGAGAAACTAGTCCTGCTCATATGCAATCACTCATGTGAATAAAACCTACTTAAATGGGTTTGCATTTGTCAGTTTGGGCTTCATGATAGCACAGGTTGGCCTGAATGGATAAGCTAGAAAAGCACGGAGTTCCCCTCCGCTGGCTAAGGAGCGCGTCTGTAGTAATACTGCCCTGCTGCTTACTCGGAGGTCTTTGCCTACTTACTGTCTGTGGCAAGAAGCTGCCTGCCTTTGCCAAAGCAATTAGGATTCATGAGTCTAATTAGTTTTCATTTTTTCTCTTCTTGGAATTATTGTCTGTAAGATGATTTAAGGAAATGCACAGTCGACCAGTCAAGTGCGTAATTCATTTTTATTTGGAGAATACCAAAGTTGGAATACACCAAATAAAATTAAATGTTCTTCATGGCTCCACAGGCATTGCGGCCTTCTCTACCAGCAAAGGTCTGACTGCATGTGCAAGTTGCCAGGGGATAGACTATAAGTAAATTTGTGGGCAGCTGTGATGGGTAGTAAACAAATAAGCTCGTGTCTGATTTACCTTCAGTAATCTAGGTTATTGATCCTAAGAATTAAAAAGCAAAATGCCTGCACCAGAACTGGTGTAACTGGTTTCATTACATTGTTTGCTTGTAACAGCCTAGGACCCTGAGTGAGATCAGGACCCGATCTCTTAGACACTGGAAAATTGCATAATAAGAAACAGTTTTCTTGTATTATGTTCATGAAGAAATGCAAAGACCAAACTAGATACTGTACATCATGAAATGAAGTTTTGGTGAGGTAATATTGTCTTAGAACAATGAGTAAATATTTGCAGAGAAAAATAGGAGTAGTGCACCTTTCTAGGCACCCAGCAGGGATCCTGGCTCCTTCAGGATATCTTGGAAGATTTTTCTTGCTCTTTTAGAATGAAGGCATTACATATCCTCCTTAAACTGTTATGGATATAAAATTTTTATTTGTGTGTGCATGTATAAACCATGCACAGTATGTCTGACTCTTGCCATTTATTTGCACACAATACAATCCCAACTTCTTTAAGTATTTTCTAAGCACTTACAAAAACTGAGAAAGTATCTGCTCTGTCCTCAGTGTTGTCCTTGTGCTGTACATGTTCAGATATGGAGAAGGTGGGAAGATTACTTGCTCAGTGCCTCTCTCATCTTTAACCTTTCATTCTCAGGAAGACAGTCTATCCTGTTTAAAATATCCTCACGTTATCCCCGTAGGTAACTATGATGATGCATCCTCTGGTTTTCATTAGCAACATATTCACTTACCAACTATTGTTTCTAAGGTTTTGAAATGGCCTAGATTGATGTTTATTATTAAGGCTTGCAAATATTGTTGAGCTCAATGCTGTTCTTTATTGCAAGAGAAAAGCAAGCAGTTTCATTTGGGAGTTCATGTTTCATGCACATTCAAAATCCTGTCTTTTAAGGTTTGTATTTGAAGGTTTTTTGTCTTTCATGGCAAGTTTCCTTTCCTTTCCTCTTTATTTAGAATATTAGCTTTATAAGAAAGTTAGTTTTTAAAGTGCCTTTTTGAACTGTCAGGGACCCAGTCACCAGCAAACAGTTAAGGTTCTGGTTTAAAATGTCTTTTGCTTCTGGGCTGAGGGAATAAAAGAAAAATTAGTGGTATTTTCAGAATTCATGCTGCCCAAGCCAGCTGCTAGTGAATTTTTAACATTCCTTGTTGGGTTCTGAAATGTATAGTCATCCAGTGTCTAAGATTCTTTTACCTATTAGTTTGTCAACTAGCATTTTGAAAAGGCTTAGAGCAAAAAGAAAGTTGTGTGTAGGTAGAAAAAAATTTTCCCTCTGCTTGTAGCGACACTTTAGGACCAGCCGCCTAGCATCTCTTCCGTGTTGTTGCTTTTCAGTGTAATTTGAGTGAGTCTCTCACATAGCAACAGGGTGATAAAAACATTTTCAATAGGAAAATGCAAATGTAAAATAATAAACTCCAGTTTCATCACCAGGTGCCAAATTAGAATACTTATTTCATTCAAATTTGAATACTGACAAAATATAAAATCAATATTGGCCATTTTAATTTTGAAAACATTTGATATTCTGTTTGACTTCTGCACATATGGAAGCCATGTGGCCCTAGAAGCTAAAACTTAATATCTTATGGGAGAGTATAATCCTGTGTTTCCAGCATAAGACAAACCCAAGAAATACAGAAAATAACGCTGAAGAAGACAGATATTTAGGAAAATGAGAGAAACATTAAGATCTCAGGATTTTTACTGTTGAGTAAACCTGTAAGGCTTTTGACGTTCATAGAGCTATAATTACACTGCATACTTACAAAAACAGTTTCTCTCACTAACAAATGTTTTTTCACCAAGCATTTGATCCATGAGAGGCCTCCATTTTGCCATCTAACAAGAAATAACTGCTTATTAAGGGAATCTGCAAGATCCACCAAATTATAGAAAAGTTTTAACTGATGCATAGGGTGTTGTGTTGATTCTTTTACATAAATGTCAAATTCAATGCATGACCTTTTTTATTAACAATAATATAAATTGCTAAGGAGAAAAATAGAACCCATGCAACAGTTTCCTCCTTTATTTATGATTTAAGAACAGTTTTATCAAATAGCCATGCCTCAAAATAAAAAACATCTGGTTGGCAGAAGTGCCCTGTCAGCAGACAGCAGCAATTACACTGAGGCCAAACAACATCTTAATTAGTTACAAGGCAGCCCAACTGACAAAGAGGGGAGCTGTTCAAAGCTAAATAAATCTGTGGCTAAATTCATCCTTTTATTTAATGCATATCCCCACACCCACTTTTTTTTTTTTTTTTTTAGTTTAAATCTCAGACCAGAAGAGGTTTCACCAGAAGTGAAATCAAGGCTAAACTTTGACTAACAGAGTGGACTCCAACAGGAAATGTTAAGCTGTATTAACATTTTTGCTTTTAATTTATCTTGAGGTTGAAGCGAGGCGGGGGTTGGTCTCTTCTCCCCAGGAACAAGCAATGGGACGAGAGGAAATGGCCTCAAGCTGCGCCAGGGCAGGTTTGGGTTGGATATTAGGAAAAACTTCTTCCCCGAAAGGGCTGTCAGGGCCTGGCCCAGGCTGCCCAGGGCAGGGGCAGAGTCCCCATCCCTGGGGGTATTCAAAAGCCGGGTAGATGTGGTGCTTGGGGACATGGTTTAGTGTTGGGCTTGGCAGTGCTGGGTTAACGGTTGGACTTGGTGATCTTAAAGGTCTTTTCCAACCTAAATGATTCCATGATTCCATGATTCTATATAATATCATACATGTGTCAAGGATGAAAAGACCCAGAGGGGCTTGACACATTCGTACCCATTGCCAAATTTCATTTTCAACAAAACCAATGGGATTATTGTAATAAATTGCACACACAACAAATAGTGGTTTGCCACGCACTATGTCCATCGAGTTGCTGATGCAGAGGCACAGATTTTATAGTCAGTATTGACTCCCTCTCTGGTTTCGCTTCATCCAGCAAGAGAGTCCGGAAAGCTGTGGGAGTTCCTCCTCCTCTGGGACTTGTAACACATTCTGTATTTTCTATTAGTAATCAGGACCTATGTCGGCCAGATAGTGAGTATTGTATTTTGTTCATGTTGCTAAGGCCTATATTCTTATAATAATTCAGATATCTAATTCATAGATATTTCAATTCATATTAAGATATAAAAAGCATTAAAATTTTGGATCTGCATCCTCTTTATAACAAATATAGATGAAAACAACCTGCTGTTAGATGGTTGTTATGAAGATAATAAAAGGCATCATTTAATGTTTGAGAAGATCAAATTAGCATCTAATTTTTAGAATAAAAATCAACATTTTATCTCATATCTTGTGTCATCTTACATATTTGTACAGCGCCAAATAATAGAGGCTTTGATTTTTTTGTTTAGGCAGCATTGCAACTGTAGAGACAGTAATCCAGAACCTGAATTCCATGAGTATCCTGGAGTGCGGCATCTTTCTTCCAATACGGAAGATTAAAGCAATGACATTTATCTTCCTCAGTGTGTGTCTATCCCTCCCCGCCTCTTCTTCTTTTTTCTCCTCTTCTTTTTTCTCCTCTTCTTTTTTCTCCTCTTCTTTTTTCTCTTCTTTTTTTTTTTTTTTTTTTTTTTTTCAAATGATGCAGGAAGGGCAGGAACATAGCTTTTATTTTACATTTCAAAATATCCAGGAAAAAATGAATGGGATGTAGATACTGAGAGCACTGTTGCCAAAGTGAACTGGAGGATGCAAGGGAACTGCATTCTGTTTCTGATGTTGCTGATGATTTCCTCCCCTTACCAGTGCTCTTACCAGACACTTAACCCGTAACCACCAGAAATAGTCCTGATTTTCCCTTAATTCTGGAGTAAATGAGAAGTGACCCTGAAAAAATGAAATGTGATTTGCTCAGATCTGTAGGGGAACTATGGGGTCTTTCCAGACTCTCCAAACTCAAAGCCAAGGAACTGGGTGCCTTTATATTAGTGTCCTGATCCTGTTTTGCCTCACGGACGGTGAGGGCAAGAGGCGAAGCTAAAATGTGGAGTGAATTCAGAAGTACTTGATTTCTTCAGAATCACATATGGCCCAGGTCCTACAGGGACATCTCTTTTCTATCCATATTCTGTTCCTGTTTCATTCAACTCTTTTGTAAGATGGTGGGCCCGTCGTCGTAGGGAGAAAAGAGGAGCTGAGATGAAATACAGAGGACTCCTAGCACAACTTCCATTCAGCTCTGTGCTTTCTTCTGTGCACTGCTCAAGCATTTGCAGAATCAAGACTTGAGTAAAACGTGCTCTCCTGGACGTGCAGATCGTAGTTCATTTGCTGTTAACGCACCCACCATCCCGCGGTACAGTGCAGCCCAATTATCTCGTGAAGAAGAGCGAAGATGACTCAGCCGCTGGCATGTTGCCTAGTTTCTGGATTCCATTTCTGAGCTGTTAATGTTACGGATGGGGCAATGTTACACGGATGCAAAGCAAGTGCATTTCAATTGTTTGAAGATGCGTGCACGACGAGGAAGGAGCAGGGAGAGAGATGAGAAGTTTGGTGATGAGACTATGGAAAGCATGGGAGCCATCAGGAGGTGCTTGGCCATGTAATGAGTTTCAGTTTTTTACTTTCCCAAGCAGAAAACAAGTGCCATTTGAGGCTTTCTCCTTCTGAATGAATAAAAAAAGCTTTTCCTCCTTTGATGTTTCTTTGGGGATTTCAGCTGAGGCAATGGTAGTGGGAGGAAGTTTGAATGTAAGCCTGGATACACAAGTGAGCGTGAGCCATCAGCCAAGTGCTGAATCCTAAACTATTTACTATAACGAAGGTCTTACCCAGTAGGAAAGTCTGTCAGGCTCCAAGAGCAGGTCAAAGACTAGAGAAAGTTAGACCCTGTATTTCAGTATTCAGCTTGGGAGAAATGTGTATTTCCTCTGTGGGTAAGAGGTAAGCTCCTAGGGGCTTAATCCAAACGCTGTATTTCAAGTTTTGCATTTTTCTAGCTTCAGCTTAAAGCCATTGTTTCTTCCGAGGCTCAAGAGGCATCTCACACCTAGTCTTTTCATCTTGCATGCTGTATTTAAGTCACTTGTCAATCTTCTGTTTGATGTATTAAATAGCTTTTTTGGTCTAATAATTATGTTAGTACAAGCTATTTTCTCCAGACCTCAAATAATTTCATCCTGTGTTAGTTCTTTGTGTTTTTTCTAATTTTTCAGATATGGTTGTTGGAGGGTTTTATAAGATACGCTAGTCTTACCAGTGCTCCATGCAAAGTTAAAATCATCCTTTTACTGCCTATTTCCGTAATTATACATGCAATAATCCCATTAGCTGTGTTTGCTAATATTTTGTTAGAGTAAAAAAAGACAGACATGAGAAAGGACTGAAAAGGGAAGTGCAACAACTATTTTCCATTTAATCTTTACAACATGTCTTGAGAAATGAAATTTTAAATTTTATTTAAGACTTTTTGCAGAAAATACTCATCGCTTTTAAGCCACTTTAATATTAAACTTAGTAAGTCCCCATTGTCTTCAGTTACCCATGCGTTCAGTTATACAGAACCCTTAAATGGCTGCGCTGAAGATGCTGGTGGGGCAGACCTACAAACGGCTGGAATCTGCATCGCCCAGAGGCTCTGTAATTGTCTTCAGTCCCCGGAGTGCCAAAATGAATCAGAAGTGATACGCAGAAACCAGATCTGCTTTCTAATTCTGCTGATTCCAGCATATATGGAATGTAACCTAGTGACAGTTCGAAAGCCTGTAGTCATGAGTTTGTGATGATAATATTGCACGCTAAAGGAAGCCTGGTTCTCTATAGGAACGCAAAGCATCGCTCCCTGTAACGCATACGTGTGTCTGCTCGTGCTCCAAGTGGCACTGGGTGGGGCCAGGAGGAAACCCAAGAGCAGCTGTGGTGGTGACACAGGGTGAATAAAAGTTTGAATTATTGTTAACATATGTACCGCTGTAATAAACCCCATTTTGATCGCTCACATGAACACAGCATATTGCTGAATAAACCCCCTCTGGATACGTTTGTGTTCCAAAACATGTCATGAGGAAAGATTAACAGTTTTGGAAATGGATCTTTTCCTTGGGATGAAGATTTCATTTCCTTGCCTGGTACTCTTGGAAACCTTTCGGAAAGCTGAAAGCAAAATAAAAAAATCCTAAGATGGTGTCTTAAAACCTGACCAATGTCTTGTTTAACTAGCATAGCAGTCAAGCCCAAAGGAGCAAACTGCAAGCAAGGCATAAGGTTGTGGTCTTGGGAAGGCCAATTTTTCCCTGTGAATTAGGCTAAAAAAATTTAGGAGTTATTGCACTTTGGGAAGTTTTGCAAAAAAAAACCCAAAAAACAAAAACGCTTGGGTCTTCTAAGAAAACTTTTTTCCTCTGCTATAAGGAAATAGTCTGAAACAATCTTCTGGAAATAGAGAGATTTGTTTCTGTTATACAGGATTGAAAGAATTTCACATCTGCCTTCTGCCTTTTTATTGCAATCCCTAGAGAAATGTTTAGGTCTTTCTGGTTTCGCCTCTCAGTAATAGACCACCGCCCCCATCCCACCCCAGCACTCCTACCCTGCGCCTCAGGAAGGCAATTCACAAATTGCATCTAGTGACAATAGCATGAATAATTTCAGGAGATGAATAAATGAGAACCACTTGCGTCTGTGGGACGGCTGGGTTTTTTACACCAACTGAAAATCGTGTTTAATCAGTTTCTCAGAAGGACATGAGAGACCCCAGTACGGCCTCTTCGTTGAACTGTATTGCTCTCCAATTCTTCCTCGGTTACAAATGAAGTAACCACCACCTCATCTACCCGATTCTCACTAATGCTTAAGAAGAGCAAAGATAAATTACTGTTGTGGACTAGTTCTATAGAATGAACTGTAGCCAAAGGAATAAAATGGAAAGTTAATTACTGTCTTACAGTCAAGCCGGTTTTCGAGGGCTCTTACAATGCTCCTATCAACCACCGTATAACCACGAACGATGCAGGAGAGATGTTTTCTTGTGAGTGGGCTTACTACAGCATGCTACATTTCAGATGCGTGACATGGTGTAAAAGAGCGCTATGCTTAATCGCCATTAGAACCGAGGTATTGCATTAACCCTGATCCAGAACACAGTGAAGCTCAGCAGATTTTAGTGCAGCCTTTTGAATGATAAAGGCTGAAGAATGCACTAAATGGACTAGCAGGGAGGATCTGGGCAGGCGTGCTTGAACGCTAGCACTATTTGTGTACGTAGCTCGTCCCATTTTCCAGTAATGATGCAGCTGCACTTTTGCTAGCAGCAGCATAGTCAGGCTAGCTACCTAGTAATTAATAGATATATGAATTTTAAGACCAGAAAAGACTGTTGTCATCATCTAATATGATCTGTTGTGTAATTTCTCTCTATTCATTCCTGCCTCAGATTCGGTAGTGGTGCTGGAAGTGGAATGTGGTATTGCATTAAGAGCTCATCGTTTGCTGTTTCTCATTGTTTCCAAATATATGTAAGCCTAGACTTGAATACGATAAAAAATATGTTTTTCTGTATAAACCTTACAGAGCAACTCATATTTTTTTGTTACAGGTGATAAGTACCGTTCATTATTCTCCTTGTTTCATTTTGTTTCTGTTCTAAATTCTCTACACTTTCTAACTCTAATCTATGGTTGTTGCTATCAGTTTCTCTTATTTCATCTATGCTTTTTGTAGACTTAGCTGTATGAGTACTTTTGCATCCCTATAAACCATTTATAAATGGTTTTATCTGTTTTTAACTAACATTCTTTACGTTAGTGAGATTGCATTTTTTTCCCAATAAGTAAATGCTCTTATGTAGTTTGCAAATATTATTCACATTTTTCTTTTATTTCCTGTAAGCTTTTTTGTCTTATAATTGGTTTTGTCATAGTGAAATTGTCCACTTTAAAGCACAAAGTATGTGTATTATTGATTCAGCCTTTATTTTTCTCAAAGCAAATACAATCAAGCAATATTCCGACACCACTAATTTTTTTATTATTAAATAAATTTCACCTCTCAAAAATTCCACTATGCCAGATACAATAGTTTTTGAGGTTTTGATTGGTATCATTTGTAAACTGGAATAATTTTTTGTTTGTGTGTTTCTGGCAGCATGAAACTTCAGCAGACAGTACAAAGATTGAAATCCCTCACTGTAATACATTTTTCCTACCCATTTCAAACAAATGATTAAGAAGTGGACATTTATTTCTCTGGTGTGAGGAACTGTGAGTTCTCTGGTGTGGGGAAATAGGATATATGGGGTAACAATTCAAATACATGATGATGAGAAGGCAATGTGAGCATGATGGAAATCAGCCATGGGATCCTGTATAACAGCTCCTCCCTTGGGTCATAAACGGGATTGAGCTCTCGAGCTTCAGAGCTGTAAAAGCTAAATCCTTACCTCATGAATTAAAGAACTCTTGCCTCCATTAGCCGTAGCAAAATCTTACCCGCCAGCAGCGAAGTAACAGCAAGGTAACTACAGGATGGACGTTGTGCTAGAGCAGGTAGCATTTATACGCACAAGATGCTTTTTCAGGAGTGTTATTCAAGAGTAGAAAATAGGAATCTGTTCAAAACATAAGAGCAAATCAAAACTGAAATATGAAATTGAGAAATAAAAGAGGGGAAAGACAAAGGAACACACAATGTGTGTTATTTGTCATATAAGTAACTACTCAGAGCAGGCATGTTTGCATAAGCAGACTTACTCTTAGTTAAGTCCAAAGTGAGCAACAGAGGAGGTGGGGGGAAAGCAGAGAAGCGCTTCAGGAGGAGCGTAGGAGCTGGCAATCGCTGTGGTACAAGATAGGAAGACAATATGCAAATGGGTGTGCAGAACTGGCATCACGCTGGATAAGCCTTGAAAGATGACCTACTAGCCATGTGGGCAGGGTAATATTCTAAACAGAGGAAGCATATCAGTGGCCTCAGAATTTTGTCCAATATCCTTGAAGGTACCATACAAGGCAAGAGTCAGCAATATCGCATTTGGAATGTGTATTATTTGTTTATCACCTCAGTGCCAAACACAGCCTGCTTATGAAGGTGCTATCAGCCTTCAGCTGGATAATTTCTGTTCTTTTCGTTTATCACTGCTCACAATGATCTCAGTCAAGAACTGTTTGTATATGGCTGCAGACACAGTATGTCTTTTGTTTTCTGTATATCACAGCTGAATGCTGCACTTGTGGCTAATTGGTTCGTTTCCGTAACTTACTCTATGTTCTTATAAAAGAGAAACATATACGGTCACTCTCCTGCAAAGTGCTACTGGGATCTCTCTGGAGACTTTATGTCTACTTTATTGTCATTATTTTTCTTAGTCTAAAATAAGATATTTTGAATTTTAAAATGTGTATTTTGTTTTTTGCTAGGAAGGAAAGCAAGTAGTCCAGTTATAAGGGAGGAAATAGTCTCACAGTTACTTTGGATGGCTGTGATATTTGCATGTGGTATGGCAGAAATTCTGTTCATGGCCTTAAATCTCCTTCCACTTGTGTACACACTTGAATCGCCCCTGCAGTCTGCAAGGCACCTTCCCGCTGGCTCCAGGGGCCGCAGCGCTGCGCCCATCAGGCAGGTCCCGAAGGACCTCAGTAAAATCACAGCTCTGTTCTGCTTTAGTGCCTGCCCTGTCATGAAGACGTTACTTCTGTAGGCATGATAGTCAAATAGGCATCCTAAAGAAGGGGACTAAGGCATTTTGTGCTAAAGAGATGGCTACTAGCTAAAGTCATGGTGTTGCCTGGAATGGAAAACTTCAGTTCAGTTTTCTCTTTGTTCCTTTGTTTGTTTGAAATGGGGCTTAGCTGGTGGAGACAGGTGAACGTAGTAAAGGAGGAAGGAGCAGACTGAAGACAGAATGTAAGCAGAAAATAGGAGAAAAAGAGAATGGCAAGAGACACTGCAAGAATAAGGGTGAGGTGAAGAAATGGCAGTAGGCGAGGGTAACACACGGCTCATCTAGAGGCTAGGCAAGCATGCCCTGTGTGCTGCTACATGAGCACTGACCTGTCCCTGGGCTTGGAAACAGCTCAGTGTATTTAAAAGAGAAAAAGAGATCATAGGCTGGCCAATCCCTGATAAAACAGCGTATGCATTGGTTTTGTTCCATTCGGAAGGGTAGTCTATATATTCTCTTGAAATAAAAAAGAAACAGCCTTTTTATTGACTGTAGTTCTGTGTGAACAGCAGCTCTTCCCCTACACTTGGTTTTCTCCGAATAATTTACGCTAGAGGCTGCAGTGAAGTATAAACACTCAATGTGCTTGTAAATAAGTGAGTTTAGGTATTGGAAGACATCTAGCCACATTACCACAGAGCTCCACATGGGTTAATTTTCCTGGCTTCTCGATGCTGTGCTTGTGCACCGAACTCCAAGTGCCGTTTTGCAGCATTGACACACCCTTCGGAACGAAATTCATCCATTTTCTGGGTGCAGTGTATGTCATAATCAGCAGCAGTAATGTCCTGAAATTAGAATAATTAGAAAGTTAAAATAGCGTTGGACCTCATCAGTTCTTAGATGAGAAAACAGCCTTCAAGGGAAACTGCAGAGATTATTGATAGCGGTGCTGTTTTAACAGGTGATGCTCTTCCCTCCAAGGTTATAAAGTACTCAGTGCCCTAACGAATTGGGGGGAGTTTGTGGCAGACTGGTATATAGTATAACCGAGTGCTGTTAAAAGCTTCTGCCTTCTGCCCCAGAGGCGACTAAATATCAGTAATGGGAGAAATGATACCTCAAGGTTATAAAGTATGGGGTCTCTCTTTTGGGATCAAAAAAGCAGTGAAATTCAATGCTCTTTCTTGGTCTATTTTTTTCTTTTTATATTCTATCTATTTCCCTGTATACTCCTCCCCCTAAATTGTTAGTGACCTATTTACCTGTCTGTCTATATATCTTTCTGCAGGGTACCGAACGGTTAGAATCTCCTTTGCAACACTGACCTTTCTGAAGGGGCTGTGGATGTTTTACCAGGATTCTTTGAATCTGAACCTTGTGAGACAAGGAAGAGGCAGCAAGCAGAAGCTTTCATGTGTCTCACAGCTGCCTTCCTATCAGAGTCAAGATCTGATTTCATTGCTGAAAGGTCCTATTGTTTTCAGTGAGGACTGTGAAATAGTTACTTGTTGAGTGACAGTGAATGGAAGGGCAGCTGGGCAAGCAGGGATGGTTCTCCCTGGAAAACTCACAGCTGTGCACTAGGACGGCAGATGTGAGGATTTGACACCCCCTTTCCCCCCCAGCACAGAGTATGGGAAGTTGCTGTTGTCAGCCTAGATGAGACTTTGCATGGCAAATACCTTTCCAGATCTGAATAACCTCCACTTTCTCAAAGAGACAGTCAGGTGCGCTTTTATACAAGTTATTCCCAAAAGAAATATATGTCAGATTTTTGATTCAGGTTATTGACTAAAAAGGAAAAAATTCTATAACATGGACAGAATAATGCAAACAGTTGTGGCTGAGAATGTATGCACAAATCAGAGAGTTTTGATAAGCAAATGACGGGTAACACATGTAACTTCTTGTTTTTCTTGGCTCTAGGAACCACACTTAGCATCTTCAGTCTGTTTTTATGAAAGTAACTTCTGCACACACCTGTTAAGATGTCTAGCATTTATTAGTTTGTCCATAGTAGTTCAAGTGACTAGTTCTTTGTCCTTTCCAATGGGAGACTATTCTACTAGCTTCAAATACATTATTCCTAGTAGTCGTACTGGGATTTCATATTGCTTTGTTTCATTTCACTGCTTGTGAATTTATCCTCTTATATTTTCACTGAGCACTCCTTTTTTTTTGCGACATTACACACTTATTAAGTTTATATCTTATTGTTTGTTTTGACGTCTCTTACATTATTTATTGGTTGGCTGAATGGTGAGCCGAAAGTTAAAGTTTGGGGCTTTCTGAGACTTGGACTAATTACTGGGAGGATAAACACATTAATCCACGAAGTAGAAGAGCTTCAAATATCACTCAAAACTCCTGCAACAAATAAGGAATAAATTTTAAGGGAACAGTTCAAAGTTCCAGGGTCTTGCAATCACAATTTAGAGACAAACAAGACAGGGATAGAAGAGAGACCAAAATTTATTTCACATCTGTTTTGGAAACGAACAAAGTGGTAGACAGCTGAGAGCTTCCTTAAGTTGCACTTTATGTTTTTCTGGAGTTGGAGTTTGTGGGAAAACAAGAGTTAGAAATGGAGCAGCTGCTAACGCTGACGAAGGGCCTTTTGTCATGATCACCACATTACACCCTATTGATGGGTCTTGTGTTAGAAGAAGTGAGGAGTGAAAACGGCATTGCACGTTACAGAGGAGTCTTTCTGCTGTCCCCAGGCAAGTGGACATGTCTCATGCAATGTGTGGCTTGAGAATGTAACACCTTCTCCTACAGGAGCTTCACAATTCAGTGACCACGCAGCTTGTTCTAGCCATAACTAGGGGTGCAGTTCCAGACTATGACTAACCACAAGCTCCATACTTGAAAGAATCATAATTGTTCTAATTAAAGCGTGGAGGCCAACCATTGTAGAGTCAGAGGTAGAGCCAGATCCTGGAACTTAGGCGATGCTGCATTCTGTTGGGGACAGAGCTTGCTTTCTCTGCAGTTGTAATTCAGGTACACGCACTGTAGTCAGTACAGTATGTAATAGCAATAGTGTTCTTCCGTAGCTTTTTTGAGTTCAAGTGTCTCAAAGTAGTAAACATTATGTTGCACAAGTCTCTCTCCCACCACAGTAAATCCTTTCCCCATTTGACAGATGGGGAAATTTTGTTGAAGAAAGATAAAATGGTTTTCGTGTTCTACAGCACCTGGGTAGCAGACGTGGCAGAATACTGATCCCCTGTGCTTTGCTACTACCCTCTGTGCCCTGTACTCTGCCCTCTGCTAAGCAATAGAACCTCCTATGATTTCTGAGGCAAAGCTATTTTCTAGTAAACTTTCTCAGCTTAAACTGGTAAAAAGGAAAATAAGGCTGGTGCAAAAGAATAGGTGATTATAACAATAAATTAAGCTCTGGGGCTCACGGTGGGAAGATCATCAAATCTTTCTTTCCTGTAACGGCATGTTCTTATACTTCAGCAATGGGATATTTGAGAAATGGTCTAAAGCAAAAAACTCCAGCTGCTCTCTCCTAGACAGAGGAATGCTCCAGAAATACAGCCAGTGGGTGGCCCAGATTCTGTCACTTGCGAAGCTGATGTTTTCAAGCAAGCAGGCTGTGGCTAGCACCTATGGCGGTGACTCAGATACTGCTAGGTATATACAGGCACCACAAACGGCAAGCAGCAGTCTCTAGGCCTTGGGGGTTCAGGGAGAACTGGTAGGAGCAGCACAAGCTGTCACTTGGCTGGGAGTGGGAACAATTGCATTTTCTGAAAGCTGATCTTAGTTTTATAGGGAGGGAGTTCCTGTTGGGAATGAATGCCATTTGCATGCTACTCTACCCTGGCCATCAACAGCCCATGCTTATTTGAAGTCTATAAATAAAATAGGACAAAAGCTGCTACCTGCATGGAGTCTGTAAGTGCTTTTAGGAAGGAGAGTAATTTGTCCTCTAGGCAGACAGACCTAACATCAGTATTCATCCCTCCATCCCTATTCCCAAAGCCCTTGAGTCAAATCATCCTGCCATAGCCCCAAGAGAGTTTTTGAAACCAACGGTTTTATATTTAGAGAGACTGAGATTACATCAGGGCCAGCCCTAGCTGTTCTTTTGAACCCAATTCTGAACTGCTTCCAGCAGTTTGTTACCTGCCTTCCTGGGCCTGCAATAAGGGACATCGACTATGGCCCAAGTAGCTGATTACTTCAATGGCAGAACCTGAAGATCAGGTGTAGAATAGGTGTCCATCAAAAAGCACAAACCCTCTAACAGATACAGATAACACACACTTCAAAATATTTGCCTCTACATAAACCTACATGCAGCCATAATGCTAATTTTGCCCAAATAAAACCAAGTACATATCTGTAAATGAACATACACCAACACACAGCACTGCATAAACACATACCTGATTCCAGGCTCGCAGTCCACATCCTCATCTGCCTTCTGCAAAGCCACTTCCAGCACACAAATAACCAGATCTCAAGCTGACACTCAAACATGTGTGTTCTTGTCAACAAAAATACTTCCACAAATAAACTATATGAGCACATTCACATATTGCAATAAAAATGCTCTTCAGCATTATTACACCTACAAAATCTTACTGCTTGCAGGAACAAAAAACCCACACAAGCGGTGCATACATACACACACACACAAAAGGCAGGAATCACTCAGCAGCTATAGTGTTTATGCTGGCAGGAGAATGTCAGTCACGGAGCAGCCTGCCTCCAAACAGATGTTTGATTGTTTTTGGGTTGCGGTTTAATTGTTGGATAGTGTTCCAGCACTCAGAGGGGATCGAAAATACTCCAGGTCTGCAGCTGCAGCAAATGCCAGCCTTAAAACAAGGCGGATTCTGAAATCATTGCTCGGGGGGAAACTGCTTGCACGGGAAACCTTAGCCAAGCTCTGCATTAATACTACTTTGAAGTCAGAAAATTAATCTCTGCTATTTAAAAAAGTTCTGTTTTTTCAGGGCCTTTTGTAAGTTTATCTAAGACAAGCCAATTCCTTCTGGGCAACTGTGACAGTTTATTGACTTGCCCAGGCTTAGAGACTTTATTGGGTCTCTCTTCGTTTTCCAGAAAATCTTTCCTGGATTCTGGCCTGCACTTCAAGGCTCCTGGTGGAAGTGAGAAGCAACTTATTAGTCAGTCTCTTAGATGCTAGTCAGTTTTTATTTCATTAAAAGACTTACTCAAAATAATTGGCCTTTGTCAAGCAGCATGAGTATTGCAAGACTGCATCTCTGCTTCTCCAGCCACATAAAGTAGCAGGTTGCAGTATCTGGATGTGCCACGGGAAACAGATGCTGGGACTTGCCTGCTGCAAGAAAAGCAGATGGGATCTGTATCCAATAAGTGCTATGTCTTGCAAGTAGCTTGGGATTCGGAATGTTGTAGAAGATCTCTGTTATCTACAGTGCAAATGCAGAGCAGGTAGCTGTGGGTTCCTTTGGCATGAAAGACATTAAATACTTGCAGGTTCTTGTGACTATTGTAAATATGAATGGATCCTCTATGTGGCCTTTTAATAATATAAACATTGTAGAAATAAATATTTTTTCTCTACTCTTTTGAAATTAAGCGCGATATTTCCTGCAAGACTGCAGAGGAAAAGTATAGGCCCAAGCCCAGAAACCAGCTTTCTTAGTTTAATCTGGCATTAAACAGTACATACAGAGGAGAGAGAGTAAATTATTCCTTTGGTTCTCTAAACCAAGCCGAGAATATGCGTAGAAAAAAAATATCCTGAAAAGACAGCCAAGAAAAGAGCTTCTGTGCAGGGTCTGTCTCATTCCCAAAAATCCCCCCGGATTCTGTTAGTGTCCGATGCAGTGCTACCTTGACAACTCCAAACTCAAAAGCTGTAGATTTAATAGGTGTCAGGAGCAAGGACTGGAGCAACAAACTAATTTAATGGCCCATCAGAGCAAAATATGACATCATGGAAGTTGCTTGGTCAGCCCTAGGTTAGGTAAGCCTCAGCACAGCTGTCTCAACTAGATTCTCCATTGCAGACTTCCTCAGCTCTGAATTTTGGGGCCTATATGCTTTTCTTCACCGATATTTTTCCATTTCCATTCCCCTCCTTCCCCTGGAAAAAAAGAACGACTGTAATTCCAATATTTGTTCCAGTTTCTATAAACTACCACTCCTGCTGAACTGACCTGTCCAGATGGTGTTCCTTTCAGCTCATGCATACTAGTCAGGAAAGTAAAGAATTTGAAGCTTAAACCCATTAAAAATCTATATTGTACAATTTGGGGGACAGATGAAAGCAGTGGTGGGCCTGCCTCACAGCCATGTTATTTTCCTGCTGGATTTCTACTATGGCTTGTTTTATCTTCCTGTAGTCTGATATGAGATGATAATTTTTTAATCTTTTCTGAGGCAAAACCAATTTTCTTGTCATATGTATTCACACTGTTGAACACAGTGATATATTCTCTTCCAGACTCCATTAGAATACAAAATAAATATATTTTTATCTCTTTCAACTTCCTCCAACATTCTTTCCAGGCCTCGTGACTCTCCCAAACCTTATTCTTGACCTCTGTGTTAAGTCCTTGTTCTCCTTCTTTTCCCACAGCTTTTCAGCGAGGTTACTAAGTGTCTTCTTATTAGCATCCATTCGCTACCTAACATCAGTGTCAAGATTTTCAGCAGAATGCTGAAGGCTCCGTGCTTGTTCCTTTCTCCTCAGACTGCTTTCCGTGTTCTGTTCCACCTCTTGAACTAAGCTAAAGCCGCTAAAGCATGATCCTAATGTTGTTCAAGTGTTGGCTTTTGTTTAGTTAAACAAGATCTATTCTTGAAAAAAACACCTTTTTCCTAGTCTAGACAAAACCTAAGAGCTTTAAAAACCAAGCACAAAAGGACAAAGTGAAGACAGGACAAAGTTAAGGCAGGACAGCTATGATTCAGGCATAACTACTACCCTTCCAGCTGCTTTCCTTAGAGCATGCCTTAACAATAATAATGAAAAACAGTCAAACAACATACGTGAGAACTCTGCTCTTTGCCTTTTCATGTGGCTGATTGTTTTGTTAAGTCAATCTTTGAAAGGAAAAACAGGAACCGCATTCTTTCCTGCACAAACTCTCTACAGGTAGTTTTCCAGGAGCATATATGTTTTTTAAAGAATTACTTCTAATCCTAGACTCGCTTTATGCTCTGAGAAGCTGTTTCAAACATGATTCCCCACACAGCCAGGATGTTTCTCCCCCTCCCACGTTCTCCCTCCCTCCCCTCCGCTACCTAGTTCAGCCGTGCAGCACTGTTCTGTCAAAGTTTTCTTGAGGGAGTATCCTGCAGCATCTTGCCAAGCGATGCTCTGCTGGGGTAACATGATGGAGCATTAATGTGATCTGCCGTTCATGCCAAAGGCTCATCCAGAAGGGAGGTGGTGTGCATGTGCTGGCTGCAAGAGAGTTCAGGGAGGGGAAGAGCTGAATAATTTATGCCTTATGCTTTACAGCCCTATCCAAGGCCCTTTTAATTCTTTCCTGTTTGTTTTTCTCCCTCCTGTGGCAGCATTTAGTCATCTCCTCACAGTGTGTCAGGGAAGGGAAGGGAAGGGAAGGGAAGGGAAGGGAAGGGAAGGGAAGGGAAGGGAAGGGAAGGGAAGGGAAGGGAAGGGAAGGGAAGGGAAGGGAAGGGAAGGGAAGGGAAGGGAAGGGAAGGGAAGGGGAGGGGAGGGGAGGGGAGGGGAGGGGAGGGGAGGGGTAGGGGAGGGGGGAGGGGGAGAACAAATGGAGTATTTTCTGGGAAGACATATCATTCTTCCCAAAGTGGGTCATACAAATTACAGCTTAAGCAGATCAAACCTATAGGTCTGGGCTACTGAGAATGTTGCTTACCACAAATGCTGCTATAAGGGAAGGGATAAAGTCAGAGCTAATCTCTCAGACGTTTTTCGGATGTTAACACATTACAGTGTCAGCATGTACAATTCTTTACTCCTTTGAGACATGTTTCTTCCATTTTATTTGAAAATGACTTGAGACAAACTAGTAATGCACAGAAACTTGGAGAACTGGATCTAAACTGTAAAGAAAGGAGTAGGCATGAAGTAAACTTGGAACAGACTAGCAATTAATCCAAGCATTCATCCTGTCTTTAAAAAAATGACAACCACCCAGGAGCGGGTGCTATGTGCAGTTCTTACTGGTAGTGACTTCTGCCAATAACATTAGGTCATAGTCCTACTGTAATGTAGGGTCTGATCCTGCCTCTACTGATATAAAGAGTCCCCTTGATATTTTAGTGTCCATGAGCTGAGGACTTCATCTGAACCTAATAAAAAATAGGCACAGATTGTGCTGGGATTCAGTTTCCAATCACTTTTCTCCAACTCCTATGCCATCCATGCCAGAACACCCAGTGCAGCTAGCACCCACGATGGTTCAGACTTGCTTTAAAGCCACATAAGTAAAACACAGTCTTTAGGGGAGACTAGTAAAACATTTTTTAAAAATAAACAAGAAATGTTCTCACTGATCTAAGATATAATTAACTGTGTTTGCATTGATACAAACATTCTGTCAGATTTAAATGAATATAAATGGTTGTTCAAAACTAAAGGAAAAGATTCTTTTTTTAAAGAGCATAGTCTGCTCTAATGGGATCTAATAACTCTTAATAGTCTTCCATAAAAGTAATAGTGTACTTAAATCTCCACTTGGCAATAATCTGGGGCAGAAAAAAGTGCATTTTAAAAAATGGGAACAGCTCAAGGCTGCGTGTTCCCAGCCAGCAACGACAAGCTGAAACAATACAAGGAATCCAGCTAATGAAGCACATATGTCCTTCCAGTACCATGCGAGTCAACAGCTTCCTCATTTACGCAATCAAAAGGGGAAAAACAGTCCCCCGTTAATCCCAGCACCTGAGGTGAAGGGGTGAGGACTGCAAAACCAAATAAGCCCTTGTATCAGTGTTGACCAAGATTCACAAAAGTGAACTCACTTTGTGCTTTGATTTCTTTTCTCTTTTCCCTTTTCCCTTCCCCTCTCTTTCTTCGTGGTATATACATTTTCAAACCTAGGAACTCTGGGAAAGCAGATTAAAGCCAGCCCTAGAGGTTTAAATAAACTAAATGAGGCACATGGCAAGATGCCTGGCATGAAACATAGGGCCCGATTCATAAAAGAGTTCAAAAGCATATATATAAAGTTTAAAATGGAGGGATCTCTTGGCCATAGATTGTAGCAGAGTTTCTCAACAGAGCACAGGCTGCTGTGCCACTGAAAGAAGCCCTTGAGGCTTCTATTTACAAGGCAAATGTCACATTTTACACAGCTGGAAACTGAGGCCTAAGTGATAGTGTTCTATATTAAGCAATCAGTGTAACGTGCCTACGAAAGAGAAGGAACCTGTATCAGTGGTTCTTTCAGTACTTCCAAGTAGCTCCCTCAAGGTCATTTGTATGGATAGTGCCAACTCTGGGGCTCAGACCTCTTGGCTGATGGCGTCCAGCTATAGCCATTGGAGTGTGATTTATTGCACCAGTATAAAGGTTTGATCTTTGCCTACTGTTACAAATGGCCAGAAGACTGCGTTTTCATTTGCTAGCTGTCTGCCACTCTACACAATTCCTTTTTTAACCCTGGATATAGCGGGGAGGGATAAAAGCAAAAAAAATGGTATTTCTTTTCAGGATGTACTTGAATGAAAACCAGCACGTTTTTCATTTTGAGTTTTAAAGTCATCTTTCATTTGTAATCAACTCAAAACACTCCCAAATCTACTAGTCTAAAACAAAAGAGTGGCAACTTGTGGTCATATATTTAGGAAAATTAATTCCACTTAAATTCAGAGATTTTTTTTTCATAATGGGAGTAAGAAATCCGCCCCCGTCTGCCTAACAGCAGATCCCATTAACTGCAGAGGCCAAAGGGGAAATTGAGAAGTGAATGGTTGGGCCATGAAAGGAGGTGAACTAATTTGCAGAGGAATCAGCATTTCTGAGCATCTGGTGGCTGGCCGGGCTCTGACAGCATGGATAAACTGCATGCAGAAGTGAGTATTTGGCTTGCTTGATAGTAGACAGCAATGGCCCCAGAACTCTCTAGGGATTCGGAGGTTACAGAAATTCTCTGCGTTACCAAAGATTTTCTTTTTTTTTAACTAAACTCTTCTACCCAAATGTGTTCATAGCTCTGTTCAAAATAGCAGTGAAGAAAGACTATTTAGACACACAGTCACAGATGTTTCCCCCGTTCGTGTGATCTACATGAAACAGATATTATTCCATGCCGTGTTATCTCAGAGATTAATGATGGACAAGTTTCAAAAGGTTTGAAATTTGCAAATAATTGATTTGGAGGAACTCCCACAACAGGGAAGCTTCTTTGGATCTTATCAAAACTCTCTGTACGTCGTGGATCTGTACTAGCAGCCAAAGATGACTGAAACAGCAACGGGAGCCCTCAGCCCCCTGCCAGAGCAGCAGGGATACAAGTTAGTCAAGCACACAAAGAAAAGGAAATCACGTCTATGACTTCTACGGAGGGCAACTTTCAGAGAATTATGTTCTCTAGGAACATGTGCTCATTTTCCAGAAACAATTTGGTTCTGATTTAGTGAATAAAAAATTGCAATTTAATATTTTAAACATTGTCATTTTATTACCTGAAGTAGACTTGGATGACTACTGGATTTTTCAGTGACCGTACCAAAAAGTCAGGAAAAAGCTCTCCTTTCTGTTGAGAAGATACAAGGAAATTCAGTGGAAATTCTGATTCTTTTTTATTAAAAATCCTTCTTTGGAAAACTAACACTAGTTTTTTAGCCAGTCATTTTAAAGTAAGTATGTACAATACACCTGCTGAAGACCCTTTCCTACTATCAGGGAATAAAACACATTTGAAAGTAATAAAACCGTATAGAAAGTGAAGTTTACATAGTGAGAAGTACGTAAAGAAGTGAATTGTGCATGATTCTTGCATATTTTTTAATCAGTCAGTGCTTTGCATCATCGACAGGGAAGATGCTCTTTCAGTTTGTTTCTGTGCCAGGCTCTAGCCTCCCAAGCAGAGAAAACTAGCGAATTCAGCAACACTCCCTCTCTTCTTGCATGCGGACAGCTCTTGCTGTTGAAGCCTTCCAGAAGGAACCTTCGCTCCAAAAGTGGGAAATTATTTCCCTCTATTCTGTGAAAATGTCTGAAGGCCCTGCCCACCGCTGGTCCCTTTGCCCGCAGCTACAGGAGGCCCTTGCGGTGTTCTCTGGGAACGGGCAGGCAGCCCGTACCCCCGCGCCGTGTAGCTGTACGACAGCTGAGTTGATGACACTCGGCACAAAGAGTTGTTATGTCATGACTCACGGACAAGTTGAGAGGGAATTAGGGATAATGTTGCTGAGTGGCTCAGTTTCTGTGGCCATTAGACAAGAGCTGGGGTTTGTAAGAATGAAGCCACAACAACATTGAGATTGTTAGGTGTGAACAGACTGATGGGAACGTTTCTTTCCAAGTCTTTGCAACTCTCCTAGCCTGACCTAACATTCAGAGTATGTGCTAAATTCCACTCTGAAGACAAGGGCAATTTCTCAAATAACACCTGGATATTCACCCTTTGTGCTTGTGGGGATTATTCCTTGCAGAACTTCAAAGCAGGTGTCTGGACTTGAGCAGGGGGTAAAATTATAACAGCAGAAGCTCTCCCAGAGGAGTCTTTTAGAGATGTCCCTTGAATTAACAAGGATGAGGACACAGAGCCTGCTAATTAGTTATACTGAAATGTTCTTCCTACATATTTTTGTTTTTGGAAAAGCAATGGAGTGGAATTATGAAATGTGTAGTCTTGTTTGCTAGACTCAGCTGCCTTCTTTCTGAAAGCATTTTATGAGAAGGGTTGAAGAACATGAGAAATAACAGGCTTTACTCTGGGAGTGTTAATTGCCATTTCTCATTTGTTGCTATTCTCCTGCTAAATCAGCTTGCATACATAAAATCATAAAATCCACAATTTTAAAAGTTGTTGCCATTAACTTTTTGTTTTGTGGAGGTAGCTAAATGGCAAAAGATAGAATTCTGAGATAGCTGTTAAAAGAGAGAAGCAAGGTCTTTAAGGAGAACTGTTTTTTATAGACCAAGTATTACAATCAGAAGCAGCAGCCAAGTGATTTGGTACAAGAGGACAGACAACTGATTTGGTATTTGTATAAAATGGAAAAAAGGAGAGCCAGAGCAGCTTCTCAAAGTGAGGTAAAGCTGGAATAAACCTTTTGAGGCCAAGGAAGGTGCAGCAAAATGGAGAAGCTGCGAATGAAGACCATAGGATGTTTTATCTCAGCCAATCAGTTTCATTCATTATTATGTACTTTTGTCTCTTCTTTCCATTAAAACGGATTGTTTTGTTTGTCTTCCATGATTATAGAGGACACATTGCTTGCTCAAACCTTTTTTTTGCCTCCAATCTCCACTGCCCTCCTGCAGTGTAGTCTGTACAGTACTGGGTTGTGCTGCTGAAGAGCATCCTTGTTGTTGGAGTGCTCTAAGGCATTTTTTCCCATTCCCGTTCCCAGTCTCAGGTGCCTTGTAACCTGCATTGTAACCTGCGCTCTGGAACCATGACAGCGAGAGCTGCCGACTGCGTGATCGCTTTCTCCTTTTGCCAGTGAAACTATGCGTCACTCAGTCTTATCTCAACCAAATCTTGTCTGCAGCAGCAGCAGCCACCAGCCCCCGTGCAAATCCTCTTTTTTTCCCTACGGCCAAGAATCAGATTCTCCAGTTCATTGACCCAGCTTCATCCATCTCTTTGCAGGCACCCAGCTGGATGAAAAAGTGGCTCTTTCACTGTCAGTAAACTTGATTACCAGTGGACCAACAGGAAGAATGAGTTACATAATTGAAATTGCATTTCCAAAGACTAAATGTATTAGGAAGATGAGTTTGTTTTTTTCAGCTGCTGTCATGAAGGAAAGCACTGTGTAGGAGGACAGGCAATGTCTTTGAAAACTGTTCAGCCTATTTACGGCCCCTGTCAAAGTCAGATTAATGATTTTATATCGAAATGATACACAATTAATAATTTTTCATTATCCTTGTAGTTTGATTAGAAATAATAACTATATCAAGCTCTGGGTTTGCATATCCTGGGGCCTTCAAAGGGAAGAGTTGCATCTCAGTACCATGACAGCATTAGTAAAGCTTCATGAATTTAGTCAAATGTTATGTTATAATTTTACATTGCATTTAACCTACTAAGTTTCACAAAAATTCAGACCTCTAATCCCACTAATCCAAAAATTAAGAACTTTTTTTATGGCTTATCTTGTGTAGTCCTAATTTTTTAGTCAAAGTAAATGCAAAATGCCACTTCTAATGTGAATTCACATTTTTATTATTAATTTTTATATCCCTTTTGTGCAATTGAAAATGATGAAACAAAGTGTATGGCAAAATACTGTGCAACCACATATTTGTGCCAGCCCAACACAGCAGATCTGCTAATTTTGCGTAGCTTTAGTCTCTAGTCAAAGCCCATGGAGAGCCGTGTACAGTGAAGCGTGCCAGGCTGTGCCAGGCAGCCTCTCCCACAGAGGGGCTCTGTCTCATCTGAAGAAGGTTCTGAATGTGTTTAAGAATCACCAGCCTGAGAACCCTACCACACAATTTTTACATAAATTGCAGCAGAAATAACCACCTGAAACCTCACTGTATCTCCAATTACGGCTTGAGTTCTGCAAGATCAGTCATCCCGGACTCCCACAGAGTCTGCTCAGACACTGGGGAAAGAGCCGCTCCTCTGGATGGCTTCCCTCCTTGTGCCCTTGGCAGCAGCGCTGTGCGGGAGATTGTAACAAGCCAGAGCCGTAACAGAGACATTGCAAAGAAACCTGGGTACATTCCTGTAAAGAAAGCTGCAGCAAGAACTGTCCGGACCACTGAATAAGATACTACGTAGCTCCCACATTTAAATTTTTGCTTGTCCATTTAATGCAGACACCATGTGCTGCTGTTGGGATGCTCAGGTGCTCTCAGTTGAAGCATCGTAAGTGATGCCTTTTCACGGTTAACGTCTGGGTACGTTCCAGACTTCTCAAGTTTTATGGGGCTCAAGTCAGACTTTGGAGTTTAGACTGGTATCTTCTAGAAGCAGAGCCATCCAAACCAGGAAGAAAATTCCTGAGACAAAAGCTAATTGAGGCTATGTCTGACTGCCATTATGTGATTTCACACGCTGTGCCTTTCATATATAGGAGAAGATATACGTCGTCAGCTGTATGCATCTCAGAAGTCTGATGGGGCTGTATCTTAGAAAAGAGTGTGGGTTGTTGTGTTTGTTATGGTATATCAAAGAGTCTATTTCAAATGGGAAGGAGCACACACTACAGAGAATCGTTATATTTCTACTTGCCATTCAGTATACCAAATAGAGCTGGCTGTTTGGTTTCTGAATTTTGTAGGACCTATGATTGCTTCAGAGTCATCCATGAAATATAGTGTTAGGAGTTGTTGTGTGTCCAAGAGACAGATTTCTGGGCTACGAAGTACAGTATAGAGACCTTGGAAAGAACTCTCATCCCGCAGGTATTTTACTTACACATCTCGAGTACCTTGCAGAAGGTCTTGTGGGCCATGGTTATACATGTTGCTGAGGAAAAAAGTAGGGAGTTCTGTATTCTCAGCATGGTTAAATGTCCCTGTTCTCAGTGTAAAGTGGCTGGTGGTCTGCTCTTAATAGTCGCTAGATGACAGGGTTACCAACTGCAGATACACAGGTACAGACTTTACTGGCAGTGATTAAAGGCTGTGCCATACCCCTTTGCTGGGAGGCAAACCTCTCATTCACCCATCCATGGGCAAGGATCGTTCTAAAAACCATTCCCAGAGCTGTGAACAGCAGAAGCGGTGTGACAGGCATGTGATAACATCCTCGCCCTTCAGCTCCTGAGACTTGACACAGGTCGTCACGGGACAGGGATGTGTACGTTCATGCAGCCAGGTGTGACGTCGTAGCTGCATCAGCAGGCTACATCCAGCGAGGACTCTCTGAACGCAAGCCCTCACTAGTTAGCACAATGTGAAGCTGTTCCTTTGTTACACCACAGCATCCATCCCGCTGGATAAGCTCTCCTGCCGGGTGCAACTGCCCATCAGGTTTAAGACAGGCTTAGTATTTGTCTTTGCTGAATGAGGTTACAGCAGGAGCACGGTCACGGCACCGTCCTGCAGATGTAGGAAATACAGGTGACTGTAGCACTGGGATGTGATGCGTGGGCTAAAGGAATGTTGTGTAGAGGATCTATAACGTGTTTGTAACGTGTTTCAGTGGGCCTGACCATGTCAGAATGTGCACTGGAATGCTTTGATCTCATATTGATACAAATGCGATGTAGAGGCCAGAGCATCATCTATTGTTCGCCTGTGAAGCTTTGTTAAAATTCCACACAGTCTTCTCAATCTGCAGCACCTACGGATTTCATATTCTGTCCAGAAAGCAGGGCCAGTTGTCCAGGGTTGGAAACAAATGCTTTAGCTCATGGTGCCAGTTGCAGCAAATGAACTGCAACTCAGTTGTTGCAGTAATAATAGGACAAAGCTGAAAGAAAATGGGATCTCTGAAGATCCATTTAGTGTCAAACAAAATCAAATGGATCTTTTTATTCATTTTTATTAATCCAGCTCAAATTCAAATGTTACTATCAATATATCACGTTTTCATCGTGATGCACTTGAGTTTTGTACTTTCTTTTCCTTCCTAGATTTCTTTATTTCCTCTAAATTTCATAAATTGAGTGTAGACCTGAAGGCTTCCCATCCTCTGTTGTCTCAAGAAGAGACAGAAGGGGTTTAATACATAAAATCATATTAGAAATTATTTATAACTAAGATATAACAATTTGTGTGCTCATGGAAGTTCCCCTAAGCAGTCTCTGTGGGAGTTTTACCATAGACATTAGTTGAAAAGGCTCAAAATCAAAATCCGAAGACTTGAACCTTAATTTTGTATTAAAAGTAATTTAATTTTATATTTTTATTCAAATTATTGCAGTATCTGGAAGTTTAAGCTAAAGAACAATTTACTCTGAGGGGTTTTTGTGAATTACAGGTATGGGTGAGGTTTGTATAATGCCTACCACAAGGAGGGCAGCCCATCGAGGACTGCTCCTACGGGTAGTTACAATATAAAGCATCGCTTTCCACTGCTTTGTAGTTTCTTTGTTTGCACTGTTCGCTTCTATCTATTTATCCAATATATTGCAGAGACAGTAAAGAGGTTAAGCTGAAATTGTGAGGAAATTCTGTCCTGGTTGCTGATGCCTGTACGTCTCAGATAATCAGAGTAAAAATTGTAAAGCGCTGAAAATCAGGAGCATTTAACTTAAAGACTGCACCAAGTCTGTAACCTTGTTGTACTTACATAAAGTAATGTCATTTTGATTGCCTATTGAATAAGTCTGATTATTCTTTAAGAGTCACTTTGGAATGGAGCCTGAAGGTACAATATAAAATAATTGAATTGAGTGTAAAGTTCCAGCTGGTAACCTTGTCAGTAATTTGAACAAAGATCTTGTATCTGTAATTTAGAGAGCTGTAGATGTGAATGTGAAGTGGATTCTACTAATACTTACAAAATTTACCCCCTCCTTTTTCCCCCCACCAGTATAACTTCTGTTCTTACCAACAAGCTCGTTTTAATCGAATTAACATACCAGTTGATGGCAGCACACTGGAGTTAGAACTGTATGGTTGGCGCAGATTTATTTCATGCTATATCACAGTATGAACTTGAGGAATGATTTCCAGGAGACTAATTATCACATTAGACTGAACTGCACCGTAACTACAATAAGTAGAGCGACAGGATTCTTTTTTATCTTTTCTAAGCACTTCGTTGCAATTTTTGAGCCCTTAGTGAAACTTTAAAAAGAGGAATCCTAGAGCTGTAGCCAAATGTTCTTTGAGAAGTGACAAAAAACACTGCCACTGGGGTCCTGGAGGATAAAATCCAGACCCTCGGTACTTCTGATAGTGGACTTGAGTGTGTTCATAACTTGAGTTTTGATAGCTGCTGTCCTCGGCCAGCTTCTGTGCTGCTCTGTAATGAAGGTGCAATCATGAAGACTATAGGGCAGTGGATTGACTGTGAGACACTTCAAGTTTGTCTTGCCTGTAAATTTAACTCAGGGGCTCTTCAACAGTTGGCGATACTAGCCCTTCAGACTTGTCCTCACAGTACCCTCTCACTTTACAGGTGGTGTATTAAATCTGGACAAACTGGCCTCCGAGGATATAGGCAGGAGTTCAAGAGCTCTTCTATTTATTAGGACAGCCTGTTTATTTCAAATTGAAACTAAGGATGAAATCACCTGGATGCTAACTGTTATCCAGTATTTTCTCGCAATTTTCTTTTGTGCATAAATGGATGAGAAATTTCTCTTGCAAATCCAAGCAGTTCCCTTTTCAAATTCTAAATTATTAATAACTGCAATAGTTATCTCATGGAGAAAACAAAATACTGAGGAATTGAAATGTAATGCTATGTGGCATATGAAAATCATACACAATTTGTTTTGTGTTGCTTAAAATCCTCATTCAGCTAGACGTAAGTTTATCAATGCTTTTTCAAAATTTAGGATATACTTCTTTTTTTATTGCAGAGGCAGCTTCCTTCGTTAAACAAATCCAAACATGGAAATCAACTTTTTGCGAGCATCAGGATAAATGGTATGTTACTATGGCATTTTGGATGCCTTCTTATTTACTAAGCTTTTTAGCCCTGTGTTGCTAAGATGCAAGGCTGATGCACAAAACAATGGGCCATCCTAGTCTTCAGATAACAAGGTCAAAGTACAAAGTCAGTAGGATGTAATTTTCCACAAACGGAATGTGTTCTAATTAGAAAGATTTGATTTTTTAAATACTATTTGAAGTAAATGCTTTCTGATCAAAATAGGAGACTAGTTATTAATAAAATCCAGTTCACTACTTTGGTTTAATAACTGGTAAATTTACCAAGTTGAAACATGTTAAAACACACACGTGTGTGTGTGTGTCTTTTGTACGCTCCTTGGCCGCCTGCCGTGAGCTGCAGCCAGTGGCACCAACACCTTGATTTACCGTCTCTGAACAGCTCTCTCTCATTTCATGAAATGCTTTAAAGAAATGGTGCCAGCCATTCCATGGTGCTGTTATACCTCCCTCCTCTTCTGATAGCTCCCTTCTTATGTCCCAGCTGGTATTCCTTGGAGCTTTGCCTTTGGTAAACTGCCATATATTCTTTGCAAATATGCCACAGCTATTCACTTTTCCTTCTCCAAATGACTCGCATTAGCTTCTATTGTTGTTGCGTGTCAGTGAGAATATAGTTCCTTCAACTCACTAGCTGCTATTATTTTTCTCTAGCTATTTTCCATTAAGATGTATTTCCTCCCAAATGTTATGAAAATGTATTTTTTCTTCATTTACTTAGGGTTTGTAAAGCTTTTCCCATAGCTAAATATCTCCCACAGGATTGACTATAGAGAATGTAAGAGGTTGTTATTGTTGTTGTTGTTCTTTTCCATCTGCAATCCATTTTCCCCCCTTAAATTTATGTACGTGCCTGCCCTGTCTTTATGGATACACGTGGGAAGTAACCATTACAGGAGAAAAAGGAGTGTTTAGTGATAGATACATATGTGTTTGCAGAGAAGAGGGATAGTTTGGGGAATATCTGTGGATAGTGCATTGTGGAGAAAGACTTGTCTGTGTACTTGAGCAATGGGTGGGGGGAAAAGTATGTGTGTACCCATCGATTCTGATCTACACCGGTCTGATTCTTATCCCAGCTAACACCTATACCCTGTGTGCAATCATACGGATTTCAGTTAATTTACTTTGTGCTTTGCAACAATGCTTCTTTTTTTATGTCACTGTGGAATTTCAAATATCAGCGGAGATGTACTTCTAAATCTCCAGAAAGTCAGAGGTGCCTTTTCGTCAGTATGGGAGGACAAGCGTTCTCAGGGGATCTGGTTCAGTTTGGCATAGCAGCTGTACATTTGGCTTGTGAGGTGAATTATTTAACCCCTTTCAGTGTGCAAAACTGGAAATCTTACAAAACAAAATTGCCTTAGAAGAGTCATAACTTTTCTTTTTATCAAAGTCCACAGATATATCTATAAACTCGTATTTCGCAGAGGATTTAAACTTTTCTCTGTTAGCAGACCGGCGTAAGAAGGTATATCCCAGCCATTGCACAGTGCGAAAAATGGGGTAGCTTGGCTCTGGGCCTACAGGAGGATACCGGGGCCTTTTTGCCCAGCTAGTCGCCCTTTCTTTCCGACTGATGATCACTTTACGAGCACTAACAACTTGAAGAGGTTGGGCAGTAAAAAATGAAGACTAGAGTTGATAGCTCAACAGCTGGGACACAATTTAGTGGAAGATCTGTTCATGTTGTCTCCATCTAGCACTACTGAGAAGTAGGGATAGTTAAAGAAAAAAGAAATCGCTAATAGTATTTTTAAAATGTAAGTATTTTTTTCCAACTTTGACATTTTTTTTCTTTAACACTTTTCATAAGTTACATTTTAATGATGCAGAATTTTTTTGCTTTCTTTTTGTCAGTAAACACACCTAAATAAAAATATAATTTTTTTTAGCATGCCCTTTTTCTTTCTTTTGTGCCCTAGACTGCTTTGAAGGAATTTTACTTGAATATGGATTGCAGTATTTGTCCTGCAGCATTTACGCTGTACTTTTAAAATTGTATTCCAAGTTCTACAAGTTTAGAATTTAGACCATGGTACCAAAACCAGAGTGGGAGACAGCCGATATCAAATAGTACCGTGATACAGATACGTAGCTCGGGCACTATAATCGGGCAGTCACCTGGCCCTCCCTCCTGCACAGCGGAGCCCAAGAAGTCTTAGCATTAATCTCATCTGTGGTATAAACGGACACGCTAGGAACTTTGTTCTTTAAGATTTGATTAAGAGTAACGCAGTCAGTTCTACTAAAGATAAAAATTCCTTCTGAGGCAGTTGGAGAGGTGAGTTCCACACAGGGAAGGACTCTCAGGATTTCTTTCAAGCTGCAGGAATGAGACGATAGCTACATTAAAGCTCAAGCTTGTTTTCTGCACTGTGTGCTATCCGAGGCGTGCCAGAAGAGCTCTGATCCTCTGCTGATAACAGTAATACAGAAAACCAACCTGACGCAGGAGTATGTTCTGAGGTAGTGGATCAAGTGAGAGTTTTTAGAGACAACTTATCTTAAGACTAACGATGTAATACGCCTTTTACCCGCGTATGAATAAGCAAGGATATAACGTATGTGCCACAACTTGGGCATAGTTTGGTGATTTAAAAGCACATGTTTTCACAAGGCTTATGAAAACATTTGCATTTTGGTGGAAAGATAATTTTGTAGAGTGTTTTGCTGGAACCTAGGAGCTCTTAGTTTCAACTTCAGTTCTGGCACATACTACCTCTAGTACGTATCAGCCTGCAGGAGCAATACAGCTTGCTTTTGTATTTCATTTGAAGTAGAAGGAAGATATGATGGAAATAGAAGAGTTGCTCTTGAAAGACTTTCACGCACTGCGATAGCAGAAACAGTGTGAAATCAGTATATCAAGTGAGATTTCTGCCATTCGGAGCCCCAGGTTTTTTCACATTGCTTCACAGCAAATCACTGCTGGTTGAGCACTAGCCCTCGGAAAAAGGTGCTGTAGCCAAAACTGGCCTTTATAGCATAGCCTGGAACAGAGAGCACACGCAGTGCACTTGCGGCATATAAATGCTACTGCAGTTTTGGCTGCATTGATTAGTGGTGCTTGTGCTATGAGTCACCTAACTTTATGTTGTCGCAGCAGTATGTATATTTTTAGGATGTGGAAAAAATAATAAGAGCAAATATTTTATACAAATAGCATGATTTCCATTCCTGCCTTGAATATTTGATCATTACATTGGTCAGGTTAGAGGCACTGTTACTGCAGCTGAACAGTAAGGATAAAGTAGACCTACTGGTAACGTAGCAAAAAAGATACGTTCTCTACTTAGATTAAGCAGGCACAAATTGGAAGGGAGGGAGATGGAACGATTTTTCACATAACCATAATTGTGTGCTAATTATATCATGGAATGAAAGCAATTGCCCAATTATAAGACAATGTATCACTCTATCACAGGCAGTGCTTTGAAGGTTTATGTACTTTAAATTACTGTGACATTCCCAAGGCTCCTCTGTTTACACATTTGTCTCAACATCTTCCAGCAACAGCAGTACTATGACTAAAGCCATTAATTAATATATTCCCTGTGTCTTTGCAGAAGTTACAGAGTCCTGTTCAGAATGAATTTGTCCTGTGTTGTAAAGTAGCTTGATTTTCCTATTACACTGCTAATGACCACTCTGGGTTTGATAACTGAGGGTAGATGAGGTAGGTTTTCTCCTCTGCTCTCCTTGCAAATGGTTTTTGTCAGGGTGCCCTCTGTAGTACTGAATTTTTGTTCCTCTCTGAGTTTTAATATGATTGTACTCCTCCCCCCAGGACAGTAGATTCTCCAGCCATGACATTACTACTTTCTTGATACCCAGAATGAGTGAGAGGAAAACCTTGACCAATAAATCTGTTTTCTTCTTTTTTACCATCAGTGGGAGAATACATTGTACGTTGACCAGTATTACCATTTTATTTTCAGTTAGTTATCAATAGTTGTTCGTCATTGCGGGCAGGTAAAATTGTATTGTATGCAAGTCCATGACAACATTAATCAAGCTAAATTGAATAACAACCACAGTGAACATTCAGTGACAGAGACTTCAGCATGGTCTGTAAAAACCGGACAGGAACCCCGAGTGCGTGGCCAGATAGCTATACTGTACTGAGGCTTAAATGTTTGCATCTTCCCAATTATTGTTGCTTATCCTTGTAAACCTGATGTAAAAGTACCGGTAAAACTACATAGGAGTCAAGCCTTTATGTGCCATCAACCGTTTGTTCATTAAATAGACAATGAACAGCTGTCCCCAGAGCACTGGGATTTAGATTCTTTTTTATCCTTATCACGAAAAGACCCCATCCTTGTCCATCACTTGAAATACATCCCACTGGTTAAGTCACGCTCTACCTGCTAATACGCCTTTCCTGTACAGCAGCCTCTGAGCCCCAAAGCACAGATTATCAGTGAGGGCATAGCAGCACTGCTTCCTCATATGCTTTCATGCACCTTCGGATAACTAACCATATGACGAGGTAAACCTTACTCTACTAGGCACTGCAGCATCCATAATAGGCCATCTAATACCTACTGCTTTGGGCCTTGGAAGAGGATGGATCCTTCCAGGGAGCGGTCGCCCCCAGAGCACCCATATCTGTAGCAGCAGCATATGAAGAGACAGGGTCAAGCAAACGGATAGGAGGGTTTTCTGTACTATTGGTCAAAACCAAATTGTCAATCCCCACATATAAATCAATACGCTGTCAACATAGTTCTTGGCGTGCTGGGAACCAGTTAATAAACAGGCTGCTGCATTCTATACCAGCTTCAGTTCACAGATAGATGTAAGGTGCAGCCCCAAGTACAGCACGCTGCAATATGCCTTGCTGTCAAAGTAAAAACTAGGGAGTGTTGACTTATTCAGCAGTTTCACACAAGGACAGGCTTGACAGGTGGCACCAGAATGTGAGGTCTGTTGCAGATTCTTTCATTAATTTTTTGCAAACTTTAGGGGCTTTTGAAAGGAACCATATTGACAACACTAGAGGCTGCACTCTTCTATTTATCTGTAAGATATAAATGGGAAGGGATAGTGCAAGCTTACCTGTTTGCTAATTTTCCTGACTGAAAAGCATTAGCTCTTCTCTGTGATGTTTCATGGGAGTAAGAATGCCCTTGTCTCATTCATGAGGATATCTGTTCAGAGCCATGTAGGGTAAAATGACCTTTTCCAGCCTGTGTGTGTCAGGGAGATGTAATGGGGTATGTGTCTCTATCGCTGACTGCCCTGCTAGGGAGCCAGGCAGGGCCAATGTATTTTTTTCATATAGGAACCCTTCCGCACAGAGAAGTTGGCTGAGACTGAAAAAAGTTATTTCACAACGAGCAGAGAGCACTGCTCGTGATTTTTGGTTACTGAATACCAGCAACCCCTGCCCCTCTTTAAAGGGGACAAAGGAAAAACATGAGGCCTGATGATCACCTTGCTCCTGAAACAACTGCCCAAATGCTTCAAAAACGTTACAGTTAGAGACTGCTGGTTTGGGTAAGGACATTGGGGTGCTCATCGCAGTTAAATAATACCACGGTCTACAAAACTGGGTTAGAACATGAAGGGAAGTTAGTCCTTGCTGACTGCAGAAATCACAGGAGAAGACTTCTCAGGCTCTTACAACCATTACATGTCCAGGGCTCACAGAAGTCAACTACATCAGTTGAAAAACTCCTGTGGACTTAAAGGGGTTTAGAATCAAGCCTTACATGGATTACCAGAAAATGCAGAGGCAGCTTCAAAAGAGCCAGGTGACAGGACCAACACTTGGTCAAATTTCTGATATTCTCTTCAAATTATTTTCTCTGGTTAGAGGTTCATTAGGGGTTTCTGAACTGTTTCCTCTTATTAAAATACAAAAGGAGGCTCAGATAACGATCTGAGCTAGCATCTTCATTGGAACTGCTTGTCCACTATGTGGCACGACTTTGTTCCACCTTTTTCCCTTGCTTTATTTTTAAAGGTATTTGCCTGGGCTTATAGTTTATTTTGGGTGTTTATCAAAACCTGTTGGTATCTTGCCATTTTGCCATTCTTTGTGAAATGAGTTTTATGGATCTTGGTACAGTATTAAATTAATGGCTGTCTGGATCACAAAAGTCACCATTCAAAGTGCTGGTAATTGGCACCTCAACATATATTCCCAGCAGAGGCCAAGGACCAGATAGTTTCAGAGATGGGATGACCATCTGCTTCTTCTTGGTGGTTCCTCATGGTTGACTGAGCAATGTCAGGAAAGCTTGTCTGCTTTACCTTTTTTGGGGACAAGTCAAGGATTTCTCTCCTACCCATCTGGTACCTGATCCTGGCATTATATTCTTTATTATTTTTAAGATAATTTGTCGTCCCCACCCCCCCCTCCCCCCCCGGAAAACCATTTTAATCCCCTACCACTCATTTTTTTAAGTGGCACCTTAGACGGTGGAGACAAATGCATGACTTGCCATCCCCTATGTTTTGCTTCCACAGGTGATGCTAGTGGATAGCCTGGTTCCTGATGCAGTACAGCCTAGGTGTTTGGCATCTCTAAGTCCCCAAGAACTTGGTATCTTCCTTTCCTGCACTGTTCTGATATTAATGCTTTGGCACATAAAAAATGCCAACAGATGCCATCAAGTGTAAAGAGACAGGTGGTGTCAGTGCGTCAGAGGAGGGACTTCCTCCAGAAAGATGGCACTTGCTGAGTTATGTAGGCTGCCCATGCAAATCCGTACCCACGTGACATCGATCTCCTTGTGAGACAGTCCTCATGTCCTTGTGAGCCGGCACGATGCCATTCGCAGCCCGTGAATAGGAACGTATTGTAGGTACTTTCTAAAAAACAGATTTTACATGGTAGATTTGTAAGCGATGTTTCATGCTGCATCTGTGGATCGCACAGGAGTCAGCCTGACACAGTGGACTGGGTAAAAGTCTGCAAGCTGGGTGACAGTTTAGTCTTTGTCACTGCTGTGTGCGTTCGGTAAAGTGGCTGCATCTTCAGGTTCCCGGCTGTGAAAGTGTTGCGGCCAGATTTCACACAGGCTTTGGGTTTTGCATCATGCAGCTGTAGGGACACTGTATTGTGTCAGAGATATCAAATAAGAACATTAAAGACTTTATGCATACAAGTTTACTGTTCTCCTACAATCTTTTTCACTCTTGCCTTCATGCCAGAGGTTTTCTGTATTTCCTCTTACCTCTTCCATATTTTGCTGCATATTTCCAGTCATATAATCACTAGATGAGCTATGAGCCCAGACCTTTTTTTTTGGCATCAAAATCCTTCGACAGATAACAGGCTTAATTCTCTAATACGGGCCGACAGCTTAATGAAATATCTAATCCGCAGACAATGCCAAAAATGTTTTGTCTGTTTTTTTGTTTTATGTCACTACTGACCTTTTATATAACTCGCCATCATGTCACCGTTCTCCTGTGTTAGTTCAGGGTTCTGGAATCCAAGGTGGAAGGTATGGTTCTCTGTCTTTTGTCTCCTTAGGGGTCAAGTGGCCCAAATGTCATCCTGTTAACAAAGCAATGCAGACGTAGTTGACCATACTTCCATTCCATACCTATAAGTTATTACTATATGGCTACATTCTGTCATCTAGAGACCTCTTTCAGGATCAGGACTGTATTACTGCAAACACAGAAACATCATCCTTGCTTCTGGAGACCTCACAGTCTAAAATGTGTGACCTACTGAAATTGATTGGGAGAAGGCTAAAATCAAATGGCTTTGATTTTACACAAATATTTGCCTTTCTAAAAATACTTTCAGGTGCCACTAAGCTCACCGGTCCATCAAGTCGTGATTAATTTTCTGACAGGATATATCAAGGGTGCCAGTTCTATGACCTGCATGTCAGATATGCCCTGCCAAATCAGTCTTTGCATGTCCCATTATGCCTGCTACCTGAAATGCATCTTTTCATAGCGTAGAGCGTTCCTGACGCTGATTGCAGGTATATGAGCTTCCAGTAATATGGCAGCAAAGGGCTGTGGGCAGTGGTTTGCTTCCCTTTTGTACTTCCATAAGAGAGCTGTCCTGCCAGACTTTTAGATACCAGGGGGCTGGTATCTAAACAGAATGCGTTATTTACACCCCGCCGTAACTGAGTGCTCAAATATGGGTCTGCGTATTCTGTTTGGAAGCCAATCTGCTCACAATCTTTCACTAACCCCACTTTGTCTTTTCTGAGTGCGAGGGGCAAACTCTATGCTCAGTTTTTACATTCTTTGCAACTACCTAATGCTTAAAGCTAAAGGGGGGGCTGCAGGAAATATAATTAAAGGCAGAACTTGCCTGCTGTAGCTTTTCAGGGAGATAAAGGGCACTCCTCCTCTCCAGAAGGTCTCTATTCCTTTCCCAGTGATGCTGTAATCTGTTGCTAAGGCAGTGGCTGTGCTGTAACATAGTGTTCTCTCTCTCATTGTGTTTATGAGCAGGTGGAGCAGAAATTGCTTGGTTTCTACACAAATAGCTATAGAACAAATGTACCAAAGGAAACAGGGGGTGGGTGGAGAAGATCCACAACACAATTAACGTGAAAATAAAAGATGTGAGAACATGCCATATTTGAATAGTAAATATATAAATAAAGTTGATTGTTGAGCACCTTCTCAGTGTGAGGCAGTCCAATTCATAGAGGATCAGACTAAACATCAGGAAATCATAATTTTATTCTTAGCTGTTCCACTAGCCTGCTGAGTGGCTTTAGCCAAGGTATTTTCTGATTCTGTGCTTCAGGTTTTCCATCCTTATAGAGGGTTGCTGATTCTTTGTAAAGACGTATGGAAGGTGGTGTAGAAAATACTGGTTGACACCTGGATGTTACTGTCACAAGAAGCTGGAATTCAGTGAAGTACTAGGAAGGGCTATTGCTAAAGATGAGCTCAGAAGGACACTAGGAAAAGCAGAAGAAAAAAAAAGTATGCACCAAAGACAAACGATTCGGTGGGGAGGCTGTTTGTATTCCTGTTCTGTATCATTTTACAAGGCCAAAGAACTGGAATCCAAGCCCTCTCAAGTCCATTTACATCACTGTGCTGTATCTGCAGACGTCGTTACCTTGACATTAATGTATAACCATTCACAGCGCTGGCGTTAGCACAGCACGTTTTGCCATGTATCAGACACATTGCACTGCAGAGGAAAACAAAGGCAGATGAAGTGAGAAGTGGGAGTCATGAATCATTTAAAAAGAAATAGCACACACAGAGCCCACTGTAAAAAGAATGACAGCGTCACCACTCGGAGCGCTGCCAGCCGGTGAGCGTGCAGCCACCACAGCTCGGGGCGGGGGGAGAGGAAAGGCATGTGCTTGCTGAAGTTGAGCCAGCCACCTTCTTTCATTAACCATCCTCATAACTTGCAATTAGGACTTCTGTAACGTATTCCATGAATTTCTGCCCGTACCCTTCACAGATGCTGAGTTTGTGCAGGTACACTCGCACACGCAGACGCAGACTTGTAACGCTCTACTGGTATGTACCCCGTGCCGGAGCCACCCACACAGGGCTCCCGGGGCGGAGAGAATCCTCTTTTCTTGATGGTTTGTATCCACTTTGCATATCTCTGGAGGCCTGATTCTTACTTCGCTCTCATGAGTTTTACACTGGTATAAGTTTGGTGATTTACACGGTTGCAACTTTCATTGTAAAAGGGGATAAACTGTTTAACACGTGGTGACAAGTAGCATAGTTACATGCGTAGCTCTGAAACTCTTCATCGGACCCCAGGCACACTAGCAGCCCCTGACCAGCCTCCTCGGGGGCCTCCACCCGCACCCCTCGCCCCTCTACCCATGAGCCCAGAGGCCCCATTTAAGTGGGGGGCCAGGCACCTCGTCTGCGCTTGGGCTACAGCGTAGGGCTATCTGGTGGTAGCTGTGTCGCAGCTATGCCTGGCTATGGGCCCACACATGCTCTCATGTACTGTGGCTTCCTATCGACTTCCTAGCGTGACCTCAGGCCTCCCTCGTTGCCGTGAACCTGCCAGCCTTGGGCCTGCCATGCTTCCTTGCTCGTGCACGGGGGGACTGGCCCTGGCTGGTGAGGCCCCTTGCCCTTCAGGCTTCTCATTGTGCCTGGCGTACAAAGCGGGCTCTCGTTGCTCTCTGGCACTCTTATTTGCTGATGATACAGGGTTAGCATTTTTCTCTCTTGCAGATCTATACTCTGCTTGCTCTTTAGAAGAACTGCTGTTGTCCCGTATCGGTTTGGTTTTGAGCAAATAAGCAAGCTTTTCCCCTGGAAACATAGTGGTGCAATTCACAGACACACTAATGGCTTTAGATGATTATGCAGGCATTGTGCTCCGGGCTGGATGGAATAGTGAGTCCTGATAAAAATGGGTCACTAGAATCAGTGGTTCTTTGACTCTCTCCTTTTGAAATCCTGGGATATTAAAAGCTAATTCTTTCATCTGTCCTTGATGAAAGAATTTAAAGTTCTTGGTAGTCTGGGTTTTTGAACTCTGTTTTTTTGTCCTGAAATATGCCCTCGAGTTCCTGTTCATAGTATGGTGGCCTGTACAGGTATCCTTTGGCTTTCTTCTCACATAAATGCCTTCTCCTGGACGCTGAGCTACTCAGACTTTGCAGGTGATTGTAAAGCATTTTTTCCTCTTTATCAGCTGGGGGGTAATTCCAATTCTAATTTTGAATTGTTGCTGCTTTTCTGTTGTAGCTTATCTGATATTTTCTTAGGTACTGAACAAATTGTGAATGTCATGCAATTCATCCCGTATTAACCTCTGTAGAAATAATCATTCAGTACCACCTGGGTCCACAGAGGACTCTCTCACCAGAAGTGATGAATGTGCAACTGAAATTATGATCAAGCAGTGTATTAGTCAGGAACAGTCTGGGCCATCAGAGAAAGCCAGTTCCGTGGGTTTTTAGAGGGTTTTAGAGACCACGAGCATAAAGTAAATATTCTTGCATCATAAGTAGACTATGAAGCTTCAGTCATTTAATGATTGTAATGAGTGAAAAGGTAAATTGGTAAAAGATCATTTAAAAGAACCTGACTTGAGTCATCACAGAGGGCCCTTATCTCACAGACTAAAGCCTAGGGGAACTCTTAGGCTCAAACCCTTCATTCTCAGTAAATAAAACGTGTCTTTCTTGCTTTTGTTTTTAATCCCACTTTAAAAAAATTCACTATATTTTACCGGCGATGACCGTAAGTTTCAGCAAAAACATGCTGAGTTTTGCAGAGTTCATATAGTTAAAATAAAATTACTCTCTGAATTCATAGGTTAAGTGTTGGGTTTTATTTGAAGTGAAAGAAAAAAAGCAGGCTTGATTACTAAAATGATCCCGTTTCCTTGACATACTGTAGAAGCAAACAGAAAAAAATCAAGTCACTTAATGCAAAAAAAAACCCACCCAAAAAAACCCAACTGCCAAGACAACATTTTTAACACTTACACCAGACAAACTGTTGGATTTCAAATTGGCAAACAGTCTGTTATGACAGGCCTTTGATGGAGCAATTCATAGAAAGAAAACTATCAGGAAAACTCCGCTCTAAGCAAGTGGGGCTTCTAATCAAGAAGATGATGCCACTCAAATCTAGATCAAAAAAGAGTCGCAGAAATAAAAGACTTGATTCCACAGTGAAGTTTGTGTGGGTAGGACCAATTGCAGGGTAGAACCCTACAGGCAGCTGGGATGATGCAAAACAGTACTGAACCGCGCTGCGTGTGCAACCAGTTGCACGTTGTTACTGGCTCCCGGCCGATGTGTTTTACCACTCTGCAACCTCCAGTTCCCTTAACAATGGTGGGAATACAGTCGTTTTAAGCAACCTTTGTTTTCTACCAGAACGGTCCATCCTGCATTCTAGAGCCCAGAGGACTTATTCGGGTAGCCTTGAATAGTTGCTTAACTGAAAGTAGCCCAAAGTAATAAAAGTAGCCCAAAGCAATGAGCATCACACGGAACTGCTGAAGGCTTCTGCTGCTTCTTGGTGCTACTTCTATGTGCCCTCACTTGTGAGAGCCTGTGGCTTCATTCCTGAATCTCTGTACAATGGACTCTGTAGTGCAAGAGTTCGGGGAAGAATCCTGTCACCCATTTCTTTCAAGCCTTCCCTTTGCTTAAAATACCTGCAGGTATTTCAGGGTTTGGGCTTTTTTTAAGTTCAGTATTGCCAATCTTATACTAATAAAGGCATAAGCCTGTACTTCAAAATCATGAGTGGCATAATTATGACTTTAAAAATAGAACACTTTTTCATAAAGGCTGAGGTATTCAGATGACATTCGAGCAGCTGCATCTTCGAGAGAAATAGCACATATTATGGTATTGCTAATAAAATTGTAAGTACTGGCAACACAGTACTTCATGTAATCACAGTCTTCAGAATTGGTATTCACTACTTGAATTACTTTGAACTGACACATCACATTGCATGCAAGTACATCTAACACACCAAGTCCAGTCTGTGACCTGGTGGCCACCTAGTGATTATGACACTAGGCTCCAGTTTAGATCTGGCTTTTCTTTTCGTCACGGACTTCTGTTATTAACTTGAGGAAAATCAACATTCAGCCTCAACTGTGGAACGCATCTAAACTGGGAGGTACATCTTGATTCTTCAGTCAGGTCAGGGTGATGGACAGAGCGTGCCCTATCTCCCACTACGCTGCCTGCCGGGGGCATGGAGAAGCCTTCCCAAATTGCCCCAAATTATACAGATTCAGGTACTGTACTTCACAGCCCCAGCTTTAAAATAGGAGTAACAGCACTGCCTTGTATCACAGAAATGTTCAGAAAATTAAAGACTTTGAAGCACTTTGAGATCTAATCAGAAGTGCTACAAAGTGTTGTTAATTACGGTTAATTTGTTCTTTGACTGGCTGTACATAATTTTTAGCATGAGGCTCTCTGATACAATGATAATGAGGACTAAACAGGTATCTTCATATGATTTTCTGAGATTGTCAATATGAAATTCACTTGCCATGTATTTCCAGCAAAGCGTGCATAAAATTAGCTATCACAGCAAAGAATAGTCAACTAGACATACTGGAACAAAAGCTTTAGCTGATGCTTATAATCGTGGTATTTTCTTAATGAGTGACAGGTGCTCTTGTTTAGGTGCCATTCTCACCCCCCCCTTTTTCATTCAAGTAGGTTGATTCACAAAATCGTGCGCTGTTTGTGTAATCAAACAAGTGGCTTAAGAAAAAAGAACTCTCCAAATTCCTGTTGGGCTCTACTTCTCTCTTTAAACTTTTTTTGTTGCTGAAGAGCAGCAAGACTGCTTAAACTTTAAATCACTTAAATGGATGTGTTACACCTACAGCTGAATGAATAATTCAGGTCCTAGTCACTGTCTGAATTTGATAGGAAGAAAAGGGGAGGGTCCCTAAGGGTCTGAATGTGTGAGCAGAGGAGGAAGGGGAAGGCTAATTAATTACACATTTACAGTGGGGAATACTTTAAAAAAAATCCACTTAAGTACTGTTTTTTTGTTACATATTGCTGATCACAGCTGAGAGCATAATACCAAGGCAACCATATTCTTGAAAACTTAACTCTTTGAGGGTTGTTAACAACAGATAGAAATGAAGAAAAAAACCCAATCCCAAACACCAGGGTTATGTTTCATTAGAAAAATGCTTCGACTAAAGAATGATTCATCACCTGCTGATGTCAGATTCATTACTGATGCAATTGCAGTGTGAGTTTCTTTTCTTCTCCATGTTATTTTCAGAGATTTTCTTTCTGAGAGCAGTGCTGAGCTGGCTGCATCTCTTGGAGCGTTAAGGCAACATGGTAGTATTACCATTGACACCAGGGATGCAAATTATTTTTCTCTTGGCACAAGAAGGATTTTTGCTGCCAAGAGAACTATCTCTAGATTAAGCTTTTTTTAAATACTGTAAACTATTTTGGTAGCAGCAAATTACTGTTACTTGGTGGTACGTGATCCCTGACTATTTTTAATGCCCCTGTGACAGAGCTGCCACATGCTTTCCCGTGTGCACGTACGGTCATTTTCGGAAGGAATCAAGGCCCCTTTTATAGCCAGACCATTTCCATTCTCTGCACAACAAACAAGAACTGCAGTTGGAATTGATTTTTTCAAATAGCTCTGGAATTATCGCTCTCTAACAAAAAACTACCAATTCAGAAGCAATTTTTAATGACTGCTTTTGTTTCATATTCCCATGTGGGTTTATTATTCTTTGTCATTTTCTTCTCTAAAAATTGAACAGGCTTTGATCCTCCATTGCTCTGCATCTTTAGTAAAGCAATGTGCTTTCTAAAAGCCTGCTTTATTTCATTCCAAAGTTGGTCATGACATGGCATGTGTTTGGGAAGCTGGTGACTATTGAATGTTTGTGCATTTTGAGGCATTCCTATATCCAGCAGGCAAAGCCAGTTGGAAATTCACTGCCATAGCTGTGCTTCCTTTACACCATCGGTTGCCATGAGCATCTCCACAGATAGTGCCATGCACTGCAGCCACCTAACAAGGGCGTAGGCTGCCGTACTTGATCCCTGTTAGTTCACTGCGGAATCGTTTCCCTTCATAGTAAATGACAGAAGAAGATTGAAGTTTTGAAATACTGGCGCTTACCACTACTGTCTGCTATCCGCAAATATGGAGACGTGGTAGTTCTCATACCATTTCCCATTCTGTCTCCCAGGGTGGGGTCAGCAGTTTGTAAAATGTTTCAGAGTCCTTTGAGTGAAAAGTTCAAATGTTTTGGTTTGGATCCTCCAGTTCAACTGCATGATATTTGTTGTAGGCATCAGGGAGAAGGAAAAGCCTAGTCCATTAAGCCTGGTAGGAAAAAAGTCCACGTAAAGCACATTAGTTGCCAAACTTTTCTGTCCCCCTGAGTCTTCTTTGTCATCTTGGCAGCATATCACGTTCCTGCTGTACTCTTCTTGTTGGAAAACCATTCCTATCCATGCTCCTGCTTTACTCTCCCACCTTGTAAAAGGCGAGGCCCAAGCAGTATAGAGCCTGGTACAGCACCCTTACAGCCCTCTTCAGGCAGCAGGAGTCCTATGTCACTAAGTTACAGTGGAAGGAAGACCTGCCTATTAAATACAACAAGGTTTAATAAACAATATTCAAAAAGGAAAAACACTTTTTCCAGCAAAAGTTTCCTTGGAAATCAGAACTCTTCTGGAAGGAGTAGTGCTACGAGAGCTTTTCAATTTAGCCTGAGTTCTAGCAGCAGGAAAAACAAAAGCGTTATCAGCACATCCCCTAAACTCGCTTACCACCTCAGCAACAGGTGGAGTAGAACAGAACATTATGCTCTAGCATCAGTTGCTTCTGGAAGGAAACGGCATCTTGCTTGCAGGTAGCTGTTTCATAAAAGGATCAGCTCTGTTTACCCTTTTCCTTGGTGTCTTCCAGATTTGCTACTCTGAATGACAATCTTCTATATCCAGCAACTCAGGAAAATTGTTGTTTAAAACCAAGAAAATTATTTATTTCCATGGTTTTAGCAGTCCCTCTTTTTGAAACATTTCAAGACTTTTCTACCTGTTAATCTTTATATCAAACCTGAATACTGGAGTTTAATGGCTAAGCTTTGGAAAGCGATACGGTCTTTTTAGATAGTGCATTCTTTCGCACTCTTTCTCCAGCATACAAAGACGTCTCAGTTTAGCATGGCTCTTCGCTTAATTGTCCATCCTTTTTCATCCTCAGCTATCAGTTGCATAATAATACCAGTGCAACTGGTGAATGAAAAGTTCTGATTTGGTGGCACATAGCACAGATGTATAACATCTGTTTCCGTCTTCTGCCTTTGACTTCTTATGGAACGCTGAAGAAAATTATTCCACCCTCTGACTTGGTTTCCCCATCTGTAAAGTGGAGTCAATAGCATTTATTCAGTACTGTTACCTTATTTTTAATTATCTGATGTGATAGGATACTACGCTGCTGCAGTACAAAGTAATCAAAGTTGAGGATAATTATAACTGGAGAACCACATCTACAAACTGAATTACAGGGTAGGGGTCTTTTTTGTTTCTCACATGCAATCTTTGCTCATTTAAATAAGCATCTAAAAACTGGGAGAAAGTAGCTGTTTGCTTAAGGCACAAGGCTGAGACTGAGGAAATCTGGACTCCTCCTGATACTGTCACAGACGCTGTGATCTTGGGCAAATCTTGGTGGATAATCATCCTTCTGGCTGTTTTAACTTAAGTGAGAACAGTATTTTTTAGTAGCGTCAACTGAGGTTTTAGGAGATGTTGTAACATAAAAGTTCATAAGAATGTTCAGAGTAATTTAGTTCCGGATTAAAATACAGCTGGCAGGAGAGATGGGCAATTACCTACTCTCTAACACAGACAGGGAACGTGTTCTCCCCCCAGCTGTTATTGTCCATACCTATTATTTCAGAACTCCTGGACACGATCGTGCCTCGCTGTGGCGCAGCTTCCACAATGAGGTCACCTGCAGCTTGCGAGTACAGCTGTTTGCCTCGCCTTCATTTTTAATTCATGGGCTTGTTGTGGGTGTTGGTTTTTTTTATCTGCTGTTTATTCTGCAAGCCCCTTTTGGGCACATTGATGCCTCCAGCGAGCTTTGTATGCCAGGGAATTATGGGTCCAGAGATTCTGCAAATCTGCATCCCAGCCAAAGCTTTTGAAAGCTGCTTCTTTTGAATGCCATGCATTTGGCTCGCACCCCTCCTTTCCTCTCTGTCTGTCTCTCTCTCACTCTCTTCCTGCCTTTCCCCTCTCTTCCCTCCCAAAGCTCCTCTTTCTCTCCCTTTCTCCCCCTTTTTTCCCCATTCTCCCTGCCCTCCTCTCTCTTGCCCTCTTCCCCCTTTTTCCTCCCACCCCCCCTTCTCCCTCCCTCCCCTTTCCCCTCTCCCTTTCTTTTTCCCTCTTTCTCCCCTAGCGATCCCCTCTGTAATGATGGGAAACTGCACTGCATGGTGAACAACTTGGCTGGGAGGAGTAAAGGGGCGCTTTTCCCTTCATAAAAGATGAGCTAGAAGCCTTTCTGCACAACGACTGAGACTGGTCGTTGCAGTCTGTGTGTGGACTGATGTCTGTGAGATCGCATGAGCTCTGTGAATTCCCACCTGGGCACCTCCAATGCATCAGGCAGCTTGAGAAGGTGTTCTGACATTCAGCTCCTCCATCCCAGCCCCGTGATGTCTATCTCATTGCTCCGTCAATAGGGATAACGTCCTTTCCCTTCTAGTTCTTTTTTTCCTGACTCTCTATTTTATTTTTAAATATTAAAGCACTCTGGGTTTCCCTAGTAAATCAGCGTGTGTGCGAAGTGCTGGTTACTTGTAGCTGGAGGCTGTTTTCCCCCTCTGATGGACTGCAAGCATTTTTTCTAAAACCGTCTCTTCTTTCCATCACTCCTCCTGTCCCCTCCTCCCCCGCCCAAGCCTCAGCAAGCTCAGCTGCACATAATGACATCCAATCTGTTCAGGAAAAGAAAAAAACAGGAGGGGGAGAATATTTCCCTTTGATTTATACAGAAGCTGAGTTGGCAGAGAACTCAGCTCAGGGGTGGGTGGAAGGGGAACCAAAAAGCAAATTTGTGATGCATGGGCATACTCTCCCCTGGGGTGGTGCCAGTCAGCACAGCAGCCAAAGCCGGCAGAGAAGCTTTGCAGGTTTCATGTGTGCGCCCAAGGCATCCTCCTTCCCAACGTATTACTATCGCCGTGCAAACACACACCCACAGTCTGGGGTTAATTTAATTTTAAAATGACATTAGAGATAACACAGGCCAGCTCGTTAGCACGAGACAAAACACATAGATCCCTGTGTAAAGACAGACTCAGGAAGAGGGAGAGGTCAGCAACCAAGTGCTTTTCTCATTCCAGCAGTCAGTCTCTGAGCCAGGGTCAATTCTTAAATGAGAAGGACATGCTAGGTTCAGAGTGAAAGGACCACAAAAAAAAGGAAAGAGAATCTTGTACAGCAGTTCAGGCATTGGTGTGGGATCTTCTGGCAAAAATCGTGTCAGGTCAATGAAATCATATTGATGTATATCGTATCACAGAAGATGTTCCCTAGCATTTTATACCCACATTTTTCATTCATATAAGACAACATACAAAAAGAAATCAAAGGTGCCCTAGTTTTATGTTTGATTGCTTTGGGAGTGATTATGAGTGGAAAGGACAGCGAGAGGGAGATGCAGGATATGTGGGCTGGTTCCATCAAGTCCTAATCACGCATGCAGATCCCCGATCTCCATTTTGAGCTACCACACAATTCTTGTGACACACGTCAGCTCTGGTCTGTTGTATCCTTATTACTCCATTTAAAATCTGCCTTAAACTCACACATAGGGAACTTCATTAACGCACAGATTTTGACCTGCAACAGACCCGCACTCCCACACTCGTACACGGATCCTGCTGTGTTTGCATCACAGATGTAACCCCCTGCTTTCCCAGTACTTGTGCCCCTTCCTGGCCTTGCCATTGACCTAAGTCTTGTTGCCCAGCTATTTTCACCCTTCAGCCCAGGTTGGAGTACGTCCTGCTGTTCCAGGCCTTAAGCCTGTTTTGATCGAAACCTGTTAGTCGCAGCGAGGCGTGGTGATCTCTGTTCTAGACAGTATCGTTATATGGCAGTTAACTACCAGGACCAAACCACAGAACTCATGGGTGCCTCCAAAATGAAATTACTTCAGTGCACTGAATAAACTGCTATCTACGCACCATTTCATTACAATGCTGGATGTATCTCATGGACGGAACGGAATAAACTTAACGAACACAGCAGTAATTTGCCATGCATAACTCTCTAGTGAAACTGATACTGGCTTGTCGTTTAGTTAAGTTTGCAACAAGGCAGGATGTGTGGTACAGAGAACGGAAAGCGCTGCAGCCCCCAATTATGAATGAGAATGGGTGTCTATTTTATGGGGCAGTCTCCATCGATTCTGACTGATTGAATACATTCCAGCTAAAATGGTAATTCGGCCTAGTCTGAGGGCCATGGGGAGTGATAAACACTGGCAAGTGAATTTGATGTTGACAGCAGAATCCAGATTGCCATAGAAATTAACAGTGTGTGTCTGTTGTTATTAGAGATTTAACCAGATGACCTGACAATAATTAATGGGGAGCTAAATTGAGAAGGTCTGTCTCCCTCTGGAGAACCATCCCTGAACCCTGGCTGTTCTCACCGAGTACACATATCCTGCATGCTCTGCGCAGGAGAGAGCGTTTGCACTCCTTGCATTTAATACCCAAACGGATGTGAGAACTTGGTGGGATGTGACCTCATGTCTGCCCAGAGACGGTCTCTAGGGAAAGAGCAGGAATGCATATGTTCCAGGAAGCGATATGCATTGCAAGGTCATTTGTGACCAACTGTAAAGAGGTAATGCCAGAACAAGGCTTTTCCTTGGCTCAGACCCACCTGCAGACACAAAGCCAAGCAAAAGCCAGGGCCGTCAGCTTGCAACAGGCTCATCTGTCCATAGCCACTCTTGAGTTTCCCGGTGAAAAGACTGTGCTGAACTGCTCAGCAGTGGTTGCTCTGGCAGAGGAACACAGTTCCTCTTGCATGCATAATCCTGATGTTTGTGTTCTCAGTGCCTGTGCTCCAAAGGACTCAGAAGATTCCACTGCATTTCAATAATTTAACTCATAACCTCTAGAAAGACAAGTGAGCATTCTTATTCTCTAGATAGGTCACCAAGGCATCCAAAGGTGACATGGTTTACCTAGGACATAAAAGACCCAGAGTATGGACTAGAAGCCCGACTTCGTGTCTTCTGGTGATGTTCAGAAATTCCTATTCGATTCCTTGTGATTTTAATGGCATTCGTAGAGCTCTGGGTCAGGCCCCAAGAACTTGTGCAGGTAAACACAGCCAAGCTGATGTTGTGTATTTAGTTCTGGACAGTTCTGGGCATAAATTCTCTTTTACTGCAAGATGGGGCAGGGGATAACACGTGGCAGACATGAATCCATAAACCGATATAGAGTAATTGAGTCAACCCCATTTTATAGCTTTCATTTAATTGTTAACAATATTAGAATAAAAACTAAGGATCGAAAAAAGTCAAAACTGCTGTGCTGCTAAGTGCTAAACACACAGTGAAAGGCAGTCCTAGCCTCAACAAATTTGCAGTCTAACTAAACGTACAGTATAACATAGAGGGCAGGAAAAGACACAGATGTTCGGAGCTCTGTCCCCAGGGAAATGGAACCAGGCTTCCCTGGGTCTCTAGCCAGGACCACATGGCTTCTCAGCTTCCCTTTCAAATTCTCCTTGTTGTTTGTCTCTTTTCTCTAGCAGAGTTTTGTTGGATCAGGGTGGTTGGGGAATGGACGTGGCTATAAGCCTGGCTTGCTTTGAGAGAAGAGTAGCCTGCAAGTTTAGTACTTAGTCACAGTTGTTCAGTTTCTGAATACCTCGGTTCCCAGTTGTGCCACGGTGGGCTGACGCCTGTCCTGGGGACACTTTATTTGTCATCTGCAGTGTCCTGTGGGGACTCAAGCCAATCATAGCCAGATGGCCTGGGGCCAGAATTGCTGGAAAACTGAATCACTAAGACAATCCCCTTCCATTTTACTCCTCACAACAGGTTTCCAGTCTCAGCACCCATCCGGATGATAATTAAACCCTAGTACTAAACTCTCCCCTCTACTCTCTCACAGATCTTCCCCTGAATAAGATTTCAGTCTTCAGCTATCCCCTTCAGTTGCAGGGTAAGAACAAATTAGTTTCCAGTTTTCTACATAGGTTTGTGTGTGTGCGTATCTAAATAAACAGACCAATATTCTGGTAACTGAATTGCTACCCTCCCCTTCCCTGCCTCAGGAGCATCTTGTTCCCATCTCCCTCCAGCAGAATAGTGAGCCAGAATGAAATGCCTGATTCCTAGTAAGTACTGTCAGCACAGCAGCTGGGGAGAAGAATATCTGAGGGAAATGCACAAGTGCACTGGCATTTATTTATTTCCTGGGGATATTTATATAGGACAGACCTCAGAGCGCAAGTGCACTTGATGCGTCTGTCAGCTACGGGGGGGATGAGACGGTGACACAGGCTGTACTCTGCAGTTTTTGCTCACAGAGCCCCCGTTAACTGCCACAGATGGACCCCAAGGCTCTGAAGGCTACTATGATTGAATCGTCATGTCTGACTACTGCTCGTGGGAGGCAAACAACCATGCAAGGTTGGCACTGTGGAACAAGATTAACTGCGATCACTGATTTGATTATTGTGCTAGTTCTCAGGTCCATAACTCTTGAGGATCACTTAGCTCATTGAGCCCTAATTCTATAACTGAGAAAGGATTAATAAGCAGCTTACCACAAACTACTACCCTTCCTCCTCTCTCCCTACAGTGTGCACAACCCTTTGAAGATGACAAGCCTGGGGGAAACAGTGTGGTGTTCGGCTAAGACATGGCAACTAGCAGTCTTGGCTCTGTTCAAAACTGTTCTTTTCATAGGCTTTAGTAATCACTTAGGAGCTTCAGCCTACCCCAGATGTGCTTTATGTGAGGTAATTAGAACTGGAAAACCTCTAAGGTTTAGAGAAGTCTACCAAGAAGTCCTTGTTTCCTTGTGCCTTTAACAGACTGTGTGTTATCAACGCAAAATCCAATTCTGATAGATGCTCAGAATCTCATAATCGCTCTCTGAATGCCTCTCTGTAATTGGTTTTATTGCAGAGAGCTACTTATCACTTTCTAGGACCCTGCATTTTTTAGCCCACTTGTTTATATCTGGCCTTAATTTTCTTATGCTTGTACAGTGTTTCGTATGTTGGATCTAAACCAGAACCTTGCAGTTAATGTCACTTAATATCCCCATGATCTAGTAAATAGGATCTTTATCTGAACTGGCTTTTCTTTTATTCAGCAAAGTTAGTTTACAGCTGATGAAGTTTTGCAAGAAATCAGCAGCCCAGTTTTACTTCGTCTGCTGCCATGCTGTAGTTCCTCCATGGACAGCTAGCTTGTCTGATGAAGATTCAGCATGCTGGGATCACTCCGATATCTGCACCATCCTCCCGTTCCCCTGTTAGGATTATCAAAACTAATCCAGGATTACAGATTAAAAGTTGAATATTGTTTAGCTGGTTATACAGAAATGGCAGGGACCCTGTTTGGTTGTTCTAACTGCTTGGTTTCTATAATGTTTCCTCCTTAAGGAATTAACACACGGTTCCTGGAAAATGAGACTTGTGTTTCCACCATCAGATGCAAACACCAAAGCAGTGAAGCTTCTTTTGTTTACAGTGATGAAAAAAAGGTTTCACTGCTAGCTAATATGCAGAGGTGCACGCTAGGACACCTAGCTTTTTGTGGGGCCTTGGGGAAGTCATGGCACCTTGGTACCTCAGTTTCTCTCTCTGCAGAACGCGCAATAACCTCTCAGGAAACTTTATTATTATTTATAGTGTGCTTTTCTCCTCTAGGAAAATTCCCTGCAAAAAGGTAATTTCACCATTTGTCAAAGGTATAGTTCTTTCTTCTTTACTAAGGCAGATTCGCCTTGACTTCTCTGGGAAGTTTGCCTGAGCAAACAGTGAGGAAAGCCTAAATCAGGTTTTAATTGCCCATGACTTGCCGTTTCTGGATTTTCCCAGCTCATTCCTCCCTAAACATTAAACATCCCCATGCTCCCATTTCCTGTAAACTTTTCAGAGTTTCTCTTTCCACTTAAACTTTCCATGTTCTAAAGAGTAAAGGTCCGGTGTTCAGAACGGGGTACATGAACGACAGCAGCCTGGATCCCACTATTTAATTGCAGCTCCTCTTCCTGGGCAGACGCCTGGCCCTGCACTCATGGGGCTAAGGACAACTGCTACTGTACAACATTGCTACAGGAAACGAGCACCTACGTCTGTCATCGTGTCTCGTTCCTGTTTCACAGAGAAACCCAGGCTAATCCTGCAGAGACGCCCCGACGGCTGCTGTCTGAGACACCGGCTGCAGTTATTTCCTGCGGGTATGCACCTGGGCCCGCGAGCTCAGCATCTGTCTGCTCCGGGGGAAGAGGAAGAGGGAGGAAGAGGAAGGGCTGGGTTAGCGGTCATGCAAGAGGCTGGTTTGCTTCCATGCTGCCTTCATCGAAGTGACACGCTGAGTAATTAACAGCCCCTTTCCACAGCTAGCAACACCAGACAGGGGAGATCTTTGTTCCTGTTTGGAGGGCCAGGGCTACAGGAGAAATTAGGAAACACAGAGATGAGAGCAGTTTGGCATTGTTCCACCAGTACACACTGTTTTATTAATAGGAGCAGCACATGTTTCTGAGCCATGGAGCCAGCCAGACACTGCAGCAGCAGCAGCAGCAAGCTGGGACTCTCTACTTACTGCTGTCACGCAGTAACTTAACCACCAGCGCAGAAGGCAAGTTGGTGCCCTTCTGTGAGGAGGTAATGGAAGTGAAAAAGGAACAACAGTCATGAAGTTGTTCCAAGCAGGAATTTATTTACTAAGAACTGGTCTTTTAGGGTAGCTGCTTCCTAAAGCTGTACTGACTTTGGTGGAGTTCTAGGCAGATGATTTGTCCCTGAGTTCATTTGCATAGTTGTAGTTGAATCAGCTATTATTTCTACCGGTGAAATACATATGATCTCTATTGACTTTGAACCTCCAGAACCAAAAATATTAACCAATTGTGAAACGCTTCTGATATGTGAAATTGGACTACTCAGACTTTCTACAGCAAGCACATTGTCTTTGGTGGCATTAGAGCACAGAATACTGGGCCCCGATAACTTTATTCTACCATTTCTTCAGTACATGCTCTCAAACAAATAACACTCCCAGCCCACGTCAGGGGCTTTCACCATCCTCACCACTATAGTGCCTGACCGTCTCACAATCTATAATGTATTTACCTACTCCTTGTCCTTGTTAAATATGAGAGAATTGTTCTTTCAGCATTGTAGAGAGGAATCTGACACCCTGGAAAGCTACATCAGTTGGCAGAGCTCATATGGAAGATCTGTGTTGACAAAGGAGAGTGAATACAACTCTCCCAGCTGCTGCATTAGTGTTGTAATCGTTGCACTGGCCTTCACTGCGCTTTGCTAAGCAGCTCTCACACGTCAGCAGCAGAGATCCAAATTTTAAAAATGTTATGCTTTTTGAATGCTTCAGTTTGTCCCTACAACATTCTCCATAGGTGATAATTTACAGCAAATATGGCACCTATACATATTGTTAATTATTTCTGTTTTGGTTACGCCAGCTTCTTTTTCACAAATAAGTTTCATTTATACCAGAGGTTTTTTTCCCAATAGGCTTTATTCTTCTGCTTTTAGGGAGGTATTCAGATAGCCAGTCAGTTGTTAAAATGAACCAAGCTCATCTTCCTTCATTTGTCTTTTTTCCTATTTGCTTTTTAGAAAAAGTTATGATAGGTAAGACTGCCACCAGTATCCCTATCTAATTCAGGTTAATTCTGTGCAATTTATGCATGCAGACAAGTTCAAGGGAGAAAAAGCCATCAGTATCCCCCTTTATTTGGTAAGGTTTTTATCTTATTGATTAGTAGAAAAAGCAGGGGCATCCCAATGTTACTAAATTGCTCAGTATTCCTTCTTCTGTTCAGGAGCTGCTATTGTGGAAACAGCACTCCATAGCCTGCTTGTTTCTTCTTCACAGCTGATGTGCACCAAATTGTTTCTGTAATTGACATAATCTGTATTCTGTTCTCATTAGATTATTCCCACCTACAAATATTCTTCAGAAGTCTTCATCCATGAAATGACCTGCTATAATGCAAGCTGTCCCAGTGAGCCCACTGGAACTGGTACTTACATGAGTAAGGCTTACAGCACTTGATCCCAAGCTATTTAGACTTCAGTCACTCGGTTACTGTCTAGTCCTACCGGGAGGCAGGATGACTGTACACAACAGAGCAAGCTAGGAACGTTTGATTCACCATCACAGATTCTTTTGCCCATGTCTGCCTATTTGATTTAAAAATATATACATGCCAAGGGGCTTGATATGTCTCTTGTGCCCCATTTAGCATCTGCTGAGGATCCCGGAGCAGCCTGCAGTGTAACACAAGTCACTGGAGGATAGATCTGATAGAGGGAAAAAACAAAGCAATTGATACCCTCAGGCTCCAGAAGTCTTCAAACTGATTCTTGCTGACTACAGGCAACAAAGCAATTTATGGCAACATGGCTGAAAGTTCCTTTTATTTCAAAGCTGCTAAACCCTCCCTGGCACTTAAAGTCACTTTTCATAAGGCAAACCCAGCGAGCTTGCTGGTTCCCAAGATCTCAGCCCCAGGAAGCTTTTAACAGGAGTCAAAACAGACATTAAGCACTGGGGAGGAATCAGGGAGACATAAAACAGAAATTAGGGTTTAACACGGGGCCATGAGGAGCTCAGTAAAGAAGTGACAATTTTTTCATGTGTTGTTTCCTTTCTATGGCATTTCCCTCTTGGTCAGACCTTCGGTATAGCTTTTCCCGTGGAAGTGGCCCGCTTGGTCCAATGAATGAAGTGCACTCTGCAGATGGAAGCTGGGGTGTTTGGAAGCGGGTGTTTGGAAAGTGGTAGCCAGATTATTTTATTTTAAGGCTCTATTGCAGCAAAAGGCAGGAAAACAGACAGGGGGAGAGTAGTGAGTGGTTCACTGGCACCGATTGTCTACCACAGCAGGTTCAGCACTTAAATTTGAGTGACTTCTCTCTCCAGATGGTTGGTGGGAGCTGACTACCCAGATCTTTGCATAGCATGCTCCATAATGAAAACGTATGGCATCACTTGCTATCTTTTAAAAGCTTTTTTCTTCAACCCAAGTATAGCTCACTGTATTACGGATCCCTTCTTTGCCTGATGCAGAAAAAATGGGTATCTGTCATACGCCTAACCAGGGACTCTGAGCTAGGAGTTCCTTTATTTCAAGACAGACTAACTCATGCTTTTACAACTGCATAATTCTGCCATAATGTAAGTGTAGTCTTCCTATCCTTTTGCTGCTGCCACTGCGGCTCTCTTCACTTCCACTGTAGCTGAGGCTTGTTTCTCTCCCAAGCCATGTCATAAAATCATTCTGAAAAACGCAGAGGATTTACACTGTTTAAAAAAACCTCTTTTCTTAACATCCAACTATCCTGATTCTCGAAAAACAATAAACAATGTAGGAAGATTTACTAATTAGAAGTACCCTCAAGAAAAACATGTCACAGAGAAATTGATAGAATGCCCTTAATGTTACATGCTATGTTGTCGGTTTGCATGCTTTTCTCTGACCTAAATATTCAGTGTAACAGGTGATTCATATACAGTCACTGATTCTATGAGAACTGAGAAATTCAAGTAATCTAAAGAATGTATCTTTGTATCCTCTCACAAAGCAACAGTTATTTTATGGAAGGTAAACAGACTTATAGAGGCGTCATCTTCAGAAATGCTGGATAGAGGACATTTCCAGTTATGCCAGGGTGCATACCAGTGTCTGGCGTTTCCAGAAGTGCAGTATAATGTTACTTGCCCAACAGTAGCTAGTGATTTTGCCTGAATGAGGAACAGAACTATATTATTCTGAGTTCTGGTGCCCAAACCAAACTGCTAACCTCAATATTGTAAAACGGAGAAAAAAGTCAAATAGGTTTTGCTCCAGTATAAGCTACAAGCTGTAATTCATTGTAACTCAGGGTCAGGTAAAATTATCATGTACACATCTTTATATGTATCAATCCTCAGTGACATCTTGACTGGCATCTTGTCTGAAGCACGTGGGTCACTAAGCTCTGCCCATGTTCAATATAAATCAGTTTCCACATTCTGTAAATTAATTTTCTGGATATGAAAAAACACAAATCTGCCCTCTTTAATATGTCCCCAGTAGTCCGAGTGACCTTGTTTGTTTGTTTGTTTGTTTGTTTTCTCAATGGTGTCAGGATTTTGCACGTAAATCATTAGACAAACCTGGGTTAGACTGAATTCTACTGACTCCTTTCCAGGCAGAAGTAAGTCTAAGTTCCTAGACAGCCATTCTCATGCTCCAGTTAACCTCAGCTTATGTGTTACACATGATATGTGTGACGCACTGGATTCCCTTTGTTTCCCCCACTTTTTATTTCCATCCGAGATGTGGCGTGAACTGGGAAATGCAATCAATGAGAAGAGTGTACAGGAAATGGAAGCCATAAACAAAAATGACTGCTCGAGTCTCAGCGAGGTCTGGAGTACAGTTGTTGAAACAAACCACTGGTGACCCAGAAAGATCTGAAGCTAAACAGAACGCTTTCAAGATGGAAATGTGGGACAAAGATGGCATAGATGAGTTGGTAATGGTCTCATCTTTTCTTTTGTAGACTCTGTTCCAGATGTAGCTTTAAAATAATAGCAGCATGTTGGACCCACAAAGGGCAAGCCTGAGAGTCAGGAAACCTTCATCTATTGTGAGACTTACATTGTGATTTTGTCTTTCTAAACCTGGAGAACTATCTTTTAAAAGATCCCAATAGCCAGAGCTGGAGGTGCGTTATCAGAATAATTCAGCTTCCATTTCAGGACTTGTAAATACAGACCTTTACAGTCTATTTGTGGGGCATATAAAAAGAAGAAACTACCTAATACTGATGTCTTGAGATGTGCTACACAGGAAAGACTGTTCTTCCCAGCCTTAAAAATCTATAAGCCTGTGTAAGTGTCCAGATATTCAGCAACAAGAAGCTTCAGGCTTTATCCATTAGCACAAGGTGAACAGGGAAATTGTATTATTCTCAAGAAACGGGGTATAATGAGGGGATATTATGTGTTGTTCTCAATGGGAGATACTTGGGTTTGAACTTTGGAAAATCTGGATGCTTCTCACAGATGTTAAAAAGAAAACATAGGGGTTTGGATTCTGACATGGTGTAGATGCTAAGCCAGCTTGAAAATTTTGGCATCAGTTATCTCAGGTTTTAAACAAGGGCTAATGAGATTTTTCCTCTTTTTTTGAGGCTAAATGCCACTAAATGCCAAAGTTCACTACACCTACTTAAATTAAAAGTTTGTTATTTAAACAATAAAGGCAACATCTAGAATGCCCTTCATTGTCTCAGGCTGGCCTAACCGTACAGAAAAAGTTATCAAGCAGGTATTTGTAGTTTGGGGGCAGTTTGAAGCAGCCATCCGTCACAGTGACGGTGTGTTTTCTAGGGTTTGTGTGACAGGGCTCCTAGGATCTCTTCTCAGTTCTGCCTTTCATTTTGCTGTTTGGTCTTTGGCAAGTTACATCGCTTTTCTGCCTCCATCTTCACAGCAGTGAAATGCAAAGTGTACATTTGTGTCTGTGAGGATATCTGGGATCTGTGAGGCCTAAAATTAATTCAGCAAAGAGCTCTGATGATTATGATAGTATTCCAGAGTAGGATACTATATACAGGGACAGTGCCAAGTTTCAGTTATTTTCTTTAAGTAATAGAGAGCATAATGGTAAAAATAATCCAGTTATGACAAACTGAGGTGGACTGAAAACTGGCTGCATGGCTGGGCCCAGAGGATTCTGGTCAGTGGCACAACGTCCAGTTGGAGCCACATCAGTAGTGGTGTACCCCAGGGGTTGATACTGGGGGCAACAGCGTTTAGCATCTTCACTGATAACCTGGATGATGGGGCAGGCTGCACCCTCAGTAACTTTGCAGATGATAACTAGGAGTGACTGGCAGACCGGATGGTTGTGCTGCCATTCAGAGGGACCTCGGCAGGCTCGAGAATTGGGCAAAGAAGAACCTTATGAAGCTCAACAAAAGGAAATGCAAAGTCTTGCACCCAGGGAGGAGTAACCTCAGGCACCAGTACATGCTGTGGGCTGACTGGATGGAAAGCAGCTTTGCAGAGAAGATCTTGGGGTCCCAGTGGACAACCCGCTGACCATGAGCCAGCAGTGCATCCTCACAGGAAGGCAGGCCAACGTCATCCTGGGCTACATGAGGAGGAGCATTGCCAGCAGCTCAAGGAAGGTGATCCTTTCCCTCTACTCGGCACTGGTGAGGCCACATCTTGGAGTGCTGTGTCAAGGTCTGGGCTCCCTAGTACAAGAAAGAAACAGACTTCTTGTGCTCGATCTAGACATAAGAAAAAGCATTTACTGTGCGGGTGGTCAAACGCTGGAACAGGTTGCTCAGGCAGGTTGTGGAGTCTCCATCCTTGGATATATAAAAAATCCGACTGGACACGGTGCTGAGCAAACCACTCTAGCTGACCTTGCTTGAGCAGGGTGGTTGGACTAGATGATCTCAACCTCAGTGATTCTGTGATAAACTACATCCTTGTTTGTGTCATTATGAGGACTCATATGTGACTCAAAAATCCTTCTGTTCTAAGAATTTGAGAGTCTTAACATTAATTTAAATGGGAGTCAGATCAGGTTCCAAGATGTCAGAATGGCAGAATGCTCTTTATCTCGTAAAGCTCCTAGGCACCTTTTACTGGAATTAACTCTGGGCTTTTTTCCCTTCAGATATTCTCCAGCCTTTGCAAAGGAAACTGCAGTAACAAATCAGATTCTGCAGTAACACATTTTAAGTCCTGAAGCAAAATTCAGCAGTTTTAGAGGGACAGCATAAAAGGGAATGGGGTGGGGGAAGTGGGGTGGGAAGTATTTATAATCCCTTTAATATTTTAAAATTTAATTATTTCCAAATTGGGTTAGCGAGACTGACAAGAATACTGCGTCTAAAGCATGGAGCCCAGAGGCAGCATTGGAAAATGAGAGGAGAAATTAATAATAAAAAACCCCCTATTGCTTCAAGGCAGCAGACTGGAACACTGACATTCCATTACTCCGTCTGTCTGCTGAATTCATTTAGCATCTGTGGCCTAAATAGGCTAGTTTTAAAGAGGCATGCTCCAGTTTTTATGTTGGAAGGGGGCGGGGGTTGGCAGAGGATTTTTCTTCATTGAAATCTGTCTCAAGAAGGCACATCAGCTTATAGTTAATAGGGTAGCGTAATGCTAACCTCTTAGCAGTTGTAGTTAAAATAATATCTTGGAGTGGGTGGTAATGCCTTACAGTTTGGGGTCTGCATCTAGCATTTGGGCCACTGCAGTTAGATTTCTGAGGGCAAAGCCGGAGCAATACCGTTGTGTATGTAATGGAAGCACTAGGTCTAAATCTGTAAAGGCATGACATCAGCCATTGCTGAAGTACAGCCATTTCCAGCATCTCTGTACTCAAGGTATTAAAAGTGCAGATTGTCAAACTGTTTTCCTTACCTCTTCTCTGAAAAACACAGTCTTGTCCAGCAGCACGGCATTCCTTGACACAAACTGCTCTCTTTCAGGAGTGCCACCCCAGGCATCACGGCAGCAATTGCTGCAACACACATTTTCTTCCTCAGGATGCTCCTTTTCAGCTGCTAACTCCAGCCACCTTTGCACGGCCTTTGTAAGATCTAAGATCAAAAGCCTGAGGCAGGCTGTTTGCAGTATTACAGAGAACTTCGCTGCGTGTACTGGAGGCTAGATAGATGGCTTGACAGCAGGCTGGAAGGGAAAGAAGAGAATGATTCTCCACTTTATTTCCTAGAAACCTACAAGTGTTTCACTTCTGGGTATTTTCTGAAGCATCTGGATACCAGGAGGATAAAAGGTACCAGTGTAACCTCCCAGTAAGATCAATTGTTTAAAGCTTTCTGTGTATTTCCAGTCTTCTTTGGCTTCCTTCCCAAGACTACAGAAACAGGTCTGTGAATTTCCTTGGAGTAGAGTATAATGTGTTCTGTATAGTTCTTTTTTTTCTGTTTCCATTTTATGCAAATAATCTTTGATTCCCTTTCCCCTAATTTATCATCTTCAAGGTCTTTGTGTAAATTATGCAGAAAGGAAAACCATGGATTTTATGGAAAGTCATATATAAGCTGTTAAAACTGGCCTTTTCTCCTCCTCCTCATTGTTCTTGGCTCTCAGTGTGGATTTTATCAAAAGGTTTTGTTTAGTTTAATGGAGATTACCCAACAGACAGCAGGCATGATAAAAAATTTTACTGATGCAGTCTACCATGAAACACGGCCGTGCTTTCTGATTGCAAGCATATAGGGTCTTATCCAGCAAGAATCTCAGAGCTACCTGCAGAGTCCAAGTCTCCAACTCTCATTAGCTCAGTGAATCCCCGTGGGCTCTTAGACCTTATTAACTGTCAGCTGGCGGAGAATGACTTCGTCCAGTCTTGAAGGAAAGAGGAAAGGCTAGATCCTCTGATTTCTTTAGGTAGTGTGCTGGGAGTAAGACCTCATGAACTGCCCAGAGTTGCTATCTAGTTCCCTGTCAAGGAGATACTGCTGATTTCTGAGAAAATTTAATCTGGCTAGTATTTGGGATCTGAAGAGAATCTTGCCTATTGTCATCCAGCCATAATCAACGCTGGCATAGGCATCCTCCAGCAAAAAAATTCCTGCCCTAAAAATGTATTCACAGTTTCATTCCTTTCATTGGCTTTTTTTTCCATTATTGAATACCATCATCGTCTCCTCTTTTGGTCATCTTCTGCTTGATTCTGCAGACACTGAAGTCACAGCTAAATTGGCTTAAGAATGTAGTTGCTAAGTGTAAAGATGCATTCATGCTTCTTGAGATCATCCACTCACAGCCTCTACCCTGGCTGCTACTACAACTGTGTACTCTGTAAACTTTTTTGCTTTGTCCTGAACTAGTTATTTATGCTTCCAGGGGGGCTATCTTCTTTTTTTTGCATTTCAACAGAATTGAGAATAAATACCTGGCTTGCATCTTCCCAAGCACGTGTGCTGCAGGGAAGTCTAACTAAGGAGAGCCAGCCTCTGCAGAGTTGCTTTTAAAAAATTGTATTATTCCTTCTTTCTCCCATTAGGCAGCAGTCCAGCCAAATTTACCTTTGCTTTTACTTAAACGTATTTCTTTTCTATTCTTTTTATACAGCAACAGTCTGGCCTTAGGCAAATCTCCTGGGAGACTTGGTTAAAATGCACCTGTGCTACACAGGCAAACATATATTACAAAGTTGATGTTGCTCTCTCTTGGCTAAAACAGTAATATTTCACTATGGCTCGTGCTCCTCCTCACAGGTCTTAAGGGATTCATCTCCATCACAAAGGAAATGTCCTGTAGTGTTGAAAGAGGACTTAATTTCAGTTATCATTATTTCACAGAATGAGAACTGTACAGTTATAAATCACCAGAGAATTTTCTGCAGTTTTCATTGAATTCTTTCTGCTTTGGGCTCATAACTATTTCTTCCAACTCACAGCCTTTTCTACTAAGCTTCCTTCTTTCTTTAACCTCTCACCTCTGCCTTTCCTTTTTTCTCCATGTAGAGAAATAACTCCCAATTAGACCCATGCCCAAAATTATCCAAGTTTGCTTGCTATCTTCTTATTCCCTTTGCTTATGTATCTTAATGGCATTGTCTGCCTTGTCTATGTTGATAGCAATCAATTCTGTAATCATATCAAAACTAGCACAAGAAGACCTATTTTTGGTGAGCATATACATATTACTGTTAGAGATATGATTGTTAGTGGTAATAATAAATCATGGGTTGCAGTGATTTCACTGACTTGTATTTAACTTGTATTTGAGAGGTTCCATCTCTTTAAGAACTTTCCTTTAGGGAGTAGCTTAGTTCATTTTTCTGAAAAGAAGCAACGCCCTCCCCCAGGTTGTTTCTTGACTGAAGTAATTGCTGTGACTCCTCAGGTCCCAGACAACCAACAGATAATTAGTTCCAATTAAGGTCTCTCACAGGTGTTTGTGAAATTGCCGTTTGGAAGCAGCAGTTTCTCCTGAAAGGTGAGCTGAATAGTGGGGAAGGGAGCACCAAAGATCAGAGTGAGATGAGAAACAGCAAGAGATCGATCCTGGTGCAGTGGTGGTTTTTGTTTAAGCAGGGGTATGTATGAGATATCTTTTTTTACTTTTAGAGATGTGACTGCTCAGTGTGGGTTCTTGTTGGGCCCTTTTTTTCCTATTTAAAAAAAAAAAAAGGGGCAAGCGAGAAGTAATCTTAGAGTAACCCATGTGTGTGAGCTATGCTGAAGAAAAGCCCAGTGAATACACAGGGCTTCAGTTTTACCATGAAGTAAGCCAGCCAGGATCAGTCCCAGTAGGTTACTGCCCTTGCCTGGTTCACTTCATAGTAAGTCTGAACTAATGTGTCTTCCTTGCAGAGAGTTGGTGTGCGTTAGGTAAGCTGAGCTTGAGTTGCCTAAGAACTCCTAAGTAAAGCATAGGGTCTGACCTTTTCTTATGTTGGCTTTTTACTGATGTGGCCGTTGTGTTTGTCAAAGCTGCTTTTCATCCTCATCCGATGAAGAGAAAGAATCATGTCTGTGACTAGCTTTAGCCTGTTGCTCTGTGCGGGAGGTAGGAGGGAGTTACAGAACCTGTAGTTGAGGAAAAAAAGTATCTATAAACCTGTAATGTGACTAAAACCACAAAAAAAAGCTGCAGGTTTTAATTTCTTTCCCAATTGTCATTATTTCTCTTTGTCTGCCCTTAGTGGTGGTGGTTGTTATGCGATCTTTCTAATTATATACTGGCGCTTTTTTTTTAACAAAAATGCACTGTTTCAGATTTGCAGGTTGCAATGGATACTGCTCTGTGCTTGCATCTAGTTATTGTATTGCACTGAATTTCAGTTTGTGGCAGTAGTTTGAGCCAAAATAGTGTTTTTTATTGTAGACTGCAGGAAGTAAGTGTATGTAAAACACCAGTAATGTTAATCTTGTCCCAAAATCGTGCCAGCATTGCTTCACCTGCTATCGTAGTTAAGCAATGTAGACTCCTCCCCCCATATGGTTTACACGAAGGCTCATTTTCACTTACGCAGCTGGGAAGAGTAACTACTTCAGCGGCAGTCGTTACTGAGTGGGACTGCTAACCTGGGCTCTCCAGACTTGTTACCTGTGATCCCAGAAGGCCCCTTTGAGCTCTCTGTAGCTGCTGTAGGCAGGGCGCTCCGTTTGGGCTATGCCCGTATGCTGTATGCCGTGTGAGGTAAGTGGATGCCCTCGGGAAAGACTGGAAAGCTTCATGGCTGAATATTGCATGGATTCAAGTATTCTTCTGTCTTTTTGTCACCCACGAGCTCCATCAAACCTTCCACGGCAGCAGACACAAAGAGAAGAAAAACTGAATACATTTTCTGAATTTTGAAGGCAGGGCAAGCTCTGACAGCAGTTTGTCTCCCGTTCCAATTGAAACTACGAACCCTACCAATATTCAACAAGTAACTGGTGACACCTCAGACAGCTATAATCATCAAAGCATTAAAAAACTTGTTTAAATATATTCCTACCTGGCAAATGCATAGGACTGGATGAACTAAAAGGTATTAGTCTCTCTTAGAAAAGCTGCTATATCTGGCAGGGTTTTTGAGACCACCTGGGATATCTTACTGTCTGCTGATTTTGGTGGCAGGTAGCTACCTGTGTGCTCTTGAAAATCTAAGTATTATCTACAGGTTTAGACACTTAAACGTTTCTAAACACTATGTGCTTAATCCTGTGCCACTTGCCATGTACTCTACCTCATTACAAAAGTGGAGGACAGGTGCAACCCAATCAAAGTATCCTGGTTTGCTTGAAAATTGGAATATTAAGATAGTGCTTATTTTAATCCAGCCATTTATCTGTAATTTATTCTGCGTCTATATTACATGCCTTCAAGGGTAGTAGCAAGTTAGCCCATGTAGCCAGTTTAGCTCAATTTATGCATCTTTCTGATACACATTCAAAGAAATGAATTTGTGATCCATGTGGAAATAACTTCATGACACAGGGATCACGTATGTTGCTTTTGCAACGTAACATGCAGTAAAATCCGTAATGTAATAGGTTTCTGTCATGGGAGAGGAATGAAATGCCACCTATTTCAGTTGTTGGCAATATATGGTCTCTGAAATGTGTGTGTTTTCTGAGAAAAAGCACTGGAGGTATCTTTTATCTAGATGTAATACCCAGCTGTTATGCAATTATGTTTTCTTGCTTATGAGATCTGTAGTTTATTGAGGAGAGAAGAAAATGACACAACCTGTCTTGCGATTGCCAGCTTGTTCCTTTACTCTGCCCCACGCAGGCTGTATCCCGTACACGACAGTCTACGTGCCGTGGCTGGGATCAAGCAGGAACAGCAGATAGGTGTTAGTAGTGACTGAAGCTAAATGAGAATCAGCTGAGTAGAGGGTAAGTTTGGTAGGCCATGCAGGTGAAAACGATACCTGGTTTTATATGGCGGGGTTTGAGGCAGCAAATTGTGACTAGAAATTGCGTTCTGTTCTGTTACTCTTGTTTCTGTGTTGTGCTGCCTTCTCCTATGGTATAATATCCAGTTATGAGAATGAGGACATATGGAGAATGCAGATAGGCAATCTAACTCTTGGGTGAAAATTATACAACGCTTTTTCCTGCTGTTTTCATAATTAATTTGATATTACAGGCTTTACCTGTATGATTATTTCTACTGACTTCTGATACTTTATTCACTTTGTTAAAGACACATTGAGGAAAATAAGTGTTTCAATTTACTGACTTTCTTAAAATTGTACTGTACCTGAAATTGTTCCTCTGTCTTGGTGTTTGGCACGACAAAGAATAGCAAAGTTTTCCCAGGCAAGGATAGGCATATTTTGAATAGTGTGCAGTGCTTTGTTCCATGTTATGTTTTCTATATGCTACATCCTCCAAAAAAGAAATCATGTTTTAATAACTGGAAGAATATTTACTAGTTTCTATCTTCTATCTATAAATCTAGAAACTTGATTACTGGGAGTCGAAGTATGTGGACTTCAGTGGCAAAGGAAATGTAATTGTCTTTTAAAAACTTCTGGGGAGGGGGAAAAGTATATCACAATCTATTATTAGCCCAAAAGAAAACCATTATTTTTCCTTTTTTTCTATTCTTTTTTTAACCCAGGAATATCTTGTGACATAACTCAGCCACTTCTCATCCTGACTGTGTGTAGATTTTTGGGCCTTAAACCTGTCACTTTTCTCAGATTGCAAAATTCCTAACTTTATTCACAAAATGGCACTGGCCTGAATACAAAGTGCCACACTTTATGTGGGAGGAAGAAGACAGGAAAAATGTTGTGGCAGGTGGCTTAAAATAAATAAGAATAAAACAAGCTCTGTTTGAAACTGCTTGGAGGTCTGAAACATTTGAAGCAGTCTCTGCAAACCCGGGTTGCTTTGGAGAGCACTTGTGAGAAGGTCACTTGCAATTATCATATGGTTTTGGAATTTTTTTGCATGGATATTATTGCGAACAACACAGTGTGTGTGCATTTGCATCCTAGGAGATACATAAACTAAGCTCAAAATACCACACCAAGACCCTAATTATAAATCCAGATATAGGGTACATATCATGGACCTGTATGTTAAATATAATGCACCTGAGACTAGGATTTGGCCTTAAAGCTATAGTTCTGCTTAAGTTTTTTCTCTGCCTGGATTATAATTTTAGTAATGTGAATAAGAAACTGTGCAGATGCTAACCAGATGCTAATATCAAACTGTAGTTCAACATGTTTCCATGTAATAACTACAGTGTTACTATGGTGATAACAGATTCACTAGAGGTTTGATTTAATAAAGCAGGATTGCATGTTAGTATCTGTACAGTTGCCATAGTTTTAGCCAAACAATTGTGCTTCTTCTGACTGAATTGATGGTGTTGCCACTGAGTTTAGTTTCCCTTGTAAATCTCTCTTTCAGGAATACATTTGCTATGTAAGCAGGTTCTAGTATATTGCTTTAATTGACCTCTCTTCTCTCCAATGGCAAAAAGAGAATAGTTTTGAATATGAGCAGAAAAGCCATTTTGCTTAGAGGGGTTTTTTTTCTGTCCTTCTCTCTCTCTCTCTCTCTCTCTCTCTCTCTCTCTCTCTCTCTCTCTCCCTCTCTCTTCTCCAAATGCTGCATTTGACTTCAGCTTTGAAGATATTTAGGCCAACTGCCCAAGACTTCCCAAGAAAGCCCAAGAAGTTAGAATAAGCAAAGAATCTAAATTGGCTTTGACATGAGATCACTTGTACTTACAAGTGGCAGAAAAGGATGTTCAGTTTTATTGCCACCCATCCAAGAAACCAAGTGATAGGGGCTTGTATGTTGTTATTTTAAGCTAATAAACTGCAATCTGATGGGTACTGAAGGCCAAATTCTGCTGTAAGATCTGCAGTTACCAGCTCAATAGCTTTGTGGTGCTGGTTTGAATGCACCCCAGGAGAACTGCATATACTTTCGTTCTTGCACTTTGGTTCTGATCTTCCTTGCCTTGCATCCTGTCTAATCATTTGCAGATCTACAGGGCAGCTACCAGCACCGTGAGAAGAGAAAGCAATAGAGTTTCCACTCGCAGCACCCTGTAAAGACACAGGAAAGTTAGGTCCAAATGAGTCAACTTCTTCCCCGACCTCAGACCCAGTACTACTCCTTTTCTAACTAGTGGAAAGCTTTGCAGCTTTTTATGGTGCAGGATCTTCTTAACCGTCTGTAGCTCCACTTACATCGATACGGTTGCATGAAATGGAGGGCGGTGCGTGGGTCAGAACTGGGAACTCATCTGTTTGCTAGGAGACCAAGAGGAGCTTTTGGCTTCTTTTATGTCTTAATAATAGAAGTAATGATAACAATAATTAATAACTATAATGATAGTGATCACCTTCCAGCTGAACATGTGCAATTTGTATTGCCTCAGCATTACTGCCAGGCAGAGCTTCATTGATATTCCGAGCATCGCCGCGTCTGTCACTGCTCTATGCACTCTGGGTCTGGAATCCTTGGGGAGCCTCGCAGCTGTCAAATTGACTTCCATCATTTCTCTCTGAGCTGAGAGACAAATTATCCAGCCAGCCATCAGACTAGACTTTGCAATCTCCAAGTGATAAAATGCTGCCTCCCAGTTCAGACAAATAGTTTGACCCGTGAGAAGGGGAAGGCTGGCTGGGAGTCCTGATGCCGGTTGTGTTTTGGTGTCCCTTCTTTATTCTTTAAAAGCTGCTGTTGGGCTGGGGTTTGGGTTGGGTTTGTGGGTTTGGTTTTTTTTTTTTTGAGATGTTCTGGTCTAATGATTTGGCGAGCGCCCGAGTCGGTGACACATGGCGGCTCAGGGCCACGCGGGGAGAGGCTGCTGCTCCTGGGCACGGCCGACGGGGCTGGCGGGCTCAACGTGCAGCTGCGAGGGTGTGCGCGTTTCACCGCTCAGCCGTGGCTGTGGGAAGGCAGAATTTACCCCATCGAGGGTCTGGGACGGTGAAAGGAATTGGAAAGGCTTCCCCAGTTTCTCACTTGCTTAACTACAAAGAGGTTTTGGGCAAGTTTCTGGTTCTTCAGAACGCTGCTTGGGAAGAGCCTAAGCCCCCTCCCCACATCGGTGCTCGAAGGCGAGGGCCCCGGCGGGGGCCTTTATCCGGGACCCCGGTCCTGCCGCGGGAGCGCGGCCCGAGCCTTCCGAGGCCGGGCTCTTCTTCCCTGCCCGTCTGCTCTCGGAAACGGGCAGGTGCTCAAGATGGAGGGGCGGCGTTGGGGGGCCGCGCCGGGGCCCGCGGGGTTTTAATGAGGGAAAAACCGCGGGCTGGACTCGACCGCGGTGGAGCCCCCCCGGAGGATCGCCCCTTCGCCCGGGCGGAGCCCCGCCGCGGCAACCGGGGAGAGGCGCTGGCCCGGCGGCGGCTCGGCGGCAGCCGCTGCTCCCGCCCGGGCCCCTCAGGCCCGCGGCCGCGGGAGGCGCAGCGCGGCTCGCAGGGCCGGAACCCCGCGGCGCTTCCCTCCGCCCGTCTGCGGCCGAGGCGGCGGCGCCGCCCGCGCCCCGGGTGCTGGCGCTGCCGCGGCTCCTCCCGCCCCCAGCGCCGGGGGGGGCGGGCGCGGCGCGCAGCGGGGCCGCGGCGGGGGGACGGGGCGGGGCGGCCGCCGCCCGCCAGGGGGCGCCGCCGGGGCTCTTAAAGGGGCCGCCCCTCCGCGCTGTCGGCGGGGGCGAGCCCCGGCGAGGGGCCCTGGGCGGGGGCACCTCTGGCGGCGGCGGCTCCGGCGGCGGCGGCTCCGCTCCGCCTCCCCGGCCGGGCCCTTGGCGGGCCCCCAGCCGCGGCGCGGGTTCCGCCGCTCCCCGCCCCAGCTGCGGCGGCGCACGGGGCCGGGCTCTGCAAGCGCGTGAGCGCCCGGTGCCTGAGGCGGCGCGAGCGCCGGCGGCCGCCATCTCGCCGCAGGCAGAGGCCGCCGGAGAGGGGGGGCCCACGGGTGTCCCTGCTCCTCGAAGGCCGCGGCCGGGCACAGGGCCCGTTGTCCGCTGCTGCGGCGAGGCCCCTTCCCTGCAGGGCTGGGCCCGCCTGCGCCCCGCGGCGGGGCGGTGCTGGAGGAGCGACCCCTCCAGCGCTGCGCTGGGCGCTCCTGCCAGAAGCAGCGCTGGGCTCTTTGCTGAGGGGCGTGAAGGTGGAGGAAAGACGGCAACTGTGTTTGGAAACTGACTGTGCTTGGAAAGCTGTGTGAAAAGAAAGCAGCCGAGCAGTTAAAAAGGCCCTTCCGTAGGAGGGCATCGCTGTCGCGCTTGCGTTGGGTTGAGAGAAGCTGACCGCGAAGTGGAGGACTTCCTCCTCTGAAAAATCTCCGTGTGTGGTGCTGGGCTGAGAAGGAAGCAGCACTGAAGTGCCGCTGGCCCGTGCCGTAGCTGCTCGGGCTCTCCCTGCAAAGGGCCCGTGTACCGAGGGCTCTCGCTCAGGACGGTGCCTTGACCCGCTCTTCCTCCTCGGGGCGGTTTGTGGAAGTTTTTCATCATAAGAGGAGGAAGTGAATCAAAGAGGTGAGGTTGACTGGAAGTAACACCACTAGAATCTACCTTTGGGTTGTTTCAGAGGCAGGCAGTGGGTTTTTACATCTAGAGCAAGAGATGGCTCAGCAGTTCTCCAGCCACTGATATCTTCCCCTAAAACAAAGGTTGCCCATGCACTTGAAGACCAGGCATATCCCATAAAGCATGACATACATCTTAGTTTATCATCTTAACTGAATATGTGGGTGCTCAACCCTTCAAGCAAGCTATCCAGCATCAGTCCCCTATCTCCTCACCCTCCTAGGTCTTTCCTAGATGTTTGGGTTCCAGAAAAACAAACATCTTCCTCTGCCAGCAATGTGCTCCTAGGGATTGAGAGAAGACATCTAGGTTTCTTAAGGTAGCAGTCCTCCTGGGGACAACATTAGATCCACTGAGCAAGCTGCCTTCACCCGTGGGTTGTGCTTTTCTCTAGATTATGTCTGAGGTCAAGATCTGACCTGGAATAAAAAAGTCTGTGAGAAAACAGCACTTCACAGAGCTGACTTGTTTTCTTGGTGATCTCCCTAATGACTTTCTTTCTCCTCTCCGTGTTCTCTGGGGATCTAGGTTAAAGACAAAATAACACAGTTCTTCCAAACTCAGCACTTTCTCTTTAGCTTCTTCATTCTAAGCCCTTTTAAGGGCTGTTTTCTGTTCCATTTAAGAGTTCCTAACATGAGTTAACTTTATTAATTCTTAAAAAAAAAAAAAAAAAATAGTGTCTACGTGATAAAGAAGCAAAGTGTCAGCTCATCTGCTTCCTTATGGCCACATGACCGTAGTACATCGCTGGCTGCATGCAAGCTCCCGGATGGAGGTCAGTTTGACCTGTAAAGCCATAAGGTATGAGGATCTGCCTTTGTAGTGATCCAGCTCTGTTTTCTGTATGATCCCATTACTGTTCCGATCAGCTGTGTTTAGGTGAAGCTGCAAGCAGGATCTGCAGGCAGGCAGTTTCCTGATGAGGATTTTCTTCTGCTCTTGAAATATAGCCTGCTCCTTCAAAATAGCTCAAGTTTTGTGAAACTTAGAGATACACTTTCAAGTCTGTGTTTCCTGATGGTTTCATTGTTTCTTTGCTCATTTTGCGGTCGGGATTGATTGCTGTTCTACCTTTGGTTTTGTAGTCATCATATGGCTATCTCTTGAAGATGCCCAGAGTTGGTGATAAAACACTTTGCGTTTAAATCTGACATAAATATGCTGGAAGTTAAATAACAATCTACAGTATTTCTTTTTCTTCGGAACATTCTGAAGTCAGTTAGCATTGGTCTAAAACGCATTCACTTTCAGGTTTTTCACTTTCTTCTTTCCACCACCTCAGCTTTTAATTATGGCTGTCAAACAGCGTACAAGCCAGACAGGGCATTTAGCAACCTAATTCTACCATCCTTTTTTTCCATTTCCTTTCCTATAGGCATCCACAAATGCCTATACCAGTGGGTACCTCTGACATTTCCAAATTGCAATTTGACAGTGTCAGAAAGGTTCATGAATTATTAAAATGTCTCAGCATCACAGAGGTTGGAAAATTCCGTGTAATTTGACAAAACAAGCACACACAGAAAAAGAAAACCCCACCCAAGCATTCCCAAATCAAGAGAGCACCTTTAAAACTTTTGTTTGAATTTGCTTAAAGGACTTGAATAGTAGGAGAGATGGATGAGTCATTCTCTCTCTGTCTCTCTCTAGAACAGGAAAGCTAGCAGAGGGTGGAGGCATGTCAGCACATAGTGTGGTACACTTTAAAATATCAGCTGAAATGACTAGGCTGAAGAAGTGGGAGGACTGATATTAGTCACACGCTATTACACAGTTCAGAAGATGAAGGCAAAAGGAATTACCGGACAGGCATATGCCACTTGGCCCAACCTTTTAAAGCACGTATCTTGACTTCAGATCAATTCATTCGTTCTTCAGAATGCTTCTGTTTGCCTTGCATTGTGAGTGAGATTCATTATCTTGGTCACACAGAGAACAGCTGACTGTTCTTAAGCCGAGATGTTAGAAAAATGGTCGAGTTTGCCACATAGTATCAGCAACTTACATCCGTGATCGTTTTGCTCAAGCCTTTTGTTCCTTGTCCCACTGGACAAGCACAGAAGCTGTTGCAATCTTCCAGCTCCGTGAGCGTTAGTAGGGAGGATGAGGATCTGTGTGGGAGGCACCAAGATCGTGGAGAGATCTTTGAGATGATTTCCTGCCCTGCTGCAAACAATTCTGTGTTAGCTGTCTGCACAGGGAGGTAATGTATTCTCCGTTTCTCAGGTGCTGTACCTTCACCATTCTTGGCATTTACAACATCATGCAGAGTTGGCCTACCTAGACTGCATTTTTTCTGGTGACCACAATACATAGGTCAAGAACTTTGATGTAAGCGCTACATCAGGCTTTGTGATTACAGTAGTAACAGAAATGAATTTGGTTCAAGGAAAGGGGCAGTGTATCCTTTGGATGTGTGAATTTCCCAGTTATAATGGAAAAAAGCTTTTTGAACACCGGAATCTTTCTAACATGTCAAATGTTTAATTTTCTTCAGTGTCTGCAGCTGAAGGATTTTGAAGCACTTTGGTAGTAAGACAGAGAGGTGGACCCTGTTTTGCCCAGGTCTTAGTGTAGTATGCTCCTCTGCTTACCAGTTGTATCCAGAGATGGGAAGAGGTTTGTACTTAGATAAACTCGCCAGTAAATAGAAACAACAGTTTGCTGGTCGGACCCTCTGCTTGGGCCTGTAGAGGTTTGCAGGATACAGCCCGTTTATGTCGCTGAATTTTTAACAGAAGGTGTTTCATTAAATAGCCCAGATCTTGTCTCTGTTCTATACTTTATCTCTCTGCAGTACATCTGATAATCTTATATATCACATTTAACCAAGCCAAAAATAAAACCTGCAACAGACCTTCCTAGTTGTCTGTGACTGTCTGGAGAAGTACTTCCATCAGCCCCGGGAACCATTGTGGATTTGTTCTTACCCAGATTTCAGCCTGTTTGCCATGTGCAAATATTTCCTTAGTACCACTCCTCAAGAAATAGTTTAGATGTCAGATATAATACCCTTTTCTTTAAAAGGGGAAAAAAGAAAGTCAGGATCATTTTCTCTAATTTTCTGACAAATTCTGAAATTAATTATTGGGATTGTACCATTCATCTGCCCCAACTGGATAGCTGGAAAGTGTCTTAACAGCTGTCAAGAATTCTCAAGTGAGTAAAATACAGTGCTAAAGCTTATGAAAGTTTTTATAAGTGAGCTATACTAGCTGATGTTATTAAATCATTTCATTTGTTAGAATATCCAGAGTAGTTTACCCTTCCCTCTGGTTAACATGCTCTGTAGGCTGGCCACAGCTTTTTTTTATGGCATATATTGAAATCTCCTTTCCAGAACCATTATTTTAAGGATAATAAGGGCAATAGCAGGCAAAGAAAAAAAGACCCTCTTGCCTTTCATAGTGAAACTTGGCTTACTGAGTGCATTTGTTTGCTCTTCTGATTTATTCTCTTTTGATCAGAACCATCTGACCCTCATGTTTAAAGGAACGTTCTTTGCAGTTTTGAAGTCTGCCTATTACAACATCAGTTCTGCAACCTGCAGCGAAGGAGCAGGCAGATGCATACTCAGCTGATACTTAACAAATCTGTCTGCCTTGGCGTGCAGAGTCCACACCTGGAGCACATCAGCAGTGTCCTTGGTCCCTATACAGGGGGTAAAAAAATCCAGCTTGCAGAGTTATAGATTCCCTCAATTTGTCAGAATCTTCTTACGTGTACAAAATACTGTGTGCAGTTTTCTTGCATGAACCTTTCCTTTTAGTGTTTGGAATGGCAGCTTTCTTGCTCAGTTTGAAATACATTTTCCTCTCCTCTGCACAAAAAATATTCCCAGCCTCTCCATTACGCATGCTGTTTTTAAAGGCAAAACCAAAAATATTGGATGCTAAGAGAAGTGCACCCAGCAGCATAAGAAAAATGTGCTAACAAGTCAGCCAGTATACGCCCATTTCGTGCACAGAACCACGAGCAGTGCTTTAGCAGTGAGATCATGCAGGCTTCAGGAGGAAACAAAGAGAACTGAGATGGGGATTGCTGTGATATGTGGGCTCCCTGTTTTCTGTTCCTAAGATTTCCACCGTCAGAACAGAGCGGTAGACAGTTTGTGTTTAGTTTATTACAGAATGTCAGAGTAGAGAGAGAAGTAGCTGCCTTCCTGGGGCCGTGTTTCTTGTTCCTTGAGGGTGCAGTTTCATTTGTCAGTCAAGCTGGTCTAAGTTGGCTTTGCCTCCAAATTCTATCATCTTGCTCCTTTCCTTTTGCAGGCAGTCATGATTGTGCAGTTGGTCATCCAGATAAGGAGGCTGAAATCAAAAGCGCTTTTTTTTTTTCCCCTTGCCATATCAGCTCCACGATCTGGCTGACTGCTGTGTTAAGGCTCATTTGGTTCAAGAAAGGGAGCAAGAGCAGGAGGTGACAGGCCCACAGCTTTGACAGCAGAACAGGTTACTGGTTTAGTAGACTGCGAAACAATACTTTCACTGCTAACTCCTGATTAGTATTGAAAAACTGTGTTTATGCTTCAAGTTCTATTGGCTTTCCAAGTAGTAAGTTCTTAGGAGAACCAAGTCATCATTGTAGAGTTGTAGAAAGAGTCAGGAAGCACTGATTTCCTATTTTGTGGCAAATGAGCTCTCCTTTTCTGTTGATGTGAAACCTCCTGATTTTGCCAAAGTACCATTTTCCTATGGACCAAAAGAAATCAGAATGCAGTTTCAGCCTAGATCTTGTCCCGTGCGTTTTTGGTAATTCAGCCATCATTTTGGTACCCAAACTGGGAGTTGAGTTCATTTGAAAAATTTGTCTTAATTTTTGGTAGTGAACCATGAAAATGTACCTCCTTCTTTGTGAAGGGGTTACTAGTCAGGAAGAATAGAATTGTCACAAAACTTGCTGCTTCAGGTTTGAAATTCCTGGCTCTTAATTCAGAACTTAACCTCCTCCGAAAATTCCAGAAACTTTTCAGACAGCCACTCACCAGTCATTTAATTGTATAAATACACGCCTGGTTTAATTTCTGGTTTAAATTGTTCTCATTCAGGAGTTACTTTTCACTTACAGGAGTCTGAGATTAGAAACTGACCCTGATGATGGTTATCCTTGGGTGGTTTCTCTGATGACATGTGCTTTGTAAGTCTCTCATGTAAACAAGTCATGTGTTACAAGTCAGCCTGGTTTTGTGTTTAGCAAGTTTCTGACTTGTGCAGGCAATGCTAGAGAGGGCTGTGCTAACTAACTACACGGAGATTTCACTGCAGTCAGTGACCAGGTACTTCTCTGGAAATGATTCCTAGCATCCTATTGCATTATCAGATGTAAAACAGGTCACTTTGTGGCTTTGAATTCTGTAGTGAATCTGTTCAGGTGACCTCACAGCAGCATCCTACAATCTGGCATGGTGGGTTGGAGCAGCAACAATTTCTTCACAGCATGAACCTGCCACTGCCCTTCCTGGTTTTTCTTTGATGTAGGTCAAGTCTATGAACTCCTAAGACTCTGTGGACCCCTCATTTATTTTACCATTCTAGCTTCAAGAGTGCAGAGTAGAGAGACCCCCTGCTTCATTCTGTCTGAGCACTAGCAGCTTAGGTGCAGAAAACACGGATACAGGGCATGCCAGGCCTAAATCAGAAAGGCTCTCGGTGGCATCGTACTTCAGCTTGAAGAGGATAATCTGCAAAGGGAAACTCTTAGGAGTGGTTTCCATTCAGTTGTTTACAAATGATTCTTTTCATCCCTGTTCTCTAACTCTTCTTTGGTTTTCTGGAAGTGTTACTGTTGTATCATCTGTTTGAATAGATTATGTAAATGGCGTGATCACGTTTAAGGTTTTGCTTAGGGCTATCTCAGTCTGCACAGCTTCAGGAGAAGCCCTTACATCCAGGAGAGTCACCTGGGACGCCGTGCTCGGAGAGGGCCTCTCGGAGCACAAAGCTGCCGGTGGAATCGTGTTGAGGGAGAGGGGGACAAGAGACAGGGAGACTATTCCAGTACATTTTGGTCATGGGTAGACAAATCCTGTAAAGACTTGAATAACTGAAAATATCTCTGGCTTCATCTGCATGTTTCTAACTGGGATACAGGATGTCCAGCATCTCCTCACTAACTGGCCCGGAGGTACTAGAACTGCCTTGTATTTGTCTCATTGCAGTCTCACTTGAACCTGAGGGGATTATAAATGAATTCCAATTACCTAAAATTTACTGATTTTTCCATAAATATCTAGCTTATATGTGTGGCAAACTTTCCATTCTGGACATCATAAAAACATGGTTTTCATAAGAAAATTACTTCTAGTAAACAGCAGTATCATTATTTAACCCAATTAAACAAACCAATATAGATTATTTTTTCCTTACCAGTGAGAAATATAGGGTGCAGAGCTGTAGTGCAAGATCTTTATTAAATGTAATTGAGGGACCCATTTGAAATGCTGAGGATCCTTTGAGCGTGTCTCTGTTTGTTGTATGTTCGTACAGCATCTAACACAATGACCTGTAAATTGTATGTCTTCCACCAGAACAAAGTAGCAACTACTAGATGGACCTCTACCTACCTTCCTCAAAAACTCAGTAAAGCAATCTGTTCCTCCTCAAGGCTTCCTTCAGTTTTACCTATCGTGCAGTGAAAAACTTGAGTCTAGCTTTTGACTTACTGGTTCTGTTAGTAAATTGTTGACATTTGAGGAAGGTTGAATATGAGCTTTCATTTTTTTTTTTTTTTTTAATTTTTTTTTCCACATTCATCTTCTAAATTTTCACTTTAACTTCTTGCACTGCAACTTGTCATCTGCATCCTGGGTTTTTAGTTTGATAGTCTAGGTTCTGTCTAGATGGTAAGGGTGGTCATCCCTGAGTGGAAGCAATGGGTAGTCAAGCTGTGCCCATAGGTAGGATATGCTGTGCTCGTTTTTATCTTCAGGTTCAATTAATTTTGGGGTGAAGTCATGTTTTTCAAATTATTACTGTAAATCTGTGAACCAGTACTTACTCAGAACTTCAAACAATAAAATTGTAATACCCTTTTCTCCTTTATAGGTATTTCTAATTGGTTTCATTGCTGTCTTCAAACAATTTAAACATAAACAGTGTTTTAGTCCCCTTTCAGCTGTGTAGTGAGGGATCATTTTGATGTTTCATGGCACAGTGGCCACAAGGATAAAAATACATTATTTCTGCTCTATTATTGAATCGTTCTCTAAAACTAAAGAAGGGTAGACGTTGTTGATATTGCATCTTGATAAGACAAAACCCTTGTTTATTACTTTTAGTTATGGATTAATCTTGGAGGACAACACCCTTTGATTAACTAAGCCAATCAAATAACCCGCATGATCAAGTATTAGCAATAAAACGGTACACTGTTGTTGCTACTTCAGGAACAACTTTGCCCCTTTCTTAGGAAAAATGTCAAGAATTTTGTTCCTGCATACTGTGTTAGAATTGGTTTGTAATTCACTGTGCTTGATCACCACCTAATAGTCCACTGTGTGCAACTGAAAAATTCCTGTCTCAACTGCAGGAAGCCTGACAGCAGCCGCTGTTGTCTTCTCTAAAAATTACTTCTGAACTTTTCCTGAAAAGTGCAAAACGACTTCTTTTTAGGAGTGTCTGTCTTGACTTGTGAATTTGTAGCTACAAACCATGTGGGAATGTGATCTAACCAGCTAAATAATACTTTAACCTTACTCTCATGAACGTGTTGCTTACTTTCACGGTTCGCGTATGCTAAGTGATCAGATCCTATATTCTGCGTCTCATATAGCCGTATTTAGCCTTTGATAGATCAGTGATAGAATCATCTTTAGGTACCAAGCGGCTGAATGTATATGACAATCTGAGTTGCAGACGGAGTAGAGTTACAGTGGAAATACATTTCATCTGTATGTTTTGGCATCATGCTATCAGTTGAAGTAATTTTTATTTTAAGTTAATAAAAGTTGGGTCCTTTGTTTTATCTTGTGCACGCGTGTGTGTGTGCGCACAAGTTTTGATCTCAAGCATATTGTTTGGGGAAATACAAGAACTTTAAGCAAAAATCGCTCAGATCCACTCCAAATAATAGACAGAATTTGAAGTAGGAGTCATGTTAGCAGCGATGCTCTGTCTCTTACTTACATCTGGCAGGCTCGCTCCTGAACCCTGACCCCGACACCTACTTGTACTTTGCACGTGTATTTCTCACATAGTGATCGTCACCTTGTGTAACTATTTTCTGTTGTTCTGACATGTATGGGTTCACACATAACCCAAGGCTTTAGTAGTATTATGTACAATTATTTGAAATCATTGCCCGTGTGTCCAAAAGAAGACTAGCAGAAATAAAAAAGCAATAGATTTTTTTTTTATTTTATTTTTTTATTTTCCGTTTCCTTGATGTTTCATGGTTTGGCTAAGACCTTTCTGATTTTTCCTTTGAGTTGCTACCATACAGATTTTTACGTAGACCTCTTTGGAACTGTTCTTTGATGTCTAGGCTTTTTAAGCCAAAATTCTGTTCATTTTTTTTTCCTGGCGGCAGCTACTTCACAGCGAGTACATTAATTAAAATTTGCGCTTGTCAAAGACACTGCCTTCAGGTTTTTTGCCTTAGCAGAATGAATCTTTTCTTCAGCCCACTAGACTATCACGGTACAGCCACAGAGACAGACAGTATGGATTCTGAGATGTAAGGAACAAAATATCACCCTGGGAGCGTCAATTTAAGCCTTATCGTGCTTCTGTGCCTTTATATGGGCACCTGGTTTGTAATAGTGCTATTCACCAACGTCTGCCATGTTGAACAGATTTGAGAAATTATTTTATACTCTAGATGCTACAAATAAAAATAGCTGTCAGAATTGTCCAAGTCATCTGCTATCAGTCTGACACATCAACTGAGAAGTTCTTCATGCTGAAAGATAGTGGGGATGGAAAGGTGGGGAACGTTCTGCTGCCCTCATGTTGGTGATCATTCTGTCCCGCTGCCAAACTTTTCAAAATCCTCATTTACCTTTTTAAAATCTCTTTTTATACTGTTTCTTATTAAGATCCTGCTTAATACAAGCATTATTTCACCGCTTCAAGCGGGTGACCCAAGGAAATCTGCAAGCAGTCCACAAAGTTACTTTTAGAGCAAAATCCAGGTAATATTTAACAGAAAATCCATGTGTAATTAAGTCTTAGGGCCTTACTGGAGTGTCTGTCACTGAGTTCGGGGTTTTTTTTATTTCCTTCTCAAAGAAGGATTTTCTTTTCACTTCTTTGAGTTGGATTTACAAGCTGGTAAAAACAAGTACAAAATGTTACCACTGTTTTGTTTCATTTTTTATTCATAGCAAGGGAAAGCGAAGTTTCCTGTTAGAACAGGTATTCTCAGGTTTCACTGGTGAGTATTGGATGAGAAACCTAAAGCAAACATGTATAACTTTGTCACTGATAGGGATGGGAATATGTCCCAAGATACTTGACAGCTGGTCTCCTCCTTTATTAATGATATTGCACAATTAACTATTACATAAAGGTTTGTCATTAAATGCATTTCTAAGGAGTGTGTATATAATTTCCCCCATTTTACTGACTGAGGAAGTTAAGGTCTAGAGAAAGGAAGTGATTATTCACAGCTCCTGGAGAGGAAATTGAGTCCAGAATTCTGTATAATAGACCATGTAGACAATGTAACATGCCCTAAAATAACTATCGCATTTCAGATATGCCTGTGTTGCTCTGCATTCCAAAGAAATAAAATATCTGTTGCTCTTCTTTTTAACCAACTGTCTCTCTTTCTTTTTTTTTTTTTTTTTTTTTTTTTCCCCCAGCTAACATCTTGGAGCCAGGATGTGAAAACACAGATGACTTGTGCCCAGCAAAGTTTTTGGTAAGTCAGTTAAATTTCAGACTTGAACAAAAGCAGTTTGATCAGTGATGCTGCTGTAAGGCTTTACTTACTAGTCAATTCGTTGCAGTAGAGCAGGAAGCATCCAGCTGTTGAATCGGACATTACTACTAACGTGCTTCTGGCAACAGGTGAAATTGTAGCTTTCAGCAGGCTAGCGGGGAAGACTCAGCCCACTGCAAGGAAGGTGCAGAGGAGGAAACTGCTGGGAAAACGGTGTTGGCAGAGCCAAGAATGCAGAAGCTCCTTTATTTGCTCTGTGACTTAAGGTCTCAGACCAGCTCTTTGAAAGTGCGACTGTCGGTACTCAGCAGAAGAGTAGTAATGTGTTGCCACAACAGCATTATTTGTCCCTGTTGACGTCCTTGTGCAAAACACAAATCTTAATACAGCTTGGCTCAGAGCAGCTAAATGAATTCAGTCTCCTCTGAAAGCTCTTGCCTCTGTGGGGCCCTTACACAGCATGGAGACACTGAACCAGATGCTGACAGGTCTCTTGTTGTGCACAGTTTGTGTCTTTTTTGTTTATCTGCCATGAGTAAAGTCAATGGTCCTGCTCTTGTTCTTGTCAGACTAATCCCATCTGTGATGGGTATTCTCTGAGGTCAAGGGGAGTTGCCTGTGCCTAGTGGCCTTCAAAGCTTAGTCCACTGAATTCAGGGAGGTCTTTACCATTAACTGTCCTGGAATCAGGAGCTACAGCCTGATTTTGTTTACTGCTGTAGTTAAACCTGAGTAGGGAATCCCCGTAATCATTCATTCTTTCTATGCATGGGTACTAAAGCAGGCAGCATCGGCTGCAACACGTTGGTTAAAGGGGCAGCTTCCCATTGGCTGTAAATCAAGATTGCCATGGTCAGTTAAAGTCAGAAAATGGGATGGCTGGAGGAGGGGGGGAGAGGAGGAGGGCTTGCAGGGTCTTGCAGCTGTTTTCGCATCCTCTCTCAAATAGAATTTCTTCAATCAGTAGCAAGGATTTTATGCAGGAAAACTTGGAAGAAATCAGGTTGCACAAATACTTTTTTTCCCAGGAGCTGCCATAAGTTGCATTACTGCATGTTATTTTATTCCTCTTTTTTCTCTCTCTCTGGAACTGCAAAAGTGACAGCGCTTTAAATGGAAAGATTTGCAGCAAGCCATCAGTCATTGTGCATGGAGGATATATCTCCTGGTTTAGTCTTGCTTGTGCTTCCATAAATCAGCATAGCTAAAATATTTGTGGTTGTCTGTAGGAGATTTATGCAGGTGGGAGATTAGAGTCCGTCTGTCATTTTTGTGGGGGAAGTGAGAGATGGAACGGGCTGGGGAATGCTGGCTTGCAGGAAGGAAGGATTTATAATAATGTCGGTGGATATTTAGGGGTTCCATAGAGACAATTAGCAAGAAATCTGTGTGTGTACGTGTGTACACATCTCTGTGATTTGGAAACAGGATGTTGTTTCCCTGCATCATTTTTTAGTTAGTCTAGTCAGAGAGAGACATTATATGGAAGCATTCCTTCTCTCAGATCTGCCTTCAGACTTGGTTTTCTTCTCCCCCCCCCGCCCCTTAGGTCCAAAGTGTTCTGTGTATGGGTTATGCCTTACTTTTGCTGGCATATGCCTATCTTGCAAATTGGCTGTATGACTAATTGTGCCAGGTTAAAAAGATCTCATAGACCGCCTCTCGTCACACAATCACTGAATGTAAGCTTGGGTACCTTTGCTAATAGTCGTGACTACATAAGTTCATCTGAGCAGGGGATGAAGAGGAAGGAGGGGCATGAGAAATATGTATTCTAATATTGGCAGCAAAATCCAGGTCACATTTTCAGTTGCTGTAACATTGTATGACTTCACTGACCCTAATGTTTCACGAGTTGATAGCAGTGATGAATGTGGCCCCTGACTTCAGTGGAGATACACTGATTTACACCAGCTGATATCCCGACACTTTATTTCTGTGCAACAGGAGCGCCAAGGATGGAATAGCTTTAAGTGTTCTCTAGGCGTCTGCCAGTTAATCTTCCCTTTGCAGTCTCGGGCAAAGGCCAGGACTAAGCTGTGTGAAGGTCATCACTGTAGCTTCTCTTTTGCCTCATTCCTAATGAGATCATCCATGTTCCTAAGTGCTTGCTAGTTTAGGCAGGGTTCAGCAGGCAATGGGGGAGGCTGCAGAGCCCCAAAACCTTGTAAATACCTTTTGGAAAGCTTAAAAAAAAAAGTGCTGCGTACAATATGATACTCAAAAGTTCTCTAGCCTTCCTTCACCTTTTCTCCAGTAGTGGGTTTCTGATTTTCCAAATACCTCTGTTTTGCACCCTTGGATTCTTTTTTCCCCCCACTTTTACAACCGGTCAGCAGCAGCCAGCCGGCCTGCAGAGCGCAGCCTGGGGAGTCCTGCGTAATTCCAGCAGACAAGTCTGCGTAGTCCTGTCCTGAATACTGTTCTTTACGATTTGAGGAAGGGGCAACTCCACCTACAGGACCCCCCAAATCAGCACACTGACCAGTGGTACCAGGACTTGACTAGGTAAAAATTACCCCCTAGTTCATTAAGCCAAAAATGAAAGTCTTCCATGCTTTACTGATAGAGGAGGGATGCTTTGACAGTAATGTATAGGGGGGGGAAAAAGTCATGAAGTATTAACAGCTTTTGTTGAAGTAGCGTTGCTGTGCTGTGTCACTATCATGTATTCTATTAAACTTAAGTAAAAATAATTTCCAGGGATGTGTGTAATATGAAGGGACAGAGATACTAGCCTTAAATCAGATTTTTTTTCCCTGTTTTCCATCTTTGCCAAGTCCCTATAAATCTTTGCAGTTGTAGAGACAGCCTAAAAAACTGCTAACATTTTCAACTACAGAGCATAACACTGAATAAGGATAGTTGAAAAATTTCTGTCAAAACTGTGTTTAATGGAAAATAGAGTTTTGATAAAATAGCATTTTCACCGAAAATAGCTGCTTTCCATGGAGAATGTTAGTTTTTTCACTGCAATATTTTGACAGAAATTTTAAAATCTTGGGCTGAAATATGTACAGCTGTTCAAGTCCGTCTAGTGCCACTCATATTTCTTCACCTCTTCAAATTTGAGGTATTTTGCCAACTCTTTGGTTTTTAACATTGTGATACTTAGGATTTTTTGTCAAGCCCACCTCTAGATTCATGTCATAAGACTATTAGCTTCATGTTTAAAAAGCTGAGTTTCTATGGCTTTTGAAGTTGGAGGAAAAAACCTTTTGAAAATGTGATCCAAGTACATCAGGAATTAGAAATCAAAGGAAGCAAATAAAAATGTTGTTTTCTAGTTTCAAATAACTCTCAAGATTTTTAAGCCATTTAAAAAATATTTCTATATAGAAAGTGTTTCACAGTCTGAGTAATTATTTTGAATACTTTTATCTGATAATGCTTTTTTGCATAAGTTTCAAATGTATGATTTGTTAACCAAATTATGTGAAGAATGTTAAGAAAAAAAAAAACACAAGAAAAACACAAAGCCAAATCCACCAAAACCACCTTAATTTTCTGCTGTGAGGTGCGTGATAATGATGTCTCCCTTACCAGGCTGTGATAAAATTTATTGGAAGTATGCAAAACCTTGTGTGATCTTAATATGTCTATATATTAGTTGTGTTTTGTAGCACAGGTATGCAAGCATCAAACAGCTCCGTCCTAGCAGATCTAGATTAACTGCAAGGGTGGCGTAGCAGGAGTTGGCGTGCAGACCCATTGCGAGGGCGACAACACACAGGACGCTTGCTCTGTTTGGTAGGCTGTGAGGAAGCCTGTGATACCAGCTCCTTACCACTGTTTCTCTCCACGCTGGCTAAATTAAATCAACATGAGAACAGATATACAGCGTCAGGGAAAAGATTTGTCTAGCCTAATATCCTGTCTCAGAGAATTGCTCGTGTGATACGCCCAGGGAAGAGCAGGAGAACAGAGCAAATGTATAGCGATACCTACCCAGTATAGACTCCCAGTCTCCATGTTTCGAGGTCTTGAGCCAAAAGTGCTGCTATTTTATGGAGGGTTTGTTGATGTTTCTTCTTCTGTTTGTCGAATTGCTTTTGAATTTTAGCATCTGCAACATACTGTGGCAAGGAGTTTCAGTTTACTTAACTGCTCTCTGCATAGAAATTGTTCTGTGTCTTTACCTATCCTTTGCTCCATTTTCTGTACCTTTTCCAGTTCTCTTTTCATTTTTTAAAATGCGGGGAAGAGGGCAGTACTGGATCCGAATGTGGGCATACTCATGAATTTACCTCGTGACATAAAAATGCTATGTGTTTTGTTTTCCTTTTCTAGTGATTCTTCACGTTCTGTTTGCCTTTCTGAACGTCATTGAGTATTACACTGTTTTCATAGAACTTTTTGTTACAACCTGAAGACGTAGCTGCCGGGCAGCTAGAATTGGTTTCTCTCCCTGTGTTAAAATGACACCTTTGTTGTGCTGATCAAAAGGGACTAAGGGTGAAAGAGGTGAAAAGGAGGAAAAGGGAAGCCTGGGAGCCTTGCGGGCAGGAAGCGTTGCTTGCTTTGTGCTTTCACTGGCAGAGACACTTCTTAACGTTTCTTGTTATAGCTGGTATTGATTGGTCTTTGAGATCCCTTTTTTAATTCCGAAGTTAACATCTTCTGCCAGTGGTGTTTGAGTTGAATCTGCAAGCTGTCCGTCTAAGGTACTGTTGTCATTGTTTATTCGGGGACAATAGCAGAGTGAGGGTGTAGAATAAAGGTCTAATGAGCATACGGCTTTCTGGCAAGTGCTAAAGGGGACTTGTTCCAAATCGGACCTGCAGTCCCTTTTAGGAAATACTGTTACCTATAAGATTCCCTTCTGCCATAGTAAAGCCTTTATTTTTTTTGTTTTGCGTGGGTTCTCTGTTCAGAAGATGGTGTCCAAGTAGCAAAACTTTATTCTGGTAAGCATCTGGAAATCTTAGGCTGTGTCCGTACTAGTAAAATCAAGGATGCCTGGGAATGTTCCCAGGAATGTTCCTCAAACGTGGAACATGATACTGTACTAGTGAAGTGCTGGAATGTTTCTTGGCAGAATTTTGGCCCATGCCAGCTAGTATTTTTCTAAACTGTTCCCAGGTATGGTTTGAAGTTGGAGACCATTCCCAATAAGTAGTTTATATGCAGTCACCCTGTTTCAGAGACTTAAGAGGGATTTCTAATATAGCCCTGAGCCCTTCTCTGTCAGCTGCGCTTCATGTTGGGGAACATTCCTGCGCACGTTTAATTTACTAGTGTAAGTATCTGTTACATGAAGTTAAAATCTGGCTAAACCCGCCCTCCCCCCCCCTTTGCTTTTCATGTCACTTTTACTTTTCAAAGAATGTGATAGTACCGCTGAACATATTTCAGGAGGTTGTTTACATGGTGTTTATTTTAAATCATGCTCCAGTGAGTGTCATTGTAGCTGATCCTGTGTTCAGTAATTTCCTTTGATCAGGCAGAAATACTTAGGGTGATTTTAAATGGTGTTCACGGGCGTGAACGTTATGCAGCAGTGTGTGTGAATATGTAAAAAACTTTTGAACAATATTAATTATTTTGTGATGTGCTGGCTATAAAGAAAGATGTACTTTTCTGAGCTATGTTCATATGTAGTAGGAAGTTCCCACCCCCAAAATACTACAGTTTTGAGAGCTATCTACAAAAGAAGTGTCTTAGGTTCACCCTTGTGTTTATTTGAGGGTCCAGGAAATGCAGGGTAGTGGCTAATGTAAAATTCAGGCACTTGGATGTTGTAAAAATGAACATGTGAAACAGGTACGGGCTCAATATATAGCTTGCAGGCATCTTTTTTTTGTATGTGTTCATCAGAAACTAACAGTTACCGTAGGACTTCATTTTACAGTTGCTTGAATTTATTACATTGATTATAAAGAGCTAAATTTATAGATAATATAATTAAAAGATATATTTTTATATATATAGCATATAATTATAATAAATAAAATGACAATGATCAAGATTTTGCTTACACATTCTGGATAATTTGAAATTTGTTTGATTTGTCAATATGAATTAAAAATGAGTGTTTCTGTCTTTGGGTTCTGGGGTGTGAATTTGGGGGTTGACTCCATGTGAGTTCCTGGTAGAATCTTAACCCAGTAACAAAGAAGTGGTAGTAAATGGGCCGGAGTGATTCTGGTGAACGATAGCATCTGGTGCACTTAGAGTAAACGATGTACCAGTAATAGGGCAAAGCTGGAAAGCGGAGTGTGTAATTGAGACGTGAAAGAAAGAAACGCTCCGATGATGGGAGCTGCACACTTGCAGGAGATTTTCCTACCCGAGTGCAAGCAGCTTCACAGCTCCTTTAAAACAAGACATCAAGCAGATGCCAGTTTAGTGGTTTCCATGGTGACTGTTACTCTGATGTGCAAATGCTGTGACCTCAGTGATCACTTGAGGACTAATATAAGTAAAATTGGTAAAGAGTTTGGTCCGACGCTGTTGCACTGGGACCTGCACGCCCTGTTCTTATCTGGCAGAAGGGAAGAAACTTTGGCCCCCGCAGAGTGGCTCAGATGACATTTCGGAGAAAGTACCCCAGCCACTAACTCAGCTTCTGATCAGAGAGAGGATGGTTGTCCTCAGCCTTAGCTCACAGAGTACTTTCCTACTGAGTCACTGGCAAAGTGACAGACATGAGCAGTTTGAAAATGTGGAGCCCCTGAACATTAATGTGAGTCCTTCCAGGTGCTTCGGTGGGCTCTGAACCCAGCTCACAGAACAGAACTTCAAAAGTCCAAGCTTCCATAACAAAATCACAGAGCTTGTAAAAGAAAATTTCCCAGACTTATTTGAAACCAAGTTTTTGCATTGTTTGAGATGAAATACTTGTCAAGGTTTACAAGCCTTCCTGGTAAATTTTACCCATGTGTCAGGGGAATTCCCTGCAGGGGGTGGTGGTAAATGTTGAGGAAAGAGCTATAATGTAATTGTGAAAGCATGAGAAACCATAGAGGGTTTTTCAAATGAATTTTCAGGTTCGTTCACAGCTTGGCTGAAGAGCAGCTGTGGGAAACAAACCTCCTGAGAACTGAAACCACCGAGTCTAGCTCAGAGTTGCAATTCTTCTGTCAAGGAGGGAATTTAAGCATTTCAGTGTTGGGGAAATGAAACTGGCCAGGGCTCTGTTTCACTAGGTGAGAAAGCAGGCCTTTCTGTATGGTTTGGACTTCATTACAGAGAAGTTTTCAAGATACAGGAAGAAGAGAGAGTTATTTTAAATTTCCTTTAGCCCGGACATGTCTGAGAAGGGAAATATCCTTGTTCAAAATTTCAACTAATCATCAGTGGCTTAATTTAGAGAGAGATTGAACGTGATTTTTGAAAGCATTGGGTCCCTGTAGCTGCCACAGTCAGCTGGAGAGAGACATGGGTGTTATCAGATGATGAATGAACTAAGATGCCTTCATGGTTGGCACGCTCCAAACTGAAGGGCTCATGTTCGGTAGAAGTACATGAAGACTTTTCATCTCTGTCAGTGAAACTACAGGATACTGGGGTAGAAAAAAAGCCTGAAATACGATCTGGAAAACAAAATTAAATTGACCAAAGAATGTTTATAACGCATTTTCATGATGTTACAGGCATTTATTTAATCCACTTTGTTTTAACAAATGAGAGGAGGAGTAGCCCTTTCTGTGTCTTTGCCCTGTTACACTAAGTTACACCGTGGTGTGAAACTGGAGATGCGCGTTACAAAATCTCCGTAAGATGTTTCTGTGCAGCATTCCATGGAAAGTAGCGTTGTAGAGCTGAGCCTGCAGCTCCTGAACTGTACTCCAGTTTCCCCGATCATGTGCAGACCAGTTCTAGCAGAAGTCAAAGATAACTCTAAATTCTTCCCCTCTTTTAAAGTCCTTGGGTAACCAAAGCTATATTTGCATGAAGCAATGAATTCAAGGAAGATAGATGCCAATACGGTGCGTAATTACATATTTGCAGTTTGTTGTTGAACCCAGTGACTTGTGAGATTAGCTCTCTTCGCTAATTCATGCTCCAGCCTTGGACGCTTGACAGTGCGTTCTTTCCCTGCATCACAGCCGATTGCATCCCAGTAAAACGGTCCGTATGAGAAGCATTCGGAGAGATGGTGCATTGGATTTTTGTTAGAAGAAATCTAATGTCCAGCAGTCGCATAGCCATGCAGTGTCCCTTTTCTCAGATTGTATAGGATATTTTTTCTAATGGATCTGTTGCCAGACTAGCTTGTATTTTTGCTACGTATGCAGACTCCCGGAGCACATGTAAACAATTTCCTGAAATATGTCAGTGGCACTATCATGTTAAGGATTACAATATGCTTTCTAGCTGTCTTCTCTGTGTGTGGGACAATACGGAATATGGAGCATGCTTCCCTTATAATTCTTCCCTTTATAACCTAAATTTGGAGATTCATTTGTTCCAACAACTCATGAAGAATTAATGTGGAACAGACAATTTTTTTGAAAAGTATATTATAAATTTGATCACATTTTAAAATCAGTGCCATTAGGATCCAGATTTTCAAAGGCTCCTAAGTGCTTTACTGTCCAATGATTAAAATTTGAATGAGACACCTCGACATCTTTTGAAGGTCTGCAACTTTATCTTTTAATTGCCACTGTAATAAAGAGGTGGGTTTTTTTTAAGACTGCCTGTCATTCTGATAACCTCATCTTCTAGTGTCCACCCTACAAGACCTCCCCAGGTTTTATCTCTAAAGCACCAAGTTCTTTGAATGAGTTTTCATTTGTTCTCAGCTAGATAAGCAGTATCCTTGTAATATCCACTTGCTGCACTGTCTTCATTGACGCATATAGCCTGTGTGGTTAAGTTTTTATCAGATTAGCACTTATCAAACTGCACAAATGCAGCCTGGACACTCTGCTTGTATCTCCAGTGTTACGTTACAGACCAGTCTGCCCTGTAGGTTAACACAGTCTCTATTCAGGAAAGTGTTTAAGCACATGCTTAAGCAAGTGAATAGTCCCATTTAGTGGTAATGCAGTTACTCTTTTGCTTTGTTAAGAATATGCTTAAACATTTTCTCAGATTAGAGCTTGAGGTTGGCTGACTTATCATATAAGTATTCATCTGTACAGGAGCAGAAAGGATATAATTGTCAAGATGGAAATAGGTTCTGATGTTGCATAGTTAAATGTGAAAAGTATGCACCTATTGCAGGTAGTGGTATTGGAAGAGGAAGTATCGGTTTCCCGGGTAGTACACAAGTAGTTTTGAAGCATGAAAAATATTGGCAGAGGAAAATGTTGTGCTGTTCCGCAGATGCACTGTATTGTAAACTCTAACTGAATCAGGTTTAACGCAAGAAGATCACTTATGTAATGGATAATTGAAATATGGCATAAGTGCACATGATTTGAATTCATGCTGAGGAAAAAAAAAATCCACAGAAGAACCCAATCAACAGGCAGGTTGTTGCCAGGACAAAGTAACGTTGCTTTTAAAGTAAAGAGACATTTTATATTTCGTAAGGCTCTGGGGTCATAGAAACCCAGAGATGACACCAATGCTCGCTGCTAACACAGCCTGTGCAGTTAGCAATCAAGGCATAAATTTAGTGGAAGGAATAGCAGGTCACCTGTGCTCTTGCCCTCCAACCTGAACTGCTCCGTATTTCTGTAATCACTGATGTAACTGGGACTGACAGCTAACCAGCAACTGTGGAATTCTTACGAAGTGCGCTCTTACAGAGGTGACAGACATTCAGCCCCATGAGGGGAAAATTTCACTGCAGGATTTTTCCAATTTGTAATTGAGTTTGCTTTGGGGAAGACAAGGGGAAGAGAAAAAAGCCCAGGAACATTGGCAATGGTTGTAGGTCATGACCTGTGACAGTGAGTCAAAAATATGCCTTGGTGGTTTCTGCCAGATGGCTTAGGGCTTTGGTTCCCCAGAATTTCAGCTGCTTGCAAGAGAGAAAACCAGGTCTTTGGTGAAATGGGAGGAGAATTTTTATTTTTTCCCAGAAAAATTTCCCTGGATAGGGTACTTTGCTTCATGGCTGGTTGGAACACAAGTATCAGACAGATAAATAGCATTGTCTAAAAAGAGATAGATGTAGCTGGTTTTGTGACCTGGCTTTAAAAGGCATCGTTCACGGCACAGAGAAGTGTTTGAGGTGTCTGAAAATACCAGTACGCTCAGCAGTTTGAGTTCACTTATGACTTTCTTACTCATCCCACTAAAAATGCCAAAGAAATAAAGTTATTCCTTTGTATCCTTCCAAAGTGGACGGGAAATACTCCCAGATGTTCAAGAAAAGCACCAGTCACAACAGGATGCCTAAAATTCAGGGGACTTGAATACCGCTGCCTTTCTTCCATGAACTTTGGTGCAATCATTTATATCCATACAAATGAGTGGTTAGCATGTGATTGCTTTCATTGCCCAAACCGTAGATAATGAAAAATCAGGCCCGAGAAATTTGATATATTCTTGGAGAAGCAACATATTGGTTCTTTCAATAAGGAGCATTAGGTAACTTCCCAGTATTGGTTGTAGTTTTGTGAATCCAGCCTCTGGTAGGTGTGAGCCTCTCACAGCTTCTTGTTGGGAATCTTAGCTGTTTCTAACCTTAGATGTACGGTTAATCTTTGAACTGCAGAGATCCTTGGACCGATCTCCAGTGTGGTAGCCAAGATAACAGCCATTATACATAGCAGTGAATTATACTGAGTTTCAATTCGTATACATTTTGTAAATGATTAATAGCTGCTTTAGTAAATAATTGTTAACCCTAGCATGTGTAGTGCCCTGACCTGTAAAATGTTTATAACATCTGTGAATAGTTTATTGCCTCCATATAAACTGCTTATAAATGGAAACTTAGTATGACGTGTGACTCGGCGCAGGAGCAGAGAAGGAGAGGACAGGGTGTTTGGCCTCTGTTATTAAGAGCCACTGGATTCTCATGGCTTGGTAGGGATGTGAGGCCCTGTGTAGCTCTGTGAGCAGAGGCAGAAGGTCGTTTCCCTTAGCACTTGCGCTGTTCGGTGTACGTGAGCTAGAACTGTCAGAGCCCTTTGGTCTCTAATGCATATGGGATTTATCTTGAGAATACAGATGAGAATTATAATGTATTATGATTGGCAGCTGGAAGAAAATGGGGAAATGCTGCCTGTTTCAGTGCTAGAAGGCACTGGATGGTTCTCGGAGGAGATGTGTTGCATTTCCACTGCTGACTTGTGAGGTGTTGGAAGAGTCGGTTCCTTCCTTTCTCAGTGCCTTTCTTTCTCCAGTTGCTTTGTTTGACAAATCTGTCTATGTCACAAATCATTTGAGGCTGCGTCTGAATCTCATACTCAATCTGATCCTCCAAATTCTACCCAAATGTAAATAATCAACAAAATATGAGTAATAAAAATCACAAATATCTTTCGGTATAATTGCAATAAACATGTTTTCCTTTATTTTCTCTTTCATCTTTCATTTAATGATGCTTTTGTGTCTGGCTTGAATCACCCACGTTTCCTCCATTTGGATTGGCTTCTGGTGTGAAGTTTAGCAGCTGTACCTTTTTTTTATGTGTTCTCTCTCACTGCTGCAGTATGTGAAATTGCAGCTTTCTGTATGACAGACAGTTTCTTACGTGACTACGTTAGCCAGAAAACACTGCAATATCAAATAGACAGAAATCTGTACTGTTATTATCTGGGACTAGAAGAGCCTCTGCCCCCCCTGCCCCACCCCTCCAAAACCCAAAGCTCTAAGGGAGCTCTAAGGATACTGTCGGGTTCAGTTAAATCGGAATTAACTCAAGCGTCCTGGCATTTGTGTTTGTTTTTCGTGGGCTCTTTTCCTTCCACAGGCCCGTTCATGGGGCTAAAGTAACATAAATGTAAGACAGGCATAAAAATAACATAGCATCTCTTCTCTTGATCCAGGCTTCAAAACCAAGATGAACGTGTTGCACAATCATGTGAAAACCACGTTAATTTGGCCCTGCAGATGACTCCCTGAGGCATATAAAAAAGTCTATGGAAAAACATAAACACAAATACTAGGGGTGTCGTAGAATGGTTTTCGTTGGAAGGGACCTTTAAAGATCATCTAGTCCAAACTGTAAATATAGTTTTCCTCATGTTTTCTGGCCTAATCTGAGAGCCAGCATGTGGATTTACGAGAGAGCAACGTGACGTCTCTTTTTTTGATGAGCATCCTGTTAGAAAAGTGTGGAAATTTCTGATGTCGCAGGTTGTTACGGTTGTGATGGTGGCAGACAAAGCAGACAGACTAGCTTCCAGGTCCAAAGGTAAAGTCTGATCAAAATGATAATGTGTTTTGAAACAGTGAAGCCAATTTAAGGTAATGGGTAAAATTCTGTGGTCTTTACTCAGTTCTGATTCATAGATGAAACTGCAGTTTTACATTTAATCTCACATGATTCTGAAAAGAAGTACTCCTATTGATAACTTGCATGAGTAAGACCTATGCCACATATCTGTATGTTAGAGGTGCTGTTCTGAGGGCTTCCCAAATTGGTTTTCTGTTTTTCTGTTGCTATATATAATCCAGAATATTGTGTCTACTTATGTTCTAACAAAATGGGATCTGAGTTCAGCTTGAAGTAAAAGGGCAACCTCTCTGGAAAACTTGAAAGTTGGGACCTGAATTGTTGGAGAGGTTGTACAAATTCTTAGCTTCTGAAGCGTTTCTAGAGTTCTTGGGTACAAAGCATTGTTGGGTTTAATTTGGTTTGTTCTTCTGTGTGTCGTCCCCCCCAGGCCACCTTCTCTGTCTTTCAGTTTAAGTAACTTCTGGGAGCTCACATGGGTGTTTTGTGCTGCATCATATGCACAGCAGAATCTATGAGAAGCAGAGATGCCAAAACTATTCAGTGTCTGTTTTTACGGGTTGGTTTACACTTGATAAATACCTGGATTGTTGTGCTGCTGCATCTTTGGAGAACGGAGGCTAGGAAGGAAGGAAGGGTTATGAGTAATTCTGTGCTTTTTCTGGGTGCAGTTTATTTAGCACCTCTGCAAGATTTAACATGATAACTCTTTAAATCTTAGCACGCTACTCGGAGAGGTAGAATGTCATAAAGGTGTCTGGTAACAGATGTTCCAGTCTTTATAAGCTTCTGGGAAAAGTGTGCATCATTCTGAATAAACATGGAAGCAGCTGCAGCTTTGGGAGCTTCAGTTTCCTGAATAAATGCTTCGGACGTCCATTCCACTTTGGCAGCTGTGGCTGTGGTGATCTAAAGATACAAGTGAAGCATAGTTTACAGTAATAGACAATATCTTTTATTAAACCAACTGATAACATTAGAACAATAGATTCACTTTCAGGCAGTTAAGTCCTCCTTTGGATTTATTAATACTTCAACTGTTGCACCTAGCTAATGAACGTACCTAATGCAGAGGGAATCTTCTCTGTTGTAGGCTTCTGACAGTTGAGTACATTTTGTGGCATTCTCTTAGAGTTTAGCTCCTTTAAAAACCATTATGACAAACAAGAGTAGAAGTCGTCTTGGGAGGGTTTCATAAAAGTGTTGATGATAGAAAATCCAGAAGCCTACAGTAAAATCAGTATTTAACACATTGTCAGAACTGCCTGAAATTAGGTTAGTGAAAATGAATGTGTATAAATCTCAATCTGATTTTTCTTTTTGGAAGGAAACCATTAGTACCTAGCAGTAATAGATCAGGATAGTTTGCTGTCAAGATTCTCTTTTTACTGGTAGTGAAGAGGTGTTACACGCTTTAATAATGGTGATATATATCTCATTGCTGCAAGATCACCAGAAGTATACCTAGAAGTAAGAGTTGCAAGGCTTAACAACAGAGCAATTCAGTAAGATTATTAGAGGAAGGTGTTTTGTTTAGGGTATTCGCTTTCTGGCTTTTAACTTGAGACACTTTAGGCAGCTGGTTTGCAGAAAATCTGAGTGGCTGAAGCTCTTATAATTATGTTGGATAGCCAAAATTAGCACCTGTCTTTAAATAATTATTTTTTTTAAATAAAACTTGAAATGGGCATTCTGCCCAAAATCATCCTAGAAGATTGCAAAATGCAAGACAGAACTCAAGACTCTTGCTTGAGCTCCCAAAACTGTTATGAGGTTTACATGAAAAATATGCAGGGCGGAAAGAAATGCCGTACTGGATGAGTCTTCTGACACGTTCTGTGCTGCAACACATGGGCTCAGCGGGGTGAGCTACGTGGGGATTTCCACCATGAGTAAAACTCCTGCTTCTTGGAGGTGTAATTCAGACTTTTTCATTATCTGATCTCTGGGTTGGTTCATTCTTTTTCCATGTAGCTGGCTATCTGTCATATTTGACGGAGAAATTGCTATGACAAAATGCTAAAAGCTCTTGCTCTGGGCTATTTTTAATCTACTGTAGGTGAAAGATCAGAACACATTTTTGGAAGATTTATGTGTCGTACCTTTGTGCTGTGCTGGATAGGATAAATGGGAGTTGACAAACTGCAGGACACGAGATTTAAACCATTGACCTCTGACATCAAGAGTCATCACAACTGTATGTTATCACATTTATGTTCAGGAGTTAAAGGCTTTGCTCTGAGGGAATCTCATAAATACTTAGCAGTGGTGCAGAACACAGTTCATATTCAGTCTTTAAGCTTTACTGTTGGTGATCAGTAGTTAAAGCTCCTCTCAGGCCATTGTGGATTTTAGCGCAGAGTATTTGTAAGCAGTCTTTTAAGTCTTTGGGTTGTTTGTGCAGAATAACACATCTCTGTTTCTTGAAAAGGGCGTAGCTACTTAACGACAGTTCAGCTTGAGCAGACTCATCATATTTTGCTGATCCTTTAATAGTCCAGTCTTTCAAACTGCTTCCCAACTCTAGGATCTCTGTTGACTGTGTCCATTTCTGAAGCAAAAGCCCTGATAAAGCAAAAAGACTTTGGGATGTACAAGACACTGTTTTCAAATCAAGTATATACTTCAGTGTTCTGCTGAACTGAGCCCCAAATTTCTGCAGTGCATCATAATGCAAGAGAGTAATAGGGGAGGCTGGGTGCATGCAGCTGCTCCTCGGCCTGTGTGACAGATGTCATCCAAAACACTATCAAGCCTTTTTAGAAAACAGGGAGGAGAGGAATAAAGAAGAGAGGGTGAAGCTGATGGAGTAGAAAGTGAGTTGAAAAGTGATGGCTAAAGGGAAGGACTGAGCTTACGGCAAGTTGAGGCGCTGCTCTTGACAGGCACCAGGCTGGGACTTGTCCCATGTAGAAGATCGCAGTATTTCATTGTCTTTATTGCTGTCTTGAGATTTCTCAGGCATGTGTAGCTGACTAGCTGACCCTCCACGTTCAGATATAGTTTCTATGCAATATTGAGTACTGTTCATGATGTTCATCATGCAACGCATGCTTCCTGAATTATACATCATTATGAGGGGCACATAACCAATTAATACATGGATTTGTTCTGCATGTGCAAATCTTTTCTTGGGCTAAGGAAGTGTCACACAGAGACTTGGCTGAAGAAAAAAAGAAAACAGTTTAATCTTAAATTGTAATTGTCATCCTCTGGCTAATGATAAGCAATATTATGGCCTGCATATCAGCTGTAATTAAGCAGTAAGACACAACAAGGTGTATGTTACAGAGAGATAACACAGTGCTTAAGAGCCAATGACCTGCAAAGCACATTATCTCCCAGCTGCACAAGCCCTACCGAGTCGGTTTGTACATGTGTGGTAGCAAATCCACTGTCCCCTCTTCCCCCGCCTTCATGCTGTTTTTCAAGGTGCAAAAATTGTAAAGGATTTTCATATGACTCGTGTCATACGATTTTTAAAAAAGCTCCCTTTTTATATTAGCCAACTTCTGCACATATAATAAGCCAGTATGAAATATTCCAAGTTATCATTCACTGGAGTTCTGGGAAATTAGCATCGCTTAAAATGAGGCCCTTCAGTGTTTTGTTAGACAAGTGGGTATGGAGTATGCAGGGAAGGATTCTCGCTGATGATCCAAGCACTAAACTGACAGCAGCTCTTCGTTTGCTCCAAGAAAGATTTCACGTTGTTTTCGAAGATAGCAGAGGGAGCTTTGAGCTGGAACATAGTGTTAGATCAAACTTGCTTCGAAGTAGGATGGATTTTTGGTTAGAAATGAAGATTGGAAGCGTGAAGTAGTACTGTTTACTGTTCGTACTAAACATGAAAACCTGTATCAAGGTACCATTGCCTAAAAAATTACCATCAAGAAAATGATGGGGATTAAAGTGTCTGTGTCCCGTTTCTTTGAGGAGGAGAATGCATGGTTTCTGTTGTGTAGCGTAGGAATCCTAATGTAAAACTCATGTTGGAGCAAGGAAACCCAAGTGAATGAGACCTTCCAAATAGTGGCAGAAAATGCAGAATGGGATCAGTTTTGCCCTGTTGAGTCCTGTCAGGGTGTTTCTGTGATCGGGGAGAAGGTCTGCTAAAGGAAGGGGAGGTGGCGACAGGAATCCTCTTGTAGCCTGAGTTGTACTATACATTCTCGGAAGCAGAGATAGGTTCTTAGGGTTTGAATGGCACTTAGCCCATCTGGACCCTGATTTCAGTTGGATGTCCTAGATATTACTATATTAAAAATATAAATAAAGTAAGTTAGGCTTAATAGAAGAACAGAGAGAGAAGACAGAGGCAACAGAGACAGCTGTCTTCCTCAGAGTCCTTCTGCTGGGTGAGACTGTTTCTGATTACAGCTGTAGCACTGTAAATGCCTGCTAGATGTCTGGTGATAATCCATTCAAAGCAATTACAAGGCATCCGTCACCAGCAGGGTCTGAGCCACAGGCTTCTTATCTGGGAAAATTGATGGAAGAGAAGGAGGGAGCGAGGGAAGAAATCAATGCCTTTCACCAATGTTATCTGCCAAATTGAATTAAGCAGCATGGGATCCCTGCTTTCCACACTGCGAGAGTCGGAGCTTAAAGAATCTGTTTATAGTAAGCTCAGTTCATGGGCAAGGCAGGTGGGGGAGCTACGCTTTACTTCTGCTCGCTTGCAATTTCTTGGGCATCCACCACCATCAGTGGGACCGGTGTGTGCAAAAGGATTTCGGCCCTGAACGACATACAGACCCTTTAGCCTAATAGCAGCGGTTCCAGTTGCGAACCTTGTGCCTGCTTGCGGTCTTAATGTATCATTCCATGTTTTTTTCTTCTTTTGGTGTAGCTGAAAGTATCTCTTTGCTCACCACATCCCAATTTTTACATGCAAAGGATTGTAGAGAAAGCAACTATGATGACATAAGCAAAAATACAATAATTGCGTACTTCAGAGGCAATAGTAAAACTCTGTTGCTTAAAAATGATGCATGTGTTGAATCTTTTGGCAATGCGGTTGTGGTGCGTAGCATGTAATCCAGCACTGAGACCAACTGGAAGTCCAGGGGCAGGGGCAAGGGCAATGCCTGCAGAGGTTTTGGGTAGGGTTTTTTAATACGCAAGGAAATGTAGCATATCGCTGTGTGTTTTGGTGTTTTGCTTTCATTAGTATATCTGCTTCTCACTTCACTTACCTTATGGGTTATAAAGGTAAGTAAAGTAAATTTAACTTCTGTATGTCTAACTGGTTACTTATTTTGCAAGGCAATGTTGAAATCCAGGAGCTAGATTTAGGAATGCTTAACAGTATTACCATCTGTAAAATGACACTTTCCCTTACCGGGCCTGCAATCGACATTGCAAAGGCCCCCAGTACATCTATAGAGACGTTTGGTAGGTGCTTCCTACTTGGTATATGAACAAATAAGAATATAGATCCATATGTACAACAGCAGGGAGATTGTCACTTGGGATTCTACAAAAACAAATCCATTTGTACGGGTGGAATCGGTTTCATCTCCGGGCTGCGTGGCCAACAGCTTTGTTAATGCATTGTGCAGTGCCTGATTTTATGCCTTGGTTGCAGAAAGGTAGGGGTTTAATGGCATTTTTTGACAGCTAGCCAGTAAAGGAGCTGTGCAGCTCAAGAGCACCTAGTGTTACAGGTCTTGGAATTGAGGCCTGCTGCCAGCACGTGGAGCCACTCTTGTTTCATGAACTCAAAGCGTCATGTAGGTAAACTGGGTTTATTTCTGTTTGTAAGCTTCCTTCACAAGATAATGATGATCACTCAAGCTTATAGTCTTTATGATGTTTACAGAAACACGCAGGTTTTGGAATGATTCTGACCTCCTTTGAAGCCGTAAACCCCCATTTTCCTTTCACCCGCGTAGGTTTCCTCTTGTCCGGCAGGGTTTTTCCCGTACGTATGGGAGATCCGAGAGTAGTTGTTTGGGATAAGTGGTAGCAGGGCCAGAGGACTAGGATAGCTGGGCCAGAGTAGGCTCTGGGGAAGTACTTAAAAGCATGAAATACTCAAGGTTTCAGATTAAGGAGCTAACTCAGCAGAAAACAAATACAAAAGTAAATTCAAAAAGATGAGCCAGAAAACCTGCGGATACTGTACAGAACAATTCAGCTAAATGAGTTCAGCGCAGAGATCTGGGGAAACTTTTTCCCTCCCAAATAAAAGCGTGTGGGAATTTGCATTGCAGTCAGGTATACTTAAAGTGCACATAAGCCATCTAATAAAAATTCCACCGGAGTGTACGTCATACAGCTGTGTTTTATTATATTTGTGCTCTCTTCCTACTGACAGTGCCTTTATAACTGGATTACTCACATATCATCATTAACTCTGACACTCCTGGGTTTTTACTGCTTCCCTGGTTCCTATCATCTTCTGCAGGTTTCATCCCTTCCCTCACAGATGTGCCAAGATGTATTTCTTCAATATCTTTTCAGCAAATGAACGTGGGAGCACGTAAAAAGTGTGGTTTGGATACCACGGGCAGTAACAAGGGCTCTCATCATTTCTACTGAAAATCCCTATCAAACCTCTACTCTGCTACGTATGTGTTAAGTTTTCCCTCTGCTCCATCTGTTAGGTATAAATAAGGGGTGCTGCTTACGGGGACATGGAAATGACTGCGGTGCCGCCTGAGCTGCTGTTTAATCCTAGTTTTGGTATTTTGTAGCCGTTTCTTTCAGTTGTGCTCCATACAAGCATTTTAATTTGCTATGTATGGGCCATGTTCAGAATGAGCAGCTCCAAGGCGAGGGGGGTGGGTGGTTTGGGTTTTTGGTTTTGTGGTTTGGTTTTTTTCCCTGCTGGCTGAGTAACATAAGCTATTGAATAAGATGTGAAGGCTTTTTACTTCAGGCCTCAGGAAATTTTATTTTTATTTCTGATCTCCAGCAGCTAGTTTGAGCTTGGGTCAGTTCAGCTCACTTCGCCATTGATTTGTCCCCCCGTTCGCTGCTGTTGCTGTTGGAATGAAGGTTCTTTGGGGTAGGGCTGTGGCTCACTAAGCGTTTGCAGAGAACTGAGCACGAAGGGGGCTGGGGCCTCCATTAGACTTTTTTTAACTATTTCTACTTTGTGAAATTAAGTTGAACTCAAGGGCTACTTAAGCATACCCGGTTCTGTGAGTCGGATTTCTGTGTACATTGCCAGCTTCAGCTGAACTCAGACTATCAATTGATCCCAAAGGATTTTTATTGTGCTCGGGAAGAACAGGACCCTGGATTTTTGGTTGTGGGCTGGGCTACAGCTTACTGAGCCACGCTCATCCCGAAGCCATTCAGATTCCCTGTAGGAGCTTCCTGAGGTGCTCAGCACACTCAAAGCTTCCCACTTGGGGATGGCCGGAATTCTGCGGGGGCCCGCAGGCGAGCGCTCCCTTCCAGCTGAACAGGGACGGTGGGAGGGGGGTCGGGACGTGAAAACGGGTTACACCCGATCGACTGGCCAGTAGCGTACGTCCCTGTAGGACTTCTTGCAAATTAGAAAATATATTTTAATTATAGCAACAGCTTGACAGCCAATGTATGCAAAAGCATTTCCTCCAGTGCTGGTCCCCTCACATAGCTTACACTGAGAATGCAGAAAGAGAAAATATGTGCTGATAATGAATCAGTGCAGTGACAACGTGAATGCATTTTTGGTTTTGGAGGCACTCAAAAGTGTTCGACTGAGTAGGTTCGTGTCTGATTCCTAGTATTTTGGTTCTTATATTAAGTAAATTAAAGTTATTCTATAAACTAGAATTTTCAAAACCCAGTTACCCCCTTAATCATAAACCCAAGGCAGGTTGACTGGTCTTTCTTAGCAATATGTGGTGTTGCACTCGGAGTTCCTTGGTGGCAGAATATCTAATAATGTTTTCAGCCTCTGCTATTAAGACTTACCAATCCAAATCTGGTTTTATATTTCGTTTCCGTAACGGGAATAGCAGGAAGAGTCAGTCACTCTGACAAGTAGCACCAGGAGAGGTGGCTCATCTCTTCAGTGCAAAGTTCTGCCCTAGACAGAGCCACGTTCCTCGAATGGTCACAACTGCTGTGTGACTTAACAGAACATGTTAAGCAATAGGCATTTCTATGGAACTACATCCTCAAAACGGACTAAGCAATTCTTCATTAACTCTTGTTCAATCATTGAACAAGCAACGCCAAAGATTTTGCTTCATTTTCCCGTTTTCACTCTCTGTAATTTGCCCTGTATTTTAAAGAGCGGTCGTCTTGCCCTGGTCCGTCTGTGCGCATGGGCATTGCAGGCGATGCATCGATGATGTTAAGAGGCAGCGATGACCTTTGCGTGAACTGCAGCTGCATCGGCAGCGGCGTGTTGCCAAAAGAGAGACTATAAAAATCCAGAAAGGGCGAGGAAAATGGAGTAAAAGAAAAGCTTTTCATGAGCGACCACGAGTGTTTTGGACATCTCAATTTCTTGCTGCCCAGTAAGAAGCTCTCTGACAGGCACCTGACTTAGTGCCTCTGGAAAAGATGGCTCTTTGCAGAATGTCCCCAGCTGTCTGTTTAAACTCACAAACCACTCCTGAACACCTAATTTACAATGTCAAATTAAACTGGCGTCCTTGATGCACAGCTGTAGCTGGCAAATTAGAAGCTCTGGGGGTTTTTATGTGGTTTTTGAGTTTATATATAAGCCAGTTAGCAAAAAAAAATTGATAGTAATTTTGTGGGTCTTTTCAAGTTTTGCCAAAATTGACCCCTAGCCCCATGGGGATCTGGGACGGACATCTCGAGTGTACATCTCCCGTCTGAATGTCTCGAGTGCAGGACAGTGGAGGAGGCAAATAAAATACACCTTTTTTTTTTTGCTTTGTGTGTTTGTGCTTGTAATCTAGGTCAGTTAAATGAAAGCTCCTAGAATACAGAGTAGCCAGATAAATTTGGGATGGCTGAAAAGGAAAAAGGAATAGTCCAAGAATAAGGAAGGTGTCCAATAGGACTGGATAGCTGGATTCAGGCATCAGAGGTTTCCATACGTGAGGCCAAGCCTTATTTCCAAGTTAGCCTCGGCTAACTTTAGAAGGAAGCTAAACCAAACAAGGTTTGCTCCTAAATTCTTCTGAAAGCTCTAGAAGTGCTACGTCCTTTTTACCTGAGCGGGCAACTGGCACTAACCCAGGGCTGATACGGATGCACTTCTGTCCGTGATGGCAAAAATACAGCCCCTTCTCATGGGGGAATCGCCGTTCTCCTGCCAGGAAGGGCGGCTTCTGTACAAAACGTGGGCCTACAACAGGGCTGTTTTAGCACCGGGCGTCGAGTGAGCTTGAAGCCGTTTCTGTGGTCTGGAAAAAATTGTACCTTGTCTTTGTCTCCTTGGATAATAACTTTGAAGTGTTCTTTTATCGGTGTAGGGGTGGTAGGATCTGTATCTGTGAATTGGAGTTAATTTACTGATTTGCAGTAGAATGGTAAATGAAGTTTTTTCCCCACGTTCCCAGTTGAAGGAACTCTACTCTTTCAAGTTAAGAAAATGAGCTGGGGAATTCTTTGAAGAGCTGGGAGCGTGACTCCTGCCCGTGTGATATAACATCTTCCTTTCTTTAAAGCCGTTTTGCTCCAAAATGGGGTATTTCCAAAGATACTAAAACTTTCAAAGCAAACATCAGTGCGATGTGCCGACAGAAACACAGTTGGTCTTCCTGAAACTCACTGGCAATCTGGTCCCTTCAGACCTATTTTTTGTGTACAAAACCTGTGGAACAAAGAGACTTGAAGTGTATTGCTGAAGTATATCAGAAAACGTAAAAGATTTGCCAGCCGTATACTTTAACTGCGGAAGATAATTGTCAATAGAGGAAAGTTATCTGAACTTCTGTTTTTAATTTTAGAAACCAAAATCATAGCAACAGACGTACAAGTGAAAGGACACGTACATGAATTGCGTATGATCCTTTTACAGGTGAAGGATACGGACCTGCGTTTAGACTTCAAACCTTGCCGATTCCGCGTGGTACCAAAAGCGGGTGAAAACGCCATTTCGCTGCTCGTCATTTGGGGGCAGGAATTGCCGGTGCCGTTGCATCCCATTCTTTAAGGCTAAACCATGCCAAACATGCAGGCGCCAGCTGAAGCAGCTGGACCGCCCCTGTGCGCTTGCTCGGATGCCTTGGTTGCTCTGAGCGCCACGCGCAGCGCAGCGTGTGCCGATGCTATCCAAGAGCTCATTGTTAAACAGAAAGCTTTAGACCTCAGGGCTATAGTTCCAGCATCATTTGTGAGCAAAGCTCCCGTAGTTTCACTCACGTAGAAGATGGCGCGAAGGGCGGCATCGCTTTTGAGTCTCTAATACTGATGAAAAACCAGCTTACAGCTTTTTGTGCCTGTGCTCGTTTTGTCAAGGAGGCGGGAGGGGAGAGGAGCCGGCAGACAGCGATCCCCTGGGCGCGCTGGAAGGGCGCAGCTCCGGGCTCCCGCCCCGGGCCCTCGCCCGCCGCGGCTTCCCCGGGCGGGAGGCGGCAGCTCGGCGGCTCTGCCCGCCGCGGGAGCAGGAAAGGCAGCGGCCCCGCCGCGGGGCTGCAATGAGTCAGAACTACGAAGCAGAGATTTTTTTTTTTTTAGGCTGTTTGATCATTCTCTGCCTTTTCCACTCTTTTACAAGGGCATGTTAAGAAATGTACCAGAGCTGTGGAAATTCTGCAGCCATTTCTCAGAAAACCATGAGAGAATTACTTTAACATATGTTTCCATCTGCTGCTTTTTGCATTTCCCCCCCCCCCCCCCTTGTATTTCTTTTTCTTTGACCTGGTACAAACTTTTATATGCTTACAATTCTCACTATTCAAAAGAATTTCAATTTGTCGTTAGAATTTCCCCGCGAAGCGGTACGCATCGTTTCCAATGAAATTCCTTTCTCCTTACAATGTTGTCACGTGCAGACCTGAGAACGATCGTCTGCTTAAATGACGCCTTCGCGAGGCGAGGGAGGTGCCGTTCTGACTCAGCCTCGGCACACCGAAGGTGGTGAGGCCGATCGTCTTGGGATTGGTGCGCCAGGGAGGACCAACGACGGCGGGAAACCTGAGCCCCCCCGCCGGTGTCCAAGGGAATTTAATGCTCCTTCCACCTCTGGACAAAATGGGTTCTGTTGTTGTTAGCGGGGGGGGGGGGGGTGTTTGTTACAGGACGAATACGTGGGTAAGTTACGTGATCTCAAAACTGGAAATTGCCCTGCACGCTAAAATTGGTTAGACACTGTATAGAATCCAACTTGGCTGTACGTGCAGCGATACGCATATAGTACTATTAACATATAATAATAAATTTTCTGTCATCAGGCTTCCGAGGTGTCGCGTGGAGACGCTGCCCAGCGCTAGCCTTAGTTTGTGGGCGCGTGTCTGCGCGAGCCAGCGGCCCCGTCGCTCATCCCTCGCCAGCGGGCCGCAGGCTGAGCCGCGTCCCCTGCCTCGACAGCGTCCCGGTTCCGCCGGCCCACCGCCTCCTGTTCTACTACCCGTCCTCTTGGGCTGCTGGGTTGAAGAGGTTCCTGGAGGGAAGCGCGCCTGGCTCTGGGGTGCCCTCCCAGCCCTGCGGTAAGGCCCCGATGGTTATCGTCATTGCTGTTCCCTCTGTCGGTGCCTTAGACAGATCCACGCAGGCGCATGTAAGGCAGATACCACCGGCAGCCAGGTGTGCGTGGGCGCCTGCGTGGCAGGGTTTCTGCAAGCTCGTGTTCTTTAACTTAAAATACTTTGAGCCGTCAAGAGGTACCCAGCCCTCTCGGATACCTGTGCGGTCTCTGGAGTTTGCCTGGCCCGAACAATTAGGCCACAGCTGCAAGCACAGAAAACTCAAAAACCATCCCATATCTATTTATTTTTTTCTGGACAAACAATTTTATTTTAGGTAATGCGTCTATACACTGTACATTCAGTCACTGTGGTATATAAGCATAGCTATTTTCATACATAATCTCATAAAGTCCTTTATTTTACAATATTATCTGCTTCAAGGGGAGGGGATGTGGAAAAGGGGGTGGAAAAGGACTATCAAGGTACACAGCGAAATAGATAAATATGCCAAGCTTTTTTCTTATTTTTTTTAAATCAGGCATTTATAAACAAGAAAGCATACATTACTTACATAAAAATAGTTCTAGAATAGTAGAGTAAGTCATAATATTGTCATTAGCAGCAGCATAGGAGAGACCAGGATAACAAAAATGTGCTGAAATGCTATTGGCTATTATAAATGTAAAGATTTATTTTTCTTCAATTGAAAAAATGTCATTTCTGTGAGTTCTTTTGATTTAAAAAAAAAAAAAAAAAAACAACAACCAACCAAACCAACAAAAAACTTCTCTCTAAAACACATGGACTGATGAGAGGGCAGAATGGAAAGAAAACCAACCTTTTGGTAATAAAATACTTTACAGTGAAAATAAGGACAAATAAAATGCAAATGATGGAGAAAGGTTAACCCACATTTAAAACTTGCAAAAAGATTTTGTTTTGTTTTTCCTAACAGACAGCAAAGGTTCTTCTTAGTTAAAAACACAACTCATAAAACAAGACAACTACCAGGTAAGAAAGAGTTTTGAAAAAGTAAACACCATATACACTTATAATACAACAGTGTAAAATGAAAAAAAGTATTTACATGTTGAATTTACTTTTAACTTTTTTTTTTTTTTACATTGGCTAGTTCTGTTTGAAAAGCAGAATATTATGTATACTAGTTAGCTGCTCCATAGATATGAATGTTATTGCTGTTGGTTTTTTTTTCCCTTCCTTAAGTCTTCTTTCAGTAATAGAAACAATGAGTAATTAAACTGAATATACAAGTACTAAGTAATATATTTTTAAGTACAGGGAGAGTCAACAGCCTGTCTGAAACACCTCTTCTCCCTTTTAACTTCGTAAAGGAAAGCAAAGAGCAGATGAAATGAGAAGATGGGACGCTCCGGTTCCCGCCCTCGCAGGCCGGAGCGCGCCGGAGCGCGGCAGGGACTCCGCGGTCGGGCGGCAGAGGAGCCGGTCCCCCTGCGGGGCCGGCGGCTGCAGCGCAGGAATTACACACAGAACTCCCTCACCTCAGCCACCCTCGCACCACTTCTTTTCTCCGCAAACTCCCACTGGTTTGACAGCCCTCTTCTGGAATTAGTGTCTCTGCGGCCGTCTTCCGACAAGTTTAAAATAAATTACATGCACAGAATTCTGAGTTAGAAATAAATTATATATTCTGCAGAAATAATTAAGATTTTTATTGTTAAAATGTATTTAGGAAAGACAAAATTATTTAAGATAGACTCCTATCCTGTAAACCTCTCCTGCTGATTAACTGCTGGTGTAGAACGTTCGTTCCCAGTTGTCTTGCACCTTACTTAAGCATACGGATTTTAAACCTTAAGTTACAGACGTGTTGTTACTCGGATGTTTTCACTCCCAAGGATCAAATACTATTGAGCCTGAATCTCGAACGCTGCGACGCTCGTTTGTCACGTGTTACACTTTACAGAATTGCCGTAATGCACGGCAGAAGAAGAAACCGTGGGTTTGTAACAGCAGCTCTGAGTTCGTTTTGGAGACTTCTGTCTTGCAAATCTCAGCCAGTGGAGCTGGGAGGCCCAGGTGGTGCTGGCTGTTTGACAAGACTGCCTGCTATTGATCAGACTATTTACTGTTGTGGTTTTTTCTTTGGAAAAAATGCAGATTTCATTAAATTTGGAGGATAAAAGCATCGTATGCACAGACCAACTTGTGCCAGTGGATCGGGATGCTTCCCTAGACACACAAGAAAGAAAAGCTCTGTCGTGTGCCGCAGGTAAGTAAGCGGGCCGCTCTGCCTGGAAAAACCAGATGGAGATGGACACGTTGCCATTTTTTGTTGAGTCATAAGGGGAGAGACACAATCACAGATCGGGGGGAAAACCCCCAAATTTAGAGTAAGGCTTCAAAGAAGCTGAGAGCTGGGGGTGGGATGCCTTTGTTCTATGTGTAATTCCTTAACATGGCAGTAAAGCACAGCGTATGAGGCTTCTGAAATGCACAATGATCAACTACAGCTAAAATTACTTAGTTTCCCTTGAAGAAATAAGTGAATAATACAGATCTGGAAATCATAAGGCTGAGAACATTTTTATGCATACTGCATAACAAAATAAACCCTTTACATAAGACAGTAATAATGCCCATTAATGAATATACGTATGGCAGAGACTTTAATTCCATGCATATGATTTAATAATCGCAGAAAAAACATACAAAGAAGCAAAAAAAAAAAAACCAAAAAAACAAAAAAAAACCAACAAACCACGTTAAAAACACCTGCTTAAGCATAATCAAAATTCCTTTTGCATTGCACTTTAGAAGAGGAGATCTGCATCTAGACTCAGTCTCCAGCATCCCAAACCCAGCAGGGCGAAGCCCTGTACGAACGGACAGTCGCATGGGATTTACTTGGTATAACTGCTTCTTGCTCCCAACAGTTTTACGTTGTCCCAGTAATTCTACTCCTTTCATATTTCTTCTTTTTGTACCTAAAACATATATATGAACTTCTCTGTTAATGCTCACAGTTATTATAATGGTTATTATAATGGTTTCAAGCAAACAGCTGTTGTTTAAAAAAAAACAAAAAACCAAACCTCTCTCTAATGTACTGTAAGTAAATACTGTAATTTTAGGATTGGAAGCCGCCTTCTGTCTACTGGGAAATAATTTTTAAGCTTACATAGTTTGCATTAATGTCCAAAAGCAAATAAAGATTACTGGAAATATGCTTCTTTGTTTAGAATAACTTCTGTGTATGATGATGCATAGGGGTTTCTTTTTTTTTTTTTTTTTTCTTTTTAAGGTAAAAAAAGTGTCAGCGTTGCCTATATAAGATGCTGAGAGGAAAAATGAGCTGGAAGGCACGTCTGCAGCCCCAGATCAACTTTTCACTTCATGCTGATAAGCTTGAGTGTGTAAGAGGTGAGTGTTTGTGGGTGAAAATCACTTTTCTCCTGTTCAGTAAAGCACCAGCTTTATTTGTCGAGCGCTTCCGGGAGCAGCGCTACCGCGCCCAGCTCCTGAGGGCGCGAAGCCACGCGAACCAGGCCGAGCGCTCGGCCGGCGCCGCGCTGGCCCGGCGCATCCGTGCGTGGTAGCGTTCTCTACCTGCCGCCTCCTCGTTGGGCACAACGGAAAGGGACGATGCGAGGTGTCAGGCGGTGGAAAGCCGGGGTGATGATTTTCACATCTGTTAGGCAGGGTAGAATCTAGAATGCTCAACTTGTAAACTTTACAAATATGGAATAAAATGCAGAGTAAGATTCTGACAAAGTGCAGTTTTTAAAAAAAAAAAAATCAACAACAACAACGACAACACCAACAATAAGACAAAGTGATGGCATGCTGCATTTTTATTCCGGGGCTGCGGCTTGGATCCCAAAATTAAAGTAATTTCTTTTTTAAAAAACAAAAAAGTTTTTTTTTAAAAAGATGTAGGCTTATTCACAGCAGCAAAAATGTTGTTTTTCTTTTCTGTAGTATCCGATAACGCGATGTTGCACTCTCCTTGGGCACAGAAATCCTGACTGACAGTTCATAATAAAAGCAGGTAAATACTGAATTTATGGTAAGATGGTGCAACAAAGATGAGTTTTCCAGAAAACTGAAAGCTGAAGTAAAGATTTCAGAATGACTTCAAAACGCACACGTCTTCGGCTTTATTTCTCAACCAACTGAACAGACCATCCATTTCCTTCCTTTATTTCCTTCTTTCTCTTCCTAAAGCTGAAGTGCTCTTGGATGAAGCGAGTCTTTTGAACACATCGATTGATGAAGATGTCTTTAGAAAAGATGGCGTGATTTGCAAACACTGAAGTCCGTAAGGCTGGGTTTGTAACTCTAAAGCGTACGTCTCCTCTCCCCATCCCCGCTCCCACCCCGCCCCTTCGCAGTCCTGCATCTTCCCTTCTTCTTGTGTTCAGGACAGGAAATGAAGCAAATTCTTTCTAAGGAAAAAATCAACTTTGAAAAGCACTCTGAAATTCTCACACAACCACGTGACGGGATTAAAACTGTGATGGCTTCCTAGGTGGCTGGAAAACTGCTAATGAAATGGCATCATCACCAGAGGGCTTCTACGTTAAGAATCCCAAAGCCTATAACAAGTCATTAAAAATTGTGCATCGAAGGTTTTTTTTGTTTTGCTTTTAAAGGTTCATTATAAAAATCTCGTTAATTTTTTAATACCAAGTCTGTGTAATGAATTATTTTAAATAGCTTATAAGAAAAGTTTGTTTTTAAATTCCAAAATGTTCCACCAGGCAGAAGGGCAACATAAAAACACGGCCATGCTCGCCTTTTACTCTGATTTTAGTTGGACGATGCTGCTTGCTTGGAGTTTGCCAGTAGAAAATTTGCTGTGGACTTAAAAGTATTTTGTTTATAAACACTTTGTGTTTTATAGGCACAGTAAGATGTTGTGCTATATGGACTGGAAAAAAAAGAGGCGTAATTCAGTGCTTCTGTTATAAAGAGTAACGTTTGCCTTCCAACTAATGAGAATCCATATTCATAGGTCTGTGTGCCGAGACACAACTACTCACACATGCACTTACACACGTACCCCACACATCCTCCCTTACTGTGCATATACGTCATTCTGCGTGTGTTAGGTGATGCGCTGGCTGCTTAGTTCTCGATGGTGCTCGCTGTGTTTTCGCTGCTGGGTTGACTGCTTGATTTAGGCCACAGTTGTTCCTGAAGTTCCTTGACTACTTTTTCCAAGTGTTCTCGAGCCTCCCTTTCATGCATCAGGTCAGCTCGGAGCTGCTCCCTGTCAGCCTCTGCGTGCTGCAGCTTAACCTGTAGGTCCTCAATCTAGAGAAAAGCATAGTAAGAAACACAATAAACTATTTTAATACTTCGGTTCCATTGTGATTTTGTAGACTTTAACGCAGAGTAACGCCTTAGCGCAAAGCGGGAAGAGTAACAAACCCGTGTACTTCCAGACAGAAGATTATCAAAGTTGAGGTGAGGAAGGAATTCCCTTGTCCCTGCATTTTTCCATGCACTACTGTACAATTAGGCAAGTGCACTGCACCAACTGTTCAGCTGTGACGTTCTTAAATATTTCTGGTGGCTTAAGTTCCAGAAAGGAGGGTGAAAACCAGAACAGAGTGCCTTAGTGCAACAGAACTCTGGTCACTCTACTTAAACTGTTACTAGTATTTCTTTACACAGACAGCAATGTAGCAAAGTAAACGACAAGGTAAGTTTGCACAGGTGGAGTAATTTACTTTCAGATCTTTTACAATGGTGGTTAATAGGAGTGACCAGAAACATACTCGGTTGCCTATGGAAAAGGCCCGCGTCTCAGGTACAGATCAATGCCCACCAAAAGCAACTGCAGTATCCTCTCATATCCATAAACCGTTCCACCCTTCACATTAGGTGTAAGGAACTGTACGGAGGCAAGGTGGGCGTGGAGGACGCGGAGGTACAGTGTAGATGGCAAAGGGCGTGTGACTACGGACGTGAGAAAGCTGGGGCGCAGGGAGCCCTCTGAAGGAGCAGAAGCTCTCCAGGCGCCACGGAAACTTAGCACCATTTCAACTCCTACATCAGACGGCGGACTTGGGAGGGCAGGGGTGGGACTGAGCAGGCCCTAATGCGTAGTAACTTTGCACAGAACGGACTTAAAGCAATACGCGTTCCCAACAGCCGGAGCAGAGCGCCCTCGCTGAGATCTCACAGGCTTTTTCCAGCTTACAGCAGGAGACGCAGATGGCCTCGGCCTCCCCGAAGGCCCCAGCAGTCTTCCTAGTTTTTACTTACTGATACTAAAGGCAGAGAAAAGCCCCAGTATTCAAGGGTGTAAACATTAGAAAAACTGCACTGGTTTGAAGTATGCAATTTTAGGCCACAAACAGATAAGATTAGCAAAGACTGCCATTTAACAAAGGAAAGGAAAACTCGTATGTTTGGGGCTAAAATAAAGGCTACCCCACCACCCCAGCTGGATTTGGATCTCAGTACCGAGGTAAGAAAGAAAAGAGAAAGGCATAAACCACACTGATATTCAGTAGGTATTAAGCTTCTAATACTTTAAGTTTACACAAAGACAGTTACAGCCCTGAATTTGTTGCCTTATTTCCTCCCATGCTTGCCTGATGCTCTTTCTCGCAGACTGAGCCTGCCTAGAGAATTGTGGTTTCCTCAAAAATAAGAAGTGACAAACACAACATAAGTGACAGGCTTCCTGTGTGCACTCCAAATTAAAGATAAAAGGATGTATAAAGTTTTATTTTAAAATTTCTTACACGACTTAAGAACTTACTTAAGTCATATTGATGTCTTCTTGTAAAATTCAGACTTTGAAGTTAGTTACTTAAGGTATTTTTCTATTAAGTAAGTAAGTAAGTGCCATGCAGAAACCTCTGAGGCAGGGGCTATACTTAGCAGTATAGCACTTAGCAGTATAGCACCTTACTTTACTAAGCAGCCATTCCAGCCCCGAGACGTTTTGCTCAAGCGCAGCAGTGATGCAGCGTCACACGCGTCCTCCTGCCCCGCTCTGGTGCTGCAATGGCAAGCCTAAGTACGTACCACAGGACGCTGCAGTTGGTACTGCAAGTGTGCCACCAGTGGCTTTAGAAAAGCCAAACCTGCAGAATATTCAGCTGCTTGAATTCTTTTGGAGGTGATTTTAGCCTTTCGTGTTAGGAAACCTCATTTATTCCCTCCCCGGGAGGGAATTTCTTAGGAGACTGAAAATCCACATTGTCAAAACCTTCCACGCAGCTCACGAAGGCAGGGAGGCCGCGCCTGCAGAGCTGCAGCGCTCCGTTCGGTACGTACGGCCTTTGCTTTAGCTGCGCTTGCTGTTACCTTGCCTTTTTTTGCTCAAGTGGAAGTCAACTGCCAGCAACGCCCAGCGCAGCAGCTCTCAATCTGGTTATGTTTAGTCTGGACACCTCTTATCAGCGAGACATCCTGCGATGCTGGAGGAAGCCCGCATCACTTCCCGCCGCTGGTCCCCGGCGAGCCCCGTCTCATGGTGCAGCCGACCGCTCCCCTTCCCGCGATTGAGAGCTGCCTCAGGCCGCTGCTGTGGCTGCCGCTTTTTCTTTTCCTTTCCCCTTCCTCCCTTAAAGTAACCACACCCAATGTTTCCAGCTCATGCTTTAGGCCTAACAACACGAAGCGTGTGTGTGTTTTTCACAACATGCGTGGCTGTAGTAAACATGGTCCAGAAGCGTTCCCCTAACATTAATTCAGCTATGTTACAACATCGAAGTTAAGCTTGCAAATGTATGGCACCCGTGTGGCACCTGCGCGTCAGTGCTATCTCTGCTCTAGGAGTTCAAATTTAGGCAAGTGCACCCAGTTTTTCAGAGCCCTTCGCTGCTAACGCTTGCTGACCCTTGCCTTTTCTGCATGCGTTTCTGAGCCAGGCTTTTAGCTTAGGAACCGGGGACGGGGACGGTGGCTCGGCAGAGGGACACTGCGGTGGGAGCAGGTCGGAGCGAGGCGGCGATGGCAAGGAGGGGAGGTCGCCCTAAGGAGAGGGGCTGTCTGGGAGCCCCTCTCTAGAGAGAGGGGGCGAGGGGGTTAACGAGGGGTGTGGGACCAGGCCCTTTTATAGGCAATGCATCACTGGGCAATGGGATTGTTTTATTGGGGAAGGGGAAGGCAGGGCATGCAATGGATTCCCCTTCAGGGAACTCCAGGAGGCTGCCATTCTGCGCTCAGCTCAGCCTGTTACGCTGGCTCATTTCAGGGGCCTGGAACAGTGGATGGCCTTGCATTCCACAGGCCCTGCAACACCAAGACACAACAAGGCGACTTAGGGGTGTGCAGCCTGAGCTCCTGCTTCGCTTGGCCTTGGCTGGTTTAAATAAACTTCAGAATCTTTTATCATTACAAGAGAATCTGATGCGGAGAGGGCGGGGAGGGATTTTTAGTTCAAAAGCTTGAAGCATACATGTTGCTTGTAACAACATGTTCCTGCATTCCTCGAACTTTCACGGAGCTCAAACTGGAAGTCTTTTCTTAGACCTGACAGTTTGCTCGTCTTGTGCTTTACAGCTGTAAACATCTCCCCTTCCCAGTGCTGCAGTTCGCGTATCGATGGGCCTCGGTTTCTTCCCTTGCTTTAAATAGTTCCTGTAGGTCTAGGCTGATCTTCAAGGAAGAATACTACTAGAGCAAGTGGCGCTGCCTAATATTTACGGTATTGAAATGGATCCCTGCGCATTGGCAGAGCCAACAGAGTATTAGTGGAGCGGCAATAATGCCTAGCATTGGGGGTCAGAGTGCAGGCAACACCTTGCGTTAGGACCGGGGCTGTGGGCTGACGCAACGGGGGCACAGACATGGTATAGATAGGAGCCGGACTTGTAGCAAATTAGACAAAACAAGGCCTCTGGCATTGGAGGACAGACAGACACTTGCACCGACCCTGAAAACTGCAGAAATAGTAAGCGTACTGGCTATGAGAGCTTTCAGCGTTCAGGTCTTACCTGGGCTGAGTACTTGGCCCGGAGCCTGCCTGCTTCACAGCCCTTGTCGCAGACCCGGATCTGCCTGGCTTGTTCCAGTTCCCTCTTCAGTCGTATCCGAGACTCATTGGCTTCCTTCATTTTCTTCTCATTCTCAGCTCTCAGACGTTCAATCTCTTTCCTTAAGTTGCGCTTCGCCTCCGTTGCTTCTCTCAGTTTCTCTTTCTTAGCCACTCTTAGGAACTCCAGCTCCTAGAATACAAAAGCAGTTAACTTGTGAGAACTGAGGAGCAGAGACTAAATTAGTGCAAGGAAAGAGAACTGTAAAGGAAGCGACTCAAACTAAATTCCCACCTTCTGCTGGCTATGACCGAGAAGGCTCATGTCGAAACCTCGTTCTGAACTTTGCGCAAGCTTTTCTCCTTTAAATCAACATGAGATCCTACGCTCAAGATACCCTGAATTCTCGGATAATAAAAAGCTATATGCTACAGCCACATTTTGCTTTGTCAAGCAAAATAGCTGTGACCATCTGTGACTGAATAAAGATGAACTGCAGTTGGAGAGAGCTACCAGCAACGTGCTCTGCACTAGCTCGAAGTTTCAAACAAACCAACTGTAATGCCTGCACTTCAATTGAAGACCCTGAAGATAGACGCACTACGTTATGATAAATGCAGTTTGTGAATGCCCTTTGCGTACAGCAAAGCTGAACAAGGAAGTTTACAACTTGCTGAAGAAATCAGTAAGCAGTTCCATTTTATCAAGCCCCCAAAAAATCCACTTAAGGCAAGTATGAGAAAAAACAAATTGCGTATCTTCTTTCTAACCCCAGGCAATTTTGCTCCGCTCCAGGTAACTGGTGTGTAGCCCCGCGTCCCTCGGCAGCCAGCCAACGGACTGCTCTGTCACCTCTGGAAAGCTGCGGCTAAAACCTTAAGCTAAATCGAAACCATGCTCTGCTCTGGAAATTGCCACTCTCACTGCCCAGGTTCTTAACAGGAGCTGCTACCTTGACATCTCAACTCTGAGAGAGCGCCATTAATTGAAATGATAATGATTGATAAGGAACCTAAAGGTACAAAGGACGAAACTCAGAAGTTTTGAAAAAGCTGTTGTTAAAAGACATGTTCATCATAAGCACAAAAATGCGGCTCACTAAAGGTCTGTCTCCTAAACGGTTAAATTCAAAACTAAAACTATTTTTTTTTCCCCCCAGAAGCAGCATTTCCTCTCTGTCGGAGTCAAACCCCGACAGCAACGTGTGTCTGTTCAGTAACGCTGCAGTCGGGTCATGGGAAATTCACTCTTTTGACAATCTCACTTCCCAGCCAGGCCCTTGTGAGCTCAGCCGCGCCTCTGGAAGCACCTTCGCCGCTTGTGCAACTGGAAACCCGCCGCTGCCCCGCTGGAAAACCATGGCCAGGCACCATATTCCCTCTCACTCTGACATGTTGCTTGATTTAATGCCTCAGCACTCAATTCTGCTTCATCAACTACTTCGTGTAATTCCTGCTTTACTTTAAGTACACACTGTGTATTTAGTTTAGACATTTAAAAGTTAGCTTTAAATATATATTACTTATAAATATTTACTTTTAAATACATAAAATAAAACATGTATTTACTGAAACACAAGGGAATAAAGTGGTTTGCTCAAGGCGACAACAAGCAAGCAGTTCAGCTGAAACGGCAGCTCTCGGCCTCCCTTCTCTGGGACCCGGAGCCGCAGCTAGCGCCCAGCAGGCCACCCTCACGCGAGCGGCACGCCCCACAGAACCGGGCTTGCTCTTCTGCAGCTCCTGCCGAAATCTGAGCTGGCAAACTTGTTAAAATTCCAATTGCGATCACATCTATGCACTTAATACAATCTCTCCTTCACCCCCTCCTGCCTGCTAGCAGAATACTCCAATCTACTACTGGCGTTTTGAGGATGGGGGGTTTTGGTGTTTTTTTTAAACAGAGCAGTCATACTGCACACAAATCACATCTGTGAGCTCCTGCCATTTGTTTCATTCCCCAAAGAAACAAAACGCATTGTGCCAGCCCACAAGACCATATACCTGCTTCTGATCACCAGTACAAGTCCTGGTTCTCCATCTCCCACGCTCCTTGAAACAGAGCCCTTATTTCACAGTTGGCACCCCAGATGCAGCTAATAGATTACATTTCTGGCTCGGTTACAGCTCCACATACACTATTCAAAGCGGATATGCAAATCTTCCACATTGGCTCTATCTTCCATTTCTAGGTACTACTTTTGCCCCAGCTCAAATTAAAAAAAAAAATCACCCGCCATTCTGTTCAGCCACAGTGATTTGCTAATAGCCAGTACGTCTCTGCAGCTTTTTTTGTCTGACCACTCTTTAATATGACCGATGAATCAAGGATTTCCAGAAATAAGGAGCTTCTTTCACTGAATGAAGCAAGAACCATTCAGTGAAGCACGGCTAATGGAAAGCTTAGCAAAGATCTGTAGTTCAGCTCTTCAGCAGAGCTTCTGCAAGTGTCTCTGTCTCCCAGGAATACCCTCCCTCAGCTCAGCAATGGCAGGGTTTTTAAAAATCTTTTAAAACTACAGATAAAGCCTCCATAAGGACAGAAATGTTTCTAGTTCAGGGAAATGAAAGCAAAATAAACTGTGCTGGACTAGAAGATTTTCTCAGTAACGAAAAGATGTTGATTTTGGTAACCATGGATTTAAACCCTAAGGCAAAAACAGGTGGCAAGCTTAAAAACGTAGGAATGGTTCCCGTATACTTTGGTTTCCCAGCTGAATTTACAAACAGTACCCCAGCAAAGGCTGTCGCTATCGGGGAAAAATGAGGCAATTCTTTTTCACATGAGACTACCCAACGGCTCCTACCTGGAAGAGCATTTGCAGACAGCGGCAAGAGAAAGCTATTTTTCAGCATTACCTGATGTAGACTGCGTTTGGCTTGCAAGGCAGCATTTAGCTTCTCCTCCTGCTTCACTCTCATTTTAACAACTTCATGGAGGAATTTTTCTTTGGCTTCTTTTGTATCTAGGCCACTGTCCAGGGCCTGCCTTAGGTGCTCCAGCTCAGCTTCCAACCCACTGCTGTGAGAGTCGGAATGCGTTGCAACCTCATAGGAACTGTTGACCGTGACTGGGGCTTGCATCCCAGGTGAGCTCATGTCCTTTGCGGAGCTGGATGAAGTAAAGGATGGGGAGGACAGCGAGGATAAGGAGGAGGTGACTGAAAAATAGAAACATCGAAAATTAATAAAAAAATGTCTAAAACTAATATAACTCAAAATATGCTGAGGCCCTTTTGTGCAGAGGAGATACTCAATATTCAATGAAAAAAATGGAAGAAAGAAAATACTCGTTTTATACTTCGATACTTGAAATGTGATGAAGATGCAAACCTGACTGACTTAAGGGACCAACTTACAATTTGCTGGAATTGTGACTTTGGAATTCATGTCACAAGCAGTGTTTTCTCCATGGGTGTGAAGAAACAGATTCCTTCAGGGAAACCTACAAGATCCTGCTGTTTTCAGTGGGTAAAATTTCTTCTTTTTGCATAAACTGCCTGCACTGAGTGAAGGCCGACCATACCGAGGGCAGCAGCAGGATTATCTAAGTGGCATTAATGAGGCGACACCTGTGTCTTCCTTCATCTTTTCCTGAGAGGCCCAATATTGCAGTACTGTTTAGGACCGTACTGGCTCTTCGTCTCTACTTTATGTATTCAGCTCCATGGATGCAGTGTTGAAACTGTGTGACCACATTCTTTGTCTGACACAAAATTCCCCACTTCACGTGTGTGCGCTCTGGAATTTTTACGGGCTGTTTGTGTGTATCCCACAGAGGCTTTTATGGCAGGCTCTGGATCAGATAGCAAACCATCGGTTTGTACGTGAGCCCCACATACATTTTGTCCTCTGCACAACACTCACCTGCTTTAATACAAGACTCGAGGTTAGTGGGCACCTGTGCTTCAGGTGCTTCTTTTTGTCAATGCACATTGCTCTTCCAGGAAAATACCTCCCCAATTTATGTTCCATTCTTTGTTTTCATTATTACTTAAGGCCATATTTTTACATCCCATTGAGGTACTAGGCTTCCAGAATTATAGTTAATCACAACCAAAGTTGAACAGCTGACTCCTGTGGATTACTGAGGAAAATCCAGCACAAATAAAATAAAGGCAGATATAACTGTCACTTACATTCTTCCCTGGTTTCTACTTCGATTTCTGCTTCTGATTCCTTATCCTCTTCAGTGGCAGTAACAGTGGCCGCAACTGTGGCTGCTGCTTCTGGGATAGCCGTGTTCTCTGCAGCAAGTTTTCTTTTCCGTGGCTGGACAGTGCTGCTCAGTGGCTCGCTGCTCCGTGACACCACTGTGGCACAGGGCGGGTTGCTGACAATTTTCTGTTGGGCTGGAGGTGCAAGTGCCACATTGGGGGCCACAGCATTCTCAAAGCTTTTGTAGGAGTAAAAACTGTTTTAGAGGGGGAAGCAAAAGGAAGGAGAAAACCAGTCATTTTCTTGGCTTTAAAATGCTTCCCAATCCATGTGTTACGCTGAAACTGCAAGACACTGGAACGACGGTGAAGTGCCATTGACTTACACCAGCTAAGAATCTGCCTATATATTTGCTTAGCATTTTGCACTCATTTAAACATGGAGATGATTTACACAGCTAACCTCCATCCAGTTCAGAAGGGATCATATTCCAAGTGTCACGTATTCTAAGAGCATCAAAGAGATGAGATCTCCCAGAGTCTGAAAATTATAATGATGTTTCGTCATGATCTTCATGCATTAGTGCTTTACCTAACTGCACAGTTTTACTTCTGCCTATCCACAAATGTTTTGTAAACGTGGAAATGGCACTTCCTTAAGAAAGGCCACTGGAGTGCAAAAAGCATTTAATTTTTTGACACAGCATGCATCTGAGTGCATGTATGTAAAACCACAGTTAAAATAACCAACAAACCTATGTTAAAGGACAGTAATATCGTCATGTCAAGTACACAGAATTTTGCAAAAAACATAGCAAAGACTGTCTTCACAACTTCAATTCAGCATCTACTACGTGATGTATCTTCAGTCATATATTAAAATTTCTCCTGAATCTGTTGAAGGTAGGGTTTTTTCCAAGACTTAAATTGGCCAATTGTCTCACAGGGAAACCAAGGGCATACTCTTACACCAGTTTAGCCCTTCTCTCCCTACCTAACTGAAAAGTCTGTTTAAAAGTCAGGATATGCTTGGTAGACATACTTTTCTTTTCCTTTTTTTTTTTTTTTTTTTAAAAAAAATATCAATCCCCACAGCTTCTAAGAAACTTGTTCATAAGGGCAGCAAAATATGCTCTCCATAACGCTTCCTAAAAACACCTGGCCGTTTTAGTCAAACTTTCCAAAGAAACCATCACCCTTAGGCAGAAATCCGGCACAAAGATTTTTCAGACTGAACAGTTCGAGTCTGGCAAAGGAACGTGTAATTGCCCTGACACTTTCCGTTCCAACTGTGACACCAGTAGTCCCACCTATTATGGGTGGTGACTTGTTCTTGTACCGGTTTAATTATGTTCCTATCCAAGACCAGAATCTGGCCTACAACATCAGCTTTCTGATGGGTCTTACAAGCTGAGGAGTCTTCCTTCCGCAGGCTTTCCTGCCCCGTGTGCTCTGTCCTGTTCCCAGGACCACAGGCCACAGGAGGGAATGGGGTAGCCTGTGCTGTCCCTTCCGCCCTTCCTCTCCTACGGTACTGTCGATGCAGGAGGTAGCGTGCGGCTGTGCTGGCAACGCGCTGACTGGCCCGCGGTACCGAGCTGCTGCCGTTACCAATTGGCAGTTGCCTGGCAATAGCTGTCCCTGACCACCTGCCCTGAGAGAGGAACTCAGCCTTCCTTCAAACAGTGAAGCCCGAGAGCTTCTGATGACCGCACCCCAAAATGATCCTAAGTTCATAGAAGCAGCCTTCACTGCAGAGTTTTATGGCATGTTTCACCTAAGAAAAACTATTTAATGAACGCACAAAATATCAGTACTTTTTTTTGTTTCCTTTCTGCAAATTAAAACACTGCAGCTGGAAATGCTTTTTAATCTGATACTAGCGGACGGACTGACTGCATTACAGAGACACCAGTTACCAGTGCAAGGGAACAAACATAAAACAACTTGCTGTCAAATAAATCTCCGTGGCTGCTAAGCCCATTCTACCTTCAGTTCGTGTCTCCTTACCTGTCTCGGATCAATGCGGGAAGATGGGTTGAGAGCTCTTTCTCATTTGCTGATACAGCAGGGGACCAGGGCCGGAAAGCTGAGAGACGCTGGCGGGGATGGACACAGCCAATACTCTGGGAAGGAGGGGAAAGAGAAATAAGTGAATACAATCTTTTAAACTATAAATCACAACGGGGTGCTAGTGATGCTTTTCAGTACACATTCTGTTCTCTCTAAAACTACTCCTCCACTGGCTAGGACCTACTTACTTAGTAGATTCCACTGGAAGAGGTGAACCGTACTAGTGTAAAACCTCACATGTTTTTTTCTTTGCCAATGAGTTATATGTAGTTTGCAGAGACCACAAAAGGCTCCTGAGTCTTTCAGGATTCCCGCACCTCAAAGGCATGAAGGAATTGCTTACTTCAGTGTCACAATCAAGGTCAGAGAACACTGGAAGATGGCGAGGAAACCGGGAGGATTGTATAGCTCAATGTTTACTGGGAAAGGGACAGAAATGTTGCTAATTCAGAAAACCTGCGAAGTTCTTTCTCTCTTTTTCTCTTCCGATTTCAGTAGAGGTATGCTACGTGCTAATTTGATCTCTCTTTTGATTACAAAATATTCAGCAATCACCTTATTAGATGAACTGGATAAGGACCGTAACCAACTGGACTGTTTTTCCTTCTCAGTAGAAGCTGGAGACTGGGAAGCCGAGTCATCTATTTTGGGCTTTTTGGAAGCAGGAGGATCTGAAGGGACCTGAAACAAAGACAGACAGGAAAAATCAAAGACCGAATTACTCATTTTGCAATCAGCTTAGAAACAGGTTATAAGACAAAAGCAAATTTTGTATTTAAAAGAAAGAAACGCTGGGTTCTTTTCTGCATTTTTAAACCTAAGGGGAAACAAAGGAGTGAAAACAAGGGACAGACACAAACTCTGACATAATGTGGCTTCATTTCTTCATTTAAAATACTTCAATAAAGTGTAGATGGTGCAGAAGTGATAGGCAGTAATATAAGTGAGACTTTCACATCATGTTGCAGAGAACTATCTGCCTTTTATTATTTTTGTATGCAGAAAGGTAAGGTTTAATGTGGTTGCTGAACTGGAAAGATTATTTTAAACGAGAACAGAACAGACTTTGTTATTCTGTTTGCAGTGGTTGTTATGCCGATGACTTCACTACCCCACAGCTGCAGTGGATTCTGGGGGTGCTGCCAAAAGCTGCTTTGCCTTTTCCACAAGTGGCTCAGCTTGGCCCATAAATCATCCTCAAGCATAAGAAAGCCCTTTGGCAAGCAAAACCCCTTTCCTTCAACACTGTGAAGGAATAAAATTCCTATAGTCCCAGCGTGGCTTGCAAAAAAATTGGTAACTACTGGTTTAACTGGTGCAGTGGGGATACCAGCTTGAAGCCTTGCCAGTACAAACACGTCTATCAGCAGGGAGGGAGAAGGTTCTGGACCTTATGCTGCATCATGACTAGAAATAATAAGAGAAACATGCCACCTCAGTTTCTTCTATTCCTTTTTCTTTCTTTCTTTCTTTTTTGCAATTCTGAACTCTACCCTTCCATATTCCCATTCAGCCTGGTTCTAAGTAAGGTGGCAGAACCACGCTGCAATAATTAGTAATCGCTCATATTTGCTTGAATTTTTTTCATCCTTACACCTTACTGTGATTTCTGTGGGCAAACAAGTATTTATACAGGTGTGTCTGTAAAACACAGGCATGGCGACATTTTGGAGAGCCTGAAATGCTTCAAAACCAGGTCAATTTGCCAATGAAAGAAAGGATCTTATTTGCCAATGTCTTCTGTTCTGAAAATCAGTCCCCTTCAAGGCATCTTAAATTGGGAACTCGGAGACTGCTTCTCCAAATGATTATTCACTCCTGAAAACTGTCATCTCCATGACTTTACCTGACGAGTACATGGGGAACTGAAAGCAGTATTGTTAAAATGCACTTCTCCAGACTCCCAACTGACTTCCAGGCAAACCCAACAGCTGTGCAACTCGAGCAATGCCATCCCTTCTGCACACCTTAATTAGGAGGGAATTATGACCTCATGTCCATCAACAGTCTACTACTTTCATGGAAGCAGGGCAGTGGTGTGGAACTAGGGCTGAAGCCGATGACTATCTAGCTAATGCCAGTTCATCTGGCAGCACACACCACTCACCGCTTCGACAGCCCAGTGTGCATAGTAACATAATCAAACCAAGTCTGGAGGTTTTAGTAAAACATTCCCTGGCACTCTGCAGCTTGGGGCAGCTTTCCATATGTAGCAGATGAAGAAGAATGACATGGGTGTGTGTATGTGTAACCCCGAGTACAAAATTAGCCCGTGCCAGCGCCAAATGCCAGCTTCAATGGATTTGCAGAGGATTCTTTGGGCACGGCTTCAGGCTTCCCTAGGGTTGACTCTTGTAGTGGCTATGGCATGGTCCTTCCCCTCTCACTCAACTAAGAAAAGGCATTTCTAAATGCTTTTTGTAGAAAATGCAGGACAATGCATTGGAAAAGATTTCCTTTTGCTTTCAGAGATGCTGTCTGTGCAGAATTAGTGACAGCATTAGAAAGGTATTTGGCAAGTGACTACTGATCCCAACCCTATCCACTGGGGATGGTGAGCTGTGTGGGGAGGGGAACTTGGGGTGGAGGGCGAGGAGGAAGGGGGGCTTGGAATGAAAAAGGCAACAGGTGGCAAGACTCAGCACAGAAACCCGTTCCTCCCCCCGACCATCCGCGCTCCGCTGTCTGCAGAACGCGCTGTTCGGGCAGGCGTGGAGACGGCCCTCCTGCGCCCGGTACCCCCTCCGCCAGAGCGGGGTCAGCACCACGGCACACGCGACAAAACGAGCGGCTCTGGGAAAAGGAGAGCAAGCGTCAGGGTTTAGAAGGAGAGATATTTCAATAGAATGATCTCATTTGCATTTTTAAAGAAATCATGTCTCATCTCCAGCTTTCTCCACTGTCCCCCTTCCTTCCCCTTTCCATCAAGGCCGACACCAACGATTAGGAGGGCGCTGAGCACAAAACATTTCAGTAGACCTGGGAAATGATGCTTAACCTTTTGTTGCCAGGAGCCAGTATTGATCTGAAAACATGAGCTGCCGCTAGGAAAAAAAGCAGTAAACAAGGTGCGTGCATGGGGGGAAAATAGGTTTGCCTTCCCCACAAAGAGATGGAAATGGGGTGGGAAAGGGGGAGAGAAAAACAGGTGCTAAATGGGGTGTGCAGATTTTTCTAACTTCAAGTCATCTCCCACCACAGGACTCCTCACTATTCCTAACCAGCTAGTGCTGCCGAAAGCGGTAAAGCACTGCAGCTGGGCTCAAAAAAGGACTGCTGCCAACGTAATTTTTGAACTGCTGCGATGACCTCCGCCACTTTTCTTTCCATCCACTATCCCGTTTTGTTTCCACAGATCATCTGCTGGTTGACGCAGGAACTGCCTCTCAGTACATGCTTAGAAAACCCCACCACTTATTTAGGTTCCACTTTAACAATGTAAAAATGTAGTCATTCTGCTAGTTTCCCACCCGGCCTATGAAATACTGAGGTACTACATGTTGCTATTACTCAAGAAATGGAGGTTCACCCCTGAAAGTCATGAAACAGAAGGCTTCTGACTACAACCTGTAGTAATTGCATTGAATTTTTGCTCTTGTGTATTTCTATCTGCTTAGACATCCCACTGAAAACACTTCTGTCCCCCTCCACAGAAACACTGTGGCTGTCTCATGAACTCATCAAAGATTCCACCTATAAATACCCAAAGCAGGTCAGCAACGGACGGCACTGCACCTCCCTTGTTTCGGGCAGCCTTCTGATGCTGAGAGAGGCAGAAGTAAATTTGCTCACAACTATAGGAAGATACTTCGATGCGGAACAAGGCTAGATACTGAACACAAAATCTTCTCTTCGTGTGACTCACCAATTACATCCCACTCTAGGACAGATTCCAGGCAACAATATACCCCACTCTGACACTTCCAACCCAGCCACAGCAGCCAGCAAACCTTGGTATTGGCTCAAATATGGATGATTTTCTTTCATTTTCTGTCTTTGCCAAATAATGAAACATACAAAGTTGCAAAAGAAATACTGACAATCTGATGTAACTTTTTTGCCATCTTCATCACTGACTTATGAAAAACTTGAACCCAAACCCTAGAAGACTGAAATAAATACTTCCTTATTTCCTATTCAGTTTTTCTTCCATTGCAGGCAACTTAATAATTTGTTGTCAAATGGGCTTTGTGCTGGGCAAAGTGATTTGTTAATGTACGTTTTCTCCAATCCACAGATGTAAGAAGCTTCATGCTACAAAGCGGGCCCAGCGACCTGCAACATTTACTTAAGCTTTTGGACTATTGTTTTCTGAAGCAATTGATTTTTGAGGAAAAACAGATACAGAAAGATTTATAAAGTTACTAAAAAAAGATTTTTTTTAAAGTACATTCCAAAGGGAAATCTGGGCATGCAAACTTTGAATGTCAGCCATTTTAAGGCAAACTGAAATTAAGCAGCCCAATTTGGCCTCTAGCCAACCAGGGCCACATTTGACATGTCAGATCAAATTTTCTACTTCAATTAAGTATTACAGTAACAAACCGTGAGACCAGTAGAAAGAATTTTTGACCCTCTACTTCTCAACAAGACAAGCCTTCCCCAATGCTCAGTCCCGTGAACAGAACCAGCAGACCAAGCAGTGCCAGGTCAGCAGGACACCTGAACATTAATTTTCCTTGCAACATAGAATGAAAAATGAGCCCAGAAAAAAAAAAATCTTAAATTTTAAGATTTGGGAGTGCTCACAGATATGATTCTTGGTGCCTGAGGATCTACCAAATACATTTCCTGAAGTAATTCACTTTCTTTCCCCTACCGTGTTTCCAGCAGTATGTAACTGGGCTGGGTAGATGACTTTTGTTCTCCTCATTCTTTGCTCTGCCGCACCGAACACCGCTGTATCTCTAGGACGCTCTGTGATGTGAGCAGCTATCCACTAGGGGATAAGCTAAGACCACTACAAACAGGACAGCACTCCCTTTTGGAAGAAGGGCAGAACACCAGTACAGGCCAAATCCTGCAAAATGGTAAAGTCAATGGAACCGCAACTAGTCTTATACAATGGGCAGTCGAAGCCTACATAGAGGCGTGCGTTGCCAAAGGCGTGCACCTCCATCTTGTGTAAAAAACCAACCAGCACTATTGAACAGGGCTAAAACTCAGTGCAACCCCATGTTCACAAAACACCAAGGACCCTGCTAAAATCCTTCAACTTCAGTGTGTTCTTTGTCAGCCCAGGTTTTGCTGTGTTGCTCAGCTAATGCGGAGTGATGCATGTGGTAGTGAAAAATGGGCTGCTTTTGCCTTGTTAAGAATGGAAAACATTAGGTGGAAGGAGTTGAAAATATTTGAGGCCTCCTTGCCTGTGGAACTTTTAGCTTAGAAATGTACCTTCAGAAAAGCAACCCATGCTCCAAATTCTGATCTATCCTCTGCCGATAAAATCTCCCCATAACTGGGTCTAAGTTTGGCATCAAATTCCAAAACCTAATTGAAAACACGCATCTCTCTTAAAACGGGGTAACAGCATATGTTTATCTATGTTTGTAACCTTTCCCAGGCTAGGTGTGAATGCTTTTCCAGTATGTGTGGTGAAGGATATGAGTGAAAGAATAAAAACTCCAGGCTTCTCTGCTCTTCACATTCCGGGATGCAGCGTCAGGCTGGCGCTGTAGCGGCTATGACCGCAGCTTTGAGAACATCGGGCGGCTGGGAGCAGGTGCAGTGACCCGCGCGGCACGGGGCTACCGATTCCCCTTCCCGTAGAAGCTAGAGAGTTAAAGGGAGAGGGCATGCTCTGTGCAGATACTTGGATGAGGCTGGGGAATCTGTCCCTTGGCCCAGTCCATTCCTTTGAAAGATGGATTGGAAAAGCGGATAGCATACCAGCAGAAATCATGGAATCCTATGTGGCATCTTTAGAAATGAAGATTTAATGTCCCCAAAAGCTATCACACTATCCCAACACATAGAAATCTGTATTTCGGTCTCTTAAAAAAATTAATTGGGAAAATACTGAGAGGCTGAAGAATTCAATTTCATATTCCTAACTCAGGTGTAAATCAGAAACACCTCCATAGAAAACTCTGCAACTAGAAAAGCATGCACAACCAGAGCAGGCAAATAAAATGGGCTGTAAATCTAGAGCTAGCATATTATCATTTTGTTCAAGCTATGGCTTCTGCTGCTAGTTCATGCCAAGAGCTGAGTTCAGTTACACCATGAGAAAGGGTGGGGCTTCCTGTCCCAGCTGATGCTCCGTCTGGGTGTGAAAATTAAGCAGCTTTCTCATTAGGGGCACAAACCGCAAGACCAGACGCCGGTCTGATATAAGCATGGAGAAACCCCAGAGAGAGACTACTTGGGTTCAAAACGTGTCAGACATGAGAAAATAAAAATACACTGAGAGAGCAAAAAGCTGATAGTGAGCACATTTTACCCCTAGCACGAAAGGCCCATGTTGGCATTCGGCGCTAACGCTGCGATCCAGCCCGTGCTGCGGCGGCACCGCACCACAGGCTCAACTGGTCTGTACCTGAGGTTCGCTTAGGGTCCGCTGGGTGAGCAGGGTCTGCCCACTAACTTAGGGAGCCTTTGATTAAAAATGATCTGGTTGTTATTTCCTATGTTTTTCCTGTTAAAAACTATCATCTGACCATCCCAGCTCACAGTTACTCCAAGGGAATCTGGAATTTAGGCAAACACCTAAACCAGCAGCTGTCCTACAGAGAGCGGTCAAGGTGCAAGACCCTATTGGCAAGGAACACATCTGCACCACAGGCCATGGAAATTCTGAGAGACTAGCCTAACACCTGTTCTCAGTAAAACTTTCCTCCTTCGGTAAACTGGATAGGAAAGATGGTTTTGTAGAGGACACAGGGGTGGAACACACAAACAGAAAAGGGCTTGTGACTCCAAGTTTTGCTACTGATTGATTTATAAGATCCTAAGCAAATAATTTCCACTACCCTCCCCTAGGAAACTAATTCTGTTCTGCTTCAAAAGATGTGTCAAGAATGAAACCCTCTGACACTACAGATACACCAGTAAAAACGTTACAAAAGTGCCTCAAGATTTTCACCTATTTCAATTTATGGATACCAAGTTTTCCGGAGCAATGAAGAGCCATCTCTAGCAAATTCATGGCAGCCAGCAACAGGCTTGTTTTTCTCAGCTACTTCATGCAGACCCATCCGTTAGCTCCTTGCTGGGTTACAAGGAAGGGACTGGACAGGTACACATCTTATTGGGAAAACTCAGCATCATTTTAACATCCTCGGGGAAGTCAAGGACCAAGTGAGAGTTTAGTCAACAATCTTTCTCACCCTCCTGAGGTGCTCCTCTACGTGAGAATTTAGGCAGGATGGGTGGCATTTTCAAAAGCTCATAAGCTGTACCAGAGGTAAAGCACATTAAAAGCCAGAAGGAGTCATGCTACTGAGATGCACTATTCATTCTCCAGGTTTTGCCAAGCTTACTTCACCAACACTAGCCTGCTCTTAAGAATAAACTTATCTAATAGCCAAAAAAACCCTATACACAGTGAAAAAGATGGATTGAAACTACCTTTCCAGGCAACTGCACTGCATTCAGTTATGGCATCTGCAAGTGAAGCATATGAGAATGCTGCTAGTGCTTTTTGTTTGACTTGGCAACTTAGCTGTTAACCATTACTGGGACAAAGCTTTTAATACTTTATTAACGTTTCCCTGCAGGAAAGGCACTACAAAAAGTGAAATGTTGGGAGTCGAAGCACAGCAAGGGAACAAAAAATTGTAGAGATTAGTACTCTCATTACCTGCACAACTATTCAATAAAATAAACTAAGTATGAGAGGCTCTGAAAGCATCTCTCTACAGGAACTGATGGCTTTTCTTACTCCGTGATGAAAAGCAAATCCAAGCAACTACCCCGATCTCTGTATTTCATGCTACTAGTAAGGCCTGAGGAGCCCTAGGAAAGTCTCCAGAAAACATTTGCATAGACCGTTGCTGAGAAATCAGAGTATACGAGTCCTGTTCCTACTCGATGAAGAGTGCATTGAGTAATACAAGTGGGAACCGAAAGACAGAACTTCTAGGTTCTATTCTAAATGGTTTTACTTGTTCACTTGTGTGACCGTGGACCAGTTACTTAAACTCAGCTGACCTGCACATTTAAAATGGGTAATATGACTTACCCATTTTTAAAGGGTGCTATGACGTTTACTACTTTTACTTGGAAGAAAAGGATGCAAAGTGTTATTTTAAGCACAATGAAGTCACGGCACTGTGTGGTAACTCTTCCTCTAGTAGTACCCATGTGATTTTTTTCTTCAGAGCCCTGAGAGTGGTTCAGGCTCCTGCTGGCACAAGGATGGTATTATGTTGCACAGCCTTGTAAAATGGCATTTCAGAAGCAATGTACCTTTACCAGTGACAAGTATTCAAAGCTACTTCTGGAGGTTACCGAGACCATAGTTCCTGAACTTGGGAACTGAACACAGAGTTCTCCACACGGTGTTTTTATGAACCGCAGGCCTGAGTCTATCTAAGAACAGGCGGAACCGCATGAGAACGGAGCGCGCTCCGTGCTTCTCTGGTTGTCTTAAGACTTCTTTCAGATTTCTAGTTAAAATCAAACTAAAAAATGCAAAATGAGAGGTATCTTCAATGTGGGCAAAAGAGCCCTTTATCTGCATCCTTTAAGCCTTCACAAGCACGTCAATGGATGGCAAGAACACTGGCTTCCTAAAGCCCCTTTGTGACCCGGTCCAGAAATGATTAATAGGGTATTAGAGGTCTCTAGAAGGACTGCACTTTCACATAGATTAAAAAAAAATATATTCAGCTACAGATTGAAAGCTATGAAGGGTTGTCTCGATAATCAAATAAAGCTAAAAATAATGCTGTTCTATGGAGCTGTAAGAAGATTTACTGCTTGTCTACTGTATATATTCAAAAGAGAAAAAAACTACCACATTGCAGTGTCAGTTCTAGGGAGCGTATGTAGCATTTGTTTTATTTTTCTTTTTTTACAATTTTGGTTTCATTGGGCAGGAGTCCAGACTTTCCATCTTCCCATTTTTCACTGCTCTGGTGGAAGCATAAGTACTCATTTTACCCTGTCATTTTGGGACGTGTGATTACGGGAAGTATTTGCTTTCTATTCTTGCCTTCACAGCACACATGCTGGCTGCCAGTGTGTCCCCCAAGTCTGACCTGTGGGGAATCTTCACAAACCACAGTTGAGAGCGCTTCGGAGAGCGCCTGTTATGCACAGGCATAAAAAGGAGCTGTGAAAAAAAACCTCACTGGGATGAACCTGCTCTCCCTTCCTATTGATGAGCCTACAAGGGCTCACTCCGGCTCTGCCTGAGCGGGGATCTTCTGGTTGTGCAAAGGCCTGATTTTACTTCACTGATAGCAACGCAAACGCCACTTCCCAGCTAGGCTAAAAGGATGCTATGTAAAGAGGTAATGCCTTAGTCACATGGTAGTATAGAAAGTTCATCTGAAAAAAATGGGAACTGAGTTTTTCTCACATCTGTGCAAAAATCTTTGATTTCTATGGAATCACATGCAAAATTTACAACAGAAGAAGTGAAAAGGGACTGGACTATTTTATTTCAGACATTATCTCAGCTTAAAGCAAATTCCTACAGAGTACCCTTTGATGAGTTCATTTTGTAAAGGCAAATTTAAATTATTTTCTAGAACACTCTACATAGCCCCTGGCGAAAGTCATCATCCATTTTCAAAGCTTCTTGGCTAGCATAAAAGAAAGAAAAAAAGTTTTCTCTCCTGTCTCAACATTGCTTTCCTTTTATTCTTTTAGCACAAAAACCAGGCCAGATGACATCTGATGCACTTATTCTAAGTAGCAAACAGCATTTCTAGTAAGTTGTGGTATACCAAAAGCAGCAACAACCTCCCAGGTAAACCCCAGATCTAGAAACTTGATTTTGAAATGGAGGGAGGAAATGCAAATGATCTCACCACTTTTGTGTTTCACAAAGATTGGTAAGCCTTCTGGGGTTCTTCTGGGCCACGGGAGACTTTACTGCAACTTGCTAACTTTTTCCAGAGCTCAGTATTAGCGAAGCCTGGTTAGCACGAAGATGCAGTTAGTGCTACCTGGAAACTTCCATTGAGAAAAAATGCTCAGCCAGTTCAACTAGCTGTTTAATCCTTGATCTCAACAACTACTCTTTTATTTCACTGTTCTGCTTGTAAATCTATCATATAAAATTACTCTCTGATATAGACCTGATGCTACAAATCCTTAAAACTCTCCACATCTACAAACATTGACTTTTTAATAGCCATTCTTCTAGTCTCAAACTTCTACGAATCTTTAGTAGTTGCTCAACAAAATCAGTGTTTCCCATTCAAAGTGATTCTGCTTCTCTGGTTCTTCTAGTCGAAATCCCTCTGCCATGGGCAAGCATAAGAAGCACAAAACCATCGTAGTGTGATACCCACTGCACAGATGGGAAAACTGAAACAAGCCAGAAACAAAGTAAAAGCCATGTATGAATGTGGCTGTCAGCTATCTCAATGTCAATGTTAAATTCCTCAAATAAAGCACCCCCCTGATTTTTTTTTTACTTTTCTTTTAAAGAAACATCTGAAAAGATAGCTGATTATTTGTTACACGATGTACTTGCGTTTTGGCTCTTGGCTGATGCAACTGGAAGCCTCTTTTCCATTGGCTAAGAGGCTGTTTTCCCTTTCCAGTGGAAACTAAAAGTTACAGCTTGAAAAGAATTCCCTGCCCTGTGGTTTAAAACAAAACAAAAAAGTTCAGCTCACACTTCCCACTGGTTGAGTAGAGCCAGTGATGGAGACAAGCATAAACCAGGTCAGAGGGGCCAAGGAGAAAGAATGGCCCCTTTTCCTCTGCTCGTTTTTATTGGCAGCAGCGGCCTGGGAACCCTCCGGTGCCCTGTCAGTACGAAGGCAGGACAGCGCGACTGACTGCGGCAAACAAGCGGAGCAGGCGTATGTGCCTGCACACAGGCATGGGCGTTCCAGGAAAACGGAAAGCAGGTTTGGCAGCTGGAAGGAACCGAGGGCTCGGCTCCTGTTGCAACTGAAGCCGAGGGAAGTTATGCCATCAGATTGATCAAGGAAAATCAAAATTTCCTCTATGAACAGATTTGCTTTGCCCAGTCTTTGCTGAATTGTTTGTGGGGTCACGGTTCTGGTAATTAAAAAGCCGTTTGCGGACAAAATTTTCTCCTCGCATTTTCTTTGAAATGAAACCAGGCTCTCTTGCTGTAACTGCACCTAAGTTCCAGCTTCAAACTCTCTCCAAGGCATCAATTCCTGTATTGTGGAGACATGTCCACTCTGCCAGCCAAGAAGCTCATCTTAGTTTCAAATGTTACATAAAAGGACAAGTATTCCCCTTGTGATTTCCACTAATACCAGCTCTCTACCCGGCATGGTGTTCTTCCCCAAGTACCAACTAATGCACAACGAACTTCAGCAACCAGACAGTTTATGAAGCTGGGAAGGGGAAGAAGGGCTCTAAATTGATGGAACACAGAGGGGCTTTAGGTGCTCTTTTGTCAAACTCTGCTGCAGCACCCGGGCGGGCAGCTGCCGAGCTCCAGACTGCCCTGATCTGGGTTCTTCCCCAACCCTTGTGCCTGCAGAGCTCCCCAGGGCACAGAATCTGCCCGATTCAACATGGTGATGCAACTAAAAAGCGACCAGCACCCTACCTTTTTTTAATTACAAGGACAGGCATTTGGTAACAGAGACCTTTTTGCTCTTCAGAACTTCTTTCTCTTGGGTTCATCTGACTTTCATCTCTCTTACCTTGGCATCTCTCCCAAGCACAAGCCACACTCACAGGTTTCATGACTATTGAGGTGAGACGTTATTTTACCACTGCAGTTACAAAGTCCCATCCTGCTACAATCTGGTGTCTTCCCAGCACGTCTACGACAACATACTTGGTTTCTCCCAGACAAGTCCAAGAACTGTGCATGTCCCAGTGCAGTTAACAATCGCGATGGTGAGCTGTCAGGGCAACTGTCTCCCATCTATACCTTCTGTGCCAGAACTTCAGTAGGCACCTTGATGTTAATCCAAAGCCCTACCACTCTTACAGCAGTGCACATCAGGCAAAAATACGATCAAGATCATATAGATCAACTTCATGGATAGTTACCAGATCTGTGGTTTCTTGAGTAATTTTGTATATTTAATTGGCTGTGCATTTTTTAAGACAAAGCTCAAAGGTCTGTGTTTAGTTTTAAATCAGAGTAATTATGGGAGGAAAAGAAAATAGCATATAAAATAGCGAAGTCAATAAGCAGTGTATGTTTAACAATCTTTCACAATTCAGTTGAAAAATAAGGCCTTCAGTCCTTGCCCCACTCTTCCTCCCAACACCTAATCTGGTATTTGTGGCAGCTTGGTTTTCTTTCAAGACCTTTGGCAAACGCCTGGCACACGCGCGTAAGCGTGTGACACTGAGGGGTGAGGGCAACGCAACAGTCTTTTGTCAGCCTAAGCCAGGGACAACACCCTAAGGACATCACGATGAATTACTTCACGGTCTGAAGAGCCAGTGGAGCATGGCAAATACAACCCCACTTGTCTGCACTGTGAACCATACTTACCTGAATTTATTTATAGGGCTCTTTCTGACAGCCTGCTCTGCATCCCCACCCTTCTACTTAATGAAAATGCATTTTATCAGCAGATCTAGTTTGGCTGTAGTGTCATTTTCGTAATCAACAATACAATAGAATAAAAACTCTATGAAACAATTGGGATCCTCAAGGCTGCAGAAAAGCGACACTACCTTAGGGCTGCGGTACACTATTTTTCACTTGCATTTAATTTACTTGAGATGACTGGAAGAAAGCTTGAGACTACTGTGGAAGATACGGTCTATGTGTCTCATGACAGGACTGGGAGCCAGGCTCTTTGCTTTGAAGCCCAAGTACAACAAGGTGTAGGGAACCAATTGCAATTAGCTCCAACAGACTCACAAAGTCGCTGAGTATAATGCATCACCAGTGAGTTTGAATTTTCTGTTCTAACCAATGGACAATGCAGTTTTTAAACCCAAGACTGCTTTAAGTACGTACCGGTGAAAGTATACCGTCAATACACTGATCATGGACTAATAGTTACAAATCCTATTAAGGTTAAAAGACAGTGCAATGGAAAACCCCTAGTCCTAGTGAAATAAAACAGTGCAAGGCCTCAGTTATCTACCCCGTTCTAGTGGAAACTACCACCTTGAGTCTTTTTATCAAAAGATGACTACATTTTTGACTGAAGGAGAAGAGTAGTAACCATACAGTTAAGGATATTTTAGGTGCCAATAGCTTTAAGTCAGATACCGAGCTAATTTAATATCATTAAAAGGAACTTGTTTTTCCTTCGTATCTTTTCAGTCAAGGCAGGCCATTTCTGTAAGAACACACTTTTTGAGGAGTAACTTCTCACCATCCATATATAGAAGACAGGAAAAACCTAAATTCTTCGCTTACAAAATGTTTTGAAAGCTACAGACAGGCAGATGCTTCCTTAAGCACCCGACAACTAACGTGCTCTACAATTCTAAGAAAGCCACAAGAAGCTCATCTACTTTAAGTAACAGTTATTACTTCTGAAACCTCCCCAGAGCTCCAAGGATAAAGGCAGACACCCAATTACAGTCTTAGACTTTCAAAGCTTATTTTGCTGCCTTCAGAAATAAGCATCACATGCTCTTTCCACCAGATGCTGGGGGGGGTAAGAGGGGAGGGAGGGAGGAGGAGAAATGAAGGAGAGGAGAGGGCCCTTTGGTTTACTCTTTCCAGCAAACCCATGCAGCAAACCAGTCCTCCTCTGTCAGAAAGGCTTTGCTTTGGAAGAACCTTTTATGTTCCAGTGAGTGACTTGTCTAAATAGAACTAATTTTAGCAAGACATTTACCATGCAGGAGTGATACACTTAGAAAAGCACTTTTGTCCTTCAAAAGGGCTAGTAACATTGAGAAAAGAGAAACATTTCCAACAGTTACAAAAAAATTAAAATAACGGACCAAAATATTACCCCCTACACTGGGACAATCAACCCGAACACCAATACTAAAGAAGCAGCCTTTAGCAAATTGTCTCATTCAATATACAACATTTTGACAAAAAGCCCACCCATTTTTTCTTTTTTTCCAACATAAACTCACCTTTTAACTACAGGTAAGAGATCTACGAGAAAATGCCCACAGAATGTATGTGAATATGTATAGAGAGAGATACACAACATATTTCAAAAAAACTATTTTGCATAACATCAAATGAGGCAGCAAAAGAGAATTTGAAGAGAAAAATGGAAGGGGAAGGGGATGGACAGGAGGGGGACATCTGGGCTGCTACAAGAAGGCTTTCAGTTCTCGTATAACGTGGCAGATTTTAAGCCTTTGGGGGGGAGAACTGGCTGAGCACCATTACAGCGCAGCGTGACTGTGCAGCCACATGGGTTGTGTCTGCTACAACTCTGTTAACGGGAGAGAAGATTAGAGAGGTTTGACTATACGCAGTCTGTATCTACCAATACAATTCCCGCTTTCTCTCCCGGCTGCGTTTCTTCTCATTGCCACAGAGGCTCCTGGGGATGTCAGAATGCGAACAGCACCCAAAGGGCCCACCGGAGCAAACTGCCACACGGGACTGGACCTCGCTCCGCTGAGTAAACCCCTTGAGGTATTTGCTGGCCCCAATTCATCTCTGACAAAGCATTCAAACTTTTGTTTACATCTATTCAAAATTAATAGGCTTTAAACACAGATTTAACTTTTAGTACTTAAGTGAATTGCAGAATTTAGGCCTCAGTTGGTATACGTATAATGAGTTATGTTTGTCGTGCCCAAATAATAAATATGAACACCCACCGGGCATGACATGTACTGTTCTTTTGCTCTTACTTCTCACCTTCTTGTTACAATGTGAGTTCTATTCCACATCCCCGTTCTGTGTGTGTAATGGGCCTGACCCCTATAAAGATGGTCAAATAAATATCTGGTGACCTCACAAGTATGAAAATAAGCTTATTTGAAAGAAAAAGTATATCTTCAGGGGGTTTGGCAGTAACTTTCAATTATTTTTAATTGCCTGGAAAATTAAAGTAAGAAAATAGTGTGGTATAAATGTTAGGGCACATTATTAAGCCGTTTTCATAATATCTTAGCCATAAGCTTAATAGACAAAAAGGGTTTTTTTTAAGCCTCGGTCATCTGTTCAATATGAATGGACTGTCTGTTCCCATACTTCCTCAAGGGGTAACTGAACTGAAATATTCCATGATAGAAACCAGATTCAGTTTGACCTGGTAGGCAATGAGAACTCCACAGAACCTTCAAAATTTGGGTTTAATTACAAACCACCACGGAGTCTGGACTGCAGCCTGAGATCAGAAATACAAAGAAAGGAGTTGAGAGAAAGTTTGGAGCTATAAATGCCAACCTCCCTTCCCCTACTTTCCTTTTCTTAAACCATGGGATGGATTTTTTTCTTCTGATTGTCAACACAACTGACTTACAAACCGCAAAGTAAGCAAGATTTCCAAGGTAACAGTCTAAGTCTGCCTGCCTTTCTTCTCGTGGAATTATGCTATCACAACACTGACACTCCATCAAACGCATCACGGGAATCAACACAGAACTGAAGTTCAGCCCTGGTATCGTGATGGCTTCAAAGTCTCATATTTTACTTTCTTCTTTTGTCTGAAACTTTGAAGCCTCAAAACCAGTTGTGAATTGAACTTTTCCAATGAAGCCTATAATGCAGCGACTGAAACACACAAGACTTCAAGGAGTGTTGTATGTTAAAAACCAGCAGCAGCAGCCTAGCCAAAATGAAGCAAGCAAAACCTTACATAAGCAGAGGTTTGTGGCCTTCCATATTCTGGGCAGAGTAGAACTGTGCTGTATTTGTGCCAAAGCTGTGGTATAAATTAGCAATAAACGCATGACCCGAAAGTCTTGGGTCAAGGAAAAGACTGAATCAGGCCCTCACTCCATGAAAGCAAACACCGTAACATCAGCATGAGCAGAAGGAGGAAGATCAGACCGCAGTAACACAACTAGTTTCACAGGGTCTGCATTTCAATGCTGTTTGCATACAGTACACAACAAATTAAAAAAAAAAAAAGGGAAAGAGATGGTGTGTATCCACCTAGAACAGGGACAGGAAATCTCTGTCTCATGACAGAAGCTGAAGTGAGGGTGGATCATGCACAGAAGGGAACTTAATAACCATAGGCCGAGTCCTGTACAGGAAATCGTGATAGCAGAGATGAAGGGTTAGATCTGTGGGGTGGCATGAGAAATGTCAAACATCTGCATTCAGACACATGCTCCCTTGCTTCTGACAGGAAGGAAGGAAGGAAGGAAGGGAACTACCGGTCGTTTTCAAGAGGACAAATTTGGGCATGAGGTCCTCTGCTGCTGGTCTTTGCAGTACTATGGTGTATTCCTGGACATTTCAGTATGTATGTGCACCACATATACCAGACTAAAGCGTTCAGTTAGATGCCTGCACTTGCTGCATACACATTTATTGCTACTACAGAGAGACAAGCATGAAGATCAGGAAGACGACTGTGTGGAAAAATGGCCTGACATCTTCCAAAAAGGACCAAAACCATTTTGCCTCTTGCGAAGAGAAATTCCTTCTCTTCTGTAGCTCTGGAAGACAATTTTCTTTATTCTCTCTCTACAACGTTGCCATGAACACCACCGCCCCCCCAGAGGAAACAAGTCCATAAAAGACTACTTGTTGTGTAACCTTCATGATCTGACTTAAATGCAGCAGGTAACAGAGCAATAGTGAAAATGCAAGCAAACAATCTCTCCCAGTGTCGCTCGTCGTGCAAGCAGAGTCAGTCACATCTGATACGAAGAATCAAACAACAATGCAGTCCTCCAGTACTGGAAGATGGGTAGTCCTATAGTTTGCTTTGATCTTTGATGCTCCCCATAAGGATAACGCAACCAATCCTGCATTGCCAGAGTTGTTCTTGGTTTAAACGATGTATAAAAGAAACACAGAACTGTGAGAATTAACTGGCATAATGACTTCCCATGTTTGCAAACCACCATACACTGAAGTGTCTTGTTGCACTGAAACACCAAAAGAAAAAAATGCACAACTCAAACATGAAAGAAAAATCTGAAATTAGACTGACCATCCATTCACTTGTGCAACCCACCACAAAATGGAGAGCCTGGACAGACAACGTCATGCTTCAGATGTTACTGTTAGAAGGTGGCAGTATGGGTGAAGAGCTGTTCCAACTAATGCTTTTTATTTATTTTATTCCCTGCTTAACCATGAGCCTATATGTCACCAGTTCTGATCCCTGAATCTTTACCTCTCTCATATTAAGTATCTCTCAGTTCCATTTTTCTGAGATTGGACATAAAAACCCCAGGTTAACTCAAAGGTTTAATGGAATATACCTATGGCAGTTGAAGGCCGAGACCTGCACTGGAAATAGAGCAATGAAATATTACGATCCCGGCTGGGCAAGGTGTGTAGCTGGCTGACAAACACTGTTATCTCTGTGCAAGGCACCAACCTGGCAGAAGGAGGCCGGAGAAAGGTAATGTACTGCACAGAGATCAAGCAAAAGTGGACAAGATGGGTTTGGTGGAGCGGTGACTCCAGACAGGGTAGATTTTTGTCTGCCCAGGGAAAAAAATAACAGCCTGCTGGTACAAATGCACCGTACTGCCTATGGTGTAAATTTAGCTTAGAAAGCGTGAATCAGAGGGAAGTTGACATTTCACCTAAAGAAACACTACTGAGGCTGAGAAAAACATAAGTTCATCTTGAGGAGAATCTTACCAGCCAACAATGGGAACAAAAATTATCACCTTTAGGTAGATGTAAAACTAAACTTATCTGGTGCAATAGCCAAAAGCTTCAAAGGCCTCGAACGCATTAAGGCGAAAATCCTTCACAGTCGTCTAAGCTCTCCCATACACGTGGCTTGAGGATTATTTTCCAAGAAGTTTGGGCAGGTTCTCCCAACCACCACAGCAAGACTTCTGCTTAAGAGGGAAAAAAACTAAACTATGCTGCAAATTCACCACCTCTGCTAAGCTCTCTGTGACAAACTTGCAATCCTGTTCTCAACAAGGCCAAGTTTAGTCGACTTCCATAAGAAACAGGCTGAGCCATTATTGTACAGAAACAAAATTCTGCCAACGGAACAGGGAATGGAGGTAAAGCAGCAAATTTCAGGAGGAGGGAAGGAGAAATAATTTGAAATACCAAAGAGAATCCCAAACCTTTATTAAAGAATACAGATTAATTTTGTGGGAGAGAAGTTTATCATTTCAACTGCTGCTGCTGCTGAAGGGGGCGGAAGGAACTGCGGGAAACCAGGCAAATAATGCCTGGCTCAGCTGTTCAGGGCAGCAGCTGTCCTGAAATCCTCATTGGAGGGAACGAGCCAGGAGGTCATGGAAGTCATGATTATTTGGAATGAAGAGGGGAAACAATAGGCTGGGGCCCTCTGTCTTCTTGCCTTTCTCATGTCTTTTGTTAGCTGTTGCCTTCCCAGAATAGCTGGCTGGCTGTATTTTAGGCAGATCTGGGTTTGGTTTTGTACATGCCTTTTCTCCCTTGCAGCTTCACAATTTAAAAAAAAAAAAGTGACACCTCCTCCTCCCCCGTATTTATGCGTCTGACTCAGATACACCTCTTCCAATTACCTTCAGTTGACCAAGGAGGCAGGTGGAGGCTTTAAGTTCTTCAGCAAGGGGTAGTGTAGCAGCTCAAAACAAAGACAGTCCCTTGAAATTTAGTTTTCTCAGATCCCTCTCCTCTGCTGAGTTTCTCTCCCAGGGCAAAGCTAATGCCGTGCTGTAGGAGACATGACAACTAACAAACCTGTCAAAATCACGGCTTTGCCTGCAGGCAGGAGCACTGCTGCTGCTCTAGTCACCGCTGAGAAACTTTACAAAGAGGGGAAGAGGTGAGTGGAGACACTCGTTCTGTTTGTATACCATACAGCAGAGCTTGAAGCATCTCGAGGGCTAACAGGGCTTGTTAACAGTTCACAAAGTTTAGTGAGGAAAAATGGCCAAAAATCGGTTTGTTAAGGTTCTGGACACCATGGTAAAACATGATTCTTGTCCTGCCTCTCACACCGCAGACTTGCATGACCTTGGGCAAGTCACTTAACCCGATCAAACTAATGCTTGTGTCACCCAGGAATGCTGTGAAGCTGATTAATTTGCAGAAGAGGTTTAAAATGGCAATCCTTACCTAATGGTATAGTCTAACTGTTCTGGCTTAGTAGAGCTGAAGTGAGAGTGTAAACAAGGACTTAACTGCAAAGCACAGCTTCCTCAGAATTTCGGATAAAGACACAGGCAGAAAAGACTGACTTTTCTTGCAGAACTTTTATAACCAAGACTCACATATCCTGACTCCTACTTCATGGGAGTTTGGAGAGAAACAAGTCTTTAATTTTCACTCTAGGATGAAACTGTTGTAGTCCTGCTGACTCAAAAGATCAGGTGAAACAACGTAAGAAAATGTAGTAACTTTAATTTAGGATTAGCAGTCAGTGGTAGACGTTCCTTGTCTATAGTAGTAAGGATGAACACAGAGCCTGCTTAAAGCTACACTGCAAGCAATATTAGGGTAAATCTAAGATTAGAGAAAAAACATTTCTCATTTTAAATAAGTGGGGTTTCCCCCCCTTTTTTTCCTCCATGCAGCTTTGATATTGATCCACAGATTAAGGATTTTTGTTGGGTGCCATCAGAATTGTTTAATGGGATACTTCTTGTGTTACAGTCTCGGTAAAGAGACCCATGCATGGATTCGAATAACATCTTGAAAGGAGATCGAGTGTAATAAGAAGGCAGACAGACTGAAAGAAGATTAAAACTTCATTTGATCCCCAGCTCTCAGGCAAAGCACGATAACTCCTCCTCTTTCTCCATCCTACACATACCTGATCCCGACACCTTATTAAGAGGCAGAAGGCACAAGAATAAAAACCCAATAAAACCCAGAAGGTTTCATTTTATGTTTGGGACAGGTTTAATGTGTTTGCACAGGAGACGAAACCACAGTATAGTTAGGTGATTTTAATTTTGGATATCCACCATCATAGACTTGAAATATCCTGTTGTAAAGCAGTGCTATGTGATTTACAACATCACCGTACTATTTGTGAGAGCTAAAGCTTTTATTTTTTTCTAATGGTATTTGGCTTGGCTTGGTTTTCTGAACTGCTGTTGCTCTCAGGTTCAACAAGAGACATGTTTCTCTAAGCTGATTTCTCTGTGGCTGAGGATTTAATCAGATCAAAGTAGTGATTAAAACATGGACTATAACCACAATCCTTAAAGGGATAGCTGCAACATTAAGCCCTCCCCCATCCCCCTTTAAAATCACAAGTGAAGCAACATTTATCTCTGGCAAATGTACGCTTTTAAAAGATCTTGAAAATTTGCTACCTTCTGGGTCACCTTTCCTATAGATAGGGTGCAAAGCTATTGGTACGTACCAAGAAACTAAGATATGCAAATGAATTAAGGGCTGCACTTAATGTGAATGCATTAACACCATGAAGACATCCCTGAAGGTGGGTTTTCTGACACTCACTTTACTCCAACACATACACTGTACATTTCTAGCACAGCTACCTCAGACCCTGTCAGTGCTCTTGACATTCTTTCCTACAGTTTTCCACTTGCTACTTTGTAGGTCTGTGGTTCTTTTCATCCATCCAAAGACAGCACGATAGCATGTTTGGAGTGGTGAGAAACAGGAGTATAAAAAATGTAAGTGGAGCAGCATTTCCACAGCTCTACACAGAGTGAACCAAACATTAAGGCCAAACCCACTTTTTTAGCGACAATTAATTTCAGAAATTAGGCCTAATTTTACAGCAACTTCAATCATGACCTGTACGAAGAGCCAACAAGCTGTGCCATCAAACGCATGAGTCCTGTTCCCATCTTCATGCTGCACAACAAAAGCAGGCCAAGTGACTCACTCCCGTGAATGCCAGAGCTAAGGATGAAGGCTGCTGGATCTGGCTCCTGATCCTATTCTCTGAACACGAGAAATCACTGGCAGTTTTGATGGGTATTATTTTCAAAGACGTAGAACAAGAACAGCTGCTCCTGAACTTCATGGAAGCTCTGCATCAGGAGCACCAAGGGATATTTTCAATTAATGGAGCAGTGCATGTTCCACTGGAAGTCAGTATTTATTTGGTAGGCCTACTTGGCAGTTTAGTCCTCTCCTCACTTCCATCACTGTGACACCTTTGAGATACCAACTCCTTGGTATGTGGGATAACATCTTCTTCCAAGCTATTCTTGACACTCTACTCCTACTCCTCTTCTATGCATTTAACCATTTTAAGGCTGATTTGGGTCATGACTAATAGGATTAGATACTAAAATCATGTGCTGTTAGCAGTAGTCGCTGTAGAGCTAACAAGACCCATGTGGAATGCAAGTTGGGGTAGCTTTCAGATGGGTGGGAAAGCATTCATGTTAATGTGTTCTTTCTTCCCCTTTTTAATTATAATTAATATTAAAACTGGACAAAAATCTCACCGAAATGCCAAAACCTCAACTTCACTCTTTTTATAGTCAGGTTTTTTAGGCTGCATATCAGTCTAAACCCAAAATTCCTAACAAGGGGTGATGAAGTGGTCTTCAAGCACTGCTAGGAGTGAGCAGGGACACTGAATAAATAAATAAATATATAAATAAATAAATGCCAATAGCCACTTTTAAGATCCACTGAATTAAACCAGGCACACTTGTGTGTTAAATCTAGGGTCACAGACCTAGGTTTTGTGCAAAATTCACTGGTTCTAGCTACCTTCATCGCACTCTAGCTAATGTGAAGGGCACATGCCCTTCTCGTGGATATTTCCAATAACTGTTTCTTGTTTTCATGGAAAAAATATTAAAACAGAAGAAGAGAACACCCCCCTCCTCCCCCTTCTGACATTTGGAGAATGATCTGTTTATCTGCTTTAGGGCAAGAGTAATAGTTACAAAGGCCTGAAGGTCAGGATTACTGTATTTTATTCCTGGCTCTGCTACTGATGTTATTTGAATGGCTTTAGGTAAATCAAATAACACATATGTTTCATTAACTACATTAGTGTAAACAGCATCAGAATTTCTAAAGGAATTTGAGATTTTCAAATAAAAGGCATCACAGAAACGAGACTAATGTTTTCATAGAAAACAAAACCCAAAGAATCTAATTTTCCTAATTCTTTAATAGGGTTAAGCACCATTAATTCCAGCTGGGAAACAATTCAAGATGGAGCTCATGAGTTTTGTCTTCTACATGTTGAGCGTTCCGTTTTCAAACCTTTTTCTGCAACTTCCAAATAGCTGCAGGAAACTATTGCAGGACATAGTTGTGGGAACTCCCAACAACTCCGAACACCTCGATTTATGATTCTGAACAGGAGCATGCAGTTTAATTAAAAAGAAGATTTAAGTTAGCCTGCAATAATGTTCCCCAAACCTGGACATTCCACAAGACTTGCTCGTTTTTTGCTCCTTTTCCTGACACACCTCACCATAAGATGCTGTACCAAACATATCTGTAGCCTGATCCAGTATGACAGATCTTTTCACTATGTTCTCAAACAGTAAGTTTATGTGCCAAGTTCTAACCTGAGTACCTATATGCAGAATATGGCTATTTAAAATCGGGTTCACCATAGATAGAGATCATCTGCTTTAAGGTGTTTACAATGGAGTTGTCTACATTTGAGATAGTTGCCTAGATTCCCTTGCAGTCAACAGAAAGGCACTTTTAGACTGCAATTCATCCTGAAGTAGATGCTTTAAAACATCAGATAATCTATCAGTTAGCACAGACTTAGACGCCTACACTGTAGGCAACCAGTAACTTTCCTAAGTTTATTCAGGTTCATGGACAAGACTTCCACAGAGAGAAATAAGTGTCTAAATATCCTCGAAAATCTGGTTGAAACCCTCTACAAGACCGGTCCCTGTTTAAAGGGGCAATGTTTAAGCATCTTTTCTCCCAGCTCATTTATGTCAGCTGACCAAGATCTGTTAACATCTAGACAACACTTTTATGCCTCATGCATAAGGCAAATTTATTTTTGTGGTGTTTTCTCCTCCGCATGAAACAATGAGGCTGAAGAATTATTTTAATGAATGGCTCCCTTTTAATGATTACATTTTTCAGTAGAACAAAAGTAATTTTCTCGTTCAGAACAGCAAAGAAACTGATGTACATTGCTCCCAATATATAGAAAGCCCTTGGGTTAGTAATCAGATAGTGAAAGGCAATTCCTTCCTGTTGGCAAAGATGTTTTACCTGTAAATGCTTGAAACTGCACCCAAAATGCAGATCGTGAATAAACTGTTATCCTTGTGTAAAAGTGGTTCAGCCGTCCTACACAAGTTACACAGTTTTGAAGGTTTTTACCACTCCAACCGCACGCCTGAATCATTTCACCTGCTATAGCTGTGATTTTACCCATCCTGATGGGTTTATTGACAGCATTATTAAGAGGAGGTTACAATTCTGCACGAATCATCAACAGTCTGACTAATGTCACCCTTGTACATACAGTCCTAGTAGGACACTGTGCAACCGAACTACACATACTCACTGCCTTGTTTTCTTTTTCCCTAGAAAGGATTCTACAAATTCGTCTCCGGGAGAGAAAGAGGACACCAACATATTCTATAAAGTCCCAGTGCTTCTAATGCAGTGCTGAGGTTGCAGTTTTTCTCTATCCTCTACTTCCACTTTCTCTTACGTCAGATCACATTAAAGTAACAATCAATTCTTCTGTCTGGCCCTTTCCCGCACGGTGCAAGCACCACCCCTCTTCTAACCCCTCCACCCACTCCGGATCTTTCAGAGGCTGGGGAAACTTGGCTTACAGCCCGTGGTTCATCAATAAGCCAGCAACATGGCTGGTGGAATAACCTGGCAGCAGTTTGTCTTCTTTCTTCTTGGTACTGGCTTATATTCAAGCCTCATGCCTAGTAAGTATGAATAAAATTTGCAGAGGTGTAAAATAAAAATAGCGGACACACAACCCGGGAATGGACATAGCTGTCTTACCAGTTAAGGTTTCACCTGAGTGACTGTACAAAATCAACCCCTTCTTAGCATTCCAGCATCATACTTGATTTGAAATAAAAATGTTTCAAATGGTCAAACAGGCACTGTACAGAACCGTCCACGGAGTATTCCAGCCCAAGTACAACATTAGCTGTATAATACTGAATTCCAATGTTCATTAGAAGTTTGAGCAAATCCAGTTTTTACATCTCCAAACATGAAGAGATGAATCTTTGTTTAAAGAATGCACAAGCACGATGCTTTCATTGCACTTTTTACCTTACCGCAGGTATGCCAGGTTCATAGACAGAAATGTCTGATCAGTATTTAAACATCCACCTCTCAGCCTGTGTCTTGACTTGACTCTTGTGTGAACTGTAAAGTTGCAATTCCACCCTAAATTCATGTGAGATTCCAACAGGAAAGTTCCACAGTGCTAGCAGCACCACTCAGTCATAGCAAAGTCACGGGGAGCTGGAATCCTGAGCTCTCCCACCACCCTGCTTGCTCAGAACGGGCGTCACTGGTGTCAGGTACGGAGGAAGAATCAGTGCATCTGAGAAAGCGGTTGCATCTAGAAGACTAGGTCTCCAGAAGTTGTGCTCGCAGTGTTTTCCAGTACTGTAAACACTGAATGGACAATAATAATAAGAACAATACAAAGGATCAGCTGGAATTATGCACACATTCCTGTTGGGTCCGTGTGAAACCCGGGAGGTACAGCGGGTAGAGTCTAGGTGACCATAACAGTCAGAACAAATACGCACAAAAGGTCCCGGTTGTGCAAAATACACTGAAGCAGGGCAGGTAAAATTGTTGCTCGCAGAATATAGAGTAATCCCTGGCATCCAGTAACAACCAAAACTCTTTAACGCAAATTACCATGCCCAATGCACCTCAGTTTCCCCTGAAAATGGCTAATGTGCAACTTTGCACAGTTTGCGTACGTTTTGTATATAAACACAAATTCACAGAAACATACCACCTTTCCAAATATTTTGTAAATCTGTAATTTTAAACAAAAGCTATTCAACTTCTAGGCTGGGTAGGATTTTTTGTAAAGAAAATTAAAATGAAATATAATAAATTGGAATTTTCACTGTTACCGCTGCACTGACAAAAATACGTTTACTACGCGCTTAAGGAAAACAAGTAATCTCATTCTCAGCCTCGACTTTTCGCTCAGAATAACAAACACATTTACCACAGCCACAGATTCTTTATCCATCGCTTACCTACAGACAGGTACCCAGAACAGATCTGCTCTGCCTGAATTATCACATCAGTGCTGACAGCCTCGTGCCTTAACACAGTTAGCAGTCAATTTTGCAAAAGACTGCTGGGCTCAACAGGATTATTTCCCACTACCAAAATGGATTTTAGATCAGAGGAAAGGCACTAGACTCCCTGCTCTATAAACTAAAAGCCACTCTATCTATAAAACAAATGCTCCAGTAGCGCAAGTGCCATGCAAAATATCCTCAGCTCCTCTTCCCAGAGCGAGAGAGGAAATCCATTTCCAAGGCTCATTTGGTCTCGGTCTCTCTCCTAAGCCTGCCCAGCAAGGCGCTGCGCGTGTACCCAGAAGAGGCAAACCCAGTGTCGCCAAGCTTTGCTGATGGACCAAAGCTGATTATTTTAGCTTCTGCCAGAAGCTCACAGGATTTTAGGGGACGAGTGCAGCCGGGCAGGTGTCTGTGAAAATAAAGAGAAACCACCAAGTCTCCTGGGAGGATGGACTGAGAGGAGGAGGGGAATTATTGTGGTTTAGAAAAGGGAAGGGGTTGGTCGAGAGAAATGCTATAAAAGCACCATGACGACAGAACAGGGTGATGGAAAGGTCAGTCCCTTTCAATAATGCTCTTTTTTTCTTGTCCAAATGAAACACTTGGCCACGTCCATCGCCAGAGTTCAGCTGGAGGTAAATGACTAGACGGGGGGCCATAAACTGTCTAGAGATGGGATGCTGCTCCGCCATGGGGGGGGCGGCCCTTCCAGCCCTTCTCCCCATTCTTCTACCAAGGCAATTTCCACAGCAAAAGACTCCAAAATTGCACCAAACAAAAGGTGCTCTTGGGCACCTCGCAGGCACAGAGCTGGACTGTAACTCCTATTTACCTCAAGCAAACACCTCCTGATGCCTAGAGCCCATCATGAAGGATTGCAGGAGTGAAAAAGCAGGTATTTTCAATAATGAAACAGTGATTAATGCTGATAGGCATGCAGCCCTTAGAATTACTTTTCAGCTGCTAGTGGTAGGTGGTCAAATTATACCTTTCCATCACATTTCCCACTATACTGCACATCTCCTCGGTACATTTTCTCATGAAACGCTGTAAGGATTCAGAACAATTAAACCTAACCACTGAGTAATTCCCACCCCCCTACCCCCCCCAATCATTCTTTCTAGTGCTTTAGGAAAATAAATGTAAGCTCTAGAGCTCCGACTCAGGATTAATGCACAAAATGGTGCATTATAACAAGAGATGCAATATAAAGATTTATTGTTCCACAGTAGTGGGTGCTATGGCCAGCTGAATGATCATTTAAAGCTTTCATCTATGCATGACAGGTGGAAAAGCTTTCAGGGAAGAAAAAAAAGGATTATTGTATAGTGAATGTTTTTGATATTATACAAATGAGGGCATTTCCTGCCTATCACAACCCTCCTGAAGACTGGGAGTTTTTCTCTTTGTTATTTATTCACTGACAACTGATCCTTCTAATTTGTTTCTTAAGAGCACAGGAGTGGTGGCAGATAAGCAGGTACGGCAGGGAGCAAATATACAGTACTTGAGCTCCTCTACAGCAACAGACATCTATTCCTGGAAAGCCAGAGTAAACCTTGGGTAGCTTTCCATCCAGTGACACAGCTTTCCCTTCACCACTAAAGCGTGAGCTACCACGTATTTACCGAAGCTAAAAGTCTTTTATCAAAGTAGCTGGTGTACGGCAAGTTCAAATCCCAGCCTACCTGCAGAAACGTGTTTGCGTGCCTGTTATTCCTTTAGTAGATCTCCTGACTGATTCTGCGTACCATTCTTCATTTCTAAATCCCTCTACCTCAACACAAAGAGTTTGCTTGATTTAAAAAAAGGGCAGGGGGCAGAACAATGTGATCATTTCTTACTTCCATTGAGCAAGTTGTTTTCTATTTTATTTGTCATTTGTTTTTTAATGCTGTCCCCTACACACACTCCTTCGGAATAATAAAATGGAGTAGTTCCTTCCATTCCAAGTTAAATTTTAATATGCATGACCTGAGAATCTAAAAAGAATATGCAAAAAGTCCTTTTTTTTCCTAGATCCTAAAACTTCAGCTCCTCCCTGGCAAATTCTCTATCGTACTTTTCCCTAGTGATACCAGCTCTTTTCATGGTCACTAACAGTATCTGGCATTTCAGCTGGACGACTGGTACGAGCTGGTGTAGCGGGGGGAGCTAAAGGGATGCTTGGTTCAGGACTCTGCTGGCATTAAGGATCAATAATACAAAAAGATTTAACTTTTCCATCAAGAATTAGAGGAAACACTGAACATAAAAATGAAACACGGGGTGTTGTGGTTATTCTGCTTGGAAAATTTCTTTAGTAGGAATCTGAGTAAATCAAAAGGGAATGTTTTACATGAATATTAAGTTTGTATGGCTATGTTTACAGTTTCTTAGTTTACAACCTGTTCTTGGGCTCTTCTGAGTTTTGCCATTAAAAAGGCTTTATGAAATGGCTGACAGTTTTGCATCCCTTTATTTTTCATACGCTATCAGAGAGTGCATTTTCATGCATATTTTTCATGAATGCAATTTTATAATCCAGTCTACAACGTCTGCAGAAGGAGCAGCGAGGCTCTAAAAGTATTTAAAGAACAGCATTAAAATGGGATATTTGGATGTGCCGAGCAGAAAAAAAAAAGGGGGGGGGAAGGTAGGGAATGATCAGAACACCACAGGCAGTAATTATAACAATACCTCGCTGCCTTTCTAAGTGTTTCACAGCGTGACTCATTAGATCCTAACAATGCCTGTAAGATAGGAAGTGTCATTATCACTATTTAATAAGTAGGGGAAACTGAGGCAGGAAAATAGGAAGGTACTTGTCCAAGGTCACATACCAAACTAGTACCAGAACAAACAAAATCCCATCTTCTAACCCCCAGCCTTGTACTTTCCTCTGAAGTGGTTAACCTCTAGCCGACAATTTGCTGATGTTGAATAGGCTGATGATATCCTTTCAGTAGCATCCACTCTGTTATGACTTCGTGAAGAGATCACCAGAATGGAAAAGAATTTGAGCTGTTAAATTACATAAGTGTGTAGTCACCACCTAGCAATGGAGAAAAAAGGGCTGGATATTTTCAGTTACAACTAGATTTTCTAACCAGATGGCCAGAAGAACTGACGTCACTCACATTCCAAATTATAGAGCTGCTTGAAAGCTGCTCCAGCATTAAGGATGCAACCAGGCCTGCATTCTAAGTCATTTTTCCAAACCCCATTCTGCAAAGATGTCAGGAGGGTTTTTGCCGTCATTTTTGCTACGCTGTTGAAAATCTGCTTCTTCTGGGACACGCCTGTCCCAAACTCCCTCAGGGACATTCACATCGCTTTTTCCTGGAATGAGGTCTCAATTCAGACTTGGCATTTAACGCAAGCTTCAGAATATGGCTTAACAGGGTCCTCAGAAATCCTCATCTTGAGAAGTTTTCTAACTTTCACCGAAAACATCATAGAAGGAATTGTCCACTAACCTTGACTGCTCGTGTTTAAATCACCTGATCAGCTAGCGTTGCACTGCAGCAGAAAAGCCCAGGCAACGCACAGGAATCCAGGCAATGCAACACGACAAGGGGAAAAAGGAAGACAGAAAGTGGAAACCTACCTGTTCTGAAGTTTTAAATTTCAGCTTCAACACAGAATCAACTGAAATATTTCAGGTCTGCTGTACTTTTTGCTGCTTTTTCTCTCTCTTTTTTCTTTATAAATTTAAGAGCAAAAAGTCAGTAAGAAGCCAGCAGGAGCTTTGCAGCACAGGGGATGCTGGATCAGATTAAAATGTAAGACCCTCTCCATCCCAGCTAAGTAAAATGTCTGAACAAGTCCCAAAAACACATCAATCACTGGCTGGACATTTTCCCACCTTCAATGAAATGAAATACATAAGGGGCCTACAAAACATGTTTAAACCAAGCCATTTCAGAGTTATGGGAGCCCAACAGAGAAAACCAGAAAGATCTGACACCACAATATGTTGTATTTTATACTACAGCACCTTAAGTATCAGAAAAGTAACATTATGATTTTAAAATACTATTCCTCCTGAGATCTGATATTACTACACTTCAGGACAGCTGGCCACGTTTTCATGGGATGCTAATACTGACAGGCTGGAGAGTGTACACAGGTGTACCACATCCAACTGCGACAGGGCTAACATTTCTGTCTTAACAAGCTATTCACTGGAGTCAGAGGACAGCTTCTGGGTAGCATACAATCATAGCTGAAGTCTGTACTGTGAACAAGGGCTTAAAAACGAGAGTAGAGTCATGCACTGGATGGCATTACCATTATTTTTCTGTTCACTGAAGTAACATTTTAAGACCACGCATCAGGAGTCTGTAATTAACACATATTTGCAAAGCGTTCCGAGATCCCCAGACAGAATCGCAAAGCGCTATCACTATTTGCACACGCAGAAAAAAAGAGCATCAGGAAGGAGCTCTTTCCACTGGCTGTTATCCTTGAAGACATATGAGAGGAATGTCAGTAAAAGTAACCTGTTGCAAAATACACAATTTTGAAGGTGGTAAAGGAGAAGAAGTAACAAGAATAAAATAAGTTCTAGTATTTCTAGCAAGAGGTATACTTCTTTAAATCACCCCCCTCTGCAAAATAAGCCCAGTATTAGCTGTGTCTGGAAGCTGGCACATGAAAGCCTGCCAAGTTTCCATGCAAAATAAAACCTTTTATTTGTTCAAATTTCTCTCTCTCTCTGCCCCCTCCCCATGCAAAAGATTCATGGTTTGGCACAGAACGATGAATTATACATTATAGTTTAATTATGATGAAATATGCTAAGGAGGGATCAAAATGGGGGGGGGAGGAGAGGACGGAAAGAAGGAAGGGAACATTAGGTAAAGTAAGAAGAAAAGAGAAGGGAACTCAAGGAACTTTTGGAAAGCTGAGAAAGGGTAGGACGTGCTACTGCTCACAGTTTTAGAAGAAAAGCCAAATAAAACAGAATAGGGAATGAAAGATTTCAAAGACGTACAATACCAGCCCTCAGTTAGACATCAAAATGTGTCCAGAGCCTTGCTCACCCTGCAGGTTACCGAACATTTGACGGGGAGAAATCCCATCCAGTTCGTTTGGGAGCACATGCATCCCCTAGGGAAGCAGCTGTGGTAACTTCATGACCAAACCACAATTGGCAAATATAAGTTATCTGCAGTGGGAGACGAAAACCCCAATTAGAGCATTCCATTATTTCCTTTTCCATAGTAACTGTTTGCTGTAAAAGGCCATTGAAACGAAAGGCATGTGCCTCAACTATAAAAGTTTTGATCTATCCATGGAAGAAGAGATGAAGAAACACTCCATAATGCCACTATAGCCATGATGGCACTGAATGTTCTTCTCAGCATGGACACTGTAGGACATAAGTGCCACTACACCGATTACGCAGGGCATGGGGAGGGGGCGGGGCGGTTGATTTCTTCCTCCCACAAACGCCTCACACAAAGATTCCCCTTCACAGATCTACTGCTTAGCTGCCAGGTTTTACCTATTTCATTTTCCAAAATGTTACATATCAGAAGCCACAGACAGCACGCACCATTAGAGAAACTTCTCAAGAAGGCAATATGACTCTGTGATATTCCAATAAAGTGTTGTCTTGTCTACTTCACCCCCAGAAAAGAACAAAAAATACAGTAGTAAAGAGGCAATCTATTTTCACAGGTTGTCTTCAAAATGGTTCAGTGCTTTTGTTGAAATAGAGTTTTAGCTAAAAACCAGATCAATTCATATAACAGTTCATGTAGTGAGAAAAGCTAATAGCAGCTGCCAGTTCACAAGATCTACAACTGACAATTACGGGGCGGGGGGCTGTGTCACTGAAATACTAGAAAAGCATTACTTACACTATTATTATGGCTACTTTCTTGCACAGAAACATGTACGCACACTTTCATTATTCATTACCCACAGTCCCGTCCTGCAGGACTCGGAATATTCGGCTACGGTAATGCTTCATGGCTGCCCTAATCTTGGAAAGGTCAAGTCTCATTACCGATCACTCTTTATGTTCACTGCTTACATTGGCTCAGAGAGCCCCAAGTCCCACCAGTAAACACGTAGTACACAACTCTCCCTGTGCTCCAGTCGTCAGTCCTAACCGCAGCCTGCAGAACCATCAACCACTGCCACAACATGACCAAGAAAATTTGGTCTAAGTACTTGTCAGAAATAAAACAAAAACCAAGGTAATGCATTTACGTTGAAAATAGCTAGGGAAACAGGTAAGCAAGCGGCCGGCTTTGTGGTGGAAAGCACACACAACACGCACGGTTCTGCAATCTGCCCAAAAGCTCCCCGAGTCCCACAGCTGACTGTGGAAAAATTCAGTAACTGGCAAACCAACCCACTAACTTTATATATTTCAAATGTTACTTAATAAACGGCCTATATCAGGTGGTCTGCAGTCTTTCAAATTATAATTCTTGGTAATATGGAAAACTAACACTTTTACTGAATAAAGTCATAGTGTCTAGGGGAGAATTTCAAGACTGCACTCCTAAAAAAAGAAAGTACATTTTGCTCACTTCTGCCCCATCTCCACCAATGCATCTGTGGGTACACTACAGACACTAATAACTCCACGGCAAAAACACTACCCTCATTTATAAACATAAGATGCCACACGTACATCTAAATTTACTAGTTGTGTTAAAAAGCAATACTTGAGTCACTTTATAAATACTGTTAATCAGTGAAAACCAGCTATTAATTGCAAACCTAATGTATTGTAGACTGAGACACTTCTATAAACTCAAGAACTCTCCAAGGAACATACTGGGATTAAATAATAGCCTTATAGTCATTAAAGGCTCTTTGCTTCTCCATGCATTGGGTTTTCTTGCACTAACTGGTATTTTATTACACATCAGTTGTCCTAGACAATTGATTATCTATCAAGATCAAGGGAGGTGAAGAAGGGTTGTTTGACTACAGCTATTAAAGATCCATAGGATTTGTTAAAAAGGGAATAATTACTCCATTGCTTTTTTAGTTTCTCTTCACTCTCCCTTCCTCCGTTATGAGAAAGTGCATTTCTATCAGGGATCACAGGCACAAGCCAGGGCCTCCTGCAGCTTACCTCCCTGACCGAGGTGTGCCGGACCGAACTCCCCAAGAACCACCAGCCCACCCCCACCAAGCTGGTTGCTTTGTCAGCCTTGGGAGCTACCATAAACATCTACTTACAATCAATATGTTAATTAGGAAACGAAAAACATACTACTAATAATGTAAGTTTTATTCTTTTGAAAAACAAACCACAATAAACCCCACCTCATCCATTCTTAGGCAATACACACTCAACTGAGAAACTGCAGCTAACGCGCTGGAAAGGATCTCCCTGAAATGGAACAGGCATGAAGTCAAGGCCAACACAAAAACTGGGGGTCCGTGCACTGGATGGTTTGATACATAACTTTTGCAAGTGCTATTCCAGCAGACATACATAGATTCTAGATGCTAAAATAATTTCCCACATGTACCATGGGTAAAGGAGGCAAGAACAACACAAAAGTCAAATATTTACCTCTGTAAGCACAACAACTTCTGGATATTTGCATTGTATACAGAATTTATTTATTGGCGTGAAAACAAACTAAATTAATGTGGAAAATAAATTCAATCACAGTAGGCAAAATGTTCTATGAATCCTGTTCGTAGAGTTCACTCAGTATAAACTCATCAAGCAATAGGAAAAATTATCCCATGACAGTCTTCAAGAAAGGACTTCACAGCTTTCCTATGCAAGATCTGCCACCACAAACTTCGAACTCTGAAACCCACCCACGTTTTAACTGCTCAGTAAAATGCCGGAGTTCCTCCATCCTTTGCGCCATAGTTTATTTGTTCAATGACAAAGATGATCATAGCTTGGCAAAGCATGCTCAGTTCATTATTTTGCCAAATTTGGGCTTTATTTAAGAAAATCAGACCCAGAAGACATAGTAGTGTAGGAATTGACTACAGGCATCTTAGTCTCCAGAAAAAGGAAATTGTTCTCTATGATCAGAATAATAGAACTTTCTTATCCATAGATCTCAAGCCATTATACTAACAGGTAATTATTATCACTACCATTTTATACATGGGGCATGTAGACGAGTGAAGCAACCTGCCACGTGGCAGAGCTGGGAACAGAAGAACAGTGCTTGAAACCAAGCTCGGTAACATCATCTTCAAGGTTTTAACAAACGCACAACCCATTCCTCTCTAAATCATGTGCGGTCTGTGGAGTCAAGTCAAGTCCTTGAAAAAGTGAATATTCCAGACACACAGACAAAATAAACAGCCTTACAACCCAAACATCCAGCACAATTAGACTAAATTGTTGATCATTCCAGCAGCCTGAAAAGAATAGATGATGAAGAAACATCTGTGTAAATTAAAAGGATACTTACAGCCAGAGGAGCCTTACTTGAGATTTCAGGATGCACTATAAACACTCAAAGCAGTACTCCTATGGTTTGTTCTAACTTCGAGACAGCTGTTAGGCGTTTATATTTTTCAATATAGTTTACTGTTGCTATTCAGAGTTACAGTAAGGTAGCAAATGCTTTTAGTATAAACAATCTTTCTGAGAAGCAAATGTTTTTGCCCAAATTCAATGTGAACAGCTGGAAGGATGGAATGCACAGATAACAAGGGAAGTGAAAGAGGGCAAAGCAGGTATTATTATTTTTACTACATAGCTGAAGTGCTTTGGAATTCATCTTTAAAACAAAAATTTGCTTTAAAACAACAGCAAAAATCCAAACTCCAAAAACTCTAATTCTCCCATCGCTTCTGTTCTTTCCCAAATACAAACAACTTTATTTCACAAAGTATCTATGATAGAAAACGTTTGGGGCACAATCTTCCAACCCGTGGAAGAATCTTTGGAGAAGCCGGCAGGACCGGTACGTGCACACTGACGCTGCACGGACACGCCATCTTTGCATGCAAGAGCCTTCACTGGATGGAACGCTCCTGCTTGAGTTTACCCATGAAACCTCGATATTCCTCTATTCGGAACGCCTTTCTGCTCTCATACCTGGTATGATTTCAGGTAAACTGAAAGAGTGTACTGGGTGAAGGGAGTTGATATGGTTTACATTTATATACGTATATTTAGTATTGTGAGAAAAACAGCCCGGTTGCACAACAGCTATCCTGACTACTGCTACACCTACTCACTACCTTTGTCCTCCTCTGAATGGTCTCATTTATTTGCTTCATTTTCTGCTAAATTAGATTTCAAGAAGTATGGAAGTAAATGCCTCTCTATGCATTTATAGAGCACTAAGCACAGAAGGTCATGATTCTGGTTTCCAGCCTCTACTACAGTACGAATAATAATGAATCTGGTCTTGGTATTACTGTGAAATGGAGCCTATAATCACAACGTAAGATCAGAAAAGGACGTACTACTATTAGCATAGAAAGAAACAAATGTCAACAAACGAATGCCAAGACGATCTCAATGGAGCCACTCCAGATTTACAGAACTGTCGTAGAAAATAAAATCTGAAACTTGGGGGGGAAATTCAGACCATTCACTTGCACAGATTATCCTCCTTAACCACAAATACGCAGAAGTGGGAGAGGATTCAACACAAATTCAATTCTTTCAATTGTCTATCCAACATCCTAGTTTGACATAAACCTGGAGGAATTCCAAATTGTTGTTGAGAAGAAAGAGACAAAAAATCATTAAAATGCCTAGCTGAAACTCTTAAAAGTAACAAATTAACTAACGCAATAGGAAGACATTTCTTCTCTCGGGTCTTTACAGAATGAAGCTTAATCTGGATGAGAAACTGCTTGAACTTAAGCTAAAATTCTGGATGCTTTTTTCCTTTCTGAGGTCAAAACTGTCTATTTAACAAGGTCTCTTTGTTAATTATATATGCATATGCAGTTTATGAAATGAGTCAAGAGAGACATTTTGTGCCATTTTTGATAACAGTTCAGCAAAGCCTTAAACACCTATTTAGCACTCAATCTATGAGTCAACACTTCAGCAACTGACTCTCTAAACTGCTGTTTTTTTCCTATGGCAACCACCATAATCACTTAAATGAAAACATTCTAAAAAAAAGAAAAGGGTGAATGGGATTAAATCTTTGCCAGCTCAGTTTCTTCTATCAACAATTTAAAAGTAAAAAATCATAGTTACTAGGTGGTGCACGGGTGTCCGCAGATTCTTCTACAGGTCCTACAGAAATGCGTGGAGAGGAGGGAAGAGACAGAAGGCTGGGGAAGGACAAAACCTAGCTCAATTTATGTCCTCTGTAATCTCTTCTTTTTTCATACCAGCGGTGGCTCAGAATGCTGATGCATGTGTCTTTTGAAAGTTAACATTTAACAGAGATTTCAGGTCTACCGAATTCCAAGAAATAAAAATAAACTCTTGCCCTGCTTTAGCTGCCAGCTGAGGCCAATGTTTACTGAGGCGAGTGCTAGGAACCAAGGAGATTTTAGGGTGGAAGAGTTCCAGCAGACTTGCTGGCCTGTGCCCCCCTACCACAGACACGATTTCCAAGCAAGCAGCTTGGACCCACTGCTGCTTTTCTCTGCACACGCACGCCTCCTTATCAAACGTTTGCAGCCACACATTATTAGTGGAGTTATTACGAATAATCATATTTATTGTGGTCATATACAAGGGTAAGCTGAACAGCCTCCCTAGCGTGCTAGGCACTATTCAGCTTCAACGCCTCAGCCCCAAAGGCACCACCACTGAAGCACATCCTTCCGTGTGCAATGGCACAAGATCATTACGCCTTCATCTGCTAGTCCAGGGCTAGGCTGCTGAAACAGGGAGGATTGCAACAGAAATGTCTCACCCTCCAGACCATGTTGCAATTAAGATATTTGAAACTGCCTTGTCCTGCAGGCAGTGTCTGAACTGTCAAAACAAAAGGGCAAATCTGGTTAAGTTCACTAAGTGTTCTAGGCTTTGTTCTCAAACCAACTACTATTTGGAGAAAACTGTCATCTCCTAGGCTCTTTTCAGTGCTGACCTTTGGTCTGCAGCTAAAATGCTCTTCAAATTGACACTGTTCAAAAATGTCAGGACATCGTACAGGACATCAGGACATCCGACAGGAATAGCCAGATTCTAAATAAGATGCGTATGGACAATTCAAAACAAGATTAACAATAACAAAATCCCACGCGAGCTGGTCTATCTTTTTCTAACGACAGAATTACTTCCCACTGTTGGCCAGACAGATGATGATCCCCTGTGTATGTCTGTACCTTGTCCTGTACCTTCACCTGTCTTACCCTCAGGTGAAAATACCAGCAGATACAGACAGATGCAACATTGTTTGAAAAGAAAATTATCTCTATTTAGTAAAAAAGAAAAGATACACTGGACTGCCTGAAGCAAGCATATATTTATCTTGAGATTGTCTTTAATGTGCAAGGTTCTGATGGGTTTCTTCTCTTTTTTTAAACAATCTTTTCTCTGTAAAAACAACATATAAAATAGAGTGTGCTTTTTGAATATTTCTGAGAATAGTATCTACCTGTAAAAGCAATTAGACTTAGCCCTAAGGTGAAAATAATTATGCCCACAGAGTACAGTATTTGTTCCTTGATTTGTCCTGATTTCTAATGTAAAAAGAACCCAAGATGTGACGCACTTTTATCAGCACAGGAAAGTTTACACAAGCCAGAAGTAATTATTTCTTTTAAAGGCAAAGATACCAAATTTCGATGACTCAGCATTTCTGACAGAGGTACCTTTAGGTCTTAAAAAGAGGGAAATTCCTTATAATGAGGAAGAACTGAATATTCTACCGTGAGAAACTGCACTGATGGGGTTTTTTACTTCAGCTATATATGCCTGTGTACGTCCTTTGACTATTACTGAAGGCAATAAAACCAAAACTCAAGGGAAAAAAAACCACAGAAATTCTGTCTGGTTTCTACACGAAACCATAAATTGCTCCCAGCTTCCCTGAAACCCAGCTCCAGGTCTGGTCAGAAAACAAGTTTCCAAATCTCAATGACCTCAGTCCAAGTTTGAATTATTATAATGACACCTGAAGACCCTAGAATTTCCTTTTAGTTTGAGGCCTGGGACAGTGCAGAGAGACACCACCAGCTCTTGTTTAGGATTGCTTTAGTGTCTGTCATGAGTGAAATGAGGGTGGGGGCCTCATCTCTAGTTATACAGCAGCCCAAAGCTACAAAATGGACGATAAAATCCTGCAAGACTGCAGGATTCTCACTGAATACAGAAAACACGTGAAGGGTTTACAAGGACAGGTTAGTATCAATGGCTGGCTGGCGTTGTTCTGTCTTCATAAGACTACAGATGCAAACGGTTTCGGAAATCATCCAAAAAAACAACTATGAAGCAATATATTTAAAAATCGACATCTCTCAAGAGGATGGAGGCCAGAGTATTAATCTGAGGGCAGATAATTTCTTCTTGATTTGTTTTGGTTCCTTCTGCATCCCGATCAGAACACGTAATGCCTCGCCACTTTACAGGAAGCTACGAGAACTCCCTGGAGTCAAGATCTTAAGAGACGTCTTCTGTACCAGGCAGATGGAGAGCAAGACGATAAAACCCATTCACTTCCATTAACAGAAAAGTTGCAGGGGCTTTTATCTGATGCCAGAGGTTGCTACTGAAACACAGCTACTGACATGTACCTCACAATGTAGGTGGAAAGAGAGGGGTAGCAGTTTGAAACTACTCCTAAAAAGAGCGGAGCACAGAGCTTGCCGAGATTGGGTTAAAAATGTAAGAAAGGCAAGGGAGAGTTTGGAGCCGCTTGCATGAAACACTCACTCCATTAATCTCTAATTCTGCAGATCACCCAGAGGCTTTGACAGAAATACAACCTAAAGCACCTCTGTGATCTACCACGGGTGAACCCTCATCTGTTCCCACACCACTGGACATACCAGCTGGGTTCAGCTATCAACTGGATTGGCTTCAGGGTCAGAAACCACCCCTGCTGAAAGCACACCTCTGTTAAACATACATGTATTTCAGTCTGACTTTGCAAGCCTGGGAAGTCAAAAACCACCACCTACGGTTAAAAAATGGGGGGGAGAGGGGTGAAATCAAGATTCCACCTTCAGAGCACACGAGGATCACATTTCTGCTCCACCCCACACTCCCTCATACTCATTTCTTCTCCACTCCCCATACACCACCCTCCCCTCCCTTCCTTCTTCTCCTTTTTTAATACTCTTCCAGGTCTGGCAACCCGTATGTTTTTTTTTCCTCCATAGAAACCGACATAACAGCAAGTTTGAGCCAGCCTCCAGCTCCACAAACACAGCCTGGCCCAAGGCAGACTCAAGAGAAACACGGAGACATGGAAAGAAACGTCCAGGATACCCACAGGCTGCCAAGCACATCTGATCCTTCAAGGTATTGTTCTAAACTACTCAGGACAAAGGCAACAGTCCCATCTATCTCGTACTGGGAGGCCTATCCAGGAAAGCAACAGCGTTGTGCCCGCTACTCCACACCGCAGACACAATTTTACAGCAACAAAAGTTTTGCTAACTTCTTGCTTTTTATCTGCCTCCTTTTTTCCTCTCCAGCAGTTAGCAGGAGAATGAACACTTAAAAAAGGAGAGGGATCAGGTATCCACACGCAGACTGTACCAGGCTCAGAGGGTCTCCTAGAAGAATAACCAGACTGCATAATTCTAAGACCCTTGCATAAAAACCGAACAGCTCACTCACATTTCTTTGCAAATAGTATTTGCACAAAAAATGGACCTAAATACATTCTGTTCCCTATTAAGAAGACATCTGTGACATGGGATAAACACAAAGACAACTTTCCAAAAGGTTATGCTGGTTTCCAAAGAGAAATAAAACTAGTGGCAATAGTAGACCAACAAAGATTTCCAGTGTAAAGCTCATCTAAAAGAAGTAACATTCCTTCTCCCAAATTCTATTCCACATGACAACCCTTTTGAGTAACCACTACTTCACAGGTGCTGTCTTCCCTGGATACGAGTGCTAACGCGACCAAACCAAAATCACCACTGCCTTGGAAGGTACTCACCTACGGAGATCCATCCAATCCATGAGCCGTGTCTTCAGTCCTTTGGACTCCCGTGTCTTCCCATCCACAGCAAAAAACCCCCATGTTTCTGGAAAGGGATTATCAGTGCCAGCAGCTCCAGAATGCCGTTTTGTGCAGTGGTGAGCTACTACCGTTACTTTGATTTGTTCTTCCTCCCCGATAGGGCAGGGCTGCCCGAACGAAACGGCCTTGAGAAGCCCTGGAAATTTCCCTAGAACAGGCTGACTCCCTCTGCTGTGTGAAAAACTTTCATGTTCACATAACACTCTTAACATGCTTGCTCTTGCAAATCGGACATTTCTTTGGAGTTTTTTGTACTAACAAGCGATGAGAGAGGCCTGCTGCTGACTGGCACTGCCCTGGCTCGGGAAGATGCTTACACAGCTCTGAAGGTTCTATCTGGACTCGGACAGCACTGTGAGCCAACCCAAACATGGTAAATATTTATCTCTTACAGTAAATATTATCTTTTCCTTTCTCACTTTCCCTTAGAGTATGGAGGTGAACTTAATGAGAGAGGTCAAAGGTTTTAATGTGTATTGTATTCCACTGACACAAGCACAGTATCTTATTTTGGAACTTTTACTGCCTCAAGTCATTTTGAGATTAAGAACAATTTTGCAATTAAAACAAAAGAATTGTTTCATCACCTTTCACGTAATCATATACTTCTGCTATTTTTCTTCTAGCTTCATCAATCTCCATGTGCCAATAAAAGTAACAGCTCGCCCCAAAATCGAGACAATACAGAAGAAAACTGAAAACAAAGTAAAACTAAGTCTTTCTGGCTATCTGCTGCTCCATTTTAGCTCTTCAGTGCTCACTGGCCCACGGTGAACTTCACAGTATAGCCCGCTAGGCATCAGCACGCCATTGCCTTTGAAGCGTTTCTGAAGCACCACTGTCAGAGCCCGTACACAGCACGACACACGCTGCCCCAGCCTTTCACAAATCTCTTTAAGCCAAGTATCAAAAAGGACACTGTAAATCACCAACTGACCTTAAATTGTTGTTTTATTTGGGTCACATCCTTCTAATACAGCTTATAGTAAGCCAATGGTTGCAGCTAACAAATAATAATAGAAGGGGGGACACAGAAGACTTCACACCTTAAACACAGAATTTTATGAGCAGAAACCAAGGATGCCCAGGACACATGAAATGGTCCGCTGTCCTCAGACCAGTACACAACACTGAATCAGGACTCCAGAGTTCTTTTTCCACCCTGATGTATAAGGACAGATCCTTGAACCTATCTAGCATATTCTCAAGCATATATGAAATAAGCATAACAATATTATGAAACAGTACCTATCACAGACAATTAAGGACAAATTCAAACACGATAGAAAAAATAACGTGCACAGAATCGCACTAAATAGGCAGCTGTTTGTCACGACAGTTTACAATATTGCAGCACGTGTCATTCATATATGATTTTGCAGACATCAAAATGCATACAAACAAAACAGGCATTTTTAACGTGACTTTCTGCAGTTGGAGAAATAGACATAAGTGGACACGATAATTTGCTGCAAAAAGCCAGTACAACTAAGAATAAAACCTAATTCTTCCAAAATTCTGTTCTGTACCCTAACTCACCATACAGAATAAGAACAGCTCAGTTATTTCTCAGAAGCCATGTGTAGCTATTAGACAGTTCTCCTTTATCTAAGCAACAAGGATTTACGCTTGCAAGAGCAGAAGACTGTTTCCAGTGTTAAAATGAAGTTCTGGGTGGAGAGACTGTGAGAAAATACCTTGCTGGCTACTGATTTGCTGCATTACTGTACAGCATTTAACTCAAAAAATCTTCATACAACAAACTGACACAAGAGAGGAGAACAACAAAGAAGTAACAAATTGAAGAAATGATTTATCACAGTTTAGGGGTTTCTGTAGTATTTTTTGTTTGCCTTTCAACACAAGAAGCCTCAAACCTTTGAAGAAAAAGATTTCCAAAAGGTCAGAGTAAGTGAACTCTCAGCCTTGCAGTATTACAATTATTCTTCTGCAATGTTAGGTAAAAAAAACAGCACAGCTACAGAGTATGGAAATGCCAAGTGAAAACAATTCCTTCTATCAAAGGAGGCAGGCTCAAAGCTCCCTTGCTGCTCTTTCCCTCCCAATCTGCAGGAAACACTAGCCTCCCTTATGCACTCACTGGCCTCCCCTGTGCACTCAGAAAGCAGTAACGGACAACAGAAGATGCCACAGAAGGCTTGTGAGTAGAAAGCTAAAGGAATCCAGCTTTCTGGACAGGAGGAGAAAAAGGGCAGAGACTGCTCACAGCCAACGACTTGCCCTGCAGCCTGTGAAAACAGCATGTGCCGGACAAATCTGGTGACTCCTGCTTTTGTGAGGTGCCTCAGGGCAAATGGTGATTCAACCCTGGAAAGAAGGAAGTTCCAACACTCCCTCCCCTCTCTCTTTAAGGATAGAGAGAGACAGAAGGCTGTAGAGCACCACCAGAGAAGCTGGCATTATACTAGACCCCATCTGCTCTTCCATGCTGTCAGAGAAAGAATATGGTTATGGGTAAATGCAGCAACTGCAGATTTGGGGGCAAAAAGCCCTGGGACTAACAGCTGGATTCTGTGAGATGCTACACACCATGCCTGTAACTTAGCCAGGCCTGCAGCACACAGTGAAAACACGACGCGTGTTTCTGACGGCAGTTAGCACACTCACATGCATGAAGAACATGCTTATGCAGGGGACTGATTCAGCTTTCCTGTGGTGGTGACCAGAAACTTTGTGCCAGGGCCTTAACCGTGATCTGCCGTGTAAAGCTGGGAGACGCAGACTCACTCAAATGCAGAGAATTACAAGCCTGGACTCTCCGTTCCCCCCATGCACTTCCTCAGGACATACTGCTACCTCTGTGCACTCCTTTTAACCTTAACAAACACAGAGAGAAGAAGAATCAAACAACTCTTGTGTTTCAGTTAAGTCATACTGGAGATTCCCATCAGCGTACTGCCATGTGACTTCCAGAAAGTCATCTTTGATTTACCCTAGCTCAAGAGAGATTGGGATCAATCCAACTGAGCTAAACTCCAGCCCTCATTCTCTAACTTCACCAGTACATCATCTCAGCATCACGAGAGAGATGGCCTCCTGCACCCTCAGCATCCTGCTCCCATTTTTCCTCTTGCCCGCTGCAGCTCCTCCGTGACCCTCGCACAGTCACGCGTTTGGTTGGAGTCCAGAATGCAACTGCACTAGCAATAAACAACTTTTCTCAGAATTTTATTCCCAACCGCCCTTCCCCATCCTATGTATTTTGTCTGAGGCTGTGGTTCAAAACACCCAGACAGGATTATTGCAACCCATCTTTTTTACACACTGTGCAGACTGTCTCCTCAGCATGATGCATTTTTAATAGGTTTTCTAAATGCAGACAACCAGGCTGCTAATAACAAGCTTCCCCCCCTTCTTTCCTCCTCCTTTTAAAATTTTTTTTCACAAGGTAAAGCTGCTGCAGAGCTTTGATGTCTCACTGCACCTTACTCAAAGGAACACAGTTTACATGGCAAACAATTGCAAAATACACAGCACTCGAACTATTAAGACTGTAACATTCACCACTGGAAAGATTCTAGTGCTTGCTTGCTGCTTCTATTAGGTCCACCACAAATTTTACTCTCACAAGCCACAAAAAGAATACTACTCGAACATGAATTGAACAAAAGATCTCAGGATGCTGGGCACTGAACCAATGAGAGAGATAAACTGCAAATTTAGCATGCCACAGGCAAAGCCCATCTCCTCCTGCAACACTTCGACAATTTGGGGAGAACTCCTCCTTCTTGTTGGACTGAGATGAAGCAAAGAAATCATGCTATCTGCTTAGAACACCTTTCATCTCCTGTCCTATCTACATCTCTCCCATTTCTTTACTTTGCAACTAACCCCTCTGCTTCCTTGGCACCTCATAAATTATAAGGCTATCCCTGTACTGATCGATCCACAGTTACTCGGAAAAGGGCTGATCCTGCGTTGCAATGTATTGCTTTAACGTACGCCCCAGGTGTGACAGGCACGTTACTAACTAATACCGCCGAGTAGAAGGACGGAAGGCAGCAAGCGGGAGGCTCTGGCACTGCATGGGGGTGGGTGGGTGGACGGACAGATAAACAGAAGATGGATAGGCAGGCAGACACTCCTTGCTATGAAAGAAAAAGGCATCCCCCTCCTTAAGCCTTCCTAAACCGATTGCACTTTCAACCTTTAAATGTAAAGCTACAATTTAACTTCACTTTTGCTGAAAAAAATATGCATATAAATAAAAAACAGGAGAACTGATGTCACTAACTTCTTTTCCCCCTGCTTTTCCAAAAACGGAACTTTAAAAATGGGCCAAAATTCAGGAGAAAAGGCTCTACTGTCTCCAGAGCTAAAATGTACCAGTTTGACTTGGCAGCTGAACAACTTTCCACTGATTTGATGCTTTCCCCCTCCTCGAATTCTCCCATCCACATGCAGCTGGAAATGTCGTTAGAGAAAAGAAGAGGCATTTCCTGTGCGGTTCCCCTTCCCCCACCGCATTCTTGGCACAAAAGGCAAGGGAAAAGCTCGAGAGGGAGCGTGCAGAAGAGGGAGAAAAGAGAGGCAGTGTGCAGGGATCGCTGGCTACTCACCAGGAAACCTACAACAGGAATTGCACGGCTCCAAAGAGACAATTTACCCCCTTTCTCCAAGGCTCTGAACCCAAGCTGATGGAGCACTTGGTTCAGTATGGAACCGTGGTCAGAGACATGAGCATGGCACTACATCCTGGAAAGGACGCTTTCCAGATACTGTAGAGTCCCTAGAGGAGAGATCAAGGATACTTCCCAGAGCCAGCCACACACAGCTTAGTTATTTACACCTTAAATCCAGCTGCATTAAAATCCTTCAGTGCTCCGAAAGTATAACAAATAACGTGGGGGAGGAAGGGGAGCGGAACAGAGAAAAAGGCTTGTTTTAATGCTATGGTCTTTGACCATACGTGATCGCCTTTTTTTAATATCATTGGTTTGACGTTGGAAAAACTGACCAAAGAGCACACATTTTGAAAAAGGCAACAACCAAGGCTTTTCATGTGACAAGTTTCCAGCGTCCTGTTTTTCAGATCATGTATATTCAGCATTTTGTGGAAATTAAATCCCTCTAAGGTATCCAAACCCAAGCACTCAAAGGGGCTGGCACTTCTAAAAAGTCTGAGGAACCCCAAATATTTTGTGACACTGGCTGCTGCCCAGTCATTTTGCTGCAGAAAGCGGGCATTGTCCCAGCTCCAGAATTCATGATGCCACTCCCAAACTGCCTGTAACATTCAGTGTTCTTTGTGAAAATGATCCTACAGCAAAAGCCGAGAGCTGGGGTATTGCAGGCTGACTTCCCCTGGTTTCACTTAGTCACTCTTCTCCAGAATGGATCAAAGCCTCCACAAAGGTTGAGTCAATTTAAACATTCAGTTTGCTTCTTGAGCTGTGAATTAAATGCATTCTTTGGTGGCTGGGTAGGGATGGGTGACTCAGTCTGTATAAACATTAACTGACTCTAAAGCTAACGGAAAAAAGAAATATGGAAAGGAGAAAAACAGAATCATACGTAACTTCTTGTTTCAGCTGGCAGCAAAACCAGATGAGGTTGGTGCACAACAGCTTGCACGGACTCTGTACCATTTAGCTGATTTTTCTCTAGGTAATGAGATTCTTTAAGTCTCAGTCCAAAATTCAGGTCTGTGCAGGGGAAAGGAGCGTATAAAGGGTGTGGCCTAATGACTTCCTCCTCTGTTCTGCAATCAAGTAACAGTCCTAGGCTATCTATACCCCTGCTTCCTCCTTGGCAGAGGGGCAGCATTCTCAGTTCACCGACAAGACCTTGCTCTCTCTAAAAACTTGCAATTGGACCCATTCTTCCAGTATAGAACATTGCGACAGTTTTTACACATCTCAAACAAGAGCGCAGTGCTACAAACGCTTGCATATACAAGCAGCTCCTATCCCGAAGAGCTTACGATCCAAAGAAGAGGAAAAGAAAGGCCCCTTTTTACAGATCTGGATTAACACAATTTGGATCATGCTTACAGAGGATTTATGTGGCAAAGGAATTAAATTTACATATCCTTAGTCCCAGCTTCCACCAGAGTGACTGCAAAACTCTTCACTATACTCAATATCACATGCACCACACTGAAAATTGTATCTAGATACCAGCAAGAGACAGACGATACAAGCACCGTGTACGGGCCACCTACAACACTCAAGACACACTGCCTGGCTGCCTGCCTCTGTCTGCTCAGAATAAGAGATGTTCTACCCGGAGCTGGACCATCCCCTAAATATGAAAAAAAAGGCAAAGAAACAGATACTGTATTGACTTGCTAAATTGGTACCGACACCTCTGTAAACACTATCCCACTCCTCCGAGGGCACTAACCTTTTCTTATCTGTAAATGGCTGCACTACTCAGAGACCCAATGATAAGATGCACTTGGCAGGCAGCATCAGGAACTGTTTAATGCTGTTTGACTTCAAGATGATTTAGAGGGTCAGCTCCTGCCGTTCTCTTCTGCTACTGCATTTCACTATCATCTCTGTGTTCCATTAGAGTGGTCCTCAGGAAATCAGCTACACTTGAAAACAGCTGTTAATTTTCCCACTTGTGTGCTTGGAAGCTGGTGACGGACTGTGCAGTGCGTTCTAAATTGCATTAAAACCTCTTTACAGCAGCATAAAGGAGCCTCAAAGTAAACAAAAAGGCCCTGTAAGAATAGATTTTATACAAATGGTTTCTGTAATGGTGTGAGTTCTGCTTCAGCCCAACCACAGGTGTAACAATGCACCGTGCTTGCACTCTTCAAGGATATGTCTATACCCAGAAACAATAAGACAGAGCAGCCCTGAGGCTGCTCTGAACTTCTAATTGACTGGGAAAGACAGCTTACCTTGGAATGACTACTAAGGATACTGCTTGTGGATGTCCACTTCTCCGCATATGCTGACATCTGAGCCTTCGCATCCATCATCTTCTGAATACTTAGAATGCTTTAAAATAAATTCAGAACTGAGGGGGCAGAGGCAAAAGGTACAAGCCAGATTACTGAGGGAGAGCTAAAAAAGGGTCATCTTGGCCTCCTCCCTCCTCCACTAAATCCAACAGTGTCCCAAATGCTGGCAACTGGGCACTGTACCCGAAAACCAGTGCACGTGTTCCTTCATGCAAGTAGTACAAACTATAGGAAAGCTCAGTAAGGCCTGCTTCCTGCATTTTTCTGACATCTCACGTAGGCACGCATTAAAGAAAATTCAAAGCCTCCCGGAATGTAAGGTAAAAGACAATTTCATATATTGCTCTATATATCCAAGTAACCATTAGAGCCTTATACACAGGAAAGGAATGTTCTGGAACCAAAGCAAAAGCAATTCATTCTAATTAAACTGAGGTGGTTTTCTTATCTCCCCCTTCCACAGATTCTCCCCACTGCTGCAGCATAGCTCTGTTTCTAAAAGCATGCACATGGGGCACACAGGCAATAAGAACAGCATTTATCTACAGTTTGCTATTTTTCTAGAAAAGGAAGTGAAAATGCAGTAACATAGAAAGAAGCTTAAATTAATGCTGCAAATCAGCAGGAGCTACACCACACTGTCTGGGTGTCTCTTGTGGCCCCAGCATGCAGTACTGGCAGGCAAACTCTTTGCAGGCAGTCTCAGTCATGCTAAGACCATGTAAGCAACTTTTTTCCCTCCAGATGTCCTTCTCCTCCCTTTCCCTGCATGTTGAGAGGGAAAAGGTGTCCATCCACTAACCACCAACCAGGTGCTGAAACAAAATGCAGAGCTCCATTGCACAGCAAAAGAAAAATATTATGATGGAAAAAGTCTCCCCAAGCTAGTTGAGAAGAATCTCCTAACGTGTCAGTGAAGTTCTGGTCTTCAGGAACTTAGAATGGTTTAGACCTGTGTGTTTTCTATGGCAGAAATGGATGGAGAACACCTCAGAAAGCTGCTGTGGTACAGTAAGGAACTGTAGGCCTCACTCAGAACTGGAAAGCTTGCTCACTTTACAGCACAATACTGATGTGAATCTTGACTTTACCAAGAATTAATCCGAGCCATACCAGCTATGCCTGTAACTCAGGGCCCGTCTGCATAAAAAGTCCTTATTTCAAGTGTTCTGAGCCTTTAACTCCAGCTTGCTGTCCAGCGTACATGTGTAAAAGAGAGCGAGAAATGATCCGTAAGGACAAAACCGATGGAACAGACTGTTCTGCACACACGGCACTAGGAGTGAGGGGGTTTCCCTGTATGTCAATTCAGTGAACGACCTTGAGCTGTTCCCCTCTCTGCCTCAGTTTTCCCAGAGGAGAAACAGGGATAATAGTAACCTGCCATTATAGAACACTGATCTGTGCAACATGTAAGGCGCTAAAATTATTACTAACAACTTACTTTTTGAACTTGTTTCAGAGTCTGACATTCCACAATCTATAGTCAGTTTTGAGTAATGAAGCACACAGGCACTCTTCCTAACTTACCTCAACGTGAGTGCGGTGTAAGTGTTTCGAACAAGTGCTCAGCTCATAAAATAGATCCACACAGGTTCATTGTATTACTACAGCTTTTTCCTTCCGAAGTTGCTAGTCTTTACCACAGCTACCAGTGTGGTTAGATTAAGTTAAGAAACCGTGGTTAAATATTTGTGGTCATACTAAGTAAGTGAAAAAAGGTGGTTGAACTCAGTAGAGGTGGGGGTGAACACAGACAAGGAGGAATGAAATCTGTTAAAGTATCAGCTTCTCAAACCTTCTTTACATGAGCAGCCATGCTCACTTTGTTCTGGGAAAAATGAGGCAAAACACCCTCTTTTTTATTGGCAAATCTCCGTGGTGATAACCAGATGTGTTGGAATTTACCAAGCAGTGACATCCACATGCAAATAAACACTTCAGTTTTGTCAGGATGTTTATCCCTGGTGTGTGGATATTACTGCCAGCTACACTTGGATACTCCCAGCTGTTATCACCATTATTTTGTGCTACAAAACTAGAAGGATGGAAACTTCTGAACCTCTAGTCCAGTATCAAATGGCAATGGATCTATCTTCAAGTGTGAATTGCCACGCATTTTACACCCAGTTACTGAGATTACTGGGCCCAGGTGGACAAGAAGCTGCACTGTGTCTTCGCACCAAGTGACAGGCTGTGGTACTTCGGCCAGTCACCGCCCCTTGATGACTTGACAAGTCTGACACGAACCAGCCTGGCTTCTATCTGAGCTGCTCTTTCGAAGTCCCTTTTGTTTCCCCACAACACTTTGCATACTCACTGTCTGTCTCTGCTTCCTCCTGCTTCCCCTGCGGTCGGTGTGGGGAGCCAAGGGACCAGGGCCAATTAAATGTGGGAGCAGGTGGCAGCCAGGTGGAATTCTGGGAAGGAGATATGAAATTTCCTCTATTCTCGAGGATCTGCTCTCTCTGCACTGAGATCATACTTACAAAACAGGTGCTGCTGCACCATATGTCTCAGAGAAAGTCACACTAAGCAAATCCTATCTTGCAACAGAAGAATCCCTTTTTCTTTTTTTTGATCCCTCAGGTATCCGAGCCCTCTGGGGAGACTCTGGGTTGCTTATGTGAAAGGTGCCAGAAGCATAATATGTACTGATGAATCTTACAGTTGAATTTACGTGTAACGACGTTTAGTCCATTACCCCCTTTCTGTACAAAAGATAAAAAGAACTCAGACGCTGTTGTAGCATCGTATCAACACAGCGTAGAGACACAGAGCGAGGTCCTCTGATTTTGACTGCTGCTTTTTCATACCCTTTAGTGAGTGAGTAGAAAAGCGGTCCAAAAAACCTCTCAGATGTAATGATGTTACACTTTATTAGGAAGCCATTAAAGAATTATTGGGGTTGTCAGAAAGGCCTAATAGAAACACTTAAGTCATCTGCCTACTGTCCTCTCTCTCACCTCTAGTCTTGGCCCTTCCTTTGGAGATGAGTATCTTGCACAAACAAAATTACCTTTGATTGCAACAGCTGAACTTTTGAGAGCAGTGAAAAGAAGCTTGCTGACTATAGGGAGTGGGCTGCCACAGACATAAACACAGGAGAGCAGACAAGAAAAACAAGTTTTAATTAAAGCCACTTCTAGATAATCAATTTTCCCTTTTATATCATGAAGTTCTAATGTGTGTCTGAAGAGTGTGATACAGCTGACATGTTACTCGAGCTGATTCAGTGATTGAGAGCAAGGTGGCAACATGGTAAAAGCACGATCCTGCGAAGCGCTGAACACCTTCAAATCCCAGAGACTGCACAACGCAGCTATAGCAAGAATCTCTCTTACGACACCAAAAGATGAAGCAGCAAGAATATTCCCGCATTACTTTCAAAGCTGTAGGTGAAAATGCACGCGTGGTAATACTGCTCCAGCAGCGCTTCAGAGGCCCCAGCAGGGGTTCAGGGGATGCCTACGCTGACATCGGTCATACTCATCCCTCCCAGAGAAGCTTATAATTTGACTTAATATTGCTGACAGAAGGTGGAGGAGTCAAGGCGGCTTGTTCAACGTCACACAGCTGGTCAGAGGCAAAATTACGTGTCCCTAGCCCAGTAATTTCTATAGCCTGCATCACAGTGTCCCAGAAGAACCAGTAATTCTTAAACTGAATTTAACAGCCCAACTTTTTACATCAAATGTTCTAACCTTAATTGATGTAATCTGAGAGAAGAATTTGGGGTTATTTTTAGCCAGTGGCTGCTGCTGCTTTTTATGTGTATATACTAAGTAGACAGCCATCACCAGTATCATTTTATATTAAGTTCATGCATAACTGGGTGTATGCACATTTTTATACATTTATATGTACACACACACACACGCTCACTCTCCCTATATTTTATGTATGTATTTTTTACATACGAGCCAAAGAATAGTTATATATGCAAGGAACCTAAGCATATAGTGTATCATCCTGCCACTACGTTAAACAATTTCCTTTAAACCAATCAGTTACATCAATCTTTAGAGACTTATAATTTGTGATACCATTAGAAGAGAGAAATTAATCTATAGCATTGTAAAAAAGAGCAAGTGCAATGAAACGAAATTTGCAATTCATGGGCTCAGTGGTTTTCACGTGGGGGGTGAGGTTGACAAGGGAAGCCGATGAGATTTGGTTTTTAAACCAAAGGGACCAGCATGCCCCCTTCCCAGCTCCCTACTGACACCCCCCCAGCCCTTTTTCCAAGTGCACAGTGCCTGTAAAAATTCCTGCGTGCTATTTGCAGGCAAGGTCACTGTGAAAGGGCATGGCTGGGAGCCAGGGTGTTTTTCAGCCGAGCTGCAGGGAGGGGAGGCTCAGGAACTCAATTATAAGTTTCTCCAGTCTAGCCAGGAGGCTGGGAGCCCAGACTGCGGCTGTTCCGTCCTGCGAGCGCACGCCCCGTCTGCGCGGCTCGCCGTCGCCGCGCCAGGACTGACGCATTTCGCAGGCATTCTCGAAGCCGCAGCAGGGAGGCCCGGGAAAGAGAGGCTGTTTTCCCCTGATGGCCTGGTAAATCCATATGTGGTTTTCCGGCATGACATATCGGTATGCAGGATGCACGTCGCATGTCCTTTAATAGGCATTTGTCCTACACGCAGTTGACACGAATATTGCTCTGTGTACGTGTACCTGTAGACGTGTTTAAGTAAATGCAATCTTTGACGGCAAGCCCGCTTAGCAATCTGCAAACCTGGCTGCATCTGACAGCAGAGTCCCGTGCTGACAGCATTCGCTCAGCCAGTCTGCAGACATAAGCCACTCCTTTGTCATTCAGAGACAAGCAGGGTCATCCCCAGCGAACAGATCATTAATTCTCTGAAGCCTTATTTGTCTCAAGGCAGAGGAGTAACACACAGAGGCTCAGTAAGGCGCACAGTATATTTGAAATACTGTCGAATGTCACCCAAGGGGAACCTTTGCCCTAAAATTGTCACACAATTTCCCTGGCTGGGACTATGTCCAAGGCAAATCCATTCACCAGCACGGCATGACTTCCTCTTATGCCTCCAGGACAGGCAACCCCCTACCAGCGGTTTAAAGAAGCATTTGCATGGAAGAAGCTTGCTGCTTTCTGTATTTCTGCGTATGCAAGTGCACACGTCCACGTGCTCCACCCTAAACATCCCCCTGAACTGCTTCCAGGTTTCTGACCTGAATTCTCAGCCTACGAACTAGCAGCAAAGGCTGTTAGACAGCAAGGCTCTAGCGCTAAAAACTGCCACCACAGAGCCTGGGAACAGAATATTAAAAAAGTGATTGGATCCCATGAACGAAGCGCCTGCTACTTCTCAAAACATCATGGACATACACTTCACGTGGAAAGGTTACTCACACTCTATACTATAAATGCCCCTTCCCCCGTGTTGGTTACATGGTAGTTACATGTTCTAATTGGAATGAATTTGGCACATCACCTGGGAAATGAAATGGCATCTTTAATCATCTACGGAGTATTTCATATATAGACCTTTTGAATATGTATCTACATACAGACATTTGCATCCTCCTAAGTATTCACTTTGCTTGCTGAAATACAATGAGTTTAAAATTTCAAAACAACAGGGTTAATGGACCAGCAGGAGCTTCTCTCTTGCCTGAAAACTGGGCAGCAATTCCATAATTGCACAACGAATCCTCTGCTAACAGACACACACGATAGTCCAGAAAATCCAGAAGCCTGAATTTGCTCTACAATGCAAGGGGCTTTTTTTGTGGACAGATTCCGACCTCAGTGAGGCTCATATTGCTCCCCTGAAGCCAATGCATACCAGCGTATCTGAAATTAGAATCCATTTTCTGAAGTTTTTAAGGTCATGTCACCTTAGATTTTTTGATAAAGGCTGAGTAGTGCTTGCCTGAGAATAAATTCAGCCAGTCCTTAGAGGCGTTGTTGCATGTCAACTGGAGGAAGTGATTAAAAATTAATGCAAGCTAGCTGATAGAGAAACCTGAAAGGGTGTGCCTGCAAAATACACTTTCAATCTGTCTCATCAGCAAAAGAGAAAAGAAATCAGATTCTTATAATACCAGACTCTTGGGAAGTGCTTGGGGCATGAACTCAGTGTTCTTTTACAGATTCACCTCGAACAGTTAAGAACAAGAAACCCCACATTACCACAAAGCTGTTTCTTTCTTACTTTCCGGGTGGGGATGCTGGAAGGAGGGGGAAGGGAGTGTGGGGGTGTGGAGGTACAGCTGTGGGTGGCAATTACACTGCTGGGATGTGTAATCTCGCTAATTCTATAACATATGGGAGTGAGCTGTCCTTGTACTATTCACTTCTGGCTGTTGGTTTGTTGTTTGTTTGGTTTTTTTTTTTTAATTGTTATTATCCTTGTTGTTTAAGATACGTCATTAAACAACCTTGAAAGAATAGAGAATTTGTTTCTCAAGGCTTCTCTGTGTTTGAGCTGCGAGGGCACAGAAAGTGGAATACATGCACAGCAGGAAAAGGAAAGACAAACCTAACAGCTTTTCAGGAGGCTGAAGTCAGGGGTAATTTTGTTGTTTTACACTACCTTTCATGCACCAACCTATGTTTAAGATACTTAGTTTGGCTGGTAACAAAGATCGAAGGTACCAGCAGAAAAGCAGAACCTTCCATTGTTCATTAAAGGAGTGTTTGTCCTCAAACTGGAAATGGACTGAATTTTCCCCAGAGTAAGCAATCCTGTTTGGAAGCTTCATGGCTATTTGGATTTTAGTAATTTAATTAGCAGATATGGTTTCTTCTTTGGTGCCCGGGAAACAGCAGGATTCGATCTTATTCTCCTACACAGACTGAACAGTTTATCTGGAGAAATGTTAATTTCTGGTTTGGAAAAAAAATGAGGTAGAAGAAGGTATCCAGTTCATTGGATTAGCAGCAATATTCACAATTAAGCTTCAAGAGGCTTCACAGAAAGCCTAGGCTGCTATTCTTTCCCAGTCTCCTCACTTTCTCTACCCAACACTAAAAATCCCAGTCATTTCATTAACAAGTTCAGACTGCTTCTGTTCTTCCCAGTAAAGGGTCTTAACCTGTGACCTTTGCCATTTTCAAGCCCTCTTGACTCCTCCATGCACCATCATCTACCCCTGGGACTTCCATTTTTTACTGCTCCCTCTCCATTACTGGTAGTAGAATGAAAGATGGAAATGAAGCATAAAAAGGGATAATACTGAAGGCATGGCCTTTATATTATGACAGAGCTTGTATGTGGTGACAAGAATACCTTGCTATTGATACCATCACTGACTGGAAGGCCTTGGAAGACGGCCAGCATCGGGCCCTTGGGTCAAGACCCCATTACCTAGCAGAGCTACATCCCAGCACTGCGGTTATTAAAATAAATAAATAAATAGATTCAGCGGTATCACCAGCAGGCCACCTTATAAAACCACTCAGGGACAAAACGTTAAGGTCTCTAACAAACCTGCCATTGACCACCGTGAGAGTATCAGCAGCGCAAAAAAAAACCCCCCAAACAACAGTAAGTGTCACTTGGGGGGGGAGGATCAATAGAGAAATGGTCCCCTCATCGTTTCTTCTCTTGAGCATAGAGCACACACTACTTTTCTTAATTATTCCTGATGTTCATTGTAGGTTGCATCATTTTGGAACACCGACGGTATCATTTTTAAAACTCTGGTTGCCATGGCAGCACAGAATGTGGCTCTTAAATGTACTCTGCTTGCACATTCCTCTGACGAGAGGCTGCTTTTCTTTTTTTTGAAGAAAAAAAAGCATCTCCACTGAGAAACATGATATAATGACAAAAAAAACCCTAGAGAACAAGCATAGGAAGAAAATGGTGGCTTAAAAAAACATGGGGGGGGAAGGGGCAGAAACTGGGCTGAAAAATACAGCCAAGAGGACACTTTTCTTTTAAAGGCAGAATCTAAGCAGTGCATTTTGGATTGTCTCAGGAAGGTTGTAAATTCAGACAAACCAAGCCACTTCCTTAGTGACAGCATTTATAGCACTGTATTCAGCCATTGTTTCCCTTTGTGAGGTCTTATGCTGGACTGATTACTCAAACCCAGAACTTTAAACCTTGAGCAACCTTTCAAAGAAGTGGTGGCAGGTGATAAGGGGCAGGTTTCTATGCAACCAAGCAGACACTCCCTTACCTCAGCTGCTACCCCTTTCTAGCCCTCAACTGTCTGCAAGAGCTCTTAAGGGCAAAGCAGGAAGCAGGCAGGGCGAAGGAGCCACCGGGGCCACGCAGCCGCTTGTAAAGCGGACCTTACCCGCACCCCCAGAACACAGGCGCTACGAGCATCGATTCCAGTGTGACACAGGAGTCTTCTCTGAAATATGTAGAGATTGGGAATAGCGAACCCTTGACATCACCACCAAGCCTGGCACTAAAAAGAAGCTGGTACTACTAATCATGATTTCTTAACAATAAATTTTCCATCTGCCAAAAGTTTGGCCATCACTGCCCTATACACTTTAAAGATACTGTATAGTTTATAGAGTCCTACAGGTATTTTTTCTGGTCTTGTCTCCACTTCAAAGTCTGATCCTTCCATTAGGAATCTTCTAAGCAAGAGCCTTAGCTCAAATTAGCTGGGTGCTGAGCAGTCCCTCTTTGAAAAGGAACGGTGGAATAGAGTATTTTTTGCACCTCATAGGACTGTGTCCTTCAACACTAGTAGTAGGGTTTGAAACTTAGTTTAAATACGAATGCAGCCTTGTCAGTGATCCTCCAACCTTATTCATTAAAAACACGGGTTGTACTTCTTTCATGGGAACTGCTGCACTTCCTGCTTTCCGTGAGCCCTAAACGAAAAAAAAGCTAGTGAGACTCGCTTTTTGAAGTACTTCTTCCCTTCTGGCTTTCACTAGCAGCAAGAGTGAAAATTTAAATTAAAATCTATTTCTCCAAATGTTCAGTGCAGTCTAGTTTTGGCACAAGCACTCAAGCCATTTTATCCTTCCCTAACAAGCAGCCTATCACAAAAGATAACCCTCTAAGTGCTTCATATAAGTCTATAAGCAGCATTATCTCCATTTTTGCAGATAGGTTAACAGAAGCAAGGATTTTGAGTCCATCACTCAGCAACAGACAGAAATAGAAGCCAATTGTTCTGACCTTCACGCTTGTGCCCAGTTCTTAAGATCACAATACACACTGACCGTAAGAAAAATAAATTATGTCCTAGGTCAGAAAATCAGCTGGAATGATGTAAAAAGGAAAGATATCGAGTAAATGAGAATTAGAATGACACAGCAACCTCCTGATTTTAATAAGGTCATGAGATGTTGCTCCAGGTAGAATGACCAAGTAACAGTTTTTTCTGCCTGTAATATTGGTTTACATTTTTGAAAACAAGTTATGATTTTACATGCCTTCATTTCTGGGGGGCAAGAGTGAAGTTCAACTAAAATAAGGTCATAAAATCAAGATAGAGAGATCTAATTTTCAACAGCTGCCCAGTCATTACTGTCCTAAAAATCAAGGCTCGCAGGCTGTCTTAGGTAGTCTGCCCAAATTCAAAAGCAGCTTTTGGAAAAGAATGTGAATTTCTGGATTTAAAGTTCATGTAATTTCATTTTTTCTTGCAGATTTTCAAATAGTTAGTAATTCCACATTTCAAATACCCTTGGGTTCACTCTACGACTATTATAATCAAGATATAACTATGATCCAAGAGTAAGTCTCATCCTATTTGTGTGTTACAATCACAAACCATTTTTTCCATGTTCTAGAATCTCCTCAAAGAGATTTTCCTCACATAAAATACTTCAGACTAGCAATCAGTCTTGTTCGGATGTTTAAAGAATCAAAGTTTTGTGTCTGGGAAAATGAGGCTCTCACAAACCTACTCATTACCATGTTTTTCTATAAGGGCAACTTCTTCAGAAGTTCACCGAGGGGAGAAGTCGGGAGGAGGTAGCCATAACAATCATGAAAGGGTAAGCACGTTAACACGCCAACCAAGTAATAGGCCTCTACTGATAAAACAGTGGACTTGGAGTCACGTCCGAGTCAGATTTTTACCATTTTGAAATTGAAATGTTTCCAAATTAAAGCATAGTGGCAATCGATTTCTCTCTTCCCCCCCTCTTCCTTGCGTGCGCAGAAGCAGGTAGCTCCTACCGCGTTGCTTCCGTAGCTGCACAATACAGTCACTGATAGAGTTCCCAATGACATCAGAAATGCTTCTGTGGACACCTTCCATTGATTAGTCATTTCACAAGTCTATTTTGCTGCCTTTGACAAACTGTTGCTGGCTAGAGTAAAATGCATTCCCCAGTCGCATTAAGCACAAACATTACATCTAAAAAAATAAAAGTGCCTGATTCTCTTCATGCAATTTTTAACACGACTGTTCATCCATCTGCAACACTGCAAACGCTCAGATATACAGGAATAGAAATGGGCGGGGGGGTGTGGTGGTGTGGTGTCAGAGCAATGGTCTAATTAAAAAAAACCAAACAAAAACCAACTCCCCTGCAAGAGGACTAAGTTTCACGAGACCGAATAGACTATGCAACCTCAGAAGAACACTTCCTCTATTTTTTTTTTTGTTTTACACTATTGTTTTATGTGCTTCAAAGCTCAAGAATAACACAAAACACCTTCTTTGCCCTCTTCCCAGGTGTAATAGCCTACTTTCTTTATTTGAACAACTGAAACGGGAGGAGTAGTGTCCTGACTCAGTCAGACAGCTGATGCTGCTTTTATTGGTGGAGATTAACGTATAAACTGGATTGTGCCCCGAGTTCAGAGTTCAGCCTTATCTGTGGAATCCTTCCCCTCTTTACACATTCCAAGGGTTCTTACAACTTCAAGTCACTCAAGCCTGCAATATTAACCCCTAAACAAGCTTTCACAGAACTGTCTGAAGGAAGAGCAGGTTTGGACATTTTTTTACAACATATTTTTAAATGCACCAGTTTGCAGAAACAAAACAATTTTCACTTCCTTCAAAACAATCCATATGTCCATCTTTGTGGCTATGCTATCTAATGCAAATCATTCAAGTTGTATACAAATACAGACCAGGCACTTGCCATTGCATACACCAATAAAGCAAATAATCTTGTAACGAGTTATGCAGCCAACAGGGACACCTCCCTGTGACCCCTCCTTTTTCAGATATCCTCTAAAAGTGCAGCTGGGAATCAGATCTATTCCATACTCAAACAGTGACAGGCAGATTTGATGTGAGCTGAATGTTGCAATATCTTTATTTCCTAGGACACGATGCCAGCCCACTGTGTTCACAATGGCATTTCTGCTTTTTGCAGTTCGTAAATTGCTCTGGCCTGATAATCAAGCAAATGGAAACTGGCGAGCATTTTTGGTTGGTTTTATGACACATCCACCACTGCACGCTGGGGAGTTCCGTTTTCTTCCTCCACCTATCTACTGCATCCAGTTAGCTTTCTTTGGGCTTACTACTAAACTTCTCAGGAGTGGGAACATCTATTCTGTCTTTAGTACCTCCAATTTCTACCATAATACAAATAAACTATGACTAAAAATATATGCAGTGATTGAATAACACTTTGGGGAACACTGTGTGACTGTCGTGGTTTAACCCCAGCCGGCAACGAAGCCCCACGCAGCCGCTTGCTCGCTCGCTCCCCCCACAGCGGGATGGGGGAGAGAATCAGAAGAGTAAAAATGAGAAACCTCGTGGGTTGAGATAAAGACAGTTTAATAGGTAAAGCAAAAGCCCCACAGGCAAGCAAAGCAAACCAAGGAATCCATTCACTCCTTCCCATCGGCGGGCAGGTGCTCAGCCATCCCCAGGAAAGCGGGGCTCCATCACGCGTAATGGTTACCCAGCACAATGACGTATCTACGAACGTACAGAAGTGCTCATAGCTTCCCAGAAATTGAACTCTTGTGAGGTGCTTTTGGTTTGGACAACCAAAACCAAATATTCACTTCCTCACTTTCAACATTTTGTGTCAAAAGGGGGCAAGTTCAATAGCAGCCAAGATGCTGAACTTGTGAACTGCTAAGCAAAGACAGCAACTCATTCCACTGAAGCACTGTCAAGTCGCAGCTCGGAAGTTCCAGGATCGGTCTAGCTCAGCTCTGGACCGACAGGCTATCAGCCTACAAACGAAAGGATGACTTAAAGAGGAAAGTCAAGATCTGACAAAGTTGGCCTTATTTGGGGGGGGGTGTGGGGTGTGTGTGGGGGTGAATATTTTAAATCCTTTCAAATTAGTGTCTTTAAAAATATGAAATTCAAGCATGCAGAAAACAAAGCTTCATCTGGTAGCAGTAAACCCCAGAAAAGCCCATATTACAAGCCCTGTGGCCTGAAGTCAACCGACTTGAAGCCATGTTCCTCAAGCAAACAGGTTACAACTAAAAACCAGAATACCACAACACGAACGTCGTATGAACCAATATAGCCTGTGCCTCCCTCCTCTCCTGGACGCTGCTTTTTAAACAGCATCGCAGCAAAACCTTTTATTTCAATGCCATCTGCAAAGCACAACTTTTCTGAAAACGAAAGCCAACGTTTCTAATCAAGACAACCGAGGTTTCCCTAGAAGTATGAGAAGAGAAAGCAAAAAATTAAAACCGAACGGCAGTATAATCCCTCCGCTTTTCCTATGGAGATCCTTATCTTAATGAAACACCATCTTCATTTTTCTGCCTGTTCATAGCCTTAATTTTTTGACAACTTGATGAGCAAATGTTTCTTTTTGGGTCTTGTAATTTTTTTTCATTTTTAAGGAAAAAACACTATTCCAAAACATTGGCCTGTTTTTAAAGTAGCATATGAAATTTAAAGACCTATTTCAATATGTAGGCTATTTTCCACTATGTATTTAGTTAGGCTACCTCAGCAAAAGACCAGGTCTCCTGCTACTAACTTTTCAGGGGGTTTCTCAGAAGGTGACCGTGACGGATTAGAAAAGATGCCAGTGAATTATGAACGCTAATATGCAACTGGGGAACATGCACTTCTCAAACAGTCCACCTGGGTAAAGTAATCAGTGCTCTTAGGTATTTCTCTAAAGATACATACAAATTCTGTAACCGAGAACAGCGGCTTTGCCGTACTTTTGCAGAAAAATGCCCTGTTACCGTCTCTTATCAACAAAGCCCTAGAGGAATCCATTTGGAAAATATTTTCCTATACTGTTTACAAGGAAATTAAAATGTAATTTGATTACAATGCATAGGAATGATAAGACAGATGTCTTCTAACAAGAAGGAATAATACATAGCTCTGGTATTCAAGTGCTTTAATGATCATTTGTTTACATTCTGTTTGTTTGCTTTTTTAAATAAATTGGGAGGGGCAGAACTAAACTACTTCTATTACGAAATAAAAGTCCCCAAACCACAAGGAATCTCCTGTGAAACAACAGCAGATACGCTCCACCTTTCGAAGGTCATGGTAAGGACAAAACACATCTTCCAGTCAGAAAGCAAGACATTTATCTGGGAAGAATCTTCCAAAGCTAACGTCACAATTTAAATACAAGACACAAAATATGCATTACTTACCTACTCCGCCATCCAGCACAAACAGAGCAAGAAAAGGGGTGCGTGTGCATGTGTGAGATTATTGCTCCTTCTCCCCAAGCCTCATTTCTCATCAGAATTTACGTGTATCTTCTTTGTGCCTCTTGTCATAGCAAGTCACATTTCCCAGAATTAAGTTTCACATTTTCAAGGGAAAAAAAAGTCCTGAGGGCCCTTAAAATGGTTTATGAATGTACTGGGCATCAGGAAGCAGTAGCACACAAGTCCTTCACTGGGTAAAAGAAGGATTCCTATTAGAAAAGCGAGGCAAAAATGATGCATAGCTCTTTCTCCCCTATTTTCAACCCCGCTATTTCTCCTACACTTATGCTGTTATTCTAGGCAGCTGTGAAGTCTTGCAATTGCTTTGGGTTTTGAAGTTTTTGTCTTGTTTTAAAATTAAGGTAAACACTCAGCTTCTCTTAAAGAATAAAAATGTTTCAAACATCGATAGCTAATGTTATTTCTAGAACTTTCAAATGAGCTTCTGAGAAAGAATTACTACTTCTCCTAAAAAAAAAACCATCCCCGAGTCATAAAGAAAGAGATAACACCCCTGACCTGCCTGATGCCCTGGCCAGGCCTGATGATGGTCATGAAATGGGACTCCTGAGAACTGAACGGAAGGTAATAAACACACACACGCACACACACACACACACACACACACACACACAAGCTATGACCTTTTGAGCTTTGGACCTACACAAAGGCACCAGACATGACAGTTCCGCGGGGGAAAGATACCTGGTAGTTGTAGTGGCTGCACCTCCTTACTCCTAGTGCTCGCAAGCCTTTTAAGAGATCCCTGGGTTTGAACCCAGGTAGGCATTAAAAACAACAGCCCTGGACAATCAGGCTACAAACTACTGTTATCTTAATAAATTATATGCAATTTAAATGCCAAGTTGGATGCCAAGACAATCAAAGATGCAGGCACACACTAAAATGAACAGCCTACAAATGAATTAACAAGAGGGAAAAACCCAGACTCAAGTCAATTATCCCCTAAATTATCCAAGTAGGATGCTAGTGGATTATTTTAGCTATATTATGTGAAGTATCACCTGCATTCCTCTGCTGCCCTATCCTATCACCCTATCAGTAACAGCTATGCCAGCAGAGTTTGTAAGCAAGCAGATGGTCCCTGATGGTCCCCACAGCAATCAAGGAGGAACGGTTTCTTCCTGACCACTTTCACACTCACTCCCAAGTGACAGGCACTAAATCCTGACATAAATCACTCACGCCTGCTTCATCTACCCACCTGCGTGGCAGTTCCTAAGTGCAAAATGTACATGTGTCAGCCTGTTTCCTACAGAACCACCCTTCTAGCCTCGTATTTTATAAGAAATCATGTGTCCTGTGCTTTTTAACATGCTTTAATAAACATTCAGACCAGCCTTTCATGCTCAGCAGTTGATTGATAGCAATTAGTTGGCACTGACAAGGATATTGCTTGATGTGACAGACCAACAAAACACACCAATTTGTGCCAAGAAAATGTGTTCAAAAAAGGTGGTACATCTAAAGCTCTAACAGGGCTCCTGCGATTAAAAAAAAAATTTAAATATAATGAGCAAGTTCAGTATAAATAAAGGGAAAGTAGCACCTCACTGCATGGATGCATCTGGATTTAATAAGCTGTACCAACTACTGTCACAGGACAGGGGTATTTTTCCTTTTTCTTTTTTTAAATCACCACTGTAATAAGGGTATCAGGGCAAAATTCAGTTTTATGCTAACACGGCAACTTCGTATTACCTTACTTTCATCTTTGCACCTAACATCACTTTCAGCTAGGCCAAGTCATTCAATTTAAGTGATTTTTATATGCCAATAGTGTTGTTAAATAGCCGGCAGAAAAAGACACAGTTCAATTGTCATGCATGTCAGGAGTCTGGCATACACTCAGTTGGAGATTTAAACTTCCTCTTTAAAGGAGAGCAATTAAACTGTGTGTGAGGAAAGGAACACCAACATCATTTCTACACTGAAAAGCTGCACTAGTTTCAAACTAAACTGGTGTCACCAGCAACGGACTCTTATTTTGTGTCGGTTTTACTTAATTTTAAGATGTTCCTAACTGACAAATCTAAACAAAAAGACCATTCTCATCAGGTCTGTTTGCACACATACCAAGTACAGCTGCACTGACTTAGCTGCGTGAGCTTAAATTCACCCATCAGGTTAAATATTACGCAGATTTTCCATGTGGACACAGCATGTTGTGGATCCCAGATGTGTAAAATCTTAGGACCTGATTCTACAAAGTGCTCACCACTTTATGTATATCCAGAGCCCACTTTGAGCTCCAGTGTCAGCCGGGATGCTCAACAACACTATTTTCTTCTCCTGGGTGGGGGGGGAAGGAAAAAAATCTGAACCCTTCCTTTATTGAAGGTAGGCTTCACGGGAGTTCTTGTTATCACAAGCTGTTACGCTAAACAGCACACAATATACTTTCTTTTCCTTGCTTGCACTTCTTATACCCCATGTAAGCATTAAAATTAGTAAGTTGAAATATTTCAACCACCACTTCAAAAAAATATCGCAGAGCAGCTTTTGTAAGCACAATAAGCAAGGGCCTGTAAATACTACTTTTTGAAGAAAATACAGTATAAAAGATAGCTTTTCTTTTATAAGGTGAAGGTGCCAGAAAGTCCCTTACCACTAGGTTCTCTGACACATCTGGTAAAATGGGGAAGAAATAAAGGAGATGTTTTTCATATCTCAAATACAACTGGGGAATTCATTGCCACAAGATACGGTGGATGCCAAAAGCTTGTAAAAGCTCCAAAAGCAATCAGAGGAATTTGTGGAAGAAAAATCCATTAAGACATAATAAAAAGGGCCAGAAGTTCTGGAGTTGCATGCGGTACCTGGGCAAGGTATACCAGGGAGGTATCACTGGATGTTTGCCTTTGTAATAACTGTACCCAGTGCATCTACCTAGGCACTCCTAAGAACAGACTACACTAAATCAACCTTAGATCTAATCTACTACGCCAGTTCTTAGGTCATCATTGCTGAAACAAGAAGAATACGGCAGTTTTGAAATGGCTTCTGTAATAAAGCATGTGTTATCAAAGCATATTTAGAGCAGGACTGTGACTTAGTAAGTTGCCATAGACAGCGCTGCAGGCATTTTCCCCTAAGGCACAACTGAGTAACAGAAGGGTAAGCTCGTTTTTCTGAAAATGCGGGCACATTACTGGAGCGCTGCCCTCCAGACACTTGACACGCCATATTCCAGTGTTGTTCAAGCACAGATACTTTTGCCATGCGACCAGCATGCAAGTCATGTGCTTCTAGACATGCACTAACATCTTGCGTGCCCCTGTGCTGCTTCACCACCTATGCACGCCTGCGCAAGCGCGCAGACAGAGCACCCAAAAATCAAACTGGTTTCCAGGTTAGGGCAGACCTTTGTGTACTGAAACTGAAGGAAATATTCACACAAGTCACAAGAATGACAAAAAACGATCCAGGGCTGTCACATCTACTTGAAAAAAACCATCCAATTTCTTCTAGCCTGTCTGGACAGGAACTGTGTAAATTCTCCTTCATCTGCATGCAAATATGCCCCTATTGTGAAATGAAGGGAAGGGCACTGGAGGAAGATGAACTACCTATAGCCTCTCTATCCATCAGTCTTTGCTTCTCTATGTAACAGCATTTAAAACAAACTAAAACGAGACAATTTATGCCAGAGCAGGATATAAACTTGCACATTCTGTAACAGCTCCTAGATCTCCCACTGGAGACACTGGGTAAGAGAAGAAAGTACTTTGTATGAGGACATGCAGAATTGCTAGACAGGAAAAAACCACTTGGCCAACAAAGAATGTTGTGACTGGACGGCTACACAGATTAAGGTAGGTTTCTGTGGTTTTCCGGTAGACAGTTGTGACTGACACAACGCTCAGAAATCAGCCCTCCTTCTTCCCCTTCCTGTCTTATGACCTTTAGTGCCACTTGTTAAGGTTTACTGTACGTCAGAATTTACGAAGTATGCTTTTAGTTGGAAATGCAAAATAACAGCCTTCACTCAAGAGAGCCTTAGGTCTTGAAAAATGCTGTGGAAGTTTTCCTGATCTACCAAGAGTACGAACTCTTCCAACTCTTGCAGGATGGTAATAAAAGAAGTACAGAGTTTTGCTAGTATTTATTTCTAACTTTCTACTACTAGACACCTCCCCAGTATGTCTAGATGAATGTGCGTTGTGTGTGAGAAGTTTCACAGTTATTTATTAACCCAAATTTCACTGAGCCAAACTCCTGGATTTATAGTAACACTTTTAGAGTCAAGTTCTGGAAAGCATTGCTAGACAGGTCAGATCAGTATTCTAACATGAAGCATCTCTAAAGCACATGGTAAATCTTAATCATTTTAAGTCCCTAAGAGAATTATCCTAAGCAACTTCTAAAATTATGTCCTGAGAATTGGGATTTCAAAGTAAGCATTTCTAATCTTCCATGCATCATTAGAAACCCTCCAGCCCTCAGAACTAACCCCTGCCATGCTCCCCTTGGCTACTATACATTTTGGTTTAATTCCCCACTTTTAGACTAGAGGTCCACCAGGAGTACTAGCTTAGTCTAGGTAGTGATATTTTAATTTCCATGTCACTCAGACCTGCTGCAGCATTCAGGCAAAATGGTGGTTATAATTCCAGCTTCCTTAGCAATCCACTATGACTATTATAGGCAAAGCTGTCAAGATGGCAGCAACAACTGGATCTCCCCAAAAGAAAAGTGTTAGTGTAGCCAAAAACTCAGATAGCATTCACCCATCACCTAGTACGCTGGTTACTCTCAGCCCCGGGAACTTTAACAATGGGAGTGAAACTGTGCATAGATTTTCATGGTATTCTGAGCTCCTCAGCAGGACACTATATTGAGCATAAACTGGCCGTTTTAATAAAAATTGCTTGGCAACAGGGGTTTTGTATAATACAAACATTTCTACATAAAAACCCAAGGTAGCTTTCTCCATGTGATTACAGCCAGGCCCACAGTAATGCAGACCAGATGTGCATTCTGCATTCCAGTGTATTTGTTAATCTGGAGGTTCTGTGTTGTGTGGGGGGGAAAAATAGTTTACAGAATGATTCACATTAACCAGGTATGGCTGTTTTAAAATGGTCTTTATTATTCTGAAAAAGAAATTGAGTTCTTGTTTAGAAAAAGCTCATCTATCACCTTAAAAACATTCTATATTCACAGTTTCACCTCCCTCGTGTTTTATACTTGCTCCTGGTTTCAGACATTTCTCCCTGAATTTTGTTGTTGTTGCTGTTGCAATACCTTAAGCCTCGTTCTGCCTGCCCACTGATGCTGCAGTGGGTGTAGCTGCATGTACTGATGCAGTTACTCATGCTCCTTATTTTCATTATCAGGAGGAGAACCAGGCCGAACGGTTATGGCATTCGTTAATGCACAAAGCACATCTGTCTGCTGCTACTCCCGTCACATCTGGTAAACTGGAATTTTCACCCTTAAAGTGAGGGTGGCTACATCCCTGGGTAAGTAGCTGAGTGGGAGGAGCTATAATCGTGTACAACATGCAAGTCAGCAGAAGAGAAAACCTTATATAGTTATTCCAACTTTTACTTTCCTACAGTATAATTCAAAGTTTCAGATCTGCTAAATCATCGACCTGTTTTCCCCTTTAATGTCACCTGCTTCTGTGACAGTATTGCCCAGAAGTGCTCTACTAACAACGCATCGTCTCTTTGGAAAAGATTTTGTGTGCTGCTCTCAACAGCAGTCTCTGAAATCTTCATCTTGTTTTCTTCCAAGGTCTGGTACAGCAGCATTTTTTTTTTATAAGCTACTAATTGTGTTCAGGAAAAAAAAAAAAAAAAAAAAAAAAAAAAAAGAAAAATAACCAAAAAGCCTGAACTTGCCAGTGCATTGTTTGGGAGGCTGCCTGGCCGCTTCATCTAACTACAGCATTTTACAAAGTTCAAGCTGTGTTTAATTTCTCTGCTCTCCCAGTGCTCCAGCAGTCTCAGCCTGCCTTGCCCAGCCTCCACCCGCACAGGCAGCAGCATACGGGAGAGGGAAAGAAAGGGGTAGGAGGGGCTAGCGAGGACAAGCCATTTTACAGTCTCTCGGCATTCCAGTCCCCTGCCTAATTCCCATCTTTGGAAGAAAAAAGAAGGGGGAGAGGACAGCCTGAACTTTTGACCTGTAGCGCAGACACCCAACCAGAACAGAGAGGAGCCATAAAGGTGTCTGTGCAGGGCCACGATCTCACGACAATCGTCTGCAGCTTGTTTCCTCACCATCCTCCTCAAAAAAATGTTGATTACTTGTTTTATGATTGCCAGATGGTGGACTCTACTGAGAACCTTCTTCCATCCACAGTGACTGCCTGACCCCACATAAAACTGGAAGGGGCCGAGCCTTTTTCTACCCATCCCACCACGGGAGGATGCAGAGACCTTCAAACCGTAAAGAAGCTGATCCCGTTTGTACCAATGTGGTTTCAATTCTGTGCAAGGAATTCGCGCCCAGATTTAGAATCGGCCGCAGGTTAGCTATTCGTAAAGCATTTACGTTACACCAAAAGTACATAACACGTTTAAGAGGCAAGCACAAGGTGAGCTTCTCCTTGCCCTGAGAAGCGGATTTAAACTTTGATACTGCCATGTAGACAAGGACCCTGTCTTAGGGAGCGTTTTGCAACTATTTCTCTTGGTTGCTGTTCAATGAGTGAACGCAATCACCACAGGTAAAGCAAAACTGCAATTTTAAAGATACTGGCTTGTGGACACACAAAAAAATTGCAGCACCTATTGCAGAATGGCTCCCCTGTGGATACAGTACTCTAGAATAAAAGGCATTTTATGCCACAGTGACTAGTGGGCTTCCACAGCAGAGCCCTGGAATACAGTCATTTTTATTCTAGAGCAGACTTACTCTTCTTTCCATTGCACGCAGTTTGCCTGCATGGACGGGCTCCAGACTTCCAACCACACCTGCTTGTGCTAAGACCAAGCACTACTGCAGAGCCTAGGGCAGGGAGGGAAGATACTCCTACTCCTACTTCAGTTGCAGGCGACTCTCATATCTTGTTTTGCCATAACTGTCCAGATTCTTTTCCCTGAATCCTTTTTTTCCTCTTGCTCTAGCCCATCACCATAACCACTCAACTACAAAGATCATTTCTATCTCTCCCAAGGAGACACCAAAGAAATTGGAAAACCTCCCACCAAAATCCAAAAAATCTCATGGACTCGTTTTCCAAAGAAGTAGGAATTGCCACTAGGGAGAAAGCGGATCCATCCATGACTCCATTTTAACAAATCTGGTTACTGATACATCCTAACCACGTTCCTCTGGACATTTCCTTGCCTAAACAGTGTCATACGCTGCTTCTACTGCAAGGGCTGCTGTAAATCAGCACAGCTCCTTTCAGTTAATGCAGCTGCATAGATCTTTGTTGCTAAAAAAGCATGGACACCAAAGGTTCTTCTTGCAGGGACAGACAGGATTATGAAACGAAAGGAACTACCATCACCAGTTAATCTGCACTGAAGCAGGTGGGTACACCGCTATCCCACTGCAAATGCCACGAGGATGACACAGGCAAATGTGTTTTGTTTAAGATCCATTTATAACAGGCTAGGACTACGTATACCCACTTGCTTATCATAGCTCAGCTGATGATGAGGTATGGCAATTCAAATGCCAGCGATTGTATATAACTTGACTTTTACAGAACTCCGTCAGAATTAGCTTTTCACTGGAGACAACAACATTGATAAAATGGAATACTGACAAACTCAAGGAAGGAAAGTCCCTTCAGGCTATTAAACACAAAGACCTAACTTCCAACTCAGGAAGCCCTTAAGCCACACATGACTGGAGTATATATTGGGCAAAGTAACTCAGTATGCTCAGCCTAGTCCCTTCTCTCTCCTTCAGCATTTACTGTTGTCCACTTTCTGAGACAGGATACGAGGCTAGATGGATGTGCAGAATGGCCGTTCTTGCATACCGCCATTAATTAGGTTTTTTTTTTCCTTCCAACTCCAGCCCACAAGCAGTCGACACTCAGAGCTGAGTCACTTGGCCTTATTCTGTTATTTCATTCCCTCCGTCCATTACTCCCTCTGCCATTTTAACTGGTAAAACCCCAAAGTTCACAACCTCACTGTCCTAGGATTCCCCTCAGATATGGTATCCTCCCCCACACCAGTGATAAATAAGATTTACAGGGATGCTGACTGCATCATCCTCTAATCTCTCCCCCTCCCCGACATACCAACAAGCCATAAAGTTTAGTGTGACCCCCTTTCTGTTGTTGTTTACAATACAATCCTGCTTTAGCTTCTGTCTTGAATAGCTATCACGAAGGTCAGTTGGACCTAATTGCTCTGGGTGCCTCCTAATGACCACAAATAGCACCATTTTAATGAGCAGAGAAGGGGGAGAAAGAAAGAAAATGAAAAAGAAAAGAATTCAGCCTTTCAGAACTAGAGAAAGCCTCAACTCCATGCTTCTCTCAATTACACACATCTTTAACTTCTCATGAACTTTACTAGGAAATGCACAGAGAGGAGCTCAGAAGGTATCTTAGTTTTTACCACCTTATTTACCACCTTAATTAGGGGATGGATTCTCCTCTCATACTTCAGTTTGATTTTACCGCTCCCTCTTCTCCCTTAGGTGTTCCACTTATTCAGTACGGTACAGTACACGATCGTAACAACACAGCAGCACAAATTCACCACTGCTAGCAGGAAGCCACACAGTCACACATGCAAAATGAGTATGGTTGGTTTAGGTAGAATTTCTTATTTACAAGCAGATTTATACAGGTTCAATCATCATTTAAGTTTTATTTTTCTTGTATGGATTCATACTGGTCTGATATAATTTTCTACGCAAGAGACAGTCCCAGAAAACTTTGCAATACTCATTACTTTGCTTTTCCCTGCGATCCTGATCTTACTCTTGCTAAATAACAAGCCCAAATGTTAGCAGGCATCCTCACGATAACACATCAGAGTCCTTCACAGAACAAACCAAAACCAAACCAAAACAAACCCATACAGGTGCACAGTACGTTAGATTAGCCAACTTCAAATAAATTTTTGCAGGTTTGATACAACAGAATTAAAAGTACAAACTCATGAATGAGTCCCAGAAAGCAATCACTTTAACAGTTCAGTGTAGCCCAATATTCAGTAATGACCAGAAGCAAAGAATATGAACATTGGTTTCCCAATTGTTTCACTTGGGAATGAACACACTTTGCTAATCTCTTCTCTTAGAGGTATACATTGTTCTGGAAGGGAAAAATTCTTTGGCTTAAAAATGAGCCTTGAGTTCTTTGGGAAATTCAGCTTCATCTTTGTCAGCTCTCCCCCTTACCCTGCTTCCAGAAAAATGGAAGGGTTTCTAGTTCTGCTCCCATGATGGAGTTCTCTCCATTCGCTCCTGTGACAGAGGATACGTTATTTCGGCCATACTGAGTTCTCTTCCTATTCGTTGTAAAACCTACATAGAGTTGAAAAGTAAATTCTTTGCACACCTTTCTTCCACCATTTCTGGTTTAGGATTTTGTATTTTGTTTTTCTTTTCATGTAACATCTGGTCAGCAGAAGGGCTGATACATCCCTCTTATTTACTGCATGCATGTACCTTACATCCCAACACTAAACAAAGACCACATGAATCCTTCCAATACTGCCAAAGAGTCTGATACTTTTAAAATACTTATAAAAATGCAGGAAGTTATTTACTGAATTTAACATGCACTTCACCTATAAATAAGTTAACACCAGGGGAAAAAAATATTTTTTTAATTAACACTGTGCTGGGAAACATTTTAAGAAAGGGGTATGTGGAATGTGGATACCTTTTATAGCGGCGCCTGAATACAACTGGACTCGCTGTCTTAAAAAAAAATTAGGAATTTACACATACACCTCTAATTTTTCTTTAACAAAGTGACAGATCATCCAGGAACCAGTCCAACCTAGAATGAACACTGGCCAAACTATGTACAGCTGAACTAGGGGAACAGAATGTGAATTCAAGGCTTACTATAAAGCAAGATATGTAAAGTTTCAATTTATTTACAGAATTCTTGCTGTAATTAAGAGACTCGGGTAAATAGTTAAGTATCTCCTTCAGCGTCTTCTCTATAAAGTAACGTACCATAAGCATCTTTCATGAAAATAAATACTAGTTTGCAAAGCATGTTTCTGCAGAAAGCTCTCATAACATGCAATGCCGTATAGATACTTCTCCCACACAAACGTGGAATACAGTTTGGGAGGAAAACCAGAGCTAAACACAATTTCCGTTTTACAAGGAAATGCTGTATACGGGAAAGAGCATTGTGATGGGTCAATAACCTAGTGCTGTTTAATTCCCCCCTGTAATTTAGGCTCGTAAGAAACTCTACTTTGAATGCAGCTCAGGGCATTTTGATAGTCATCCAAACTTTTATCTTTCTTCTCCTGCACTGAGGTTGGTTTCTGGGTTTTCTACTTCTTCAAAGAGGCACCATGTTACCAAACAAGATCCTGCTTAATTTTTTTGTGTGTACAAAGGGCAACAGTAAGTCTTTCCAAGATCTCACCAGGCCAAAGGCAGCATACAGATTTTCTTTAAGGTACATCTTTCTTCTGCTACTAAAAGCTCCACTCGAGCAGCCTGCCCTTGTTCCAGCTATCTGCTGGAGTGTTGGGGAAAGGAAAATTCTGAACATTGCATTTTCTATCTCACCTGTAAAGACAGTACAACGTTGCCAAAGTCCATATGCATCCATTCCAACGGGTAGAAGAAAACAAACAAGCAAACCACCACCAAGAGCAGCACACAGATCGGGCACTTATTGGGAAAACTGAGGCAGCCTCAGAGGCAAGACATCAAATGTGCCGCAGAGGGAGAGAAATGATCGCTTCATGCAAAACCAGAGCTGTACATTGCCTAAAACTCACCAGATGCATATTAACCTTTCACAATTTTTTTGTTAATGACGCTCACGAAATTCTGGATTTCTTGAGAATTTTGTTATCTGGTTAATAGTTTACTGGTTATAGCTGCATGTCAGCCAATGCAAAGGCACGCTAAGGGAGCACATGGGAAAACACAGGTCTGAAGATTAAACTTTCCTAACTGTGGCCTAGGTGTTCCTGGAGTTATATTGATGGTATCAGCTATAAAAAAATCAAAATTTGACTTAGAACTCCAAATGACATCAGTTGGACTTTCATGTCAAGGCAAGGAACCATAAAAGAGCTTGCAGAGCAGAGTTCTTATACTGTTCATGTATAACCTGAAATTATACACGCATGGTATTTCATCCTAACTTTTGACCAGTCCCAATAGCCTTCTAAGGAAGAGCAGTAAGTTGAAGTTTGTGGCCCATTAAGAGAAAAACCTACATCCCAATAGATAAGATCTCAGACACAAAGCTCCCTTTATATCCTTGTTAACTGGGATCTCCAAAGTGAAATGGCATAACATCTATTTTTATCCCTGGGAAATGACTGAGAGGAAAAAGGGAAGAAACAAAGACGAAGGAGATATTAGATAACTTGCATCTAGTTGTGCACCACAAAAACCACCCCTTAAAAATAACGGGTTTTTTCTTCTCCGATCTTGTAAATTGCGATAAAGCATATATTTATCTAAACAATATAAATCATATGCATTACCTCAGGTTCTCTTATCTTAGTGAATCTCTAAAGTGTCTGTGTATTTCATTTTCTACCAAAATTGTAGAATCCATATAAAGTTAGCACACAGAAATTAAGATATAATTTTAAATTATTTAGATAGTTATCAAAAACGCCAGCACATACACATGGAGATGAGTTGAAAGTAACATTGTCTCCAACACAGAATCCCATCAAAAGCATGGAAATTATTTTAAAAGAAAAGCTTTTTGATATAAGCTCGGTATTAGTTTCTTTCTAGCCTCCTTTTTCAGTGTCTCATCGTCCTCCTAACCACCGTGATGGCTGCTGTATAGCTGACTGTCCTAATCCATACCCTTAACGATATTCCCCCCACTATACAGTCTTCCTCAAGTTAGCTATCACGTTCATCAAGGCTCATCTGGGATATTCAATACAGGTGGTAAGACCATGCAATGCCATCAACATGGTTATTTTCATTATATTTGATAATTTTCCTTGCAAAGAGCACGCAAAAAGCACATAACAATTGCCTGATAGGAAAATCTAAGTGGGGTGGATGTAAAATAACTTCAGAAAGAATCCAGATTTCCTAAAATGGTGAGTGATTTTGGAAACCTCTATGTTTGGATATTCTCCTTGGGATATTTTAGTAGGCCTCTATTTTCACAGCGTAGGGCACACATCTTCTGAAAATCAGACCCCAAGGAAGTATCCTAAAGCTCAAAACCCAAAAATTGAAGGGGGGGGAGGCCAAATATCTGTACTTATCTAGAGCAGTACTGATCAAAGCAAGGCAGAAAGTTCTAGCAGCGTCTAGGGAGGGAATCGAGTCGTAGGGCAGCTACCAACTGTACACTCCGTTAATCTAAGGCTGCACTAGTTCAATGGAAGCTGGCAGGTCTACCTCCTCATTGACTACACTGTTTCCTCTGGGCACTCACACTGCAGCTTGCTGCTTAAAACAAGGGACTGGTAGTCATGACACCCAGCTTTTATTCTCAGGTCTGGAGATACAATAGGGAGGTCAGAACACCACGCTGGAGGTGAAGACTCACTGGTCCTAGGCTGCATGCCAGGAGGAAGAGCTTATCAAGTCATCGGAACACAGCAGAGCCTGGACTCCAGGGTTCCAATTGCAGGTCCACCAGATAACTTCTTGTGTGGCCACAGACAAGCCATCAGGTCGCTCTCTATCTCAGTTTACTCCTTGAAGGAGCAGATAAAATAAAACTCTCTGTCACAGGGTCACACAATGGCTGTTTAACATATGTAAATGATTCTAATAGTCTCAGGCAAACTAAGCAGGAAAGGCAAAGCACTGCTGGTGGTATTGCTGTAACTGCAGTCCTGACAGCCTGTGATGTCACTGGGGCAGCGAATCTGAATGCTGAGCACACAGAAGTTTCTTTAAATGCAAAAGCAAAGCACTGTGAAAGGACTGTATTCCTAATCATGCCTCCTGTCACAGCCCTGGCTTCCCTTTGCCCTTAAATCCCAGCGCGGCAGCAACGTGTGCGTGTGCGAAAGTGCACGCGTGCCTGGCCTCCTTTTGAAAAAAGAATCTAACAAATCCTTCCAGGCAGCATTAGAGAGGAGAGGAGACAGCACCAGATCGAAACAGCCACCTGAAGTGACCCCTCTCCTGCTTCAAAGACAGTTGCGTAAGCTTCGTGCAGGAGCGGGATCCGACAGGAACGCGGCAGGACAGACCGAGGCAGCTCGCGCTCTTGCCAACAGGTTCCTTTTAGCTGATTACAGGCAGGTACTCCTCCAACACACTCTGATGCAATGGGCCTGCCCTTAAAAGCAACACTAATTGTCAGCTGGCCACCCTACTCCGAAGAAGTGGCACCACAAATGTAAGAAGGGACACATTTCGCAGAGAAGTACAGCCTCTTCTGGGTATTAGACCTGAGAAGTTACACCGTAACAAAACATAGCCCACTAAATGTTCAGACACATCAGAAGTATCCCTCCTTCACAGTCATCGGGAAGCCCCCAGACAGGGGAAAAAAAAACCAAACCAAAACCCTACAGCATGTTTGTTCCTGCTCGGCCCAGCTCCTTTGCTTAAGTACAGTGTTTAAGAAATGTTGTCTGAGGGACCGAGATACACGCTGAAGTTCTGTGGCTGATTAAGCCTATGCTCCTGACTCAGGGAGTAAAAGAGCTAGCTAGCTAGCTAGCTGGAAAAATTGCATGGCAGGATCAAAATAAACTGGGGGGGGGAGAAGTAACACCTTTTGAACTCATCTATGCAAGTAAAAGTGAACAGGCTGGACTAAGATTTACCAAGAGTTTTGGTTTATTACTTTTGTTTTCCGAGTATCTCCACAGTCTTAATGGAAAGTGGCAAAGGGCATTCTGAAGATCTTAAATGCTCTTTATCCTGTAGCAACCCAAAATAGCATCTTGTGATGTACTTGTGAAATTCTAAAGAAGCCGCACAAAAGCCTAGAAGCCACAGGCAGAGGAAAATGGAGCACAGCAATGCAACTTATGATCACACAGACCACAGGAACATACAGAAGAGGAGAAGAGAGAGACGTTCATTCTCTAAATGAGTAGTGAATGGGAACCTGGGAACTGCATTTTTGGGAGAACTTTAAAAGGGACTTTTAAAGAAGGGGCACAGGCTTTCCCAGCACTGACCAGTGAACCACTGAGTTTGCTGGCTTTTTACTACTCCTAGTATTGCCCTGTTTGAGAGCCTCAACAGTTTTCATCAGTATCTGACTTTAATTGCAAGCTGTTCCCAAAGATACTAGGGCACAGACAAAAGAGTGCTAAACACTTTTAAAGGCTTTAGCCAGGGACCTGTGCTGTGGGTAATTTAATTAACAGTTCAGCATCCAACACACGACCGCAGCCAACTCTGATACTGCAAGTCTTCAGTCTCTTGGAGGATGACCTACGAATATTCCAGAGAGACTACATCTCCTCCTGCTTACTGATTGTTCCTAGACAAGGTCACTAAGTGGAATACCACTCTCCTCATTCTTCTTCTTACATTAAAAGTTTTTCCTTTATGACATGAAGGAGGTGTTCTCTTCCCAAAGATGTTCCTCAGAGGACTGAAAGCAATGCTGTACCACTGCCCATCCAGCTGCAGCCATCCAGGCTCTATGACGTTAAATTAATACTTGCTGTTACTCAGAGGGGCCCTGAAACATGGTGTAGAACACCACAGCACTTCCAGAGATGTTCTAGAAGTTATTGCTGAACCAAGAATGCTTACAGGAATGGACCATGAAATATTTCTCAATCTTTTCAAGCAGATTTCACTAGAACCTGCTGACCTCTCCTTTTAAAGAGGAAAACACAAAATACGCCAATAAAAGAGGGGGAGGAGAGATTCTTTCTTGCTAAATCCTTTTTCTGTGAAAGCAGAACTGGCTCTTTGAATCTGCACTCAGGTAGTTCCGCTTTTGCTCAGTTCAAATTGGAAACCAATAGAAAGAGACAAACAATATGAACAGCCTCTGTGGCTCCACAGAAGAGCCACCCAGCAAGTTCCTTCATATATCCCTAGACAAAGACCATAGATTTTGGGTCATTTAAAGCAAGATGTGAAGGAGAGCAGGTTGCTGATTATTTTGCTGTATCTCAGGAGAGCAGCAGAAGGCTGTATGTCTGAGAAACATGGAACAAAAGAAAGTTACCTTGTCTTCTCCAACTGGCTTTTTTTTTTTTTCCTTTCTTTTCTTTGAACGCTCCTGGATGAAACCACCATGACTCAACTACAGAAAAAATTAACTTAATGCTCCCTGTTTCTCCATGGTCACACAGCTACAGGTTTTCCAGAGGCTCGGTGGAGTTTACAATTCCCAGTCTTGTACGGCAAGCAAGAGATGAAACAGAACAGATTTTTCTTCAAAGGAACTACTAATGTGAAATTACTTTCATCATATCAAATGTTGGCATCAAGTGCAAAGAGATATCTAAAACTTCAACTGCATCAACGTGCACAAATAGGAGTTGGAAGCTTCATTTCACTATCACCTTATTCAAACAGATGATGCCTTACCCCATCACAGCCATTTCAAAGAACAAAGCAATCCTGTAAAAAGAGGCTGAAAAACTTGACGGACCTTGCTTTGTGCTCAGCTGTCCATAAGCACGTCCGTTCCCATCAGTAGAAATAAAAGGTGTTGGAAAGGACAAATTTGGGCTATCACTGCTTCCCAGCTGCATGTTGCATCTAGAAACAATTCTGAAGTTTTGAAAAAGTTACTTGGTATCTTTCAATATTGTTAATTTTGGAATGTATGCATTTGTTACTTTCTGAAAAGCAGGCCAATACCAGGCACGTCCAGATGCACACACAAACTCACTAGGGTCTTTTGAAAATCATAGGCAATGAGCAAATTATGCTCTAGTTATGTCAGCGTACATCCAAAATCAGTGGAGTTACCCAGGCTTTCCACTGAGAGCAGCCTCTGCCCTATTTACCGTATCAGCCACACACAAAGCACAACTGACATCCTACTGGCACCAAGCTGAATGAGAACATGCCTATCATAGCTAGCATTTAACACTACAGATACATGTGAATATGTATTTCAGAGTCACTATGGCTTTCTTTTCCCTCTAAAGAGAGGAGATTCCCCATCCCCCACCCCTCTGCAACCCTCTCCACCTCATTTCCATCTAGCTGACACTGCATTAATGCTAAACCTCCAGCTGGATCCCACAGTATTGTCTTGAACATTTTGTTCCAGCAGAGCTGAACTCTAAGAGACTCTCGGCTCTAAACACAAATCACAAGGCTTTATGTACATACAAGAGCAGCCTCTCAATAACAGACTGCGCCCCTGGTACCGTGGCGGACAGGCTGGAAATAGGGCTAGTTCATGGAAGGAGGCCAGTTGTTGTGCTACGGGCTTTTTTTGTTTTGCTTTTTAGACACTGCCTCTTTTCACATCAAGCAGACAAACAGGGGAGACTCTCTCTCTTTCCCTAATGAGAGGGGGTTTACGCCGTAACTCTTAAAGCCTTCCCAGACTGTGGTTTGAGGGTGGGAGCCACCCTCACACAGTGTTACAGTAACACAGTATTTTTAAAGCAGGATTCATTGAAATAGGTAAGTGAACTGAAAGAGCCCACAGCACTCAAGTCACAGTTCCATGTATTTGCATTTTTGCACTCCTCCAGTGAAATATATGACAGCCTCTGGCCACAACAGAAGCCAGAACACAGGGCTAACTTGGAAAGGCTTGACCACCACATCTCCGGCCCAGGTCGGATGCGTACCAGTAAAGATCAGCTGGACCAGGCTCCCAGTTAAGTTACCAGAAAACATTCGTAACAGGCAGTACCTTGCATTTATGAGGGCAGGTAGTCTCCACATGACTACTTCAGGCAGAAAGCATAATGCCTTGCAGTAAGAGTTAACAGGACTCGGCTGTTTTAATACTTTACCCTCATCAAACATGGCAAGAGGCCTCCCATGCTGGAAACTCCTATGACCCAGTTAAAAAAGACAGTGACCCAATTCTGTTATAACAGGAATGAAGCCCTTCTAATTTTCTCAGCCAAGAACCATTTCAACTAAAGAATTCAATTCCATTAGAAGCAGCCCTCTCACAGGACAGAAATGTGCAAAATTCCTTTTTTATTGCCATAGACTTACCCTTTTATAGCACCATTCACGCCAGTGTATCTTCAAGTGCTTTACAAATTAAGAAAGCACATTTAATATAGAAAAATTGCCCATATTCAAATTCCCCTCTTGCTTTCAAAGGTAAGAATTCCAACCTCAAACTAGAATGAGACCTTTCCAGTAACCATCTGCACTGTTATGAGTGGTGCTTTCAAGGCAATATTACTCCTAGTAAGAAACGTACAAACCATTTCTCATTTACACGGAACTCCCTTTGTCGAGTAAAAAGGTGATGCAAAAGTGCCATGAAACGCATATAAGCGTATTGGAAAGTATCTTTTGTACTTCACAAGAAGATACTTTTGATGAAAGCTGTCTGACAAGACCTTTGCATAAGAGAATCAGGTGCTAAGTGACATGCATATCTCACTGCAAGTACGAATATGACAGCGTGAAAAGTCAGCCACAAATACAGAGAGGAAGTGCTAATCAGTGCACTTGTGCCTAAAACAAGGAAACAAAGTATTCGCTTTATGTGAAACTTTTTTACTATTGTGGAAAGTTCTGATTCACACAAATCCTCAAGGTGAAGCCTACCGATGATGCAATTTTCAAATGGATTAGACACATAAAGACTTTTCAAATCTATCCTTACAATGCAAAGCAGAGGAGGAGTTGGAGGACACGCACACACAAAGGAACAGGTTAAACAAAATTTCTTACTCCTTTAAACAGTCACCGCCAGCTATGTAACATCTGGCTGTTTAGTACAGGTCACCCCACTGCGATCACACGACCCTTGCAGGATCAGGGTTGCATCAGGGGTAAAAGAGCACACAGAGCCATGACAAACAACAAAAACCTCCTGAACCTTAAAACGGAGAGAATTCAGCCAGCAACTTCTGCCCCTGCTGAAAGCCAACTAGACTTTTCTCTTTTGTATGTAGCATGTTGCTTGCAATCCGGAAAAGGTATGTTCTGTACCCAAGAAAGAGAGGTTTATTTCCCTCAAAACAACAATTAACAACAAGTTTGAATTGCATTCCACCTTCCACCACTGAAACTAACTTTCCTTTCTCCAAACAATAATCTGAATATGGGGCCAAAACTGTAATCATGAGTTACATAAAGAATTTTTTATAATTCACAAACTATTGATACTAGCATGCTCATTCGCTTAAAAGGTAAAGCATATTAATTTTAAACCACACAAATACAGAATTTTATGACAACACACACACTTACAAGCTCCACTCCTGCAAATGTTAACACGCCCAAAACTTAGAAACCCCACGTGAAATCTGTAAGTATGGTTCTGCAAATAAAGGTATATATCTGCTTAGAAGTCACATGAATAGAGTAAAAATACCATTGTTTATTTCAAAGATTGCAGTAAGACAAATATCGCTTAAGGAGATCAAGAAACCTAAGACACAAAGTGCACAAGGGATGGCCTCGCAAAGGAGGCAATCGCTGCACAGAGATCCTAGCTAGGAATGTTGCAGGGGATTCATCTGAAGACTGGACACTATCTGATCGTATGAAGCATTTCTAGTTTACAGCTTCTGTGATTAAGTTAAAAACCAAAAGCATTTCTGTAACCAAACTGAACAACTGCCCCAGCAGCCTTTACCGTAAGCCTGGACTAAAAAACCTTGAGTGCACAGAACTCGTCTAGAAAGTCTCAGCTGAGTTTGAGCTGAAAAACAGTTGCAAGAATGAGCCCCAGAAAAGGGACAGGGAGCCGGGCAGCCGTGCATGCCTGAGTATTTTCAGCTAGCATAGAAATCCACTCACTTAGGGGCTTCAGGAGTTTTTTTGGGGGAAAAGTGAGCACAAAGTGTTTTACTAGTGTAATTAAACCCAATTATTTTACCACCGAACTCCCCTAAAATGCGTGAAAATCCATTTCATCTCTTGAACCATTCAACTTGAGAGGACTTGTGGAAGAGACGGGGCTATAGCACTCTAGAAATTTCTAACAAACTGGTAAGAACAACAGTGATGCTTAATCCATTCTACACCAGTTTATGTTTCTTCATGTCACAAGTTCACTCCTTAATTCGTTATACCCACAATGTGTGCAGTGAATAGGATGAGATTTTAGAAATTAGCGTTAACACCCTGGCTGAAAAGCACAAACTAAAAGACGTCAGAACAGGAGGAAGCACAGTTGTTTATTCAGATCAGGGCTTTTGACAGGTTTCTATCTGACCTAAACTTGCCTTGCCAACCCAGTAGACGAGAATCCAAGATTGCTGGCTCTGATCAGGGACAGAAGATGTTATCTGATAGCTGTCATTATACAATTGATTCCTATCACCTGAGAAGACCTACAAACTACAAGGCTGAAACACTTTATATAAACCACTTGGTACTCACATACATCTGTCTTTTTCAGCAACTTCAACCCATGAAATCCTATGAGAACTCAATGCAAAAAGGCTTTTTTTTCCCCTTCCTTTGCCCCCCCCCCCCGCTCCCCCCCCAATAGACAGGACAACTGAAACAGAACGAAATACTGGCAGAGCTCAAGAGTGACATCCATAAACCTTAAAAAAAATTTCACTAATTCTTCACGTGGCATCCAGCGTTTGGCTGTATGGGCACCAGCACCACTACAAATCAGTGCAGTAGTTCAAACTAAGGTCATGGCCATACCACGTCACACTCAGCCACATTTCCATTCTCAGCACACTGCAGTTTGCAAGGAGAGCATATAAGGCAAGCTTATGGCCATGTTTTTCAGCTTCTGCCAAAGAAAATTCTCCCTCAACAATACAGGTCTGCTATGGTCTCCTTTACAATGTTCCTGCCCTTTTTCCACTCTGTGTAAAAGATCAAACGAGATGAGGATCGCATCCTTCTCTCCTTTGCAAACTGGAAACCCTCCCAGCTATGACCACTCTTTCAAAGCAGCACAGCTGCACTGCGGTATTGATTAAAAGAGGAAGTTTTCCTTGACACCACAAGAGTGACACCCTGGAGACAGCGCTTGTGCAACCTTCTCATGGGTCTCTGTGCTGTTGATTCCCCTGTCAAAGCTCAGTTGTCAGGATTCAAAAATAAAACTACAGCACAATGTTCCGTCATTATTTCTCCCCTTCTCCCTCAACAGTAAGAGCTGTATTGTAGGATCTCACAAAAAAGTCTACAGAAAAATAATACACACTTAGTTTGATGGGAGCCTTCCTAGGCCCCATCCCCAAAACGCTAGCAAAAGGACTGCATACTCAGAATAAATATATGTTTCTTTTAACACAGTGCTCATTAGAGAAGGATAAATTGGGTTTGCCACTTTCGCTTCTGAGGACAACACTCCTTGTCTCTTCCACTACCTAAATTCAGAGCAACCACAAGCCTGTAATGAGTTGCGTATGAATGCCAAGGTGAGGTAATGTCTTAGCACCTTTCATACATATTCACAAAGAAACAGCAATTCTCAGCAATAATGCAATCCTGTATATATGTAAAATGCTTCACAAAAATCCTCTTAACACCCCTGTTGGGCAGGGAGGTAAACACTGTTAGTCCTGTTTCACAGAGAAGTGAAGTAACTTGCCCAAGGTCACCCAGTTAAATGGTGTCAAGAGCTGGGATTGTAAAAAAGTTCTCTCGACTCAATCTTCTGCCCTACCCACTAAAGCAGTATTACCTCCCTGCACCTTTGGCAATAACAAGGGGAGGACAGTTCCTTCCCCACCACCCATGAGCAAGTTGTACCTAGCAAACACCAAGTCATTCCTTCAAGAAGGAATGAACGAACTCCTATGCAGTTAATTCCAGGAGCTGATCCAGTCTAGGCCTGCCCACAAACAGAAGGAAATTCCTTCACATACACAGGAAGAAGAAGAAAGAAAGAAGAGGAAGAAAGACAAAAGTGAAGTGCTACATATAGAGTAAAGCTTCGTAATCTCTGAATAGGAGATAAAACAGATTGACTGCCCCGAGAACAGAGCTGCCTGAATACCTGAACAGGGATGCAATTTTTAAAGTACGTAAATTTTGTGCTAACCTGACTTACCCTGCAAAGCCTCCAAGGTGTGCTTGTGGCTTTAAATATTTTCCTGCTGCTGCTTTGAAGGCAAGAACAGACATGATCTCCAAAGCATCCACTGATATGCAGTTGGGGGGGGGAGGAGGAGGAGGTGAATACTGTAGCTAGCTGAGAACTGTCAGATTGTGTTTGCCATCAAGGAATGCCATTTCCCAATGCCTGAGTTTAACTCTGGAATGAGATGCACGCTGCTGCTGACCCCTCTGCTGACATTCTATAGACTCCCTTATCTCATCAGCCCCTGAGCATCCCATCCTCACTCCTCCGCATTCATGTTCCCAAACTGTCAATCTCTCTGCAATGACTCACAAGGTTCTGAACCCACCATTCGCCTCTATGAGTCTTACTATTTTTTCATACATGTCCTTCTGGTTTAGATTGAGAGGCATCTTATTCTTCTTAAACGTTAAAAACAAAATTAAAAAGAATCACTGAAAGCAATATGCCCTCAGCACAACAGCCTCCCTGAGAGCACTGCATACTTCAAAGAAAAACACAAGAATCTAATTCTGCTCTCCAGTTAGAGTGCTGCAAATTAGGAATAATTCTACTGAAGTCAATCAAGCCACAATCATTACAACAACCACTGTGAGTAAAAGCAAAGCAGGGTCTGCCTGTGGGCAGATTTCAGGAGTGCCAATGGATTAGAAAATATATTGCAAGGGTGTATTAAAGTTTAGGTCAGCTTTACAGATTCTCTATGTACTCCCCTTACAACCCACTTAAAGCTAGAATTTTCTTTACCTACATTATAATCCTTATCATTATATATGACAGTTGAGTTGTTTATGCATTTACGAGATTAGATATTCAGAAGCAGTGGTGCAACCACCACCTGTGCGTTACTAACACAATTCTGAGGAAGGTGGAGTGGTTCGAGTTGGATGCCAACCAAAATTCCAACACACGCTTCATGTGTCATACCTACGTGGCATGGATGTATCATCCATCATGGATGGCTTCAGTTCTTTACCTTCTGTCACCTCACAATTCGGATTATCCCGTATTAAACCAAAGGCTCACTTAAGACAGCATTTTTAAAACTGGTAGAGTTCAGCAGTCAGCAATGGAACTGTTTTAATGCCCTCTCATCCAATCCCACTGCACAGAGCAGAAGGAAAAGAATGGAATAAAGACAGATCTCCCCAAAACATTTATTTAGACACTTCGATATTCCTTAAGCTACTGAGTAACTTGACCAAAATGGAAAGGGTTAAAAGGAAACCCAGCATGCTTATTTTTCAGAGAACACAGAACCAAACACAAACATGCACATCCATACGTTATTGGATTTGCTGGTTTAATCAGCAAGTACCAGTGACTCAATTAGCCTCTTAGCAGTGCCTAAATGCCACTAATTCAGCCCGCTGGCTGCTGCAGCGTACATATACAAGCTTGTCCCTTTAGATTTAGCGGTAACAGCACTGCTATTCTTCTCATGACAGCACTAGGGGCCCAGTCAGTCTCCTCCTCTCTCTCCCTTTTTCTCTGTTCTGCCAACCACACAGAAAGAAAAGACCCCAGGGCTGACTGTGTGTGAGCGTTGAGTAGGAGGAAAAAGGAAGAGGGAGACACTATTTCTATTCATTTTACAGCTTCATCCATCAAAAGCCTCTCTAAAAAAATGAAAAATGCATTCCCAGAAGCTCATGGTTTAGAGCAACAGCCTAATAAGGTGTTAAAGAAAAGATACTGACCTAATCTTTAGCAGTCACATCTACTACACAAAACTTTAACAAATTACAGAAGCTAGGGCTGAAGAAGTACTATTTGATTCGATCTAATTCACACTCCCACCGTTGCTACTCTGTTTCTTATATTGTTTGTTTTTAGGAGAAAGAATAAAGCACAAACATGCAAACCATACTTCTAATGGAAACTTTCATACCTCTGGCAATTTCAAATAATAACGCATGACACCAGTGAACAAACCAACCCTGACCTGCTTTTTCTGTACACTCAACAGCACATTTGTTCAGTTAATTTTTGTGACTCTCCCCTATATAATGACTAATTTTCAGGCAGATTGATTCCCTGGTGAGTTGCTGGACATTGTGCAGCCATAAAAGCACTAGTGACAGTCAAAGAAGGTGACAGGAACAGTAGGCTGGTGTTAGGGCAGAAGCCAAAAGGAGTTTTGGCAGCAACTAGGTATATGTCAAATTAAAGTGACCAAGCAACTACAGCTTCAGAAGTATTGACTCACTATGAACAAAATGTGCTGTCAAAACACAGCGTGTCAGAACTGAGCCCATCAGATCTATTTTACTTGATGACTATACATAGAATTACAGGTCAGGAGAAACACAGGAGATCCCCAAGGAGGAAAAATCCTTTGCTAATTAACTTACAATGTGGAAAGCAGAGTATTCTCACCCAGGAAACAGGGCAAAAGACACACGAGCTCTCCTCTCTCTTCTTCATAATCCTTCTCATCACTTAAAAATGAAGGCTCATTAAAAAATGGTCAAAGGTGCATTCACTCTAGGTTTGAGAGCCACGACATTTGCAAAAGAGGCAATATTGCTTTAAATCCCTCTCAGCAGCTTCCCAGCTGACAATCACTTGGCATCCAAAGGCTAGGTGGGAACTTGGCAACCACACAGCATTTCTACAACAATATTTGCAACATAAAATGAAACAAACAAACAAAAAAGAATACCCCTTTCAAGTACGAGACAGTAAACAGGCCCTGCACTCCCACTCCCCTTTCCTCATTAATATTCAACAGTTTAAAATAAAGATGTACCAAAAAACCACCAGGGAATCCAGGGAATTCATTAAGTCTTCAGTATTTCAGTTCACCAGTCTCCGATTTCCAACCCGCTGAAACTGGAAAGTCATTACTTCAGCTGCAGCCCAGGTCAGAGGAAAGACTAATCTCACACTCACAAAGCTGCCAGATTTCAGGTTCAGGATGAATGCAGGGTGGGTTTGGAATTATAAGGAGCCAAGGAGAATGCAGTATCTTAATTAAGGAAAACCAAAGAACCTGTCCCCAACAAATAAGGACATATACTCAGCTAGCATAAATCAGTGTTTCTTAGCAGAAGCCGTGAGATCCACACAATACGAAAACTGTAAATAGCATGGCAAAAAAATGACCAAGTTTCCTATTCTTGTATGTACGCTTGGATTTGATACCTCGTTTTGAGAGATGATCAATGTATAAATTTTACATATTCTTCACACCAACCACCCAAAACCAATCACAAATACCTAGCTACCGCCTCAATACAAAGAGATACTGCCAAGACTATTCCAGAAGCAAGGCTAGCACCGTTCATCCTGCAGAACTCCCCTCTGCACAAAAGCCCACATCATCTTTCCTGCCCAAAGGGAGAGGAAATCGTTGCCACTTAGGGGAACTCCATGGGAAGAGTGTGCAGAGACAATATCCTGCCTGGTGAATCCTAGGAGCCAAGCACGGCTTCTAAAAATGGTCACGGATTTGCACGGCAACTCCGCCTGTGTTGCTGCATCCACTGACCGTACCCCTGCTCCGTTCAACTGCCTGCCCGATAAATCCCTTTATACACTCAGGAGGCCAGCTGCTCCCAGAGCACCCCAACCAGCAGAGACTGCTGCTCCTCTTGCAACTTCGGCTTTACAAAAACAGCAGAACAAGACAAGCACATTTTTGTAGCTGTTGTTTTTTTTTTGTTTGGGGGTTGGGGTTTTGGTTGCATTGTTTTTTTGGGGTTTTGGGGGGGATTGTTTTTTGGTTTTTTGTTTTTCTTTTTGCCTCCCTTTTTTTTTCTTTTTTTTTTTTTTCTTTTTCTTTTTTTTTAATAATCAGAGCTCAACCACCCAGGGTGTAGGTAAACTTCAATGTGAGGATACTTTCTTTTTTGAAGGTGCCACAGAAATTATAAATTGCAGCCTGGTACTCGGTAAAAACTGAATTTCCCTAAATACTGTAGTGAGCAGGCCAGACAGAAGTTCTACCCAAATGAAGAGAGATCACAATCAGATAAAATGAAACTGAAGACTGTTCAAAAACATTATCTTGAGTAGGTGATGTTACTGCAGCTTATGGACATTTTGTCTTCCCTTGTCAGAAAAGCTGGCTTGCTAATTTATGGGAAAAGCAGAGGGATACAGACAGACACAGAATACTTAAAACAGGACTCAGAATGGAGACAAAGCTCCCCTTTCACCTCCTGCTGCTATTTACCATCTGGGATCCTGAAAAGGGGGTGATGGGTAGTTTTGTGATAGGTTTGGCAAGGGGCAGGACATTTAGGATTTTCTATGTGTAACGAGGTCATGTGTCAGCGCCTTCGCAGCACATGGGAACACTATCCAAAAGAAGGTTCAACAAAAGGGTTGCCCTGGCTGAACTGGAAAGAAATTCTATTAAAAAATACCCTGGCACCAATGCAGGATCTTAACAAGATTAATAATAATAATAATAAATCTGAAGAAAGTGCCTCCAGAACCGAGCTTGGAAAAGCACAGAAAAAAATGAAGGAACGAACATATCCAATTAAAAGGTGGATGTTTTTTATTATTACATTTTTAGAAGTAGTATGATATTTAAAAGTAAAATGAAAATTCTGAATCACAGCATTTACACTTCTATTTGGAAACCAAACAGGTCAGTTGACTCCACGTGTTTTGTTAACTTTTGCTTTCCTGATCCCCTTACATCACGATTAGGAAGTAAGACCTCAACAGGATTATACAAAATATACTGCAACTCTGTGGGAAGCGAGAAGTACTTCGTATTACAGCGTTCTTTGATATTTCCACTAATATTTGGGGTGGAGGTGGTGGAGATACAGCAAGGACTGAAATCCTCAGTCTAAGAAGTGTTTTTTTTTTTTCTTTCTTTCTAACATAGCTTTGTTTCACAAAAGCAATTTACAAAAAGCAGTTATATGAAATGAGGAGTTCTGGCTTAGAAATGTTTCTTCTGTTTTCGTAAAAAGAACTGTTAATAGGGTATATTTCCCATCATAAGGTGCTACAGTAAATCTTCAAACAGGATCCTTTAATCAAAGGACCTGGAGGAAACACGAGCATCCTAGCCTTTTGACCAGACTGGATGTCTGCTGACTAAAGTGATTCTAACACTGCTACTGCAGGCTGTAATCCGTGTGTTAAATTATTTAAACCCTATACTCTACGAGATGCACAGATGCGAGAACTAGTCATTAGAACTAATGCAGTACTTTCTTATCTGTGTGTCTCAAACTCCTGGTTGGTAGAAACCCCATTTTCAAGTCTAAAAGCTTTAAACTGGGGATGTCACTACTACACCATCAACTATACAGTGAAGTTAAAGGGAGTTTGTGCACTGTGGAAGACAAATGAGCAAAATTTCTAACTGTACTGATGGAAAATCAGAACATTGTATCAGATCCTAAAGAACAGATCCTTTAAAACAATCGCTGGATAATACCTGTAAATCTGTGCTGCAGTGGACTGTAGGTGAAAACATTCTTGTTCCTCCCCAGCCTTTCCTCCATGCACGTACACGCACACATGCACCAATCCGAAACTGGAGCCACCAAGCAGTAAAAGGAGTCACAACCAGCACATTGCTATGAGACACAAACAGATGGACACTTTCAGTCCATCAGAGAAAAGCTCCTCAACGTACCAGAGTTCACAATGGCTCAGTCCTACAGCAATGGAGTCAGGCTGCAATAAAACCCGTTCTACCATAAAAGCCGTGCTACCTATCATCCTAAGAAACTACTGGTGAAGCCCTATAGCACCAGATGTACTCCCGAGTGTTCCTTTAGGCAACTCCTGCTCAGCACCCTGCCACCCAACGCTCTTCTTCCCTGACTTCCCGACTATTCCTATTGTGTCGTCTTCAAAGTGCAGAAATGAGCAGCGGTTGAGCATAAGGAGAATGGGGTCCTTTAATGAATCATGGGATCACTGACCGCATACTACAGTTGCTCCAAGGAGCAAGCTTCATTTCTGCTTAATAACGGCAGATTTGCATATATAATGTCAGCATACAATGTAAGCAGACTATCCAAACCCTTAAACCCCTTCACTTATCACCTGACTACTGCCTAGAGATACTTTTAAAGACAGAGCAGGCAGCTGTTTCTCTGAAATTTTATGTAAAGTGCAACATTTGAAATAAGGCAGCTGGGAGGTCGGGAAAGCTCTTTGTACCAAAACAGCACCTTCCAAGCCAAATGCTGCAATATAGCACAGTGCTTCATGGCTAAACATCCTACAGGCCTTTCATGAGTTATCACTCCTCTTTGTTCACGTGCATTTATAGTGGCATCCCGGTATTTGGCAACTTCAGGAGAGGAGGTGGGGAGCGAGGAAGAGAGAAATACCTACAGGCTAAGTGCCTGAACGTTAGCCAGGTTCTTCTCTAGAGCCAGTATGCCTGAACGACAACAGATGATAAACTTCGCTTTGCAGCTTGTATCTGGTTTTGATATATCTGCTATCATAGGGATAAATACTATTTGTTGATGAAAATGGGTATCAAAACAGCAGAACTGCACCCAGTTATACTAAAAATTGCCATGTGCCAGGAATGTTAGTAGCTAGACCATCTGCTGTGCTGAGCCAGAGGAAGGGAAGGTCACATACTCCTATCTGTCCTGGGATACATTCAAATGTGATTTGGGGTTATTAAGGGAGGAATTTATAGAAATTAATCTTGTTTCCTCTGTCTCCTAGGTTTTTGCTTTAATTCTACCATTCCCAGAGATTCTCACATTGGGGGCAGGGAGAGGGGGGAATTAAAGAGAGAAAGGCAGGAAGAGAAGAACTAACACCAAGCTGGAGTCTAGATGTTTTAAATCAGATGGTCCTGGGCCAGACTATGGAGGGATCCGTTTGAACTCACAAGTATTTTTCTTGTGATTTCCCAACCTAAAAAAAAAAAAAACCAACATACCGGGCTTTTTGAACAATGCATTTTCTCAGGAATAGTCCTCTTGCTTTGGTTATCAGTTCAAGAATACAAAGTGACCGTCAATATAAAACTGAGAAGTAATAAAATATGAAGCTACAGCAATCGATAATCTGTCTTACAGTCTTGATGTATATGTAAGTCATATGAGTGGTGATACAGTAATGGGTGATACCACATCGTTCCATAGCACGTTTTCCCACCCTTAATGTTTTAAGAAACCAAACACAAGGCCACAAGACAGCACCATCCTGATCCATAAATCAGAATGGCAGGGGTGGCCTTCTCAGTATCACAGAATTAAATGGTGCCAATCTCACATGCTCAGATATTCCAAATGAGAAGATGTGAAACAAAAAAAGCACCACATTTTACACCAGCAGGGAAGTATTCTTGTTTGTATTAATATTGAGTTACTTGCATCACTGTAACCCCACTGACACAGCAACATACTGACATTCTGCAGTGGTGGAGAAAAGCAACTTGTCCAGACAGAATGGGAAACAAAAGCAACCATTTAATATAATGCATGACAACCATATTAGGCCCTTACACAGATACATCTAGCTACAAAGAACAACAAATAAATGGCCCTTCACTCCAAATTTTAAGTACAAAAATCCTTAACTTTTTTCTTTTTTTAATGTATTGTTCTACTCTGAGACAATAAACACAGTTTTGCTTTGTCCCCACAGCTTTGAAAAGAGCTTTATAAATAGAAGGACACACATACACAGAAGCAGTACAAAGGTCAAACGCACTGGGCAATACTCAGTATTTGAAAATGTTACCAAAAAAAAAAAAAAAAAAAAAAATCACAGTTTTGATAGTTCTGTGGGAAAAAAAAACCTTAGCAAATTTGCAACAAAACTGTTAAGTAATTAAGGCAAGACACTTCACACATGAACTTAAACTGCTAATTAAATCCCCCCTGCTTAATTGACTAGATTTGCATATCATTCAGTGAGGAATGGGAATGGCTTGGGCATTACACAAGCGCTTCCTTGTGCGGAAGGCAGCTAAGTAAAATAAACTAAAGGTAATACGAAAAAGCAGTGACAGTTTCTGAATGAAATAGAAATTTTCAACTGAGATTTTCAACATTTTTTTTGTTAAGAACCTTAGAACATAACTGATTCCAATCAGTTACTATTCCAACAGTAACATTCAGAACGACAGCAAATGTTTTACATCCATGCTAACTACCCCCCTACTTTAACCTGTGATCACTACTGTCTGCTCATACATACAGCTCTCACTTACTCTCTTCAATGGGTTTATGTCCGAGAGAATCCATTTCTGCTTAAAAAAACCCCAAAATACCTCCATTTCAAGAACTGTAGGAGAAAAAGTATCAATGTCTGCCCCTCTCTGCCACTAAACTTAGTGTGAATTTAAAGAAAGGTTTGAGAAAACTTTCAGACCTGTAGCAGGAAAAAAAAACCTCTTTGACTCTAAGATCAACTACAGTCAAGCAAAACATGCAATTATCTGCCAGCTATATTGTTCGTAAGTGACCCAAAGTGTGCAGGATGAAACTAGTCTGTCAAAAGTCCTGCTCCAAGGATGTCAGATTAGGATTATTTTATTTAAGTGGATAAGGATTCAGAGTCAAGAACACAACCTCCCCACAGCATAAAACGGACTCACTGTTTCCAGCTGGTTAACAGACATGGGCAGACATTAGAACAAAAGTTAATACCTGCTCACATTTGGAAGGTTACCACTGCAGAAATGATGCTAACATATTCCCTTTTTAAAAGATGAGATTCTGTAGCATCTGAAAATGTTGTGCCAGAAAATGAGTTCAGCATACAACCCAGAAATCTGTTAGGCCTGCAGGAGCACACTTCCTTCTATCTCTGAATGTTGTACTTGTGTGACACAGATACCTTCACAGTTGAAAAGTGTTGCTATAATTATTACATTATCAACTTCTATCATTTCTGATTTTCTAAATTAGTAAATACAAACAACACAAAAGATATTTAGCTTATTTATCTCTAGGCAAAAGGATTTTATATACAGCCACTGATAAAAACCATCAGAACACTTCTGATGCCTAGAGTTGCACCATTACTAAAACAGGATTATGTGGGATCACCATCAAGTTTAAATATCCTAAAAAAAAAACCAAAACAAAACCAGCCAGTTCTATGAGTTGTTCCTTTTAATAGTCTGCTTCTTCCAGTGAGGCTTTTTATACCAATAACCGAAGAACGAACTTTTTAATCTAATAGCAGCCCCCGTTTATTCCAGAAATTGAAACAATCGCGTCTTATAATACGTACAATCCCACAAACAGCAACAGGAATAACCACAGGGTCAGCCTCATATTGTTCGCGCCAAGAACACAGATAATGCTGACACCGCTTCCACACTACCATCAAGTACAACAGAAACACTGCAGCCTTAAGCCAGTGTAATGCTCTGCATTAGTATTTGCTTTGACAAATAAGACTGAGTAATAAAATGGTAAGCGCTGGGGGGGCTGCATCTGCACTACACATTAAACAGGATTTAACACTAATCATTATTATGATATCTTTAATAAGACAAATACAAGCAAGGGTTTTGTTGGTTCTTTTTTTACCTTAAACTTTTTTTTTAATTGATCTCCTGCTGACCTGACCAGGAAGGGGAAAGAGGACTGCAGACAACTGAGTAAGTATAGCTGCCCTCCATACTTTTTGAGTGTTACGGAAACCTTCCCATCTGATTCTTGATGAACAAAAGAAGGAAAAAAAAAGAAAAATTTTCAATACTGTACTCCTCATTTGTTGCACAGATTTTACTGCTCCCAGCTGAAGCCGCATTACGTTAAGATCAGAAAAAGCTACTTTTTTATTTTGCTAGATCACTTACTAGGCCAAGCAGAAGAAACAACTGCAATCAAATTACATGCAGCTAATACTGATGCGAGCAACTGAAGAATCAGGGCCATTTTTATATTCAAATCTCAGAAAGAAGAGAGTAGATCGTAACAACGTATCTCACCGAGCTCATGACTCTGTTGTGCAAGTTGATATCACATTAGTTGATAGCACATTCCATTCACAGATATTGATAAGGAGATTTTTTTTTTTTACCTCAGCTTGTATCTTAAAAAAATCCTTTATCTAATTTTTAAAAGGTTCTGTAAGTCTTTGAAACATTAATATTCTCCCTAACAAAGCCAGCAGCTGCTCTGCCAGTCTGTGACATGGATGGTTTTGTTAAAAGGTTTTCATGTGGTTTTTTTTTTTTTTTTTTTTTTTTCAGTTCAGTGTGCTTTGCATATGAAACAGGACATTTCCCCACCCTCCACCCCCATTCCCTCCTAATCCAGAAGGGACCTTACTTCCTCCCTCTCAAACAAGCAGCTCATTCAGCAAAAGGGAAATCCCAAGATGCACTCGGGCACGAAGCCTACAGAAGGAGCTTGGAAAGAAGAAAAAAAAAAAACAACACAACAAAACACAAACAAACCAAAAAACAAAAACACCACCACCCACCACTCCCACCACCCCAAAAAAAAGAGCTACCAGTGTGTCCAAAACAGCAGGAAGAGGAGCAACTGAGCTGGCAATTATGAACTTACTTCTGCAAACTACTACTTTAGGACATGGATGGGCCATGCCAGTCATTTAAAAAGTCTTTCCAGGGTAGCAGTTCAGTTTTGGCCCTACAGCAATATAACCCACAGAACTGCAGTTCTCCCCTGCCAGAACAGAAATTACAGAAAGCCAGTTTGGAGAATCTCTTACATGATTACTGGGGTAGATTTAGTGGGGTCAATTTGGGGAACTCAATTGTTACTTTGCAATTATAATCTAAAGCAAAATTTGTTTCTATTTTTAAAATGAAAACAAAAAATCAAGCAACCTTTTCTTAGTTAAGAAATTTGTTTGAAACAGGATCCACGTGTCTCCGTATTTCTCTTCCCTGAGACCTAATGCTCACTTTGTGACATCCAAACTGTCTACAGCAATTAATTCTGATGTCAAAGGGGATTATGATTTTGACTGAGGGAGTAAAAAAGTTCAAGAGGGAGGGGGGTCTAATTAATAAAATATAAATTTGATAGATCTTTAGAAACCTGAATTATAAATTTGCATGCAAATTTGTAAGAGTAGAATTTAAATGTAGAAATAGACTTCTGAAAAGATAACCTCCGCTGAAATCCCATTAATTACTCTAATTTTCACTTCTAAAAACGCAGCAGAATTTGACCCTCAAATTATAACCTGTGGGGGAAAACTGCCTGCATTCAGAAGCTATGACAAGCGATTTCCACTCCAAGATACATTTTGATAAACTTGGACCAAGTCCATTGACTTCACTGGAGTCAAACTACAGAGCAGAACGTTGCCTCTACGACCCTCCCTGAATCAAAGCAAGGCTTTAGGCCCAACGATGACAATACTTCAGGGTCTTTTTCAAAGCAGCTCCTATTTCTTCCATTGACTTGAATCAGTTCCTGGCATGGTCTGCAGGACAGCACAACTACACGGATGTCAACTGGATTATTCTTACTGCATACCAGGCAAAATAAACTGATTTTGAGGGTCTTTACCCTCAAGGGCTAGACCACAGTGCCATTTAAAATATTATCTCGTCTCTAATGATAAAAGTTAAACCTCATCTACGCATCTATAAATACACAAACGTAACAAGCTATGGTGGTTGTGCTGGCTGTTGACACAATACTCAGCAATGACACCAGGGGAAGATATTGCCGCTGTTAACTTCCTCACGCTGTCCCCTCCGTTTGTGTTAGTATAGCTTCTCCTATAGCTATACTCGAACTGATGAACCAAAATCAAGTGAAACAAAGAGAACACTGCCATTCTTTCTTAGCAATTTCTGTCTCATTGACTCATTTTGGTTGTTAAAGACTGGACTGTCCTCTGGTTCATAGAATTAGAAGCTGCTGTCAGAAAAAAAACCTGAGTTGGTTGTGCACCACAGCGTGGAAACTACAGGTGGGGCAATAACCCATAGGCCGCTATTACTAGTAACCTGGTCGAACTGTGAAACCACAGCTCATACTCCAGCTCCTTCCTACTCTTCCAGTGTCATACGCATGTGTAACTGGGAAAAAGATATGTAACATTTTTCATCCCGAGCACTGAACTGCTAAACTCAAAATAAAGCGAAGCGTGACGATCTGTACAAATGCAAATGCCCCAAATGCCAAGACTAACATTTCTAAAACCTAATTCAACTCTTTCATTTCTTAGCTGCAGGCCGTTTACTGCCACTCCTTTTTTCCACCCAAACAAAAGACGAAAGGGATGACTCAAAGCAACTTGAATTTCAAGCTAAAGCCACAAAGCACTGAATGCCTGATCTTTAATATTAAACAGGTGTGCAGATTATATTCATTCAAGCCTCATCGTGGCTAGAGTAATTGTTAAAAAAAACTGCAAAAAGACCAAATTACTTAAAAGACACACGGATAAGTTAAACAATGCTATAAATAATGATGCAAGTCATATGGTAAATAGAAGCAAATAGTAGTTACAGCACTGCCAACTCCTTCTACCCCTTTTTCCTTCCAAATCACTAATTCTTCTTCTTTTTCCTTCGTACTCACACAATTTAAAATATAAAATTATCTAATAATAAAAATATAATTTCAATTTTTCCTTCAGAATTTAGTAATACTACACACACAATCTTTGCTCTAGAATCAACAGGGGTAAAGAAGGATCGATGAATCCATTATAAAAAAGATTTTCACATAAATATGTTTCTAGAAATTAGGTTTTTAAAAAAGGAACTCCTAATCTGCTACGGTGTGAGGGCCAAGGCCTTTGAACAGTAGTTCTGCATATCCACTGAATGGTATAATAGAGCACTTTACACCACTTCACCACTCATATCTACTACTGAATATGGTCCAAAGATTATGTGGCTTCACCAGTTCTGCAAAAACCTACACAGTTGTGGCAAAAAAAAGAAAAAGGCAAAAAGCCAAAGAAAACTGCATCTTTGGATATATTAGTGCAAGGACTCATTGTATGGCATGACTCTTATTACTGAATGAATGGGAACAAAGAAATATCAATAATGGACCCAATGCTGCAGTCTGTACTCTTTTGAATCTGATTTACTTCTCACAGCAGCTCTACACCACTCTAAATACACTTATTTCAAAGGAATATTTCTAAATCATACCAGCATGGGTGAGATAATTCACACCCACTGAATAAACTGAAACTGCTAGTGCGGAGTTAAGAATGGTGAATTCTTTTTTTTTTTTTTTTTTCTTGAATGACACTCCATTATCTTTCAACTCAGATAAGTTTTTCAACCGTGGAATGATGGTACTTTAGAAAAGCATGCTTAACATATAATTTCATAGAAATTCTTAATAATAAAAGTGTAAATCTGAAATCAGATCACACTGTAGCCTCAATATTGTCTATTTTCTGCCCTTCTAGCCCACTGCTCTGTATATAAGCTATAAAACTTATTTTACTGCTGTAAATACGTAAACCTGAACAATCTTGAGGATTTTTGGTTGTTGTTTTTTTGTTTTTTTTTTTTAAAGATACTTGTCAAAAAATATAGGATCTAGAGAAATTTAATACTTACAGAGGGTTTTTTAATTATTTAAAGTAATTCACTGCTTCTACTTGGCACTACTACAATCTCTGGTTTAGTAAGCAGCTGGATCCCCGTGCAACCTGTATTTTTTAATACTCAGCAGAATTAATTTTGTTAGCTAGATCCTGAAAACAGCACCTACAAGCATTACGTATGCACTCCAAGATACACAGCACTCCAGTATTACATAATATTAGAAAGAAAATGACTCTCGTGATCCCATTCCTGCCATCTGAACTGCATGGACAGCTCTTCAGACCTGTGCAGCTCCCCCCTGGAATTGATAAGGGCTGTGTGCGTAGGTCACCTGCCAGATTTCGGACTGCGGGATACAGTCACACAAATAGCCTCATGCAGAAGTTCACATTTAAGCAAGACTTTGGCCTCTTCAAGTTCAATAAACGCACTTGACTGCAGTAATTTTCTTCTCCTGTGTTAAGTGACACAAAACAGCTTAATTTTGCTGAAAAGGAGCAGCAGTTTTTACTAAATGGTCAAAGATTATTAAGAGCAGCATTACAGAAATATTTTAGACTCTCTTTCTTCAGTGAGAGAGTTGCAAAACCTCACCATCATTATCTTCTGTTTAATGGTAATGAAGGCAACAACTTCTTATACAAGGAGAAAATCTAAAGACTGTGGTATTACTGCTGATTTTAACAGTACCACCGGCACATAACACTAACGCAGATATGCATTAAAAATTGTGCAGACCCCTCCCCAGAAGAGTGTCCAACTTGAGTGCCTGGCTGATTCTACTTGGGCACGAAGAATCAGAGCCGGTAACACAGGTAATGTAGGATGTGGAGCGGGTAGGGGACTTGATAAAAATGCAGAATGTGACAGTGAGAAGATATGAGATGGATTTTCTTCCAGGGACAACCCTAACAGATGTTGTCCAATTAAGGATGCAAATAAATCACCCTCTGCATTGCAAGTCAGAAAACACATACATAAAAGCTTTCTAAATACATTTCAGTTTAAACTTGCATAATTCTCCCAGTGGAGAAATCATCTTCAACTTATGTAATCCTTAGAAAGAGACATTATTACACACAATTCTGTGCCACTAAGAAACAAGGAAGACACATCTCTAGAAAAGAGGTACACCCCCACACAATTAATTATATGGGTGTGGAGGGAGAGAGGGGAAAAGCTGTAACAGGGATGCAAAGACCAGAGGCTGCTGTTTCCACAGAGACTGATCTGTAACCAAGCTCAAGGGGCTGCTCCCCTTTCAGCAGCCAGAACTGTCTGTTATACTTAACCCAGACTTCCTAACACTTGATATCCTGTCTGCTATTTCAATGCCCTTACTCAATGTTTCAGACAGACATTACACAAACTGGCTGGTGAAAAGGATCGAGAAACCAAGAAGCAATCCAAGTCAATGACCTTATTCTATAAAATGATACCATTGACTGAACAGAGGATGAAGAACAAAGCACAGAGGTACATGTCTCCTGAATATATCACTGACATCGTCCGTAGGAAAAGACAAGCACTAGGCTGTATCTTATACTGTTAATGTTGCTGCCGTCTTTTAATCCTTAAAGCTGAAGCAATTCTTCTGCTTCCAGTGCAACTGATTCTCATACCAAAACAGATACAGCTTCAATTTAAGAAAAAAAAAAAACAAATAGAAAACCAAACATAAAAGTCACATTTTCTACAAAGCATGTGCAAAGGTAACTGTACATAAATCAATAAACAACAAAGCCAGAAACCAAGTTATTGATTAGCTCCTTTCCTGTTCATCTCCAGTATACGGAATGATGCTGCAATTTTTACACATACACAGAATCTCTATCTTCATGTATGTTTTCCCTGACTTTTTAAATAAAAAGACTGTTAAAACAAGTAAAGACTACTTAACATGAGTAAGGGTGGCAGGACCTGTCTCATTTAACAAAACATATGACTATGCAGCTTATCAGGTTGTTTTAATATGCATCCACTGCTTGGAGAAGCCCAATTCTATGTGATAGCAACCAAGCCATAGATGGAGCTAATGGTAAGAGCTCCACACATGGGAATCCCCATCGGCTTCCAGAAGAGCCCTGTCCATGAAACACTGACAGGATCAGAGCTTGAATTTGTATCAGTGTTTTTGTTACCTCATCCAACCAAAAGTCAAAGCAAAATAATTAGCGGAGTGCAGAGGGGCCGATCTCCATCAGCCGGCAGGCTTGCCCGATACCGACAAAATAGGCACACTCAAAGAACTGCACCTGATACAACTGAGGCCAAATTTATGGTCCTTGAATTTGCATCAGAAAAAAAGGCTGGCCCTTATCCCAGCTTTAGACATATTTCCTCATCAGTAAAAAAATAAAAAATAAAAAAAAATTGACAAATCCTGAATACAGGAAGAAAAGAATCCCACCCTGTTAGGCATCTACCGCAATGTTAAAACACAATCTTGCATGTAGTGAGCAGCTTTAAGTCTGAAGCCAGCTCCCAGTTGCAGAAACTACTGCCCCATTCAGTAACATCCGTCAGGATCAGACCACCGTCAAACATCTATGAAATCAAAGCCTCGTTACTGAGCAAAATTAAAATACTACAGTAGCAGAACTACAGATCTGCTCTCAGCTTTAGCACAGTCCTGTAAATGCCAGGTAAGGCCACAAACTGAGCGAAGCTACTTTGCCTCAACACCAGTATATTCTGGTTCAGAATCTGTCCCTCTGTTCTATGACTGCCAGTCCTGCCCGTCAACACGCAGGAAGCAGTCTGATACATAGACGAGTCTTCTGTGGTTTGTGGGTGAACTGGTTCCAATTACCATGCTGGCTGATTGCTTGAGAGAGAACTGCAGAACTAGCTCCAAAGCCCCAAACCTTCAAATTAACCTTGTATGTTCCAGAAGATATGGGAACAGGTGATTTTAGTGATAATCTGAGTCTGAATCTCTACATTGGCAACAAAATGTAAAAGACATACAAGACTACACAAGGTGTAAATGAGGAAGGTAAGGGACCAGAGCACATCTTTTCAGAGCAAACTTGCTTCTCTAATTATTTTCCAAGAACACATACTGACCGTATTAGAGACTGAGTGGAATAGCATTAAAAAAATGCTGCAGATTTATTAATGTATATTACCCAGATTCAGAAAACATATGCAAACAAATTAGATATTATCCAATAAAATGTATCATTAACACACATACTATAATTGACAAATTTAAAGCAAAAACACACTATATTACTACATTTTAAAGTAATGCTTCCTGCATGTGAAGATCAATTTGAATTAAGCGGTCTATGGCCACTCAGCTAAAATAGGTTAGCCTAGTAATTGACAGTATTCTATCGATAGATTCTCTACAATTCAGTCTAAGTTACTTTTGTCTAAGCTCTAATTTCTTTCCAAGAACCCCCGTTGGATTTAGCATAACCGTTCCATGACAGTTCCCGCTAAATAAGAGTTACAGTGTCAAGTTCAAAGTTTGCTTTAAAAAAACCAACCAAACAAACAAAAACATGTGAGAATTAAAAAATTTTCTGGGTCTAAGTACTGCGCACGTTGAGACACAATTCTTTGTGCAATGGCAAAGCAGTTTGGCCAGCCAAGCCAGCAATGTGAGTTCCAATCATCAGTTATCACCAGTAATAGAGAGCCAGCCCACTCCTTACTGTATTCAGTACCATTCAACCCCCTTAACTCTGGCAAAATAACTTTGCCAACAGACAAAAATAATACAAGTTTTCAATAAGAATGGAGAATCCATCTCTTTAGATACCCAAATCTTGCTTGGGCTCAATCACCTAGATGTAGCCCCAAAGTTCCCCCTGTTCTAGCAACGTTGATAATCAAGGAAGGTGTAGAAAAGGTACAAGCGGCTGCCAGAATTTTACCCGCTGCGTTGTCTAGACATGCTCTGAGCAGCCTCAGAGAGACGCCTCCAGATGCTTTTACAACACTGATCTAAACGCGCCTCTCAGCAAGTGAAAACACACCCTCGTTGGTCAGTCAGCTCAAGCTAGCGATAACAATGTTCATATCCTGGCAGAGAGACCAGGTGTTAGGCTCCTAACACATCCAAAAAATAAACTCTGTTTACATGCATCTTCAAAGCGTGCTACTGTTTGGGCAGAACATACGCCCAAGCCCGAAACCACAGAAATGGAGAGTCAAGTGAGACAGCCCAGACAATGAAGGGAGAGGCAGATGTTTAAATATTTTAGGCAGTGATTTTCAAAAGAAGAGATTGCACGTAATTCCCTCCCTAATTCAAGAGGACTGAACTCAGGAACTTAGGAACTATTCTGGGGCAACAGAGAGACACAGTTGACTCAACATCATTAGATCATTATTTGCAGTATATTCTTTGTCTAACACACATGCACGTACCTGCTTCTCTGTTCTCAATCTACAACATCTGTAAAACTGTTTGCACGCTTAGGAAAAAAATGCTGATGTCTGCTTAAACATTGACATCTCCTCAGGTACACAGGATTTTGTTTAAGCGTGGTATCATTTTTGAAGTTCAACTTTTAAGCTGTAAAAGGATTCTGAACTTAACTACCGTCTCAAGACTTCAACGTTTTTGTTTTAGGGACTTCAAAATTTTTACAGGAGAATCTCTGATATAATTCTTGAACATCAGGTAAGAGAACAAATGATGACGTTGCTCCACGGAAAAACAACTGAATCCTCAGTTCTTAGGCAAAATTTTCCAAGAGTATTTATCAAGTCAGTTTGTACCAAAAAGAATAAATCCATCCAGCGGTCTGAACATCACTGCCTGTGACTAACATCAGAATCTCTCTGCTCTATCTACCATAGGATATATACTATTAACAAATAAATAAGATTACTGCCAGAAGACAGGACTTTAGGATACAGAAAAAGATACACATTCTAGCTCTACTACTGCAGCATTTCAGGTGGCCATAAAGCACAGCACAGTGCAGCACCTAAAAGCCCACAGCTACCCTACAACTCAGTCAGTACTGCACTATTTCACTTTCAGCAATTTTTGTTCTTTGATTTGGCTGCACACTTGACCTGGTTAAACCTTACTCCAGCTGAGAAAGCTGCATGTTGTGGCAGCGCTGGGTTGGTAGGCATTGTGAAATGAAGTGGGAGGCCCTATGTGCTCATTTGTGTGTCAGTACCCAGAATGCTGCTTCTAGCTTCCAGCTACTTCATAGAAGTGCTGCTGGGACTTGAACCGTGGGAACACCGCAGTGCTAGCGTGTGTGGGTGTGTTCACACGTGTGCAAGGAAAGCTCTCGTATTCTCTCAGTGTCCGATTACACACAGTTTTGCTAAAAGTACAGATGTCTGTCACACAGGTAGGAAATATGAAAGCACTGTCAAACATTGCTCAGTTCGATATTTAAAAAAGAAAAAAAGGGTTCAGAAGAGAGAGTCGAACCCACCCTCCTTTACTGGAAATAGCAACCAACAAAGCCTTCAGGCCTGCTTTTTGAACTAATTCAATCATAGTGGAGGCATACTGATGTTAAGAAAGCAGAGAGCTGTCTGTCACACTGAAGTGGAAAGAGAGAGTGAGACACATACCAAGGCCATATCTGTACCAGCAAGTGAACACTCAACATGCACCAGCTGCTGAGCTCAAGAAAAAGGCTTTGGCACTGATGATGGATTTCTAGGACCCTGTTTTGCAACCCTGTCAGGATATTCACATTTTAAATTTCTAGAAATACCCCAGAATGTAATGGTTGCGCTCCATGCCAGTAATGGTGGATGAAGTGAGAGACAGGTAAGGAAACAGGACGCCCACTCAAGTAAAAGCCGTGTTGGTGCATGGAGACTCTGAAAGACCAGAGAGAAAACAAAGCAGAAAAAAACCCTGCATGAGCATTCGAGAAGGTGGAAAACCCGGTGAAGGATACAAACAAAGGAAAACGGAGAAGTTATCATACGGCTCAAGAAAAGAAAGAGCTTCGGGAAGTGGCAGGAAAGTGAAGAAGCTTACAGGAGGTCAATCACTCATCCAAGGATGAATGGGGGGGGATAGGAAAAATCAAAATTTTAGAAGAAGGTAAGGAAAGCGGGCGAGTCCTCTATGGTTCCTGCTCTAGGGGGGGCTCCAACTGTCATAACTCCCTCCAGTTTTTGGTTGGGACCCTTTGCTGACTTCATACAGGTCTAGACGAAAGCTGCTTCTGCAAGTGGCCAGACCAGGCAACACGCATCTTGTTCAACCAACCAGGCTGACTAAGACACAATACATCTGCATGTACGTATCCACCTCGATACAGACGGATAGATATGCACAATGATACTTGATGCATACAGAAATGTATGTAGGGAATGAAGTATCTAGGTAAAGCTATGCCTTGTAGCACTGCTTTAAAACCACATAAAGGGAAAAAAGGGAGAAAAAAAGTCACAGGAAAAAAAGGCAGTTTTGCCAGTATGCTGAATCTGCAACGGGGGCTTGTGCCAACCCAGCTCCTCCATTTGAAGTCAGACCCTTAAAAGGCAGAGCTGTGCTGGCAGAAATCTACATACCTCATCACATAAACCTTATGAAGACACACAAAAAGGTCAAAAAACTCCCTGCTTCTTAAACAGCCATAAAAATGGTCATATGCATCTCATGCTACCGACATACTAACAGGGCCCCAGGCAAAACACAACACACAAAGCAATGTGTACACACACATACATAAATAAATAAATCGGGAAACTGATAAAAAGCCCACTCTTGAAAGCAGAAGACCGAATATCTGACACAGCAGATTACGGCTCACAACACACACAAACACCTCTGTATAAAATAGAACAAAGCAATGTAGAGATCTACATCAAAAAGGAAGACCACCACAAAGACACATATGCTTCACCCTTTCATCCACAGACAGACACTGAGCCCAACAGACACACAAAACCCACACAGACTGACAGTAATTAACACAAACACACAAAAATGCAGACATGGGACCATCCTTTCATTTCCTTACTAAGCAGCTAAACTTTACGCCAATGTTACTTGCCCCTGGCCACGGTCTACCAACCTTAGAGCCTGATTAAATCTCTCCATAATTACCTGCGCACATTGCTACAACACAAATGACCTTAGCATATGATATCCGTTGGCTAAGCCCAATGGAAAAAGACTTCAGAAAAAGGAAGGATAAGCATACAAAACTCTGCCAGCACTGTCAGGGTCTCCTCAAGACCGCACCACATTGATAGGAGAGCCCTGAAGACAGCTCAAAAGCCTGGAAACTTAAGCCCAGTTCTGCATAGGATGCATGATAAAGTGTTCTTTTTTCTCTACCCCATCGTCTGAGCACACACTTACCACTCTCTTCTTCCCCATCAGACTCCTTGCCGCCTCCCAAATGAACCTATCAGGAGACCTAACGTTTTATGATAATGGAATTTTGGCAAAATTTTCTGAGAAATAGATGGCCACGATTTCCTTACATAATTTTTGGCGTCCACTATTAGGTATCTTGAATTCACTCTCCAAGAAGGGCTGCATGCAGATTTTCGAGGGTGGGGGAAGAGCCCTTGCCATGCTCTGAACTAGGACCTATCAAAGGGTCACCAAAAAAGTCAGGCAAAGCCAAGATTTAGTGGTCTTTTCTTGTTCTCCACTTGCAACCTCACCTGGGTGTTGGATAAATCCTACAATTGAATAGAATGCCATAAAACCCTTGTAAGAAAAGGAAAGCACACCTCCATTTTAATTAAACCCTGGAAATCACCAAGCTAGGGACACAGTACCTTTCTGGAGCAAGAATGTGGGCATTTCTTAATTTTGCTTCCCAAACCAAGCATGCCCTAGAAAATTCATTTCCCAACATGAAAAATGCCTCCACTTTCAGAGCCGTATTCTCCTCTCACAGACATTCATACACATCTAACCCACCGTTCCATCTTAGCACATGACTGACGGAGAATAGACAAGCCATTAAAAACACATCCACCTCCAACCACGGAGATAATGTGCCTCATTACAGCCTAGCTTTGTCACAGCGGTTCTGACACTCGAGCAGGAGGAAAAGGAGGGGTGAGGACAAGGATTGAAACGGGGGCTAAACACAAGACCAGGAGAGAAACTGGAACTTGAACGAGTGAGACTCTACTCCTTAATCAAAAAAACGCGGAGGCCAATCAAATGGGTTAACTAGGCCTCTTAGGCTAGCTGTGGGAATTACTGCATTGTTTGCGCAGGATATTTTTAAAACCCTGGGGTTTGTTTGGGTATTTTTGTTGCATTTTTTATAAATAAAAGCTCTATTTAAGTCTGTGTCTGCCCCTTTAAACAGGTATTTGGTAAGTTAATGAAGAATTTTACTGAACGTTCTCGCTGGGCTTTAAACGTTGCTTCTCTTTTTGAGGCTTGTGTCGTTGCCCTTCCACTCCAGACTTATAAAACCAAAGAAAAGTTCGGAAATCTCCGACAGATAAGGCAGAATCCAACCAAAAGACCTGCAGCGTAAAACTCAGTAGGCGAGAGTTTGCTTTAACCTTATATTAGGGGGGAAGGAGCAGGATGCGAACTGCTCATCCCACAGCCAACTGCAGCACCGCCAGCCAGGCAGACATCCCCGTGCCTGCAAGCAAGTTCTCAAGGCCTTGTGGCACTGCTGCCCATTGATCAGGACCGGTGCCAGATGCCAAGGCAGCCTCCCAGCCACGCACCAGGGATTCTGGGATTTAAAGGCAGCTCAGACTGAAAGAAAAACAAAAGACACCTAAAAAAATGTCCTTTAGCTCTCTGGCTCAGTACGGCATACCTTAAGATGCTGCTGCAGCTGGCCCTACACAGATTCACTTACTGAACCTATACATAATCCAATATACAAAAGCCTGCTGGTGGGGAGATTCAGACTCCACAGGGATACTCTAAAAGCAGGGACTTCTCCATTCACGCTCCGCGCACTTAATCTGAACACCAGTAACCTGCATTACGGTCAGGATTTTTTCTTAGCAGCCGCATTTTATTCCAATACAAGCCTTTAGACAATTTAGCCCCCACCTCCATCCCTGGTGGCATGCAGCTGAGCAATAAATTGTATGCATTCGCATCTGGAGCCATGAGTAACTGGGGTTTTTTTCTGGCTTCTTCCTTGTCTTGACCCCTAACTGAAGCTCTTAAGACCCGAAATCACATACTTCCTACTAAAGTCTGGGGTAGTGTGATGGGTTTCAAAGACCAGGTTCCATGTACAGTAAGATACGCAAACACACTTAAACAATTTAAACAAACTCCAACTACCGTGTTCGGAACACAACTGGAGAAAAAAAGGTGCCATCTCAAACACTGCTCGTCTACATTAACACACACGTGGTGAGAATTAAGAACACGATTAGATTGCTAAATCACTCAAAGGAAAAGCAGCTGGTAACAAATTGGGTGTATCAATGGTTGTTACCGAAATTATAGAAAATTCTTTTTCTCTTTCTCCCCCCACCCCCTTTAAAATTAAAGGCATCACTTACCCTGGGGGCTTTCCTCTTGTATTTGTTGTTATAGTCAAATTTTTCTTTCATTTCATCTAAGAGCTGGCCCAGTCTAGCCTTCTCCTCTTTCCCAGTGTAATCCTGGCTGAGGAGGATATAGGATCTCCAGTTTGCAGAGTCAAAGCCCCAGTGGCAAGTCCTGTTTTCCAGAGATTTGTGAGAGTGGACCACAAATTTGTGAGGTGGGTACATAAGCCTGCAGTCCAAGCACTGGATGCAGGCTGCGCTGGGGTTACTGTAAAGCTCTGGCACCAAGAGTCCCTTACACTTCCCAAAGCACTCATGATACACCTTGAAGCTCTTCTCTGTAAGCTCCAGCTCAATCGTGCTAGAGAATTCCTTCTTGCAGTGGGGAGGATAGGTGCCACCATAAAGCAAGGCGTTACAAAGCCTCTCGGCATCAGTTTTAGTGATGAGCCCGCAGGAAGGAGCGGAGAAGGGCAGGATGCCCATGACTTTGAGGATTTCCAGCTGGTCAGCAGTGCATCTGGAGCAGTAAATATGTAGCTCATCACACACCGAATTAATCTGCTGCAGGGAGAAGTCCCTGAGCACCGAGTTCAGGATCTGGGGCAAGCACAGCCGCTTTTCTCCACCCACCACGAAGCAGGAGATGGTTTCCCCTTCCAGGATGGTCTCGCACCTCTCTGTGGATCTGTCCGAGGGCATGAAAAAGGGACCGGGCATTACCGGAGGAGGCTGGATAGGGGGCAGATGCAGTACAGGTTCTGCTGGGTCTTTGCCATTGTCTTTCTTGTACATCTCCTGTGCCCATCGTGCTGAGAAAGCAGCAGGGCCACCCAGGGAGCTCATAGAGCTCAGATGAAACTGTTCCAAGGTCTTCTGCAGTCCTGGATGAGGCTGGAAGCTGCTTCTACTTACAGTCTCCATTTTTTAGTTTCTATTCCCAAAACAAACAACAAAAATCCCCAGTTATCTTCCACCCTGATACAAATCCACTTAAGGGATTTTTTTAAAGAAAAAAATTACGAACAAAATACAACAACCCACCCTCGTTTCTTTCTCCTTCCCACTCGGGTTTAACAATCCACTAACGAATAGGAAATAAATCCTTTTGTATGCGTGTCTCTCTCTTCTTTCTTTTCTCTTGGTTCGTTACAATTTCAAAACCTCCAAGTCTCCAAGCTGCCCCGATGGAGCACAGAGTCACGGCAAAAAGAGGTCTTCATCCGAGCACTCACCCCCTCAGCCAATCCCCCAGGCAAACCAATCCCGCCTCCCACACCTCCACCGCACACACTCACACACACTCACTCACTCACTCGCACACACACACGCCACCCACAGAAATACAAAAAGTCTGTGCCACGCTCCGAGCACCAGGGGCTCAAATATGTTCTGGCGGCTGCTGCTTCTCTGCAGTAATCACCCTTCTGTCCATATCCACCGAAAGGAAGGCGCGGGGGAGGAAAGTAAAAAGCAGGAGGAGGAAGAAAGCTTGGTCTGTGGAAGGGAACAACGCAGAAGAAAAGGAAAAGGCCCAAATCTCTGGCACTTCCAAAACGGCGCGGGGGCTTCGGACGGGCAATAAGCAGGCTCCCTTCCCCCTCGTGGTCCCTCAGCTTGATCTGGGAGGACTCCTCGTCTCTCGGTTCGCCTTTCTTCCCTTATTTCTCTCGGTCTTCTCGGCGTGCCGTGGGGAGCCGCGGTAACAGAGCGCACATCCTCCCTGCTCCTCTTTCCAGCAGAGACTGAGAGTGCCTGAGAGCTGAGCTAATGCAGGCTGGCTCAGCCTCCCTCACTCCTCCTCCTCCTCCCCCCCTCTGTTTGTTGGTGTCTGCCTCAGTCATTGAATCCCAGCCAAGAATGTGACCAACTCCCCAGGCCGGGCTCTTCCAGGAACAGCGGCCGCCTCCCCCCTCCGCTCTGCGCTCGGCTTCTGCACAGGCAGGCGCGCAGCGCGGCCCCGGGCGGCAGCGCCGGGGAGGGAGGAGGGTAAACTGCTGGGTTCACAGACCGCCGCGCCGCAAAGGAGGGGCGGTAGGGCGACGGCTTTTTCCTCTCGCCGCTTTCTTTCTGGACAGCGGGGAAAAGGGAACAGGCGAAGTCGCGGCCGCCTGACGCTCGCACGCAGGCAAAGCGCCAGCGCACCACAAAAAAACCTGTCCGTCGCAAAACCTGCTTACAACGCCTAAATGCAACTTTGAGCACACGCCCCTCTCTGCGAGCAGAAATCGCAGGCGTACAAACGCGATTTATGGCCGAAAACGGCAGCCCCCGACAGCACGCCCTCAGACGCTCGGCGCGGCGAGCCCCGCAGCGAGCCCCCCCGGCGCTCGGCGCACATGCGTTCCCTGCTCTCGACACACATGCCGCGCGCCCAGCTCACACGTGGAAGGAGCGTGAGGCACGACTGCAACACAGGTGGGCTACCCAAGCCCTCGCTGAGGTAGCCAGGCAGAGAAAACCGCGTTTGTCGCCAGGGCGGCGAGGCGATACCGCCGCTTCGGCGCGAGGCGGGCCCGGAGCACAGCGCCCTCTACCGGCGGCGGGAGGGGCTGCGGGCGGAGCGGCGGCGCCCGCGGCCCAGCGCGGGGCTCCACCGGCCCCAGGGGACGGGGCGCTCGCCACCCCCAACTCCCGGCCCCAAAGCAGGGAACCCGGCTTCTGCCTTTCCTCCGCCGGCTGCGGAACTGAAATTCTAAAAAAGATTCCAACCAGCGCGAAGTGCGAACAGAAGAAAGAAGCCCAAAAGGGGACGCCTGCCATCGCCGGACTGTCGGTCGCGCGTGCCAGAACAAGGCTGGAGAGCGCTTTCACACCAATACAGTTGTTAAAATATTATTTGTTACGCGACGGTGACATTAAGCACTATTCATCGCTACGCTGAGTGAAGCAGAAATCGAGCGTTCGGATAGTCTCCTCTGAAAGACGTTACCATTACACTATAAAAGCAGAAAAAACAGATCAGGACAAAAGAGGAGGAACGACCAAATATTCAAACGCAGTTTAAAAGAGCAAAGCAGAAAACAGAGAGGTTGCGATTTAGTCTGAATCAATGCAGCGGGGCAGGGAACACAGCAAGCTCTCATATTTCATTTGTGTTTTTCGGTTCTGAAATCCCATTCAGTAAGGGAAAGAGGTGCCAGAGTTGCAAAAGAGCTTTGATCTTGCACCTAAATCAGCGTTTCTCCAGGGAGGAACCCACTCTCACATATCCATCTTAGACATCAAGCCTTGAAGACTTAAAGGGGAGTTCAGAGAAGGCAAGAACCAAATAGGTTCAAGTCATCAGTTGTGCCCTCACGTGCCACGAGAAGACAGGCAGAGAACCTTTACTTTGCCTTGCTTTATTCTAGGAAGCCCTGGGTGGCAAGAGGCACTTTTACGTTTCTATTTACACAATGCATCGCACATGGATTTACTGATCCACGAGTGGAATTTTTAGATACCACCACAATACCGAGGTCTAAAGCTGTAATCTAACAATCGAGGCCATACAGCTCTTGTTGATTCCTGATGCTAAAGAGGTGACAACGTTAAGAGAAAGCAGGGCCAGGAATATTCGTCACTGAGTAACGGGCATCTAAAAGGTTTCAGTTAATAATTTTCAGTAATATTCTTCAGAAACTCTGCATGGCACCTTTTGATAATATGAAGGCCATCTATGACGTTCCATCCGTTCCATCGTTTCCAGCCAACGGGTGTGCTTTATTAGAAAGAAAACCCTTCCCACCGTTCAGCCTCGTCTTAGAAAAGCTCTGACTATGACAAGGGAGAAGTACCAGAAACACAAGGAAGTCCGCAGGGCTACGGCAATCGAACGGACTGTCATCAGATACAATGGTGAACAGCAGCAGAATAATTCCCTAGATGGATTTAGTCCAGTTTCAGTCATTATTTTTTTTAACTCACTAAAATATAAATGGCCAGATAGACTCCAACATCATGCACGGAGTTCCTGAGTCTTTTAAAGACCAGAATTAATGCCTGCAGGAAGTTTGGATAGCAATGGAGAAGCTGGGTTTTTTGCACTCCCTCTCCTTCACCCCTTAGGAAGGAAGGACAGTAGTAACTGCAGCTCATTTTAAGCGAGGTGCCGTTTTCCCTTCCAAATGACTCCTTCATGCAAGTAAATCACTGGATCGTGCAACAGCCTGTTTATGGGTGGAATTCATAAACGGAATTCCTGAAGCAGAGGGGACTACCAAAAAGACAGGAAGGATGGTCTTGTGGTTAAGACAGAAAACTCGGGACATCTGGGGTCTATTCCCAGATCTCCCACAGACTTCCTGTTGCCTTGGGCAAGTTGTTCAGTCTCCCTGTGCCTCAGTTTCTGTATCTGCAATATCCAGATGGTGACCAACTAGAGAGGCAGCTTCTGAACCTAAATTCATGACGGGACAGAAACCAATTTTCAACTCCTGCAGTAACAATACACTAAAATTTCCATTTTTTTATATCCCACAGACTCTGCAGAATTAAACTGCAGCCGGGCAGGAGAAGGGGGAGCGACGAGAGCCGTCATTTGGGATTAAGGTGACAGTGGCTTCTGAAGTCTCTGCCTCCCCTGATGACGGACGGTGAGCACTGCGCATCTTAAAATCATACTAATCTTTCCCCCAGTAACTGTGTGTCCTGCTCCAGTTCCAAAGCCCTCTAGCTGGAGAAAGGAGAGGGGAAAAATATCTCCGAGGAAGGGCCCTAACACCACAGTGTTTTTCTCACTCTCTCCCTCTTCTCCTCCCCCTCTCCATTGGCTTCAAGGCCAACAGCTCCTGGAACACAAACACTCTTGTAAACTTCTGAACCACACAGCCCTATGGTGGGTGGGTGTTTGCTCCCTGCCTGCCAGTTCCAATCCACCCACAGATTCCAAAGGCCCAGAACAAAAAGCAGACTCCATTTTCCATATTTAACAGGCAATTCGTTTCCCTCCCCATCGCCTTCATTTGCAGAACTCGGTGCCTCTCACAAGTATCGTGTCCCATCTTTTACACATTCCCCAAGTTGAGGGTATCATGTTTATGCATATGTTTATATAGGCATATGAAAAGTATATTCTAAATGAATTCACCACAGTCCCCCTCTGGTTTTAGATGCCTGCTTAGTCAGGAAGAACTGGGGATTATCAAGGACTCTGCTGCATATTGCAGCTATTTGACAAAACGTTTGGGAAGAGCCTGTTGTGAAGATTGTGAAGAAGGAGAGTAAGTGAAAAATAAAAGCATGGGTGCAAATGTCACACATCAAAATTCCTACTGTAGCTCACGTTAGACAGTAAATTCTTTATAGCGGCAAACATCTAATTTCTCCCTGTTTGTATCGTACATATTCATTTCTAATTGTGATGCTCCGGTACTGAAGTAAAACAATTTCTGCATGACCAGGATATTTCCTTCCCTCCTTTCCTTTACAGACCATCTGCTAAATGCCATCATTTTCATTGATCATCCCTTACAGTGAAACTGGGGAATGCCAAACTATCCAGAACCTGCAGAATAAGGTTTCAAACTCTCTGTTGAACAGACATATCTGAGAGTCAGGTGGTCTTTTTCAATCAAATATTTCAATTTGTCATCAACACAGATTCCGCTTACAGAAAATTATTTCACAAATGTCTACCAACTTCTTATCTTTTTGGCTAAAACAAATTTTGAAATGTTTATTTTTAGAGAGACCACAATTTTTTGTACATATTTCTCTTAAGAGATGTACTAAAATAAGTGAATTTTAAAACATCTAAAAAGCCACAAGAAAAAAGAAGTTTCATGAATCAGTCATATTTAAGATGAACCAAACAAAAAATTTCACTGTCTGAGAAGGTCCGCAATGGACCCGTGTCAATAAAAATGTTCTCTTTTTTAATTAGTGGAAAAATCAACTATTTACACAACACCTTTCAGGCCAAAGAGCTCAGTGAGGTGGCTGGGACTTCTATGGTATTTACCACCTATAAAGTCCCACCATTTTCTAGGTGAGCTTTGGGATGCTGCACAGCCTTGAAAATCTACCCCCTATACTACACTTCCTACAGACTGGGTACAGGTTTGATTTACATACTAATAGCTCATTTATAAGGTTATTTCAGGCTTTTACTGTGCTCCAAGTAGTGGCAAGATCTATTCTGGGAGCAGTAAAAACAAAATTGGTAATTATGAGACTGTAAATGGGGAGATGGTATATAGGTAGATATAAAACTTTCTGAAATTGCTGAGTTACATCAGTTGGCAGTTGGTGAAGATTTCTTAAGATAACCTTGGATAACAAGATAAGTGGGAGGTCATTCCAGTAGGGAATTCCACCCTCAAAAAAGCACATGGGAAGCAGAGCTGGAACTGTATCTGAGTTCTTCTGGTGTTCCCAGGGCACCCTCTGTGAATCTTACTGCAGTGTTCTGGCTATAGGGAAAATCAGTCGTGACTCTTTGGATCAATAAGCTAATGAGCTCAGGGTTTAGTGATCATTTTCTCTTCATAAAGCCATTCAGCATTTAGAAAGTTACTAACAGGTAAAACAGGAGAACAGCAGCGCATTTCACTTACTGTCTCTAGCCTGATTCAAACAGGAGCAAAAACAAGTAAGTGGCATTTTTTCACTTGCCTGACGGCACAGAACAATATGCACTTCACCTTGCTGTCCTACTCTCCAGCCCTTTCCACCACTGGCTGAAGAAACAGACACCTTATTTACTGGACTTAATCTTTCTCTTTTTTTTTAGATCATAACATTGCCTTTATGGCAATAAAGATCAGACCCAAGCTCTTAGCATTAAGCACCCAAACAATAGTCTTGATTTTCAGTCAGGACATGCAACCAAATCTCTTAGTGATTCCTTAAAGATATGACTTGAAAGCTGCGATTATACCTTAGATGTATGTGTAAGGTAACGGCGCTACAAGATAGTACGATTGAAAAAAATCTAGGCTCTGCGATTCACTCCTTTGAGACAAATTTTGAAGGTGTCGTGGTATAACCATTTTAAAAGGATAATCCAATGCATAGAGCAAGACTACAATCATGCAGCATCTCTACCTTCAGTTGCCCAGTAGCTCGGAAGTCTTGTAGGGTCCAAATCACGGGCAGACTGAGAAAGCAAGTCCAGAGTGAGGACAGAAAAGCACAGCTCCCCTTTCATAGGTTATTCCCACTCCAGCCATGCTATGTGATTTCAGTGAAAATACCCGAGTTGTACATTTTGAACAAAAAAGACTAAGGAGCTACAGGACTGACCTCTACCTCCTGGGAGGTAGAGCCAGCTTGACTGTGCCACATACAGTCTTCTACAGTTTGAGAGAAACTCAAGACCAAGGAATAAACTGAAGAAAAAATGAAAATAGCAGAATTTGGGAATGCGGGCATTCTCTCTCATTCATACTCTCTGAGGCATATACACAAAGCAGGCGTACATAAAACAGAAGAGATCTTTTCTTCCCTTTTAGCACCCATGACCTGGGCACAGATGATAAAGCAACCTCTCTCTAGAATGCTGCTCCTCTCCAGGGTCTTGCCTCTCCTTTCTCTGCAAAACATACTGGTTTTATATCTAGTCTTTTCAGTGATGGCAGCTAGCTATACTTTATTTTGTGGGTTTGGTTCAGCTAACTGATTGTATTTTACCATGTTCATAGCAGCTTCTGCCACCAGTACAGAAGAGAATCCCATGGATTCAGAAGTCATCATTATTTTCTTAACTCCATTCACACTTCTCGGTTCCCGTCCAGCTCAGCTCCGTAGCCTATTTCCTTCTATATCTTTTACTTCCTTCCAAAGTACAGAACCTCTTGATCAATATACATCTCGTATTCCTCGCTATTCCTGATCCTCAGAGGATAATCATCTAGGATAAGATTCACCCTTTAAGGTTACAGCAACTGATGATTTTGCTCCAAAGTCCCTAGTGCTCACCAGGGTAGCAGCTATCATGCTAATACAATTCAGCAGGCTGTTCAGAGCAAAAGCTGTCTGACTCTAGTGCACTTAAGAACTGGCTTGAATCGTCACGGAGTGTGACTAATGGGCATACATCCATGATTAATATATGTAATGAACACATGACCTGTTTAAAACATGACTTGCTCTCACACCTAAAATTCACATCTGAATTGCAAGAAATCATCAGGCATCCTAGGAAATACAGGAGGTGAGGGGTTGCTAGAAGCACATGAAAGAGCTCTCCATCTTTTAGAATTTTTTCGCCCCAAGTTGCCTGGTATGTTGCTCGGGGCTGCCCCTCCCACCCACACGCTCTGTACCTACATGCCCCAGTGGATGCTGCCAAACACCTCATAAAAAAAAAAAAAAACAAACCAAAACAAAAAGACATGCTTGCTATTGCCAATAAAAAAATTAATTTACTGGAAAAAGTCAGCGTCAGAGAGGGGAATACAAGCTGGAACTCTTGGGATTCCCAAAGAGGCTTGCAGAATAGTCCTGTTAGGTGCCTCAGGGCTGCACAGACTTTTTGTCATTTACATTAACACAGAATCTTTAATTTCTCAACATATCCAGCAATAAGCAAACAAGGCATAGCACACACATCCAACAGAGGAAAGGATAGGAATACCAAGCCAAAGCCTTGTCCCTGTAAAAAGAGCAACTGAACTGTTGCTATCCACCCGCAGCATTTCCTCCTAGCATGGTTCTTACACAGGCTATTGCCAAATAGTCACTATCGCCATTCGAGGGAAGAAAAATCAGCACATTTAAGACAAAGTTAAACCTAAGACTTAAGCAAGGTATCCCCCCTAGCTCAGGGCTTATAGCCATCTAGTGTATCCCAAAGCAATCAGTATCAAAGGAAATGAGTGTGCCAACCTTGCACTACAGGAGTTACTGATTAGCAAAACCTCAGCTTTGAGCTTCACCAAAACAAAGTGGGTTAACTCCCCTCCCTTGCCCTCCCACGCACACTCTATCATGCAGAGAAGCTGTGGGAATACTGATTTGATCTGCTGCAGCTGCTGTAGTGAGTAAAAGGGCAACAGAGCTGGGCTCTACAACTAGCGTGTATCAACTTGCATGACGGTACGATTAACACTGCCTCATTTCCATTTCACCTGAAACCCATGTGCAACTTTAAGGCCAAACATTCCCTTCCTCAATAGCCTCTCACAGACTCCAGGGAATTCATGTATCTTTTTTGTAATCTCTTCCATCTTTAAGATAATTTCTCATCATCACGGTATCCATATTTTGTAAATAACATTGATATGCTTAAGTGCATCTTTGCTAGAAAGACTCTGTAAGACCTTATTATCTGCTAGTTGGGTTATCTCTAAGGCTTCCGATCCTAGTCTCTTTTTTTACGTTCTTTGGTACGTACTTTACAAGAGTTCAAGATCCAAAATCATGGTGGGGAATGAGCCCCATGGTCTGCTTGAAATTTACGCCTTGTTGTAAATTGATCCTCTATCTGCTGGTCTGACATATGAACCTGCAATTTATTTTAAAGGTCTGTGTCTCCTATAAATAACACACAGAGCACTAGGCACTCTATGGAGATAAGTGCTTGCATCATCACTTCAGTAATTCAGAACGTGCTGTCCTAAAAATCTGGAATTTCTACTCCTCTCTCACAAATTCGTATGGGTTGATCTCATATTTATTTTATTTATGGGCTTTCTGAATGAACCTGTGATTAAAGCATATGCACACTTCATTAGCATAATGAGATTTTTCTTACAAGCATGTAGTGAAAAAGAAAGAAATTCATACCGTCATTTTACAGATGTGGAACTGAGGAACAGAGAGGATATACAACTGGCTTAAGGCCACCCTGCAGATCTTTATCAGAATCCAAATCTTTTACCAAGTCAAAATCAACTGCTGTAACTTAATGACTATTTTTTTCTAACAAAACTCCATTGATATTCCTAGAACTATTCCTAAATGAACTTCATTGAGAAGAGAATCCAACAGTGAAAGATAGGTTTGGGGGTTTGTTTGTTTTGTCCCTGAGACCTCTTTCATACTCCAGTGGGCAAGACAGGCTGTTTTTTGAACAGACACTTCAGACACCTTCAGTCTGGTAGGATCAGGTAATGAAAGTCCTCCACAAGACTGGTATTCACTGAAGCGTCTGTGACTTAACATTGCCCCATTCTCTTTTTCAGGAAAAGACACTTAACGTTTTAGGTTCTCGACAGCTTAAATTGTCAGACTAGTTTTTATGTTTCGAGTTTCTTCAATTTTTAATTAGCTATGTCAGAAAAGAGGAGTGCAAAAGCAAGCAACAAGAGATGTTAAGGCAGCAGGTTCTCAATACCACAACCCCCATGTCACAGCAGCAGGACATCTGGCAGCCTACCCTCTACTAGCTATATAGAGCAGAAAGGCAATTGTAATGTTTAAGCATGACTGGCATGGGTACTGCTCAAATGAGCTTACGCTCTAGACTTTCCGTGAGTTTCACTTCTGTTTCCAACAGTCCTACACTTGCAATATTCCCTAAGTCTGTATGCATAGTACATAGACAGATTAGACCCATTTCACTTGTCTTATGTGGCCCTCTGACAAAAAAATGGTCTCCAGAACAATTAGGGTTTAAGATTATTTTAAACGAATGATGAACTCATATTCATAAGCTTCTACACTATTCGTAGGTATAGCATTTGTATTAAAGAAAGTAATAAACAGCGACTGTGAGAGGAAGGATTGCAGGAAAGGCTGGCCTTGCTTAGATTCCCCTTTTTCATCTCCACCCTTTCAAAAACTCTACTAGATTGCTTTTCTGCATGTGGCAGGCCTGAGAATGGTACTCTCTCTCCCTCCTTTCTCCTATCCATCATGTAATCCAAAGCCCATCTTGAAGCAATGATCATGTCTGTACTGTGCATACTGCAGCATTACCACTAGGACCCAAGATCCACCAGCTAACACGCCAGCTGGCACCTTTCCCTCCCCTCTGCTTTCTTTCCCTGAGCAGGAGAAACCATTCATTGCCTTCTGGGGCTAGCACTGGACCCACACTGTTCTTAGTAATGAATGCAACCTGTTCTAACGAATGTGAAGCTTATTTGTGAGCGTGGAGCTGCACTCAATTGCCTGACATTTCGCATTTCTCACCATAAATCTGGGTAACACTTTATTTTAATTACCGGGACATTTTCTAACTTTTATTGTTTCTGGCAAACACAGGCAAAATGAGCTCATTCATTATATAAGGTATGTGAGCTATTTCTTCAGGGGAAATTGTGTTCTATATTATCCTTGCCATCCAACAAGATGCCATTCACCTCTCTTCTAGATGTCATTAAGTATCACACAGACTGAGAATAATTAACTGATCTTTTTCCTGAATGACAGAGACCTTGGAAGACGATATATCCATCCATCCATCCATCCATCCACCCAGCCAGCCATCCATTCATCCTTCTGCATTTCTAACACACCCATTAATGTAAGTAACTAAGCGGCAATACATCTCACGCCTTTTTCACACCTCCACTCCAAAATGGGTGTAGATACCACCTTGAGATCATACAAAGGAAATTCCAAACTGCAAATTTCAGACCCTGATTTGATTTCTCCAAGGTAATTTTGATTTACATGTGTTACAAAGACCAACGCAAGAAATAGCAGGCTGACAAAACTGATGAGCACTGCACTCCTCAGGAGGATGCTGTGTATTGAGGAGTAGGCATCAGAGACTGCAGTCAGGGCCCTGGAGAGAACCAAAGGATTTTACAAATGCCTTGAAGCCTCAATGTAAAAATCCCTTTATATTCCCTCCCCCCAGCAAAGTTCTGTAACTTCACTAAGATGAACAGTACTATAGACTGGAGAGCTTCAACTCCCCTAGCTCTCCAAGGTCAAATCAGTAGACCTGCAGAAAATCACACTCAGCATCTCTGGGCCTTATTTGTCCCACAGCAATCAGTGCCAAATTTCAAATGGAGTCCAAACAAAGATTAAGTTTAGACTCCCTATCTCCATAATGATAATTTAGGGCCAAGATGCAGTAGGTGCTGAGCGCTCTGCAGGCAATATAACCTCTCACTTGTAGAATCAGGCCATAACTTTTCAATTAGTGAATTCAGACTGGACTGGAGAAATCATAACTCAGGCCACTTCTTTTGACAATTGTTTAAGCTTTAGGAATTGACTCCTGCTCTTGGACTGTGGAGCAATGCCTCTCCCCTTGTCTGTGCATTACATCCCCTCCTCAGACTGTACCTTCCTTGTTCATACTGCTGAGCCTGAGATGATGGAATTGGCCATTTGCCCAGGTGGAGGGGGGAAAAAAAAAAGCAGTTACTGTAATGGAACGGCTTTCTGACTTTTCTGAATACAGTAAGTGAAAATCCCATGCAGATAGCGCATAGCATGTTTAATGACTCACGCTCCGCATTTTCACCAGGGAAAAATTTCAGGCCTGCACTCAGTTAAAAGATGGAAATTTTTATAAAACTTCCATTGTGGTATGTTACCATCTGTTCAGAAATTAACAAAAACAAAACCTAAGTAAGTAAATTGGTTGATTTTCTTTCCTTCTTTTTCTTGTAGTAAGAGCTTTCTGTTTTGCAGATAAGATGTGAATCTCTATGGGGGAATGTGAGCATATACAATCAGTACAAAAAAAAAAAATAAGACAATTCAATCTAATTGCTTGCTGGCTTTGGGCAAATTTAAGTCCTGAAATGTAAACTATTGTATACATTATGGCCATTTTCTCATACAATGATCAGTAGTGTTTTGTATCAGTCAGGGAGTGAGAGAATTTTGTGTCTGTAAACATTAGCATGTGCTCAGCCCAAAAAAGCCCTCTCATTTGAGCAGCCTCCAAGGTCTTCTGATGAGGCGACTTTACTGAAAAAGTGCTCTCTCTCTTGGGAACCAAGCCACTGAGGATTTGGATGAAATGTGTGTAACAACAGAAAATTTCAAGTTTTGGTTGGGGAAAAAAAAAAAAAGGCAGAAATTGCAGTTAGCAAATTTTGCCCCTTTCCTTTCTCCTTCATTCTTTCTAATGCTTCATAAAAACGCGTAACTTTTTCTGCCTGTTTTTAAGCAAGAACATACATTTCTTTCTTTTCTTTTCAGAGAGTTGAATTCTTGGAACTCATAACATTTTCATTTAGCTATTTTTACCCGCCCTGCTCCTTCCTGTATCCATGGAGTTTCATCAAAACATTGAATTCCAGTCTCTAATGACATAACCTTCCCCTTTCCTTCCTGTTCTCATGTCACCTCTCATTTTCTCACCAGCTCCATAGCTTTCTTTGATTTTTAGACTTTTCCTACTCTAGGCTTCTTATTTTCTTTATGTACTTTGCAACAGCACTGGCCTCTTCTCTACAGTGGGGAATATTAAGAAGCCACATACTTCTGCATAAGCAAGCAAACAAAAAACCCCCCAGCAACTGCCTCAGCTAAGGAGAACACCTTCTCTTCTTCCCTGCTCTAGGGAAAAATCGCACTTCAATGACCCAGTTTTGTCTTACATCGGCATCAAACTGGAATGATTTGACTATAATCACTCTGTGAGAGTCTTCTGCCATGTTTGGTATAAATCAGCTATAGGACAGCTATAGTGAAATGAATAGAATGATTATCTTGTAAAGTTGAGACAAAGGGACTGTGACATACATCTAACAACTTCACTGATTGTATTTAACAATTAAAGGTGAGATAAAAGTGCTGTTCACTGTATGTCTGAAGTTACTTAATGGATTAGCACAGCAAAATATGCGTCATTGTCTGGCCCTACGAGATCTTTCCGCATGCATATTACGCTTTGCTACAGCTGTACATTTCTGCAAGACAGAGAGTTCCTGTGGTGTGTGACTTTTAAGGGTAAAGGTAGGAGCAGGAATCTGGCATAAACATTCCTTGGCTTAGAAAAAAATTGAACTGCAAATGGAATTCATTTGCTGATTTGCAGGAACAATGAAATCAAGCAACAAAACTTAGCAAACCATATTAAAAAGTATCCTCACAAGTATTTTTGCAGGAGACAGAGGTGTTCATGAACCAAAAAAAGAGGTGTAGAAGTTACAATTGCTCTAGGGCAAATTTTAACTGGTTTCCCTTCCTTATTAGATTTCTCATTCTTAAAAAATTGCCAGCTGACTTAGCAGTCATTGCACCACATGGGATTTTAGGTGCTTCTAACCATCTGTATGTATTTTTTCCATTTGTCTAACTAATTTTCCATTTCCAATTAATTTGTCTTAATTTTATCTCTTTGTCTATATAATTAGAGTTATCTTGAACATCAAGACAAGCCTTTATCTCAGCAGGAATATGGATAGCATATTTGGTCAGAAGCAAAGAATACAAGCTCTAGGCTATCACAAGCTCCATTGCCATTCTCAGCTGGCAATACTAAAGAAAGTTCTTGATGTTACAAATCATGTTTGATCCTGACACTTTTTCCTAATCTGGATCCTGAAAGTTCAGAGTCCTTCCAAAAGGTGGCACTGAAGTTTCCAGACAGGTTTGCTCTCAGAACACAACACGCTCAGATTCAGAGTAACAACGCTAAGTTAATCAATTTGAGCTCCACACTGACAATCTGCCAGGAATCAAAAGCCTTTATATAAAACTGAATCCTGTAACATGTCAGGTGCCCAAAATTTTCATCAAATTCAATGGCGGAGCCATTGAATGGGATTCAAGGATTAGAACATTAACTTCTACAGAGTTACACTTATCCATAACTTCCCTATGAGAATGCAGTGCAGAAAGATTACAAGACTAAATCAGCAATTTCTCAGTCCTACAGTCTTAGCTCCTGGTGCCCAGCTAAGTCTTTTATCAACAGAAAACAGTCGGAAAGCTTTATACAAAAAGTTATGATCCTGCAAGATTCAGAATATTATTTGCACGATAAGCTGAGAAATTAGGTTTGAAGTCTTTCCTGTGTTTAAGCCTAAAAAGAAAAGTTTAGTAAGATACAGAAATGCCAAGTTTAGTCTTCCTACACACAGAAAACTAACAGTCTGTTTGGATCAGTGCAGATTGTTTTGTGCCGGCCTACAGAAGCTCCATGGGGAGCACATCCAGGTTAAAGAAAACATGTAAAACAGAGGTATATGATACAGATTTATACTGCCTTTCATTTTTTGTTCATACCTAAAAGAGCTCAATGACTAACAATATCAATAATAATGCTTTCTTTGAAATGTTCAGTCTTACCCACATTGGACTTTTGTATGTTCAGGATTCACCTGCAATTTATCCATATGTAATCTTTTTATGCTTCCCTTCCCTACTTGCTGCCTTGGATCATTGACATTTTTATCAGTTGCAAACAATTAGAAAGACACGTGGCATGATGGACTTAAGAAACTTCAGAATTGAATCTCTGATTCTTCCCCAGGTTGGCAAGGCAATTTTCAGCAAGTGAATTCTCCCTTCTTTCTTCCATAAAGTGGAAATGCACGAGAGGGCTTCCTTTGTTAGAGCTTTACATGGGGCCATGTAAAGAGCTGTGTATTACAAGAGGAAACAGTCTACTGGATCATGTTTAGCACTAGAAATAAGAGGACAGCTTTGTTGTGACCTACTGTGTTACCTACCTTAAGCAAGTTTTTGCGCCATGTTTTTATTCCTTCTCAAACCCATCATCAAAAGGAGCTACCCACTTAAATTGCCTCTGTGAAGAGAGACTCTTCTCACTCAGCAGCAAAACCAGTGAGGTCCCTAGAAGGGCTGGCTAGAAAAACTCAACAAGTTCACATAGATGCTTTGCCATTTTTGCCCATTACCCAATGCTTTTCCTTATATAATTGATTAATAAAGTCTCTGAAATTCTCCTGGAGATATGCCAGACCACAGACCCTGTTCTCATTTTATTTCAGTTCTAGGAAAAGCAAGCAAGAAAAAATTGCTTCTAAAAAGTTTCAGCTACTATTCCTGACATTTTGTTCCCACAGACATCTACCAATAACTGAGTGACCAGAAGGTCTGATTGCCTGGTTTTCAGAGGTGGGCGATGAGTTGAGTTTGTTTGCACTGGTCTCAGTCACCTCGGTGAACAGCTGTCCAGACCTTTTTTTAATGGATTTTGCTGCTGCACGTTTAAGCAAATAGGAATATGCACTGTTTGTGCAATTTCAAAATCTTATTTGAAAGCACTTCATATGCACTACAAACATTTCCTTATACCTCCATGTTTCCCTTCCTTTCCAGTGCTATGCACTGCAGTGCACTGGAACGCTGGCTTCCTAAGGCATCTGAAGTGCCTGTGAATCTGTCTAAACAAATACATGGGCAGATAATCTAAACCAGAGCATTCCCATCTGTTGAATCTCTCCAAAGCTGACATTTGGTAATGACCATCACCTCCTAAAGTGCAGACTGCACCTCCGACTGAAGACAGTGCCAAGCATATTCTAATTTTCATTTGCAATATTTAACTTGGAAAGGCTCGGTGACAACTGCAGAGTAGAAGTTAACAGCCAGTTAGAATCGCTATTAGCATGCCCGAAGGAGGGGGCAGGGAGGGAAATAAGACCAAGTTAGCTGTGGTTTGTGAGCAAGGGAGGTCGTCTCTGAAAAAAATAACATGATCCCAGTGGGATAAACAGTCCAGGAGATAAATCAGTAACCGGGCCAATCATGAAATACAGGTTCTGCAAATATTTCACAGAGTAATGGAAGGGGAGCTAAGGAGCAAAACTGTATTGCCTGGTTAGGTACAACATACTCAGAGGAGCATACAGTCTCTAGAAACATGACACTGGCACAGGGTTGGTGGTCAACTAACTCCAAGGGATTGCTAAACTGAACACAAATCAGCTAATGAAAGAGTTCACACAAAGTTATGCTTGTTATTGTGTTGTCAGCGGCTGAGCAAAGGCCTCTGCACCTCAGCAGAGGAGGTTGTGTTGCTGATGCTCTATAGTAAGTCGAAGGTTACCTGCTTTATCTTGTAGAATCGAATCTTGTGTTCACTAAACCCATGCTAATTGTCTTTCCTAACATTTGGATTTTTAAGATGATGTTTCACAGACACTGGATTTGGTATAACAAGTGATGCTATTTGAAAAGCATAACAATTTGCCTCAGATGTTCTCAACAATGGGCTCTGTTACTTAGCGCTCCCAGGTATCACTCACTAGAAATCTAAAGTGCAGAAAGAAATCCAGAAGGTCAACATAATCAGTAGGATTCTGAAAACTTTCTTCAAAAAGTAAGAGAACTTTGAAAACAGCACACACTCAAGCACATAAACGGATCATTTTCAATATACCTTTCATTACACTAAAAAGATTCAAAGACTCTCTCCTTCTTCTTTATTTTCTGCATGAAAAATGAGTCAGAGAACAGATAAAACCAGCACATTTTCATCATGAAGAGCTGCTCTGACTTGTAGTTTATATTAACTGACTCGGGGAAAGAAGGGGAAAATTTCCTAAAAACATAAGAAAGTAGTAACTGTTAAGTTCAGTATAAATAAGTAATCAGTTTAGTATTAAAAAATATCTAGAAATATTTAGGACACAGGCTTCAACATGTCACAAGTGGAATCATACAATCAACATAAGCTACCCATTTTTCCCCTATATTCCAGATACTGTGCATAGATCTGTATTACTAATTTAAACAAGTCTGAGCTTGTTCTGTGGGAGTGTTTCATGCCATGTGGCCACAACACATGTCCACAACATCAAGTTACCCACCTCTAAAACAGGATGGCTGAATGCAAAATGCCTTGTAGAAATGGGCTTTGGCTCACAACAGCTCTTGAACCACAATCAGAAACTGGGGAAGTGCTAGCTGGCCCAGCCAAAACCATGCAAAAGCTCTTTCAACAACCTGTCCGTGTACAGTGAAGTTTCAGAGCCCAGAACCCTTTCCCTGAACTGGTGATTTACCAGCATACCTGTAGCTTCTGATTTCTTTCTCTATTGCTTGCAGAAGTTTTAAGTTTGGAAGCCACTATGCATATTGGCCATTTCCTGTTGACACAAGCAGTCAGAAGAGGGGAAACATCTGTAGATGTTGCTGTAACTTAAAGCTAGTGCTACACAGCCTGGAAAGACAGAACTGCTTCTCCTGTGCTTTAGCTCAAGGGAAACCTCTGGTGCCACCCTGCTTGACGTGGCTTAGCTCAAAGCGGAGGACTAGGTCTAAACTGTCACAGACATCTTACAACATTCCACAAAATCTTTAAAAAAGTACTGGAAACAGAAAAAGTACCAATTTACTGAAAGAACAATGAAGTGGGTTCTACGAATGAAAGGCAAGGTAGAATATTTCCAGTTCTGAGTACTGAGGTTATTTACCAGCTCAATAAAGAAGCACCTGGTAGAATATAATGTATAAACTCCATCTAAGGATTTCAACAAGTCCTCCATCAGGGTTTCAAAGCACTTACAGAAGTTACACGGTACTGACAAACTGAGGCAAAAGAAAGAAATGAAGTCATTCTCTCAAAAACCATACTGGATAGAAGCGCAGATTTCCTGTGCTTTTAACCAGTCGTGAGCGCACTGCCTCATCAAGCCTACGCATGTGATGGAAACTCATCAGAATCAAGGATCATTATGCAAGAAAGGGGACAGAAGAATGGCAAGACACATTCATCCAGCAGCTCACTCAAGCCACAACTCAGAACAGGAAGTTTCACAGTCAGACTTTCAATTCCCACACCAAGTTAAATCAATCTAAATCAAATACATTTGAAAGAAAAGCTTTGAATGGAAAAAACAGTCTCTTTATGCCACCCACTACCAGAAAGATTATTGTTCTTGCTTCAAAACTATTTCTGATTTAAAAGCTACTTGAATTTAGAAATCCAGGGATTGGATTATTTTCTCTCTGTTTGAATTTCTACACAGGAAAACTGAGTAATTTGTACAGTTAGCTAAGCCAGGGGAAGAAAAAAAAAAAAAAAAAAAAAAAAAAAGCCAGGAGAAGGATGGCCACTACTGGATTAAAATAAATTTATGCTGATAGAATAACACTGTCAAAAATCACACAGGAACAAGCATTTTTAAAAAGTCTTAAATCAGACCTTACATTCCTTTTTTTTTTTCCTCCACTCTCAAAAGCTTACTTCTCTGATCCAAAATAATTTTGGGAGCAAGCCGTTGTATCTTGACATCAAAGGTTGTTGGTGATATTTTCAGCACAGGAATTGCTGGAATGTATCACATATAGTGTCCACCATCCTCTTCCTGACATTGGCCACGACTAGCTGCTTCACAGAAAAGTTTAAGACACTTCAAGAGGCACCAATCCAAAAAAGAAGTCCCTCCTTCACCACCAAGAGTTAAAAGGGTTCTCGTTTCCTCTCTGATGTTGCTGTATTTTGTTTTAAAGATCATTACTGTAACAAATCTGGGTGTTCTTGCTAGCCATACAAACATCCCATCATTTCTGAATCCTTCCACTCTCAACTGTATATCCAGCAGTACACAGTTAAATATATATATACACACACATATATAAATATATATATGTATGTATTTGTGCTTCATGGTACGTGTTACAAGCTCCACTCTGTGCTTCCACATAGAAAGGGAGCTGAAGCAGGAAGGGTCCACTTCTGCCCTCTCTTTTTTTCTGTGCATTTATTACCAGTGAAGGTTATCAGACATGACAGCCCTGGAGACTGAAGTCCTTTGTCTACACAAAAGGTCCAGTTCTGTCAGCAAGAGGGTGGGACTTCACTTTTACACTATTTCAACAGATGTTTCAATCAACAATGCCCTGAGAAACTTCCAAGAACCACCAGCAAAAGTCAAAGGAATGAGCAATATTAAGACCAACTAGTCAAGGTTCTCTCTGAGAACTCTTTCTGAGAACTACCAAGGAAACCAATTAAGACCAATTGCATTTGTCATTTAGGCTGGAACACATCTGAGACCATGTAACTGCTTATTTACGGGTCACTTAAAAATAACCCTATAGAAAACAACCATTAAGTTGCTACTAGCACATACTGGATTTGAAACAGCAATTAAAGTTTCTCATTTCATTAGCAAAGCAGTCTGTTAGCAAAGCACACCAGTCCTCACCGAAAGTAAGCTTACAAAAGTTAGGGTAGGAAAAGGATTACCAACATACATGTTAAAATGGCAACAAGATATGCTGTGCACTCTGCTCCCTAGAGTGATTTTATTATTATTTTTCCACTAGCAGCAATTCCACAAGTACACAGGAGTCAGAAAAAGAAATCGAATGGAAGCAGTTGTGAAACTGTCCCATCTACTTTTACCATCCACATGGAAAAACACAGAAAAAGAATAATAGGCATACACTGGGAAAAAAACAACCAACCAACCAAACAACTAGATTAAGTCCTTAAACTTCTTTTTTTCATAGTTTTTAAGGAGATAGAGTACATTCTGAATGTGTAAGTTCTCCAGAAGCACTGTCTCTTTAAAGTCGGAATGTGACTTTTTTTCACCCACAAGAAAAAGTGCAGTTTCCCAGGTTCTTACTGGAAAGTTTTCTTGGGAAAATATTCATTTCCAAAGCGTTGTTTTTACACTTTTGGTTCACTGGTTGTATGGCTCTTATAATGCTTTAATAGTGTTTTTACTTCACGAATGTTTGTAATGACTTAATCCATCCTATTTCCTACAGTATCTCCTTTTAAGGATAATTATATCAATATGCTTCTGACATTCTGGAATCCAAATAATTTCTTTTTTCTATAGTTTGTTCTCAGTCGGGTGATTCAAAACAAGACTTAATTGTACGTTCCTGGTCCTCACAATTTTCTGAAAAAGCTGCTGCACAATAAAACTCAATAAATGACCCAAAAAACACTGGAAACATGGATAGTTCTGCGGAGCATTTTCTTAAATTCTCACAGCTTTCTTTTCTAATAGGAGAGTTCAAGATTAGCTATAATCTGCTGCATTTTCCAAGACAAGAAACTCATGTATACCTTTTGTGTACACCTGCTGTAAGGAAGCTTTGTTTTTGTTTTTTTTCCTTAAAAAAAGCTGCAATGGGATGTGTTCTGTGACAGGCTAAAAATATATACCCATAATTAAATGCTCTTGCATATGGCATTTAATAAAGACCCTAACCGTATCTATTTACAACAGTAAACTATCCAAGAATCGAAGCAGATTGAATAAGCTTCCACAAGTCTTTCCCAAAGGCTACATGCGCTCTTCTGCAGAAGAGATACATTGCTCAACTCAATTCTTCCCAAACTTCTGCACTATGTTGCCACAGTCAAGCCTCAAAACTTTCCACAGATTCTTGGACCTCAGGAATTAAGATACTTTATGGTTCCACAGACTGGTTTGGGAACTACTAGTTTATCACTTCAGAGTTTAGCTCCTCCTGTCTACACTAAGGCAAAAATCAGGCCTCCTCTGCTGCCTTTTCTGATGCTCCATTTAATAATATAAGCTAGCAAAATAGCTTTAACAGGTCTGTTGCACTTGATCCTTATTTAAAACATTCTGACTTTAAATTTCTGTAAATTATTAAATTTAATGACAGTGATATCTAATCATGTCAAACAAGATCTGGTCTTTATCGCGTAAGGTACAACACTGCCAGTAAGCAGTCCTTCTGCTGATGAGTTTGCAAAGTATGGGAGCGATGTAGAGATGAAATGACTCACACAGAGTTAGTCAAAAGGCCAGCTTCAGGACTAGTGACAAAAGCAGGTTTCTCAAAGCAAAGATCAGACTCCATTGTACTTTTCTGTCTCCACATCAGATTAAAAGACAACATTACAGACTAACTAGAAACATCTGGCTTTAACACAGCACTAGCTTTTATAGCTACTTAGACTACGGAAACGTTCTAGGACAGTCAGAATTTTGGTAGGTCTAACATCTATTGTCCTCTCAAAGGTCCTTTGCTTAATACTGAGTGGGGGAAGCGGTAAAGCTGCTTCTTAGCTGTTTATAAAGGAAACCAGAAGATCCTCCGATAAGATGCTGTCTTCTTTCCTTCCTCTCACTGCATTCACTGTGCAACAGGGGAATTTTAGCCTTGTGTTCCCTGTCCCATACAGCAATCAAAGGCTCTAAAGGGGACCCCTCTAGCACACAAGATCAGACTATTACCCATTAAGTCTCTTGTTCTTTGTAACATTAGAGATGCTTCTATAACACATCCAATATGTATCTGGTGAAAATTGTCACCAGAATGTTTCAATCTCAAGCTCCCTCTTTCTGTAAAAAAATTACAGAAAGAAGCCAACTGACAGCACTTGACAACATGAAGCATGGTGCCAGAATGCAAACCGATAAAGTTTCTTCTTTTCGAATGTGACAAAACACTTATTTTAAGCATACTGAGACAATAAAGTGCTGATTAACAAGCAGCATGTTAATAAATAGAGAAGATGCCGAAGGTGTGCAGTCACAAGTATGAGAACAGCTCCACATAAACATACTGAAAGTTAGCTTTGAACTAACTCACCTTAATACCAGTAACAGAGTATCTTCAGCTACATGGAGGACTGACCCAGTGTCATGGACATATTTTTCTGAACTCATTAAGTGTAAATACATGTGTAAGGTTTATTTCTCAACTAGCTAGCTTATAGTTGTCTCAGATATATCTACACCATCTGTAGTCATGTCTTTGCTACCTTATCCTGGTACAAATGGGTATATTGAATCTTCAGGGATTGCTAGTGAGTGATTACTTAGCTAGAAATTACGATACTCTATTCGTAGATGGCCTAATCACACGTTAACACTGTGTTCTCAGAAATTAGTATAGACAAAGCTGAAAATACTACTCACCCACAGAGTCTAAAAATAAGCACCAAAATTTCCCCTCCTCGCATCTGTCTGATTTTTGTTTCCCCTCAGGTGATGACACCATTCTCCTTTCCGGCTCTCCTGAAATGCAGCATGTGCTCTGGGTCACAGACTGTTCCGGGGAACTTTTTTTTTTTTAATGTGGGGTTATAGTTTTGGGATGTACTGTGTGAGGCAAACCAAGGGTCTGTTTATTAGACCAGAATAAACAACAGAAGACACTGGTTTAACACGGCCTCCAAGAATCAGACCCCTAGAAACATATTTAAGTATATATAAATAAGATAGGAAGCATAGGCATAAGCATGATATGCACTAATTACAGTAAATGTGGCATTTTCAGCTGCACTACCATGAAGAAGTACACTCCTTCAGAGTATTTTTGGTATGACAGACTCTGTTTAGTTTAGCCCTGCAGCTCAGCCCATTTCAGACTTCCAAAAACAACCCAATTAAAATACCAGAAGCTTATTGAATATTGATTGCTTTAGACCATGCAATTTAATGCAGCCTTGTTTCATGCAAACACAGGAATTCTGAGAGCACAAGATCCTTAAAATCAGTAAAAAGGGTAATAATTTAACAGGAGCACTGCAGAAAATACTTGCAGTTCCCGCCAAGCAGACAAGCTTTCCAACAAGAGGAGAAACGGAGGGAAGTCCAAATGAAACTACCTGACAACGAGAAGTAACAATCCTAGTTTTGGGGCAGCTTCATACGTACTCCTGTAGTACTGATATGTCCTCATACATATACTTTATGAACTAATAAATTCTCCAAAAACGTCTTATGAGGCAAATACAACAAGCTTCCATCTCCCAGATGAAAAAAGTGAGGTCAGTAGGTGTGAATACAGATGGAGCTGATTCTAGGAGTGGGATGAAAAAACTGGAGTTCTGGCATTATGCTCCAGGCTTGCTACTTTTGTGGTATGAGAATTTGGTGAAGGGAAGGGAGAATAATCAGGTTTTCATTACACATTATGTATATATGCATGCAATCCCTGACATAACATGTCCCCAACCTGGTCTAAGACCTACCTCAGTGCACACAGTAGAACTCCTCATGCCTAGAGGACTGCAGCAGAAGTCCATGGTGGCGGTTCTCTGCATGGAGGGCACACCATAGGAATAATGTCATGCTGCCAGATGCATGCTCCATTACATTCTTCTAGTCCTGAAGGAAAAACACTTTAAATTCAGTAATATATAATATTCCTGTTAATGTGAGACAGGAGACTGGCAACATGCCACTAACAGAGCCAAGCAATGGAAAAAACAGAGAACTAGTACAGTCTCACAACGTGAGGCAGACAGACCTATTGTAAGCTGTCTCCATCCTTGGGGCTGGATGGTCCGGGCTGATTTACGAGCACAATATTTACAACTAACACACATGAAATACATTATGAGTAGAAATAAATCTCCCAACATGCACAGAGAACAGCTAAGATAAAAGAATGCATATGGTAAACTAGGTGAATGTTTGTCATTAGAAGTGTGGTACTAAAGCCAGAGCATGTCTTTGGGGCAAAGGAGACTGTATATTTGCACTCCTGTTTATCAATACTTTGGAAGATGCGAGCTATGACGCAAAGACTTCCAGAAAGATGTCCCATCTTTTTATTTTTTCTAGTGAATTCAAAGCTGATGAAAGACACTGTTGAAAGCCCTTGGGAGTAAAACGCTGCTTGAAAGGAAGATCAGTCTTATGCCTATGCAAAGACCCAGTGAACAACAGGCCAGAGTTCAGTTCTCAGGTCTTGCATTATCTCAGGCAATATCCTTAATTTTTGTGCACCTGTGTTCCATCTCATAAGCGGGTATAAGTATGAAATAAGATAAGAAAGGGCTACTTTATTCTGACTTACTGCATCACACGACAGGCCGTAGAAATTCCCTGAATTAATTCCTAAATTAAATCATCATTGAACAGATAAAACTCTTCAGAAAAACAACCATCCCTTACTAAATAATGTGACTAGGAAATGGGGATGTCAATTCTAGTTTCTCTGTAATTGAAAAAACAAAACCCACTCCCAAAAGAACCGATGACAATTTCCTGCTGATCACTCCTGTCTTTTGAACCCTGTACAGCCGACTACTCCAAGCAGGCTTCTCTAAATCTCATTTGGTTTTAGAGGGAACGTGAGGCAGCTATCACTTAAATGCATTTATATTTGATGTTTCTGCCTGCAAAGCTGCATTCATCATATCTCATCATGTCCAGCCAATCCAATTAGGCCAAAACCGCTTCTTATAAGGACCTGGATTCAGCTCTTCATTTGACACTAAGGTTTAACAGTGCCATTTTTTTGCAGCTCTTTGTGATGTTGACTCTTGCCTGGTGAGATCTGGATAGAAGCTAACCAACTCATTTTAGGCAGGGCACACGACAGCCACAGAGAGCTGTGAAGCTGCTACTTTTCCTCACAATCTTCTGATAAAGCATCTGATTCCAGTATGGTATGGCATACCAACAAAAAACAGGCTAATAATGGAACCAGTCTAGTACAAACCAGAGTGACTACTTCAGCTAACTAAACATACTTCCTGTCCTAAACCAGCATCCTAACACGTTGTTTCAGTTACTACACATCTCTCTCCGAGTACTTTCCACTGATGAATTGAAGGAACAGCAGAGTGGATTTGGGGAACGAGAGAGGTCATCTGGGGAAAATACTCCACAATCAGCCCAATTTTAAATTCACTCATGAAAAGAACAGTAGCATGAAGTTACGGTTTGATAGCAGTACTGCTCAGATGTGGCAGGAAAGTATCGTCTTTTTTTTCTTTAAGTAGTCTAAATTGATTTGATTTACAGATGCTGGGAGCTGTGAAGTGACAGCCAAGGAAGGCAAACACCTACTTTAGTATCTCTAACTAGGTGTCGCAGTTCTGTCATAACAAGATATATTCCAGGCAGAATGACCTTTCACATTGACAATGTCACAAGATAGTTTCAGTTCAGTGGATATAAGACAATGTAAATAAACCAAACTCAGCCTATGTCTGATACAATTAAATAACTGACATATGGAAAAAAAGAAACTACAGCTCTACTGTATTTTACTGTCAGGTCTCCTAAATTAGTCCCATTTTGTATTTCTTTTATCAAGTTAAGCACTGATGAAGGACAGAGGGAGAATGAATATGAAAAAGGAAAGCATTTAGGAAGGGTAGCAGAGACATACCGTGTATTTCCAAGACATTTCCATAATGCAACAAAATTATTGCACCGTTAGATTGGAACTAAAATACACTCCTCTCAGTGAAAAGATTTATACTTGCCTCCACAGCTTTGATTATACCTTCAGATTTACTAGATTTTCTTTCTAAAACACTAGCTAGTCCTTAAAAAAAATTGCAAAACTAACTAAACCTACTATCCACATTTGTTGAAACAATAAGTAAATACTCGTCTGTCGAATTACATTCTATTTTAAGTTGATTTTACACACCATTCTAGTTATGGATACCATCACACCACATTAACTACTATGGGTAATTCTGCCCCAGTTTTGCGGTTTCATGCCCCTAAACAAGACATGTGATCTTCTGTAATTACTACAGCTATTACTTATAGATTTTCTTTTTTTTTTGTGGAGCCCTTTAGTATGTTGGTTTCAAATGAAGGAATGATACACAGCAAACAGGAGGAACTCAAACTGCTATAGGCTATAATACCGTGAGACACGTTGAAAAAAAAACCAAAAAACAAAAAAACCCCAACATAACAACAAAAAAACACCAAGAAAGCAAGAAAGCAAGCAAGAAAGAAATATGAAAACCTCAAGCCATATTTGATCCTAAATTCAGAGCCAAAATCCTTTAAAGTATGGGGAGATTATACAACTCCCTCAGCAGAATTCTAGGCTGGGCCACAGAACCCACAGCTTCATGCCATCAAACCTAATCTTTGTTTGAGATCTGAAACATTCTCTCCAATAGTTTTCAGTCACATTGCAAAATTGTGAGAGGAAGATGAAAGGCAGATTCTCCCCGCCTCTCTTACACTAACCCCAGGGCCTAGAAACATCAGGACTTGATTTAACCAAACACACACTGGGCCAGAAAAATGATGAGTGATACTAGGACTTGACTTACACACGAAAGACTTCATCTGATTCACGGTTTTCCAACACAATCATTGGATCACCTCAAACCCTTGAGCTGATTGTGCCCAAATTAGATAGCCAGCCAAAAAGCATCCCCTTGCTGGCCAAAAGGACACCAAAGTCAGCAGAGTCTCCATCAGTCAAAACGCTTCCTCACTGAGGAAAAGCACACACATTACCAAATAAACAGCAACTTCACAGCTTCAAACAGGCAACATCTTCAAGAAGCTAAGCCCCTGGGGCCTCCTCCCTATAAAGCAGCTCATCCTTGCAGAGCTACTGCTCAGCTGAACTCCTCTCCACTCTGTCTCTCTTCCAGCAAATTTACTGTCTCAGTCTGTACCACATAAAGGCTGAACCAAGCTAAATCTGCTGGTTCCCAAACAGGCTCCTTAAGCCTCTAGCAAATCAAGAGTAGGGTATTTGTTTCTAAATCTCCAAAGGAGGATTAGGCAGGGAGATTATAATCCTAACCAGTCTCACACTCATTCTCAGTGAAGGAGAGATGCATTTTACTATCTGGAAATTACTAGCAGATGAACCCCTTTGTCTAAGGTTAGGATATCACAGATTACAGATGCTCGCTCCCTTGTTTCGTGGCTGCATAGGAAAAAAGTTTTCTTTCTGTGAAACAAAAGAGTGGATATAATTGTCTTAGTTCCAGTGACACTCTTCCTTTCCTTCGTCATCCTTTTTTGCTGGTACCATCTCTCAATAATTGTGTCTGATCTGAGGAAGAACTAGAGCAGTTGGGCTATCTTCTGAAAATTTCTCCCTTCATCTCCCTCTACTTAAGTGCCCCAAACAAAAAATAAGGTCAGTGAGAGACTTTTTCATATATGCTGTCCAACTTGCTTTGATCATAAACTCTGTATTTTACATGATGTTTACATATAAATCCTATCGTAATGACATCAGAGCCTCCAAATAGAATCTTAGCACAAATTAAAGTGGTAATGTTCAGAGAACCATTTATCTTTATACGACTGTAGGAGTTTCAGCAGTGCTGCTGTTATTTTTGAGGGGGAATTGTGCAGGCTTCTTGTCAATTTGGTTTAGGTTGCCTAAACGAAGCCAGATTACTCTTACCATCTCCAGCTGCTGCTGCTGCTGCTGCCTGCACACACTGCTTTCTCTACGTTTACTTTAATCCATTGGCCAAGAGCAAAACAATATTCCTTCGGTGCACCTCCTACGAATAGGGTATGGGAAGGAAAAAAAACCACAGAAGAAAGAAAACCATCACTTGCGGCATCTTTACATGTAATAGTAACAGTCTCTTGGTGCCATCATCAGCCATGGCATTTCATTCACGCACAACACTTGTGGGCACATCACATATGCTTTTCCATTCAATGTATTTTTAAATGTTTCCCAGGCAACTGTTTCAATACAATATGCCTCCCTGGCAACCTGGTACCCACAAATGCCATGCCAGTCTCCCCAGTCCTCTTTTTAGGTCTTCCCATCTTGGCATATAAATGTCACAAGGCTTGATTTTCCTTATACAGCCACACAGGTACCGATCTGTCCTTATACTTGAAAAGGGAAGGATGAATTGAAAAGATGAGTTGTGCACTGGACTCTGCAGATTAACAAATTCAGGCTCTGGTAAGCTACCAGAGAAAGCAGATTTCAAAGGCAATGACTTTTCATTGAAAACACTATGTCACCTACAACTAAAATTAGGAAGAACCTACAAAACTGTCTCCACTCAGCTGACCTCTCTGGAAACAGCAACGAGCCTGCACTTCTCAAACTGAAACTGCATGTCATCTTTATTCTCCTGACTATGCTAAAGGAAGTCTTACACAGCTTTCATAATTTTGTGGCTTGAACCGTAATACATCATGTTGATGAAAATAGTCAGACTTTCCCATTTCAGTACCGACAGTGATTAGCACTATACTGAGTGAGCCAATACGATTGAGTTACTCTTTCCCATGCTACATTTGCTGAAACTAGGCTGCAGAGGAGACATGCCGTAAAGTCCATTTGCTGCAGAAGCTTTCACCGATGCTCTACTATACACACTGCCATCTCCTGTGGCATCTTTGGAGACATTTTCCTTTATGACATTTAGCAGAATGGACACACTAATCCTTAAGTGAAGTCACAGACTATTTGACAAGGACAAAAAATTATCAACATATATGCCTAAACCAAGCACTGATTAGACAAAATAATTAAAACATAACAACGTTTCCATTTTCTAGCAAGGCACCATGTATTTTGAACATTTTTATCTGATACAGGAGCTATCACTACAGAACCAAAAACACTTCAGAAGGAATAAGACTATCGGCAAGCATCAGTCACCATCAAAAAAAAGTTTTAATAAAAACTGCATATGCTTTAGCCTCAAAGTGGTACATTCAAAAAAATAATAGCTCATGCATGCAATTACATCAGGCTCTGAGAGAAACATAGCAGAAACTATGGCATCTCTTCTTCATTGATTACTCCATAACAACAGCTGAAAATTACGATTTTTCCAGGCTATAAAATGCCTAGCACTCCAAATTCTACACCGGCAGCAAAAACCTCCTCCCTGTCTGTGAGTTGTTGTATCTGTAATAGAGACCCTGCATTACCAGGCTTTCTAATTCTTCCCAAATGCAGAAGCTCTCATTCAATGTTGCAGCTGTTGGGTAGGAAATCAGAAATAGCAGAAGGCGGATTAGTTGATAATGTACCAGTTCTTCCCCAGCAAATGCTGGCACCTGCGTTTTACACTCTCCTCTTTCCCTCAGCCCAGGAAAAGATCACTTGGTTTGTTTGGCAGGCAATTTATAGGCTTTAGTGATTGTGGAATTGCGAAAGGATTAGAATATGTTATAATAGCCCTTTCTTCCTGAGAGCAAAAGTTAAAACTGAGGCCCACTTTACAGCAAGAATCAGGGACCATGTAAGTAAAGATTAAGTGTGTGCAGCTTGATGAGACTCTACAGGGAATAGATAACTACACATGCTGGCACTCCATTTACAAGGAAATCCCTAAAGATAATCTGTAGAAGCATTCTGGCTTCCAAAAGCTCAAATCCCTTGACCACTGGCTCAAATCCAGTCAAGGCTGCTGATGATAAAGACTACTCTTTGCATTTCTATGAGAATTTTTTTCTAAGATCACAAACGATTCTAATTATTAAATTATGGAAGACCCAAAGTCAAGCAAGAAGTAATAGGATTTCCGTGTCAGTGGAAGAAACAGTAGATGCGATCATGTACAGCATGGCAGAATCAAGAACAGGCCCTCTTCTACACTTCACCTTCATGCTGTAAGTACATTATTAATTCTGGAAAGATGCAGATGAAAAATACTGAGTACACATAATGGACAAAGATCTAGAATGCCAGTTTCAAATCTACAGGTAGTTACAGAAGCAGACAGAGCAAGAGTGACAACATTCACTGACATGCCTGCCCTCGCAGGTTATAATGGGTATGCATTAAAGAGATAACAATTAAAAAAAAAAAAAAAAATCTTACAGCATCAAGTTTTCAGTTAAATCCACAAAATACAAAAACACCTACAAGCTAGAGTTGCTACAGAAGCAAGGTTTTTCCCTTTTGCTTTTTACAATCAGCAGCTGCAGTAATAATTTTCACTATTCTTTTTATTATATTCTTTCATCTGTGGCCCTTATTGCACAATAACCATTTTTATGCTCACCCATAATAAAGCTTTTGCAAATGCTATAATGCATGACTCACAGTACTAACAGTACCACACAGCAACACCTTCAGCATGAAAAACAGACTACACTTCTGATTGCTGTTTCAGAAGTCGTATCTAACAAAATAAATCTATTGGTACAATGCATGATTTAGGAGCAGAGGATTGTCAAAGTAGTATCCAAGGGGTCATAACACATATAAACCACTAACACATCACAGAACAAAAGAAAAAAACCCTGTGGCATAAACAATCATTAACATAGATGATACACCTAGAAGTAGGTACAGAGGCCTGCAGACATTAGCTCAATCTGATAGCTTTCACTGCCCCTCAGATTTTTTTAAAGCAAGTTTTTTATATTGTTTGCTGCCGCCAAGTGGCGATAATCAGTGCTGTGTCTTATAATTCATAGCAGTCATTAGGGCCAGCAAGTAAAAAACCCCAAAATGAAATACTTCTTGGTTTGTCTTCTTCAATTAGCATCAGGAGTTGTGAAATCAAATTTCTACATAGCTGATGCCCTCTTTCAATCTACACTTTTGCTTTATTTATATACACTTCCTCTTGCTATTCTTTGCTCTGTGTCTGCTGCCATCACCATCCTTCCTTCTACAGCAGGCCTAAAATCTTCCGATTCAAATTCGCCCCTTGCCTCTGTTCAGCTTACCTTGTTCCGCCCGGAACTTTTGGGAGAATGCCTCTCCCACCAAAGAGGGAAAGGAGGACCTATTTCCTGGAATCTCATTTCATCTCACTGGGAAACAGCTTCTAAATGGCAACAAAAATGAAAGGCAGAACACTCTTTGTAACCGTCCCGGTATTTCTTGGGTATTGAAGTAGCTGTAACAAATATTAATAGGGGAAAATGTTAGTCTGCATGACAGTGATAGGCTTTTCCATTGTCATTCCTTTCTTCCTGAACTTCATTCTCATTTTAATCTGCCTATCACATAGAAGAAATGCTAGCACTCTAGTATGACTATTGTTTTTTATTATTTTTATTTTTCAGCTGGACTATCTATTGCAGAAACGTACACAGTTCTCATTAGTAACCAAACACTTTACACTTCTAAGATTTTTATTCTCACACCGACAAAAAAGGAAACCCATTAACACTTTTTTTAATGTTATAAAATTAGCTATTACATATGGTAAAAGACAATACCTCACTACAGATATGGACTCACAGAAACACAAATTACCTGAATTAGCATAGAAAAGCTGTAAGCTGGTTTGAGCCTCCCAGATCTCTGGCTGCAGTCTAACTGGATCATCTTCAGCCTAGAACACCGTTGGAGGTGGCTCTCTGGCTGTACCTGTCACTTCTCAGGTTAAATCTACCAATCCAGTTCAGACGTGAATCTATGAACTCTGGTATCTGAATGCCATTTTCCTGGTTCAGATCTGTTCAAGACATGTAGAAACTCAGGTCAACTGTTACTGAATGCATTTTTGGTGCTCTGTGTGCCCAACACAATAATTCACAGGCATAACTTTTAATACAGTGCTGCAGTCAACACTGACATCTCCTTGTTAGTCTAAAGAGGGTGAAACAGTCCACAAGACATTCAGCACCGCAGAAACACAATTACAAAAAAGGAACATGAATTTGGATTAATCTTTTACCAATTATTAATAAATTGGTTTTACGAAAAAGAGTGCTCTGTACCTGCTCTCCCTCATAAACACGTTATCAGACAAACAGAATTTTTTATTTCCTTGTACAATTATTCTCATATTGATTGTGAACAATTAAATCAGCAGTTACCTTCTGATCCTTCTATCTACTCTTGGAGAATTATGAAGTATGTCATCATTTCTCTATTATGTCTGTTTTTGAAAAGGCTGCAGCCTGCTTAGTGTGTCTATCCATTTCAAAAATTACCAGTGATGGCTCCGCTCTAATAAGGGCTTTATTTCAAGTCACCCAGCAACATTCCTGCCAAAAAAGACAAACTGCATCACTTCAACAGATCCTTTCCTGAAAGAGATATTAGATCAAAGATGCACTCCCTATCTACTTCACTACTGGGACTAACAATCTTTGGCTTCAGCCTCACACTGCAGTGAACAGATCCTGGGTACGCGTACAAAAACCAGTTGAGCGACGACGAGAACTGAGCCCGCCGCCATTTTGTCCCACTCGACCAAAGCCCAGAACGTTCTGCGCGCCCCGGCGGGCCCAGCCCGAGGGCCACCCGATGGACCGCAGCGACCCTGCACCAACGGGGCTCGCTGCACTGCCACGGCGGCCGCTCCCCATCCAAGCCCCGCATACACCAAAACCCTAAAAATACGTAAAGTTTAAGGAGTATACGTAATACAAAAAGGACGGCTTTCGAGGCAGACAGGCCCCTAGCAGCTCAGGGCACTACGGGCCCCGTCCAGCTCAGGGCGGCGCTGACCGCAGCGGAGGGGCCGGGGAAGGGCGGGTTTCCCCTCAGGCCGCGGCCGGCGACCGCCCGCTGCCCTCCCGCCGCGCCGTTCGGCCAGGGCGGCTCTGAGGGGCGGAGCGGGAGCTGGCGGCGCCGCGGCCGGCCCGCCCAGAGGCGCTGCCCTGGCAGCGGGCCAGCCGGCAGGAGGAGGAGGAGGAGGAGGAGGAGGAGGAAGAGCCGGCGGCCCGCTCCGCCCGCGCCGTGCGCCGGGGAGGCGAGGCGAGCTCTGAGGCGGCGCCGTTCCCGCCCAGGCGCGCGCAGCACCGCCCCTCGGCGCCGCCCGCCCGGAGCGGCGCTGCAGGAGGAGGCCGCGGCGGGGCGGGCCCCGCGCCGCAGCCATGTCTGAGGAAGGAGCCGCCAAGCTGCGCCTGAAGCCCAGGAAGGCGCCGCCAGCCTGCAGCCGGGAGCCCAGCCCTGGCCGGGAGTCCCCCCGGCGGCGCCAGTGAGTCCGGGCCGGGTGGGGGAATGGCTCCCTCGGCGGGGCCGGAGCAGCGCCGCCTCAGCCGCCCCGAGCCTCCGCCCCGAGGCTTCCCCGCCGGGGCCCGGGCGGCCGCTGGAGGCCGGAGGGCCTCGCCCCAGGCGGGCCGGGGTCGGGGTCGGGCCGCAGCCGCTCCCGCCTGTGCCCGGCCCCTCAGACGAGGGACCGCCCTGCCCTCCCTCGGCGCCCGTGCCGTAAAAATGCCCCTGGGTCTTCAAACGCAGCTGCGGCCCGAAGCGTCGGTAGTCGCGCCCTGGCGCGTTGCTGATTGTGTTAAAGGCTACCTCGTAAAACACCGCCTGCAGCACCTTTACAAAAATGAGAAGGCAACTGCAAAACAAAGTGCACTGGGCCCTGCGCCTTCTGCATGCTCTTTGGCACAGGACGGGGCCCATGAGAAATGTTAATGTATGAAAATTAAGGTTTGTTTTCTTCAGAACAAGGCTCACAGAAGACCAGAAAAAATTCCTGTTTTTTCCAGCCCTCGGGTAAGGGAGGATTGAAGAAAGGTTGGGTGAAGAGGCAGTGAGTGGTTCAGTTCTTGTTTCAGCCTGTTAGGATGAGCAAGCGTGCCGTCAGCTGTGCCCCTTCCAAAAACAGGCTTCGAAAGGCCGACTGCTCTGCGTTTTGAGGGCTTGTAAGACTTCTCTCTAGTTTCTTCTCAGTGCAGCGTCATTCCTGGACAGTGACTCAAGAAAATGCATCAGTAAGGAGTGGGAACACTGGAAATAGTATTCTGACATTAACAATCTATCCTTCTCTTGAAATTGTCTTTATACAGCATTTCTAGTATAAAAACCTTTTAATGCTTACTTTGTAGTTAAACCTTCCTAATGACTTCCTTCCTAGGATGAATTCGATCCAGTTGTTCAGAAGGATAATCAGTAATTTCAAATGGCAGTATGGGAATGGCCAAGCATACGTGGGAACCAATGCAATTGCCATCCTCAGTGCAAACACTTCAATGATTTCTGTGCTCAGCAGGTGTCAAGTTGGGTATTTGAGAAGAAAAAACAGTGGCTACACTTAACTGTTCCACTTGGAAGTGAAGACAGTAATAAATACCTACATCTCATTTGTTACAAGTAGAAAGCATGGCTTTTAGACATTCTTTTAAAAAAATTGGATAATTTTTTGATAGCTCTACAAGTTACGTAAGTCCTGGTAGACTAAAAATTAGTTTACGGGCTAAATAGGGTCTCTGTGTTCTAGAAAAATCTTGCTGTAAGCTAGATGGAGGTTCGCCTGGTAAACAAATAGTATAAGCAGCTAAATCTTTTTTCCTCCACAGGCTGTCTTGCCTCTCTTTTAAACTCAAAAATCTGCATTTGCATACTTGCACCTACTGACAAATGCTTTTTACCTGCCTGTTTGTGGGTTGACACAGCAAAGTTGTCAAATATTATTCTTGATTTAGCACGTATAGTGCTACTCGATCGAGAGAAAATAGGTAAGAATGGAGTTTTATGTTGTACAAATGAAAAAGTTATACATATTTTAAATCATAAAATCCCTACCTTGTGCTTAGCTGTTAACAAAAGGAAAGGGGTCACCACAGTTAGCCATTGAACTGGGCTGAAAGAGGCTGATGCACTGTCAGCTGCTGGAAGTGTTTAATTTTAAAACTTTTGCTTTGCTAAATCACAGTTAAGGATAGCTACATTTTTTGAAACATCAGTGTTACAGGAGGAGTAAATCAAGTTAATTAAGAGGCAAACAATAGCAATGCAGAGTATTTTCTTCCCTCGCTCCCACCCTCAAACTATTGGACTGTCTCTCTCTTTACAGGACATTGGCTGACAGATGTTCCTGGTTTGAAAAAGAAGACTTAAATGAGTGTGAAAAAACATGGATTTTGTTACTGAAAGACATCAGTCAAGATTTACAATGCACAAGTGGGCAAACAGTGCCCAGTTTTCCAGAGTTCTTTGGAAAGGTAGCGTGCTGTATCCTCGTTGTTTGCGCTTTGTGTGCTGCTTACAATAGCGATGGTCTGAATGATGTTAGCAGGGGAAATAATCTGAAATAGCTTTTAAACAGATGTTGGTTTTCAGCTCTTTAGCCGCTACATGCAGTGGTGTGACTTAGCATTGTGTTGCAGGTAGCATAAGGACAACTTACGAGGGGCTTTTTTTTCAGTATGGTAAATTCTTTGGAACGTTTTGCTGAAAAGGGGTAACCTGTGTGAGTGACTGCTCATAAGCACTAGCATCTCCCTAACGGGATGGAGCTGGAAAAGGCAAACTAACGAGGTTAATTACACAGAAACAACCATTACAATGCTCCCATAGTGTTAGGCAGTGTCATAACACAAACACCACAGGCCTCCTAAAGTAGATTTTTTTTCCCCTGAACAGCAGTAGGTTGTTTTTATCATCCTTAGTCTCCACGGGTCATATTAAAAGAGTACCCTATTGTATCAATTTAGAAATGTTAAGGGAATACACATATTGCATAAACTCCAGGAAGTTCTTGATTGCTTTACAAGCGCTGGAGATGGATGTAAATAAAATGTTCTTTTTCTCAATGTAGTTTAGCCTTCTCAGTATTTGTAATATGTTCAGCCTTGGTTTTATGTATTGATTGAACTGCATTTGTTTGAAGACATTGTGTATGTGTGTGTGTGTCATAGAGTTCTGAGGAAGAGAGTCTACAAAAACAAGAAGTCTTTACAATTGGAATGAAAGACTTTCAGTGGGTATCATTCCCATCTTTTTGCAAAGAAAAATGTCTAAAACCAAAGGATCTTAGCTCCCATCAGCTAACACAGAGCCAGATCGACCATTTACATAAAGGATGGGGCCAAGCAGATAAACTGAAAAGTTTACCTTCTACAGCTGAGAAAACATGCTGCGTAACTATTAAAGATCACGCCAAAAATATGGTTGGGGAAGACACAAAAGGTATTTCAGAACTGGATGCAAGTCCTAAATCAGGTAAACCCACTCAACACAGAGGGTCTACACACCACTTGGCATCGTCGCAAAGCTCTGCAAAAGCTTTTAGCTTTCAACAGCACTGCAGAGGGACTGTACAGAACAGCAGGGAAAACAGAAAAGAAAATGATAGGGAAGAGCTTCAAATACAAACACATCAAGGGAATATTTCATTTGGGGAGGCCAGATATGTGCCTGCAGAAAAGAAGCCACCTCTTGCGAGTGTACCTGGAACTGAAAGCTGCAAGAAGACCGAAAATCAGAGTGAAGGATCTTCAACTCTTGACAGTTGTCCGATGTGTCTGATTCATTTTGGTGGAACGTAAGTTTGGGGTTTTTTTTTTAAGTAACTTCACAGTATACAAAACTCAAAATGGTTCGGGATGCATTCTCTGTATACAAAATAATGAAAATAGACAAAACTTCTACTGTAAAGTACTTTTTAAATGTCAGAATTACCTACTTGTAATTCAGTTTAGAAGTTCATAATTACTAGATTATACTGGTTGAAAAAGAAAGCCCAGTTTGAGCTCTCTGGTAAACCTTGCTAGTGTACGTGGAATTAGCATTTTTAAACACTTGAGTCTGAAAAGACTTTTTTGTGGCATTTGTATCGTAACCCAAAAACCATTCCAGTGCAGCATTCTTGATAGTTCAAAGCTAACTTTAGAGCTAGATGGATTAATCTCGTACCTGTCACTTTCTCTTCAAGATCTAGACTTTACTGTTGCAGCTATATTGGTACCTGTTCAGTAAGTACCTGGGTGCCTTTGGCTGAGCAACTGTGCGCTTCATTTTAGATTTAGCTTTCAAAGTATGGGCAAGATGGAAGGGAGCTTATTTTCCTTAGGCAAGCCCTGATCAGTGCAACTAAATGAGACTTCAGTCCTCTGTTGCTGTCAGGCTACCTTTATAAAAAAAAAAAAATTAAACCCTCCCAGCAATTGAATATCTACTCTACAGTAAGAATAATGTTGTCTCTTGAACTTAACACCACTTAATAGTATTTAGGCTGTCATAGTTGCTGGAAACATGGTTTTGAACAGGTCCTCAAACACTGTGAGATTTACTGGCTGCAACTTTGTTTTGTTTCATTTGGAGGCTGAACAAGGAGACAAAAGGATGGCTTCATTAATATTTACAAAATTGTTGTCATTATATCAAAATATTTAGACAGAAAAGCTAAACATACTTCAGGTCTTCAGTTCTGTGCTGCTGGTAACTCTGTGCTGATTAGGATTAGTTTCAATTGTTACAGAAGCCACTTTACAAAAAATTATTGTAATGAGGGCAGCGGGGAGGGTCACCTCACAGTCACAGAAATGGCCCTCCAAAAAAGGAAACTAAAAGCAGACATAGAAAGCATCCTTCCTCTATCAGAAATCTCTTGTATCCTCGAGTTGGAGCTGGATGTGGAATAAGGTAATGATTTTTCTATCCTGTACGAATAGCCTCGTGTTCCCAAGGATAGCATTACTTGTCCTGACCATATGGAGTGTGAGCGTCGTTTTCTAGTAAATGACATTATCAAACTATCTAGCAGTAGGTAACGGCAACTACAAGTGTTTGTGGCAGATCGGGGGAATGACTTACCCATTAAGCTACTAGAACACTTCTGCGATTGCTTAGGAAATGAGAGAGTGAAGGTGAAGAATAGTGTAAATAAAAGGATTTGACTTTGTTTCTCACTGCAGAAATTCTCTGTCTTTGCAGACTGTCACAACTGGATATTGATGGCCATCTTGCGAGGTGTCTGTCTGAAAGTGCAGACGATGTCATGTGGTAAATCCAGAAGAACAAACAGCAAAGGAACAAGGCCAAGGATGAACCTTTCTCAAAGGAAAAGGAAAAATGTGTCAAGGAAGCACGTCCTTGTCTCAAACTTGCGTAAGGATCACAAACCAACAACTCAATAGAAGGTCAAGTGCCACCTGCCTGTTTGGGGCCTTTTTATTTTAAATCCTCTCAAATGCATGTACAGTAGTTCTGGTTCTGAAAATGGTGCTATAGGATGTCCCAGAGACCCCCAGGGAAATCAGTCTTGGCACTCCTGCAATCTGGGTACTTCTGAAAAAACATACCATTGTAAATCCCTGAAGAACCTGTTTTGTCTGATGCACCATTGTTGTTCTGAATCTCTAAGTGTAGAAGAAAGCAGCTGAACAAAAGATAACTATTATTTAATCTAATCCAAAAGTTTACTGACCTCTTTTTCTTGTCAACAGGTAATCTGTGAAAATAAGATTAAAAAGTCACTCAAGCTTAGCATTTTCCACTACTTTAATATCTAAGTAAGAACTTACACGATTGTACAGTTGATTCTGTGAGTATATCTATGTTAAAAGAAAACACAACCCAGACCAAATAAAGGGGCTGTTTGGTTTTTTATCTTTCTGAAGGAACACAGCTGAATTCATAACCTGACTTTGTAGGTTTCTAAGTCAGTATCCGCTGGATCAACATGACTAGTCTCAAGGAACTAGGCTCCAGAAAGAACATTTCTCCTTCCAGTTTCACAGGATTTAATGCAGTCAGTCAGCCAGAACAGCTGCTTTTTCTCTCAGCTCCAACCCTCCCCCTTAGAAACCATCACTGTTTGAGAGTGAAGAACACCTGAGTTTGTTTTGGCTAGAAGATATTCAGAAGACTCATCTACTATTTTGGTAACTTCTTAATAGCAGCAGGTAAACACTTTGTAAGCTTGAGGAAAGCAACCTTTTCCATGAATGACAATAAATGACATTTAGTGATAGCTTAGCAACAACAAATGGAAGGGATGAAGTAACCCAGAGCAGGTTGTTCATTCCCCCCAAGTGCAGTTAATTGTGTACTGCTCAGGGTACCCTGTTCATGCAGCGCACCGTGGCTCCAGCCACGGCCTTCCAGCGCGAGGGAGTTTCCTGTCAAAGGGCTGTACGCGAGGGTAGTACAGTTGTGCCTGTTTCGGCTGTTTTGATCACAACTGCCTTCACATACTGTGAAGAGCGCGACTCAGATTAACAAACTTCAGTATCTGAATGGTTTTCTATCTCAGCAAACCCCTGCCCTGGACCTCAAAAACATACAGTTCAGGTGCGATCCAAAGATACAGAATAAACATAGAATACAGTATCAAAATACAGGAAGAATCCTATAGATTTAATTTACAATGGGGTCTCTTTAAAAAGCATAAGCTGGACATAGCTCAGTTTACTGATAAATAATAACAGTCTATTAACTTTTTCATTAAAGTCTTTAATAGATGTGCAAGAATATAAATGATCTTAGCTGTTATGGATTAGTATACCATCTTCTGCACAATTAAAACTGGTCAGCAAAGATCCCAACTAATTAATTATACAAAACTACAAGAACATATTTACTGTTTTACAATCATTAAATTAGCTAGAATTTTTATTTACTATTTCAAATAAGACAACTATATATCATTACCAGATCCATTTGTAATATATTAGGATTTTTTTTTTTCCAAACCACACATTTAATTACATCCTTCATTTTCTTTTATTTATAAAACAAGTACTTTATATAAAAAATTTCCCCTTCATCAGGAACAGAACATTATTCAAACACTTGCACATGAGCAACCAAACTTGTATCCAGCAAACTATTTGGCAACACAGCAACATTGTAAATGCCTGTAAAGTTTTAAATAAAATTGAGTAGTCTTTACAATGTTTGTTTAGCAAATGTGTCTTTCTGTTCTTCCTTCCCTCCCTCCCAAAATGTTCCGAAACCTAGAAAAAAGGTTAAAAAAAACCAACCCCAACCCACACTTCTAATATTTCCATTTAAAGTCCTATGCCCTGGCATGTCAAAGGACAGCTTAATCTGTCATATTTCCATTCATGAGCTGCCTGCAGTCACTCTGATAACTATTGATTAGTTTTATTACCAGGGGAGTTGAAAACACTGAAAGCAACATTATTCAGGGTAAATAAAGTAATTGCCAGGGAGAAGGGAAAAAAAGGAGTAATTAAAAAATGTCAGATTATGTTTAAAAGGTAAATGTTTCCTTTAGTAGATAATAAAGTATCTAAAGTCCAGGCATTTGAGGCAAGTACTTCTTACTGGTTAAATTATTTAATGCTGATTAAAACACATTTTGCTTAATATGAAAAGCTACAGTCCAACGGAGAGAAACCCACAACTTAAATCTGAATGGGATTAATATAACTAAATAACCACAGGTCTGCATAATTGTGGCTAATGAGGGGATACAAAATGTAGATTGTTAATCAATGATTAATTCAAAAATTTTAAACAATGTTTTGGCAGTCTCGTCCTAGCACCTCATGACTTGGATGTGAATCCGAAAGATGTCATGTTCAGCACCTAATGCAATGCTGTACCCTGAGAAAACCATATGTTAAATGTAAAGAAAGTGAGAGCGTTGCAATTTATCCTGCATTTTACACCAAATTAGGTGAGATGTCATGGCACAGGGTTTCTCATTTTTTCCTTCCCACATAGTTTTTTTTTCCTATCTCTACAGCCCACACAATATAGTGAAACCAAAACCTAGCAAAAAGAAATACTGCCTCTGCTGTTGTTACTCCGAGAGGCGGGTAAATCTTCACAAGCATCTGAAGGTTCAGATAGCAATGCACACTTACTAATTCTCAAATGCAGCAACATGAGCTTTTCTAAGCTGATAAATCGTTAACTTTTTTGATGTAATATATCCTTTCCCTGCCCCCCCCCCCTTTCCACGAGAAGGGATTTGATAGTTATCTTTTGCTTTATCCAATTTCTTAGGTATTCATTTTTCTTCCATAAAAAAAATTTACTACTTTGATGCAAATCATTTTACCAAAACATCCCATTCTCTTATGCAGAATGATTAGTTGTTAATATACATTGAGTAATTGTAAGCAGACAGTTTATCATAAGTAGGAGGTGTGCTTTATCAGGAAAATGTATTTTATATTATGGTAATTCTAGATTTACTATTTAAACTTTAAGGCTACGCTTTATTACGCTTTTGCTCTATTTCTGAATATTTGTATTGTTGATAAAAATACTTTTCAAAAATCTAATATACAACACAACATCATTGTAGGTGTAGGCACTGCTTAAGTAATTTCAGAAATCCTTTGTGTGCAAATTTAGTTTTCTTCAATCTATACATTTTGGTAAATTTGGAGCTTAAAACAACAGATTTTGAAACTAATACTGTAAAATCTAATTTGGAATTAATATTGCTGAGTCACTCTATTTCAAATTCTATAAAGATGCGAATGAACATTAGGCTGCAGCTGTGACCTGTATGTTTCCCATGTAAATGGTTACTTAGTATTAACAAGCAGAACTTACCAGGTTTAAGAATGTTCCAAATATGTAATAATTCTTCAATGCAGTTTATCCATTTAGGCACTTAAATCTTGTACCCAAATTTATGTTTTGATTGCTAATAAAACACAACTCCTTTTAAATACATCTGAGACGTTTAGACAGGTACCACTTGTGAAAAAAGGCATCAAAAATAAGCTTCAACACCACCGTAATATATTTTATTCTTCAGGATGTTACACTGTAATATTCTTCAATTGGTAGCTCATTGCATCAAATGTTTGTAGAAAGTGTGTAGATCTCAAAGTCGTTCAGAATCTCCTTTTCCAGGGATGCAATGAACGTTTCAGTCCTTCATGAAACAGGCACAAAATGCAAATTCCTTCATTAATGAAGCCAGTTGTGTCAGTGCCCAGAACTTAAGAATCACTAAGTGGCAGAAGACACCCACCAAAATCATTATTCTCTTCTTTGATTTTCAGCAGCAATTTTTTTTTTAATCATTGGTCTCCATCCAAAATCTTAACAGTTCCCCAGCCTCGCATGCATATACTGTAGTTAAGGATAAATTTAAAGGTCATTCACATTGTCCACAACGAAGATGTCATTCCTTCATACCGTTTCTTCTGTTGACAGCAACAATGGATTAATATATTCAAATCCTTCAAATTCTGACTGATCTATTCGCTTTATTATATCCCTGAAAAACAAATAAAAAGCATTTTTAGTTTTATCAATGGCAAATACTATTTTTGTCGCTGTACTTTTTCTTCAAATAGTAACAAAATACCTTACAGAAATGTATGCATACGAAGTTGTGCAGAAGCAACAAAAAATGGGGAGAAAAGTAAGTCTCTGAACACACAAATACTTAACACTGAAGCGATATGACTGGAAATTTTGAAACATCTGATAAAAAGTTTCTTCTGCCCTTCCAGTCAGGCAACGTGCATACTTAGAGGGCCCAAAAAGAAGCATATAATAAATGACTGTTGTTTTATAATACCAATTTACAAAGAAGATAAGACATTTTGCTGCCAGCAAGGGCTGCTAATGTTATATGTAAGATAAATACTATGAAAGAGTCAAGCACAAAGCTAATACTTTTTAAAAAATACATATTGTATGCACAGGAAATCCAAGGAAACACTTATAAATGGATGTATATAAGAGAGACAGAATTTCTTCTAAGATGTGTTGCTCAAAACTTCCCACTATAGGTGCGCATACACTCGTAGCGGTGATTCTGTCGCCAAGCAGAACCTGTAAAGCACAACTATGCCTTGCAATTCTGTGGTGTCACACAGAAACCATGACTGAAGCACTTCACACTTGGGTTTCCACTCAGCTATGCACTTCATATACGCTGGACTCTTGAGAAGGAGAGAATAGGTTGTGAACTATGGATATATAGGTAACACTTCTACAAAATTCAAGCTTGAGCACCTAGGCACACCAATATCCACAGCGAAATCTCCAAATACATGATTACATGAGGGCGAACAGCCGCTACCCCAGAGTGCAGCAAGAGAAAGACCCTGCAAGCGTGAATTTCGTGCCACTGGAGCAGGCTCAACAGATTGCTAGTTACAGCGTTCAGTTTCACAATCACAAATTTAATCAATGTAACATTTATTTGTACAAATAAAAACTCCCTGACCGACCAGCTAATCCTGAGGGCTGACCTCGGATTAGCAGGCACTTTATGAAAGAGGCTTTGAAATGGTATTGTCTTTCAGAGCAGTTTAGCTTTCTTGTATAGCAACAAAGAGGGAAAACTGATAGAGGCGCATAGGCTGGAATGTGACAGTCTCGTGCCTTTAATTATGAAAGCCTTTGGGTAGCATGCAGCAGCCTCTGCTTGCCAACATGGCATCCAACTATATGCAGTACTTCAGACAGTATCTAAGAAGGCAGAAATCATAAATCCATTATTAAAATCCCAGTTCCAAAAGCAACACTTTAGAATCAGCTTTATTAGTCATCTGATCAGACCCAAATACTCCCTCTAGAACACCATCCATCAGTAGCTTTACAGACTTCAGTTAGAAATTGTAAAGAATGCAAAGCACTGGAAATTCGTGAAACACTTTTTCTTCAAACATGAAACCAACGAACAGGACAACAGGCTGAAAGCATTTGGAAAAGAACGCATCACAGTTTTCAGCAGAGGACACCTAGGCAGATAAGGAAAACCAAACAGAGATAAATGAAATATACTGGCAAAATATAAGTGTATAACATGCAAGCAAATCTTTGCTGCTCTCACAGTAAAGCTCACCGAAAAATCCTAGCGGCACAGATTTCAGGATTCTGAGTCTTAGAACTCAAAATCTCCCTCGATTCATTTTACTTCTGTATCAAAGTGCTAAATAAGCAGCAGAAAGTTTCTTTGTATTTTTGACAGAATAGCACAAAAATTTCAAAACAAGACACACATTACTATGCTCTTTAACGAGAAACAATATTGTAAAGTTCTTAAAAAGGTGTATTCTAGGTGCCATCTGGCATTAGCGTCACACACTCAAGCCTTGAAAGAAAAATGCACCTTGGGAAAAAAAAAGCTCCCGCCCCCAACAGTTGCATCCCTGAGCAACGAGACGCTGCAATGCTCACACCGATGGGGTTCGCCCCCCCGCTCTGGTAACGCGTTCATCGTCAGACACATGCTAAAGGCTGCACACACAAATGAAGTCGGCCAGACTTTCTTCTCCGACATTTTCCCCCAGTGCATAGAGCTTCCTCTTCTTTTTCAAAAGCAAGTTAAACTTCCAATTTTAAATTTTTACGCTTCGGTAAACCCTCAGAACTGTGTACAATTATCCTCCTAAAGAGTTTGGGCAAGCTAAGTCTCCCATCTAACTCCCACACCTATAGCCTGTCTTCTTACATGCCACCTTGTATCTGAAGGAACTTTCTTCCTTTGTGTACAGCAATCACTCCTCAGCCTTCAAATTCCTTTATTAAAGCACGCTTTTTCATCATGCAAAATTTCCCCATAGCACATTTAAACAGCTTCCTGTAAGATTTTCCTGCTATCTCGAGCTTACCCCGAGACCCAAGGAGTTGTGCATCCGTTGTTTCTCCCGAGTACAGAAATGCAAGCTGCCTGGGTCAGGAATCAAACTTCCATCTCTTCTTTCAGTGCCAAGCACAAGCTCAACAGCAAATCAATGCTGCATTCTCAACTTTTATTAGAATTAGGCAGTCTCCTAATATATAACTATGGTAAGTTATGCAAGGTATGTAGGATACAAAGAATTTCAAATTTACTTTAACTTGACTATGTTCTAATGCTAAGTACATAGTCTCTTCTTAGTAATTTTCAAGTAATTTATAAATTCATTTCTTAATATGCAGTTGTATTTGAGGAAAAAGAAAAACATACTCATCATCTGGGGTTAGCTGCACAGGTTCGCTGGTGAACTGTGTATCAAAGTTATCCAAACCATAATCATCTGTGATCTGAGGCTGAAATGGAGGGGTTGCTTGCTTCTTTTCCAGCTAAGAAAAAAAAAAAATACAATGGGGGAGGGGAAAAATTAAAATATTGAATATTTACAAGATCCCCATAGAACATCAACATACATTGGCTCTAGAGTACATGCACAGAAAAGTCACTATATTGAGTTTAATATTGGTGGAAGACAAACACATTACATACAATCTGACACTAAGTTTTAGACTAGTAGCTTTTGACATTAAATGGTATATGCTCATCCCGCTTGTCCTATTGCTGTATTTTAAACACAAAACCTTGAATGATTAATCAGAAATTAATAAAATTTTAAGACTATAGAAAAAGCTGTTTCCCAAGTCTCTTGCCTATATTTTAAGAAAAAACATTGTTGCTATATACATCTGGCTCAACAGTTTTTAAACTGAGAACATACTCCAGAAGCTTCCCATTCAAGCCAGGATGCTTTCCCAGAATATAATTCATTTTTCCCTTTTATAAGCTCCTCTAAAGTTGCCTCTTGTAAAGGCAGCCTCTTAGATTACGTCAAATCAACAGAACCAGACTTGTTTGTTAATGTTAATACCAGCACAGAACAAAAGTAAGCAATATTTATGTCCTGATCAATCACTAGCCACATGGGTAAGCAATCACTAAAAGCAAGTAGTGCTAATCAACAAAATAGCTAAAGCAGCCCAGAATTTTATTCTGCAATTAAAATCTAACCAGGAATACATTCACATACAATATTTCCCGCTACAGGAACTAGAAATCCATATTTATCTTCCTCACCAGGGACAGTCAGTAAAACATAAGATTTTTTTTTTTTTTAAACTCAAACAATGCTGTTGCAGTCCTTAAGAGCCTTTTCTCACTTGCTGCACCAGCAGCACGTTCAACACTATCTATAGCTTTCTGATTAAGGCAAATCCCTACTACCCTCCGCAGTCATTCGATCGCTTTGATCACAGGTCTGAGAGATACAGGAGCTGGTGACAGATTAAGCGTTATTATTTGTTTAAATCCCTACCCATGGCAGTTCCAAAGAAGGTGCAAGAACAACTCCACCTTTTTAAGCTTCTTTTCAAGTAGTCATAGTTCCAGCCCAGTGGAAATCACAGACAGGAGTTTTAACTTTTGGAAGTTGGTGGAAGCCTGAGCAACGGATCCAGCTGATATACTGGAAACCAGTATATCAAAACCAGTCAATAATCATGTTTTGCCATTTTGCATGGCCAGCTAAGTTCTTGCCAGATAAATCACTTTTTACCACAAATGACAAGTAATACCACTATGTTTTCTATATGTTACATCTATCATATTACCGAGTCTCCCAGTTGAAATATTATAGAATATGAAGTATCTTAAATTACAATAAACCAATGGAGCTCTTGTAGAATTGATTAAGGATTATTCAAATGGATTCATACTTATCACATTTTTCCTGAAGTTACTAATTATACACTACTCACTTTTGTGAACAATCCTCTTTGTCATGACTTGCAATTTCACACTGCACCCTAATATAAATACCGTCTAACAAACCAAAGAAAGCTCTCTTCTGCTTCACAAAGCGAAAGAGGGAAGAAAAAAAAATCTGCAGTGCAACATACTACTTCAGTTGGTGCTTAAACTCGCGGGCTACTGACCAGCATTAGCGGCCTCTCTCCTGTCCAGTGTCTGGGGAACACCGAAACCCGTTCTTTTACGTGCTAAGCAGAGCACGCAACAGCCAAGTGACAGCCGCTGCTCAACCCCTTCGTACGAGCAAACAAGCTGCTTCAAAGCATTATATTCTGGAAAATCAGTCATAGGTAAACAATACTGCCTAACACCAAAGACAGGAACTTAAATAATAAAAACAGTGTGAACTGAACTGCATTGATAACACACAACCAAACAGCTAATTTTTCAAACACTTTTTAGTCCAATTAGAAATCCACGGCATTTCAAAGGCATTACGTTGCTTAACACAAATGATTTTAGTTAAGTTTGTTCTACAAACATCTGTGTGTTTTATGGAAAGATGGTTGACCAAATAGTAATGTCCATAGTTGTCAATATGCTGAGGTAATGCCTTATACTAAAAATCTGTAATTCAGGGTGGAATATGACAAAGGTAACAACCAATGCATTAACGCTAGAGAAGAATTATGTATGAAAAAGCATAGTGTTTTACAAAGCGTAAACTGTACCTTTAGGCATTTCTAATGCCTCACTAGTTAGAAACCGTAAGAAAACCAAAATGTCTCTGTGCTACAATAAGCAATGACAGAAAAATAGTAGAATTAAAAACAATTAATAGTATCTTTCATTCTAACGAATCATCATATTCACTAAGCATTTAAGAAGAAAATGTCATACACTGAAATTGAAAATTTGCGCACAAATTGACATTAAAAATTCATAGAATCATAGAATATCTCAAATTGGAAGGGAGCCATAAGGATCACTGTGTCCAAAATCACAAGCAACCAATTAAGTTCTCCTGAATACTCGAGATTTACTCGATACTGCATGGCCATTTGGCCTCAGAAAACCTATTTATTTAAAGAAGCTACTTCAATGACTTTGGACACTCACCTGGATTGGACTGAAATTAGTACTTTAGAAATAAGCAACCCTGAGTTCTGTCCTTGGCTTTCCCAAATCCCACACAATACTGACCGCAATACTGCCAGAGTGCTCACATCCAACATCCTACACCTCCTCCGCCTCCTCTCCCACGAGCACATGTCCTTCTCTGTGCTTTTTTTTTTTGTTGCTGTTTTTTTGGCTACTCAAGAAACATAGGTTGTTGACCACCAACTAAGACAAGTGTCCTGATTAGACAGATGCTTTTAAGAGACAGAACAGATAAAAGCTGAATTCCCCCGTCTTCCCCCACTAGGGAACCAAATTGGTCTCACCTACCAAGATGTTTCATGTGTCACATGAAACAATGTAGTGTCTGTGAGACCTCCCTGCCTTCAAAATAAGCAAAACCTGATGAAATGGCTCAAAACTTATTAGGGTCATAACTGGCCAATGCACACTACAGTGTGGAAGTCCCTCTTCCTTCACAATTATATTAACAATACCATTGCTGTAACATAAGCATTTGAAGGGAGTTCCAGTAAACCTTTCAAACGGAGGCTCCATTTGATTTAACGGAACCGAGGCTAGTTTTAACCTATACACAGCCACAGAAGCATCATCAATTTCCCTTTCACAACCTATAATCTTTCTTCCATAGCTCAATAAGGAATACTCAGAAGGTATCACCGGAAGTTTAGTTCCCAAGCCATATATAATGTCATATATTCCAAAGAGTAAGACACATGCATCGATACAGTAAAAGGCAGGAAGATAAAGCAGACATTTTCAACTTGCCATTCAAAAAGTTTAATTAAAAGAATTTTAAATGGCAAAATCCTACAAACCAACTGGCTTATATATTTACTTTCATACCAGTGAACTCTCAGGCGTAAACACCAAGTCTTAGGAATTTGGAGGATCAGGCACAATTGCAACACACTGACCTTGGGAGTACTGCGAGAAACATTAAGATTACCCAGAAAATTCACCTTTGTCTCCAAAATGTCAATGCTTATTATTTATTTTTTTAAATATTTGATTGAATCTCCTAATTTTTCTATTCAAAAATTCTGCCATTGACTCTCATGCTCCAAAATTATTTTAGGACCCAACTGTGGCACTTCTTGTTAGCCACACATCAGACTGAGAAAACGTAGTTTCATTAGAAACCCAACCTCGAAAGGATAACCAGCATGCTAGTTACAGAGCAAGGCATGGCAAATGATTAAACTGGCATTCAACATACCACCTCAATGACGATGCTGGCATGTATTGCCTCATAAAACATGCCTTTTTTATCAATTGTAGTTCTACTTTTTTATAATTATTTATAGGTGCTACTAAATTTTGTATATTTTGTAAAAAGAATGCAATTCTTGCAGCAACACTTCAAGAGCAGTTATTGAATGTTAAAGAAAGTGAAAATTTTAATTTGGCCCCAGATTGCCAATTCAGCAATTGTTATAATCATAGTTGTTATACATAATAGATAACCATATATTTTCACAATTCTTCTATTTATGACCATCTAAAATGCCAATTCTGCAAACCGTTTGCTTAATTAGTATGCTGCATTCATACAAAGTTCCTTTAATTTAAGGAAGCTCTGACTACGTACGCTAATCTTGAACCCATAAAGGGATTCAAGTCATTACTTTGCCTGTGGAAGAAAATGATAGAAAAGCCTGAGATAAGAATGCAAAAAAAATTGTGTGAATCCTGTTTTTCAGTGTTGGCACATCTCTCTCTCAACATCCTTTCTGAATAATGCTTATAACACACCTGTCAGCACTGCTATTTTGAGTGGAGCTTTCAAGCGACATGCTTTGCTTCCATAGTTGTTTGAAATGGTCTAACAAAATACTAGGGATTTCTTATGTATGATACAGTTAGTTTTTCCCATTTAATGTCAGTGAATTAAACATTAATTAGAAGAACAAAGGAAAACTTAAGGTAAATAAATCCAGGCTTCCAATACTAAGAGAGTGTGCTTGTCACTATTGTATGGCTTTTTTGCTCAATGTGTCACCTAAACAGAAATTACAGGACCTTAAAGAGGATCAGCATCCCACTGTTACAGGCTTTGTCCAGAAAAATCTCACAGAGCTATCAGAAGGGAGGTACGAAACTTCGCGCATGGGTCCCCTTGCAGTAGAGGGGGGGGAATGCTCAGGCAGAGCTGAAGGTGAGACAGCAGACGGAAGGAAGGACAGCTGTAAACTCTGGGTGACAGAATCACTCGGAGGCACCTGCGAATGCCTGGCGTAACTTACGACGGGTGATGTTCCTGTTCTTGCTGGAGGGAAGCCTTTGGCCAGAGCATAAAGGGACAAAGACGCCATAGCAACAGTTTATTTTTCTCCCCTCAAAAATCGGTGTGGCTTAAAGATATGAACACATACCCTCAACCAGAATACTTGTGTAACAGAGTTTACACTGTAATATTAAAGATGCTCAAACTTCCAGATAGGCCACAGACTATTTCACAAATATTGTCTAGAAACTTGCCTCTGCAAAATCAAGAGCTTAGCCTTCCCCAATTATAGCAAGTCAGACTATGTAACTACTAAGCTTAATAACTTTAAGATACTTCTTAAGTTCCTTGACAATTCAATATAAAACCTTAAATTTAACCTAGTGGAAAACTGTGGTTTTATGTATGGGCAGGAACAATGTTTTCAGGGAGAGTGAGAATAACATTTCAAATTATGTTTTGTAACTCATTCACCACTGAAAATTTTCCTTTTGGTAATGATACCAATAGGCATGCAATTGATTGAAGAATAAATTGCTAATTATTTCAGAATGAAGTTCTGGTTAAATGAATTCTTCCTGCCTTCTCTGAATTGTGGAGGTTTTTTTTTTTATCATAGGAAGTATAATCCACTTACATTCCCTGTGTTATATTAAGGAATTTATCACCACAGAAGTTTTTACTTAAAAACTGTGGTTAAAATAAAAAATGTGACAAAATTTTCTGACCATTACTTTTGAGCTATACATCTATACAATCTATATCAATATTCATACTACAGGGCATAAAATTGACCACTATGTGAATCAGAAGGAAGTTAGTTATCTGTATGAGAGACATGGTAGGCTAGGAGCGTTTGGAACCATTTTTACCTTCCTCTGAAGCTGCTGGTATTGGCTTTGCCAGAGACAGGCTATCAGACTCGATCATTATTCTGATCTGTTAGGGCCTACGTGGTACGTACAGTTTGGGTTAGCCTTGCTGGCCACTGGAGGTCACCGTTCCTCTAGAGAAATATCAGATAGAAAACCAACATTCACTAGGTCTCTTCCAAGGGAGTTTTGACACTAATGGAAAACTGAAAATCACAATCAGTTTTCATGCAACACATCCTCAGTGATAACAATAGTAAATGACAAAGCAACAAGCCTGTTTTAATATGTGGTTTTGTACGAAGACTGAACTTCCTTACAAAGTTTTGTTTTCGATAGTTTTAATGTAAAAATTAAAGTACGTTAATCAGGCTATTAGCCAGCCACTGGCTTTTGCTGGGAAAGCAGCACATAGTCTTCTCTTTGCTTCACAATTTTAGTACCAGTTGTAATTCTTAATTTTGGAACATTGTTTGCTATCTGCTCATGCAAAAGCAAACCCCAACTTTCTGTTAATGTTCATTACTGTGAAGCTGCCAGTAAGGCGAGATCCATTTTAAAGAAACGGTAGCTCTGCAGTTTGCACTGTGTCTGCATTCTCTTCCACTGACTAAAGCTAACCTGTCTCATCAGCCACGTCGAACATAACTCTTTCTTCTAAGATTTAAACAATTCACCACACTGCTTAGGTTTCCATTCATTTCCTACACTAGTATTTCCAGCAATCTGCCAGCAATTTCCAGACTTTTTCTACTTTTGAGCCAAATGCATACTAAGGCACCCTAGCAATAAAAAAAAAAAATCTCCTATAGATACACATCCTCACCCCCTCTTTTTTTTTTTTTAATAAATTAGTGAATTTCCAACACAGACACAGGTTAAAACTTCTCATTGGACATCTGTCTCGCCAAGTCACAATATTTACTTTGGTTTATGGAAAGTACTAAATTTTCTGCAGTGAGAAATTTCATATTTTCATGTTGGCATATTGAGCCTTCTTTGGTCCCAGTTCCGAGTACAGGAAATTCAATAACAAATTCAGAGATCATGAGGGTCATCAGGTATCACCGATAATGAACAGGTTACACAGCCAGATCATTCGGTAATCTCTCTTCTGAGGTGAGAAAGGAAAGGTACACTTTCAATTCAGACCCACATACTCTTTCAGTAACGCTTTTGTTACGCTTTCTGCTTTTATAGTATATATCTATTTTGCTACAAACCAAGAGTGATTAATCTGTCCCAGCATATGTGCTTTATTGTTCAGGGTGCCTAGGAAGAAAGACAACTCTGTAAGGAATCTAACCCTTTAATCTGTAGGGAGGTAACAGGGATTTTCCTGGATACACTTCAGAAAAGGCTGAACTCTCGTACTCCCTTATTTAGGCTGGTTTTTCCTACAGATCCAAATCATAGTCCTGCTTCCTTTCAAGAAATGGTATCTGCTTCGGTGCGGCCCAACAAATGTGGAACTGCCATGAAAGCACTTCCAACGCAGCAGTGGTTTTTCACTGCAGGCATAAGAGAGGTGGTGACAAGAAGATGGAGCAATTTCATACTTTTCTGCAGAGGACAGAAAACTAGCTTATTTTCCTATCATTACTTAAAGGAGTATTATCACAGGCAAGATCACCCCATTTGTACGATTTTACAGTTGTGAAAACACATTCAGTAAAATGTATACAAGATAAACAGCTGGCATAGATTTTAACCATAATTAAATTAAAAATAGCTCCAAAACCTTTTGATAAGCCACCTCAATTAGGGATCTAGCTCTCTGTCTCACTTCATTCCTGGCTTAAATTCCATCCTTACGGTATTCACATGTGGATCACTTTCATCATATCCTATCAGCAATTACAACAAATTCAGTAAAATACATTTTTACAGTGATTGATGGTACTTAAGCCATCTGCTTAACTGCAGTTCAGTGTTTTATTGTCCATTAAATGAAGAGATAGGAGATTAAAAAAATGTTGTTTAACTTCAGTAAAGAGACAAAGTTAGTAGGATAACTAAATTTCCAAATATAATAATACAGGGCAATAGTAATAACATTTCAAAAGCCCTCAAAGCTATAAGAAAATGTAATGTTTATGATGAGTAAATTTAAACAGTTTTGTTGTAATAAAAAGAGTAATGTATATTTTGTCAGAACTCCTGTAGAAGGAAGGATCTGGAAAGACATCTATGATCTTTGAATCTGATAAACTGATCCAAAACCTGCACACACACCCACACACACACCCACACACACCCCCAGTGTAAGTAAAGATCTTTTTGGTCCAGCCTTCTGAGTCTAGAGGTAGCGGTCTTAGGTAAGAGATGATGGTCAATTGCTATCCAACACCACCTCTGATGCGAAAAGCCTTGCTCCCTTTTCTAGATTTATTCCTGACCAGAGGCTGTTTGTCCTGTGAATTCATGGTGTACTCGGCCACCTTCTCCCTGTCTCCAACTTCTTCCCAGGTCTGGGTGGAACACACTGAAAAGAGGGATCTTCTACACCAAGATCTGCAAATTCTCTTAAAGGTCTTGCAGATCCTTCATACTCTTGCCTTGTCCCTGTCTAACGCTGACAAGTATTAAATTTCATGAATAACCTTTTGCAGACTTTTTCTGAAGAAGGTTCTCAGCTACAATGAGGAATGCACGACTCCTATCACGCCTGTACGTTACGAAGTTAACTGCCATTTGCAGAGGCCTCTGTGCTGCACACCAGTAACACCGACACCGAGCTACCAAGGCCCTGTGTCATTCACGTCCGTTCTCCCCAGAACGGGCCAAGTAAAACGGGCAAATTGCACATCTCCCAGAAAATCCTTTCGCCACCATTCAATGTGAGATTTTTCTTAATCTTCCTGGTCATTCTTACGGACTGTATATAAATTATTGTCACTTTCAAGATAAAATTGTTCAAAATGGAAACAGTAGATTTTTCCCACTTAAAACTGAAGTTTATACAAACTGTATTGGCTCCCAAATTCTTAGTTTGATGTATTTTATAGGTCGGTTTCATAGGAAAAAAGGGAAGGCCTCTGTGTGTTTCAAAACAATATTAACAACAAAAGCCAACTTTACACAAATAACAAAATTGTGTACTCAAAACAGAAATAAGTTACTATGGTAACATTTTCTGTAATAATTAATAAGAGAACTCTACAAATTCAACTACATTAAATGTTGTTGGAGAGAAATGTCAAAATACCTAACTAATATACATTACAAGCCAGGCAGACACCAATATAATTCGTGCTCTGCATTTGAAAACAGAAGTCCATAAATAATTCAGCCATTTAAGTTCTCTAACTTGGTGGATTACACCCAGGACTGAAAAATTCCCAGACAGATGCTTACTGCTGCAATACAAGAGTTAGCACAATATATTTACTTTTTGTCCTGAGGAACAGCATTTGTGTGCAATTAGAGGAGACTTATTTCTGATATCATAAGTCATAAATAAAAGTTGCAGTTGTAATTTAGATCTTAAGACTCAAATTTCTAGTTTAACCCTACAGAGTTGCAGAGGACATAAGACTGCAATAAGTAAAACTTGCAATTTAGGAATATAAGCATGCAAGTATGGGAAAGCTACTGATTAGATTTAGCAGGAAGGGAAACTCATGCCAGATTAACTACAACACATTTATAGAGAGTAAATAACTCACTTGAACTAGCCTTTAACCTGAAAGTCTCACCACCACAGCAGTGGAGAGAACAATCTGTCGTATAGTCAAATCTGTAGTATTACAGATACCAACATTCTAATTTTGGTATTTATCTTCAGTTAAAAAAAGCCAAAGCTACAATCTCCATAATCTAACTTAAAAAAAAAAAAAAAAAAACCAAACAGGTAAGCATAATGTAAGTGAAAAGTAGTTACCACTGACCAAAATGATTACTCACATTACCAACATGGGTAGGAAACCTGGTTTTAGGCCAGGACATCTCTCTACGCTTGGCACAAATTAAACAACAAAAAGGTGATCAATCACAGAAAACTCTTGCGTGCCAGGTTTAAGACAAGAGCCTGACGAGTACAGATGGAGATATGAGGAAATCGTGAAATTGTAACTGGGCAGTGAATCTCAATACATCAACATCCCATCAGCTATAAGGTCTTCGGAAGCATCGTGAAATGCAAGTTGTAAGGGAGACAAAACTAGCTCCTCCCAAACACGACTGGCAGCATGAAAGAAACAGCAAAATGAATATTTAAAAATTGATGTAGGGTGATAAGATTGTCACTACGAGTCAGTCGTAGCTATGCATTAACATTTCAACAGCAAGGCATTCAACTATGTTATACTCAGTAAAGCATAGCAGCACTCTTAAATAAACCATATAGTAAACTTGCAGCCTTTAACTTGAGAAAATAAGTGAAAAAAAAAAATGTTGGTACAGCTCAAGGAAAAAGCCTTACTGCTTCTTTACACAGCTAACAGTAGCCATGGCTTTCTAGTTCTTTTTTTAGCATATAATGGATAAATACCATAAAAACAGGCACTAGGATAAGAATAGACTTTGTGTACTGAAACAATAAAAAAAAAGTTTATCTTGGTACTTCCCTGAATGCTGTTAAGCCATATTATACACAGAGAGAGTAATATAAAACATTCTTAGCTGTGCCACACACAACTCAGATGACTAATGCTACAAAAAAAAAAAAATGTTTATATGTATTCACTTTACCATTATTTATTTTTCCATTTCACTCAAGCTTCACACAGAAAAAAGTTTTAGTCAGCATTAGACTCGTTTCCTTGTGTTTCAACTTGAAAAGATTTAGAAAAGCTTTTAAGATACATCTTTTCTACTCATCACCTGCATTTCAAAGAAAATTCTAATAATTAAATAAGCTTTCCAAATTTTTTTTCATTTTCTCCTGAATATATTTCCCAACACTCTTATTAGAAATTTAGCTTAAAATTTAGCTGACATTTTAGATCCTCCTGAACAGCATCGTCCTAATCATATTACAAAACAGCACAGGCAACCACCTAAGTCTTTCCATTAGGTTTGGGGTTTTTTTAAATAGATATTTAATATCGAAGCTTTCAGTCAAAAAAAGGTAAAAAAAAATTCAAATCAGCATAAACATTGACCAAGAAGTACCAAATGCAATTAAGAGTTTCTTACATGAATATACAAATTTAACAGTCTTCTCTCTAAAACAACTCTGCAAAACAGAAGAGAAACACTGCAGTACTTGACGCTTATGCTCTACCACAAACTCAAGCAAGCTGCATTATAGCACCAGCAGGTAGCCAACATAAAGAAAAATAACACTTGGGCTTAAGGGAGAACACAAACCAAGGGATGTCTGACAAAATTAAAGACAACCTTCACTATAGGAATAATTTTGTGAACACCAGGTATTTTAAAATACTGGCTCCTTACGTAGTGAATGTCTTCTCTGAAGAACGTTAACAAAGCAGCTCTGAACAGCAGGCTTCAAAGTAAAAATGTAATCGTGCAGTTTGCTCTCCTTCGCCGAGCCTCTTTCATGTTATTCCAGGCACTGCTGCCTGCCTGCTTCTACGCTTCCTGCAGGCTTCCTAGGACTATGAAAATACTATGTGCATATTTTTCCACTGTTCAACTAGGTATTAAAAAATGTAATGCTGATAAGGCAGTGTTCCTGACTTCATTGTTTTATTGCTCAAGTGTCAATAAATGTAACAATGTCATTTCTGTGATGGTTTTCTATGATGAAGACAGAAGTAGACACAACTACCAAGTAGCAGAAGCTTTTAAAAAGAAGCTACAATTTCAATAAAATTTTATGCCTGTAAAACCACTGAAATGCAAGTTATCTACTCCACCATGAACTAAAAACTTCCCTCACACCAGCAGTAATAAAGAAAACCTGAAAGTAATAATCAGAGAGTAATTTTAAACAACCACACTGCTTTCAAGCCACATCCTTAAAAAAAAGCACCTGATCCTACTGATGCCTGCTCATGTTACTGAACCCTGTTACCTACCTGAATAATCCTACTGATTTAAAAAATTGTATCATTCGTAAATCCAAGCTTTTTTGTTTTTTAAATGTTCTACAAGTACACTACAAATGCTTCATGTATCTGAAGCACCTCAGCTTCCACGGTTGTATCTAAACCGGTTTCAGGACACTTTACCCCGTCTGTTGGCTGTGTTCATCAACCACCAACCTTCCTGTCAAGGCAGAAAGGTTTCTAATCAACAAGAGAAATGAAGTTGCGGAATAGCATTCCAATATGCTGTCTTGGCCAGTCCACACTTCCTTTTTCAATGGAGCTCGAAATGTTTACTAACAGGACCACATGAAATGACCATCCAGAACAGTAAGGCACTGATTTCTGATACTGGCAATCTCTGCGGTCCTTCACGCTACAATTGCGGGCACACTGCGCAAATTTTATAGCAGCAGAACCCAGTGCGTGAATTCGCAGAATCTACAAACAGAAGCCAAAGAATAAGTGGTTCCACCAATGCTTTAATATGTTTTTTGAAATGTTTTCTAACATTCATCACATATGTTAAAAATGACACCCACAAGTTGTAACCTTTCTTAGAGTTTGGAAACAAGCCAGATTTTTGGTCATGAAATAAAGCTTGTTTCCATTACGTCATGTCACCTGGAGAAAGCAAAATATTTTTTACATTTATGGAATTGAATTTCACTGTTTTTAAGGAGGTTGTTACATAAACACACAATTAATAAACTAAAAGAATCTATTCCTTTTGAACACATAAAAACAGAAGTAATTTTTTTTACCAGATCCCAGTCTATGCTGCGGAAAAATGTATGAGACTTGATATCAGAAAATCCTGTCTGTGGCTGACAACCAAGCCTTTCTTTGGGATCCTGCGGAAGACACAGAAACTCGTATTATATACTCTAAGCCAGTTACAGTCCATGTTTGTCAAAAGCCCACATACATGACTCCAGCATTCCCTATTCCTACATAAACTGCTGCTAAGATACACATATTATGGCTATCAAGGGATTTTTGTTCTTTTTTTTTTTCATGAAGTTTGTTTCACATTTCATTTTTAAATAATATTTTACAACTTTGTAAAATAAAAAAAAAAATCTAGATTTACTTAGTCATGTATAATACATATCCTTCTTTTCTCCATTAAAAATTATAATGGTTCTACAGCTTTCAATCAGCTTAATTAAATGAGTAGTAAGTATTACAGAAAAGAGTTTATAAACAAGTCTATAGCTATTTTTCTCCACTAGGTGTAGGCTTTAAATCAAGTCTGTGCTGTGGAATTCCCTCAGTAAATTAGCAACTAAGAAGTAGGTTTTTTTAACATACAGGATACCAAGGTTTTATAGATATTCTTAATAGTAAGCAGATTAACTTCTTAACTGTATTGCTTTCAACAGGAAGCTCTGACTTCCAGATCTCAGATGCTAAAAATAAGAGAATGTTATTTACCTTGTTTAAAAATCCTTTTAACACATGGGAAGCCTTGACAGAAAGAAACCTTGGAATCCGGATTGGCTTCTCAAGAATAACTGTGACAGGTTTAAAAACAGCAATATTGTTTTTTGGTTTATGATGTTGACCATAATTTCAATACAAACACTATATTATTTAAATATGTTACCATTTGGAAAATGGGAAGAGAGAGTAATTATTTACAGTAATGCAAACAAAAGGAGGTACAGTAATTCAAGGCACTATTATATTGACATTTCAAGATTTCCTTAAAGAAATGTTAGCTTCATTATCTTTTTCTATTGTTTGTAGTATAGACAGCGAATAAAACTTTTTCAGTGTCCTCAGTATATGGAAAAGTGTGATTTTAAACAGTAATTGGTTTAATAACCACCTTGTCAAGACGACCCTGGCAGATTCTGTTACATAATTGCAGTAACTAGTTTAATGAATGGTTCTGCATATTAGGGAGTAGGCAACTTTGCAATTCCCCAAAGTGTTACAGAGTTTCTATTGTAATAAATATGGCAAGTATTACTGATTTTATTTAGAAAAATTCATACATCACTATTCCTGAAGGGTAAAACTATGAAAGAAAAAAAATAGTTATATTGATTTCATCAGAAGTAAAAAACAAAAAAATTAAAAGTTATCATCTGGAGCAAAACTAGGTTGATGTGTTTCTGTCAAGAAAGATCCTCCTATCCTCTCATGTAGCACTGAATTTTGAAATTCATTCTTGGCCTGTGGACTGCCTTCTAACAAAGATACTATTCCATACAATTGCTGTCTGTTATTTCTGAACTGTGGACATTTTTAAAAAAAAAAAAAAAAAAAAAAAAAAGTCTTGTCTGAAGAAGGTTTCCTAATACCAGACCATTTTATCTGAGTTCAACAAAATAAATTTCCTGGGATGAAGAACTGGAAATATTAGGGCCCTTTATCTACAGTAGGTCTACAGGCACCTATGGGATAACAATGGAAAAGGAAAACCTAACTGTCCTACTGGAACTGCTAATTTTCATTATTTCTCCCCCAAGAAAGAAAAAATCAAAATGACTATACCTTGGAAGAGGTAATCTTCAGTGTTCATGTCTGGATTGTCAGTAATAATATCAAACGGAGACCTTCCTGCCATCATTTCAAACATCAACACACCCAGAGCCCACCAGTCCACACTGAACCCTGTAAATATTCAGAGCAGATTTTCAGACAGGACTCCTTGAATTTAGGTGTTCTCTCTCATATAAATGAAGATTAATGGCCTGGTTCTACGAAGTACTGACATTCTTTGTTTTCACTGAAGCCACAGAGATCACGACTTACACTGTCACTGGATGAGACTTGAGAGAGTTGAGGGTTGAGAACTGGGATTACAAAGGTAATCTGTATAGGAGTTTGTAGGTGTCTGCCAGACAGCAAGCTTCAATGAAAATGCAGTGTATTTAAGCTGAAAATTTTCAGATTTTTTTTTTTTTTTTTTTTTTTTTAAGTTGAACATTATAGTATCTTATAACTAAATGACATATTCAATCATTGATCAGATCAGTTCACAAATAACAACACTGGTTAAAAAGACTATTATACTTTTGACTTCTGCATGAGTAATAACTTTTTGTTACAGCATTCTATGGGCTTGTCTGGAGGACAACAGTAGCTGGGATGTTAAGCTCTTCAAGGAGTGGGCTTGGTTTTGCTACAGTATCATTTAAGAGCTATTTTTCAGGAAAGTATGATTTAAAAGAAACTGAAATGAGTGATTGCAAGAGAAAAAACAAGTAACCTTATTTCAGAAAAAAATTAAACTGTAAAATAAGCATTCCATTTTCTCAACATATAATGGAATAAAAATGTGGAAATCTAAAAATAATTGTATTCAAACCAACCTAAAACTACAACTTTGCTTTGTGATTTATTATAACTACAAATTGTTTAGTCACAGCTTACCATATTCTTCTCCTCTGAGGATCTCTGGTGCAATATAATTTGGTGTCCCACAGAAAGTGCTTGTAGTGTCGCCAGGGCCCAAACCTTCCTACGTGCATAAATCATTTCATAAATTAAAAGCGGACCTCCTTTTTCCGGGAATTTCCCTTAATTAGACTTATAAAGCCAAGTTACTTAGGGAGTCTAAAGACCTTCCTTTCAAAAAAGGCAACGCTAGAGCGAAATAAATAGTGCTCAGAGCTGGCTTATGACTTTACAGCTTATCTTCAGCAAATCAATTGATTAAAACTGAGTCACAACACATTCATAACAACATTTTGCTTACTATTTACAGATACATTCAAAAAAATTTCAGATCAAAACCAATTTGGAAGTCCTTTTCAAATCAAAAAACTTCTATTTTTAGGAATGAAGGAATCAAACTTTTAGATTGCCAGTTGCAATTTTGGCTTCAGAAACTTATTCTCACCAAGGAACAGGCTGGACTCTAATCTCATTTCACATACTAGCCAGAAACAGTGTGGCAATAACAAGGAGACTGGAGGTCAAGTCAACAGCTCTAAGGGGACAGCGGACTTCTGGTCAGATTACAGCCACTTCACTCATGTCTGGCATTCCAACTTCACACACAAGTTTTAAATTTAGCATTTTCTATACTGTATTTTCTATTGACATTTGCTTGCTTTCCTCTGCATCACGTTAAGTACATGCTACACTTGACCAGGTGCTTTGAAAGCAACGCTCTCTAAATTGCTTCTCTGTGCCAAAGATTGCAGCCGAAGAACTGAGACACCAGCGAGCCCCTGTTGGTTAACAATCCGTACAGCCCAACCACAGAGAATGACGAATGCAATTCATATTCACAGGAGCACGGTTACTAAGAGACTGAAAAGACCCTTTTAAAAAAATACTTGTCTTAAAGATCAATTTTCTAACTTGGGTCACATAGGAAACCAAAATAAATAAGAGAAATGAACTTGGCCAATAGGCCAAACTTCTTGAAAGGAAAAAGTTACAAATGTGGTTCTATTCTTCAACAGCCAGTTTTCCGAATAAAGTTCCTATTCCACAACCAAATTCTGGGCTCAGTAATACTAGTCTTAACATAAGGATAACTTCTCTCAGTTTTCTCTTAATATCACTGGATGCAGTATTTGACTTAAAAGCATAACCGGAGAGGTACACTACTGAATGACAGAGTGACAAAAGAAAGGTAAGAAAAATCCTACCTTGCACATGCCATAATCTGTTAATTTGATATGACCCTCTGCATCTAAAAGAACATTGTCTAGTTTTAAATCTCTATAGATTATGCCTCTTTCATGTAGGAAGTTTAGAGCAATACAAATTTCAGCAGCATAAAACCTGAAATTAAAAAGGAGAAAATTCATATTAGCATTAAGACTGTACAAGAGTTAGTGCAATTAAAAAAACCTGTTCTTAAAACATAACTTTACAGTCAGCTTTTCTCTATCAATAGTATACCAAAAAGAAGCTATACTTATTCATAAGGACACTGATCTCATATATTGTAAAACCATTCCTTAAATTAAATATGGGAAGTTATTTTTTTCATTTTACTAATTAAGAAAATAGTTACTCTTTATCCTACAGATTTTTTTTCTGAAAATTCCAAGTATGACACAGAAGATCTGTATTTTCAGCTTATTAAGAGTTACAATGAGACTTTATGTAATGCAAAGCCATGTAAAATAGATTTTTGTCTTCTCCTACCAATACTGTATTAATTCAACATAAGATCAAAATAAGTAGAATAGTTACACCTTCTATCAACAGATCAAAGAAGCGTTACCTAAATATGAAGCAATAAACAAAAAGTAAATAGGAGTAACTATTACTACTTATCAAATGCTTGCTCTCTTTAAAAAAAACACACATTTCCTTCGAAAAAATAAAATTAACATTTCTTCCCAAGGTAGTACATTCTAAACTTAAGAATCAACCTTTCGTTCTTTCTTTGCTATTCATATTCTTTTATGGAATAAAGTTTGGAAAGCATTTCATACCACATTAAACAACTGCAATACAAAAACCCCACCATAACTGTGTTAGTAAAATACCTTGCATGTTCTTCAGGAAGTTTTCTTTGCCGTTGCATATGAAACATAAGATCTCCCCCATTTACATACTCTATGACAAGAAACAATCTGAAAGTATATAACACAATTAATGGATTCCAAGGAAACCCTCAAGAAAAACTATTCTTATCCTTCCAATTTGAGCCATTTTCACTTCCACTCTTGAATTAGAATTCTAGATTTCTTATAGTTACAGAAACTATTTAAGAGAAAAAAAAGAGAGTATTTATTTGATCTGTATTATGTAGGATCACATCCTTTATTTAAATGCCAGACCAAATGTAAAGGAGCGGCAGCTGCATACAACAGGCTACTGTTTGGCGTGAAACCTGCAGAACTATTTCAACAGCAGAGAAGACAACAGCATTTGCCTGAAATAATGAGGTACTCGCTCAGCGACAGATGTAAAAAAAACCCTAAGCATATAATGATATATAGACTTCTTTAAAAATTACTTCAAAATAGTAGCAAAATTATGGAAGTATGCTAGAAGATGACACATGGCAAAAATGAAAGTTTATCCAAAAAAGGTAAAATTGTCATTCATTTCAAAAAGACATAACAACAACAACATGGTTACATGACTATCTCTTATTCAAAGACGTTGATTCTTTGTACTTTTATGGGACAAAATTCCACAGTATAAAGTTTGCTCAGTGAGTGCACTGCTTTGAATAACAACATCTGATTGACTGAAAAAAAACAACCCTGCCTGAAACTGCTGTTTATTTAAAATAAAGGTTTTAAGATTAAAAAATACTTTAAAAGGTAGATCAATTTCAACTCAAACCTTTCTTAAATCTGACACAGATTTACCCTGATGTAATAATTAATTGTTACGCTGCTTGACTAAATATTCTTTTTTAATAGCCAAGCTGCAGCATCAAATCTGAAGAGCTTTGTAGATGAAACGTAGTTTATATACACCTAAGTCAACAAGGTTTCTGCATAGGCAAAAATCCAAAAATTCTGATTTGTATTTGTGATATAGTTTTTCCACTAAAGGGTCACCATCTTTTAAAAATTACTTCACCATTAACTATAATTAATGAGTATCTGGCATTATTACAGAGATCAATATGTTTTGTAGGATTTGTGATATTAAAGATAACTATGAAGCTTGCTGTTTGTGCTGGTTCAGTTCCTGAAAAGCTCAAACAGATCTATTGAAAGCAAAATGACATAAGACGCCCTTAGAGGAACGTAACCCAAATTTACTTTCAAAAAAACCGCAAGTTTTATCTGAATAGCATATGACACAATAATCTTTTTTCCAATTAAAGCTACACGATCGAGCATATTATTAATACACACATATGAAAGTATTTCTATTAAACCCTATGATCATCACCGAACTCTTCCTGATACACTGTTAAGAAACATACCATCATTCCTAGAAGAAGAAAAAAAAAAAAAAGTTCGGTTTTATTTGTATAGACTGAGACTAAAGAATTTGAGGACTGAGACACTCAGTTCACA